>NC_140989.1:298724733-299324733 GCF_052327205.1 Somniosus microcephalus | reverse complement strand
AACTATAACCTATCATTCCTGTCTTTTCCTCTGCTCCAATACCCTTTCTAGGTATCTCATTATAAGAATTATTAGGAGCAGGCTCGAGGGGACATATGGCCTACTCCTGCTCCTAATTCTTAATGAGATACCTAGAACTGTCCCCAATACTCCTACAGTGGCATAACAAATGTCTTGTACAAATTAAACATTGCTTTCTTCTTTTATATTAAGTAGCACTGTGGATAAAACTCAGAATCCCATTTTTTATGGTCTTTTCTACCCACATTTTGACTTTTAAAGATCTATTTACTTGCACCGCTCGATGTCTCAGTTCCTTAAATCTGAGACCGTACTGTTTAGGATATACCTCTTCTGACTGATCTATTTCTAGTTCCAGCCTGTGCCAAAATATCTAATTGGCAAATTACACAGTCGTGCTCTGTTGTCTCAGCTAAAGGAAAAAGGCTACAGTGGAGATTAAAATCATAGGTTCTGGGAAAGTACATACATAGCCTTAAGCCAGCAGCAAATATTTTTAAAAAAAAATGATTGTTACATGCACAGGTAATGATTTGGATATAATTTTATCTACTGCCAGTTCTTATTTATTGTAGCGTACCAGAAGACGACGTGTGCGAGACCCTTGGGGAAACTGGCGTGATGCAAAGGATCTGGAGGGGCAAACATTTGAGGTACTTAGATAGAAAAGTCTTACATAGAATTATCAGCACATTTGTCTTAAAAAAAATATTTTCCCACCAGAGACTGTGGTGCCCTTTTACATTAATATGGTAGTTATTTACAGTGTACTGTAACAACTATACAAAATCTAAAAATAGATTTACTTACCATAACTGTAAATTGAAGGAGGTAATGAGCTAGTTCAGAGCAAGTATCCAAATCGACCCAAAGTTTAGAGAAATGTATTTAGTATTGAAAACAGAGAATGGTGGTGGAAAATCAGGCAACAAATGGGAGGAGGAAGCTCCATGAACATCCCTTTTACAAAGTGGGTTCTGCTCTAGATAATTTCTCAGATGCAGTGGCATCAGTTGTTCCTGTAAACAGTTTGACATCTTATTTTTATCGATGTTGATTTAAACTGCCCTATATCCAGCTTAACTTGGGGGATATAACAAAAAAATCCCCTTGTGACCAGAACCAGATATTCGTGTCTTTTGCACGTGTACCCTTCTTCAACTCTCTGAAGGCGGAGCGAGCAAACACTTGGTAAGATCAAGCTTGATTTGAATCGCTAAGCTATTTTATTTCAGTGAGTGAACATACAGAGCAACAATTATGATCAGATTCACTTAGTTGAATCAGTAGAGCCTGGCTTTGCATAGTATTACAAAAATCATGAAAATGTCACACTTCTTATTAGGGCTTTGGTCCCTAATAACATCCCGGCTGCTGTGCTGAAAAGCGATACACCACATTAACTGGCCCCTAGTCAAGCTATTTCAGTGCAGTTATGAAATTAGTGTGTACTTGACAATTTGGAAAATTATCCATGTATGTCCTATCCACAAAAAGCAGAATAAATCTAACTCGACCAATTACCTGCCTCCTATCATCAGCAAAGTGATAGAAGATTTAATCAGTAGTGCCATCAGATGACACCTACTCACCAATAAACTGTTCGCTGAAACTCAGTTTGGCTTCTGCCAGAACCACTCAGCTCCTGATCTTGTCACAACCATGATCCAAACAAAAATGCTAGAGCTGAATGCCTGAGGAGAGGTGAGAGTAGCTGCCCTCAACATCAAGGCAGTGTTCGACTAAGTATGGCATCGAGGAGCCCCAGCAGAACTAGGATCAGTGGAACCATCCAGTAGCTAGACTCAAACCAGACAGACACAAAGATGGTTGTGATTGTCGGAGGCCAATCATCGCTGCCCAGGACATTGGCACTGCAGTTCCTCTGGGCACTGTACTTGGCCTAACAATCTTTAGCTGCTTCATCAATGAACTTCCTTGTCATAAGGTTAGGAGTGAGGCTGTTTGCTGATGATTCTATGGTGTTGCGCTCCATTCATAGAGTCATAGAGTTTTACAGCACAGAAAGAGGCCCTTCGGCCCATCGTGTCTGCGCCGCCCATCCATCCCTGAATCCCTCACAATTCCTCTGATATGGAGCAGTCCATAGCAGCCTACAGCACAACCTGGACAACATCTAGGCTTGGGCTGACAAGTGACAGGTAAGATTCATGCCTCACACAAGTGTTGGGTAATGTCTGCTTCCAACAAGAAAAGGCCCAACCACCTCCCCCTGGGCCTTCAGTGGCACCACCATCGCTAAATCCCCTACCATTGACCAGATGCTTAACTAGCCCAGCCACATCAACACCATTGCTACAAAAGCAGGGAAAAGGCCGGGTTCTTTTACCCCTCTGTGAAGCGCAGAGTTTATGATGAATGCTCGGGAAAAATAAAACTAGTAACTTGTAACGATTGAAGCAGGAACTGCAATTTAAATGCAATATTTAAGATCGTGATAATCTGATGTTTGAACCAATGTATAAATAAAAACAGGCAGAAGGAGCATTTTCAAGGGGAATCCTTTTGAATTTCAAACCTGGCTTATCTTGGTTCATGTTACCTGTGTATGTTCTAGATTCATTGGGCTGGATTTTCTCAGCCCCGAGGAGACGGGTATGGAGGTGGGACTGCCGGGAAAGTTGCAGAATTTGGGGGCGGATGGCAAACCCGCCCCCAACCCGCCTCCGTGCTCTCTTGCTAGGAGGCGGGAAGCCGCCCGACCCCGGGTCCCGCCTCCTTGAAGGCGGGAAGGGATTAAAGCCTATTAACTGCCTGTTAACAGGCAGAAAATAGGATTATCCCTATTTTTGGCGCTGAAGTGCGGGCTTCCCGACCTGGGGGAACCCCGCCAGAGTGCAGGAGGCGAAGAGGATGTCTGCGGGGATCGGAGGGGGTCTGAAAGTGCAATGTAGTGGTGAGTGATGGGTGCAAGTGTGGAGTGGTAAGTATGTGAGGTGAGTGTAAAGTGTTAGAAAATGTTACCTTACCTTTGTTTCTCCCTACAGCCTTCAGCTGCTGTGGAGCCGTAGTCCCCAACATCTCCATTGTAGCGATCACAGACTGGCTGTTGGATCCTCCGACCCAACAGCCAGCTGATTTCTGCAAAGTTGAAAGGTTTGATGAGTCCTGAACACAAGCACTCATCAAACTACACAGAATGTCAGTGTTTGTAAGCTTCACAGAGCTGTCAGACAATGACATTTCTTCTTTCAAAAGTTCTTGACAGATGACACGTCATACGTTGACGTGTCATCTGTCACCGACTTCCCCCTAATTGGCCTGCTGAGCCCGCTGGGCGGGCTTAACAAGGTCAATCAGGGAAAAATCCTGCTGGTTGGCCAGAAGCTGATGGAGGCGGGATTGAAAGCCGGCAAGCAGCAGTCCCGCCTCCAAAAGCTTCCCATTGAGAAAATCCAGCCCATTGTCATTGCAGGTTGATGATGCCTAAATGAGCTCTCTTTCTAAATCCACCCTGGAGATTTTCTGTCATTCAAGAGTTTTTGCAAGTTTGCCTAGTTCCTGGTATTTTGATCCACATAAATCTGATGATGAAGCTGAAGGAGTTTGTAAGGGTGATTTGTAGATTGGGAGGGCTAGGGAGAAGCAAGCCTGGATTTGAAAGCTGGAAATGCAAGTTAGATCGATCAGCAAATTGAAATTATTAGTGTGGTAAATATGAACTAAATGTGAAAGTTTAATGCTTTTGTTTCAAGAATATTTACTAAATCAGCCCCTAATTTATTCAGTAAATAACAAGGCAATCCAATCGGGATTCAGTAACGTGAATATTAAGTACGAAGCGTGCGCAATCTTGGAGATTGTGGGCTGGATTTTCATTGAGGAGTCGGGTAAGAGGCGGGACTACAAATTTCGGGGTTGTAGTCCCGCCTCCATTGAGTTCCAGCCAACCCACGTGATTTAGACTTGATTGACCTTGTTGAGCCCGCCCAGCGGGCTCAGCAGGCCAATTAAGGGCCACCCGGCAATAGGTGACATCACAGATTGAAATTTCATCTGTCAAGACCTTTTGACAGATGAAATATCAGTGTTTGACAGCTGTTTGAAGCTGTCAAACACTGACAATCTGTACTCCAGGTTAATTCCATGATTTAGCGATCTCCCCGGAACGGAAAGCAGAGGCTGCAGATTTTGACAGCTGGCAGCCATTCTGCTTTCTGTGCCGGTGAGATGAGGGACTCCCGAGACCTGAAGGAAGGGAGGCTGTAAAGGTAAGTAAAGGTTAGTAGAACTACTTTAAGCACTTTACACAGACCAAACACGCTTACCTCTGCACTCATGCACCCATCACTCACCTGAACACCGGACATCTCGGCTCCACCAAGCCCTTCATCCTGACGGACCGCCTCGCTAACTTGCCTGATTTGGAGCCGTCGGGAATCCCACATTTCCACAATGAAAATAGGGATTAGGCTAAAAACTGCCTATTAACTACCTGTTAACAGGCAGTTAATTGGCACTAACCCCGTTCCCGCCTCGGGGTGGCGGGTCCCAGTGCGGGGCGGGTACCCGCATCCTTTGAAACTGGCATGGAGGCGGGTTGGAGGCTGGATGGGGTCGGGACCCCCGATTTCGGGATTTTAAACCCCCACACGCCTCCAATCCCGACTCCACGGCCCAATGAAAATCCTGCCCAGAGTGTTCATCTGAACCTCTTGATTCAATTGCTGTTGACTTATTTGATGTGTGTTTTAGTCTTTATGCAGTCTCAGGTGATTTAGGAACATGTCTCCCACAGCGTTACCAGGTTATTTTCATGAGTGAAATAATCATATCTTCACTGAGCAGTATACTGTAATAGTCTTCAGATGTAGGGGGGGGGGAAAGTTCACAAAGTTTTCTTTTGGTGAGGGTAAAGCTCCTTTTATTCAAATTTACTTTATGTCCTTTCGCGTACTACACACTGTCCATTGCCAGGCCTCCATCAGTGGTACTCTGAAATGGTATATGATAGCTGCTGGGCTGACTGTCTCTCCCATTTTAACTTCCTTTCCTGTGGAAGAATGCCCAGCAACTGCTCAACATTTTCTCCAGTAACCTGTAACCTCATGGCCCATCACATCCCTCACTCTACCATTACCATCAAGCCAGGGGACCAACCCTGGTTCAATAAGGAGTGTAGAAGAGCATGCCAGGAGCAGCACCAGACATTCCTAAAAATGAGGTGCCAACCTGGGAAGCTGCAACACAGCACTACATGCATGTTAAAAAGCAGAAGCAGCATGTTATCAACAGGGCTAAGTGATCCCACAATCAACGGATCAGATCAAAGCTCTGCAGTCCTGCCACATCCGGTTGTGAATGGTAATGGACCATTAAACAACTAATGAGAGGAGGAGGCTCCAAAATATCCCCATCCTCAATGATGGTGGAGCCCAGCACGTGAGTGCAAAAGACAAGGCTGAAGCGTTTGCAACCATCTTCAGCCAGAAGTGCTGAGTGGATGATCTATATCGACCTCCTCCTGAGGTCCCCACCATCACAGAAGCTAGTCTTCAGCCAATTCGATTCACTCCATGTGGTATCAAGAAACAGCTGAGCGCACTGGATACAGCAAAGGCTATGGGCCCCGACAACATCCCAGCTGTCGTGCTGAAGATTTGTACTCGAGAACTAGCCGCGCTTCTAGCCAAGCTGTTCCAGTACAGCTACAACACTGGCATCTATCCGACAATGTGGAAAACTGCCCAGGTATGTCCTGTCCACAAAAAGCAAGACAAATCCAATCCAGCCAATTACCGCCCCATCAGTCTACTCTCAATCATCAGCAAAGCGATGGAAGGTGCCATCGACAGTGCTATCAAGCGGCACTTACCAATAACCTGCTCACTGATGGCCAGTTTGGATTCCGCCAAGACCACTTGGCTCCCGACTTCATTACAGCCTTGGTCCAAACATGGACAAAGTAGCTGAATTCCAGAGGTAAGGTGAGAGTGACTGCCCTTGACATCAAGGCAGCATTTGAGCGAGTGTAGTATCAAGGAGCCCTAATAAGAACATAAGAACATAAGAAATAGGAGCAGGAGTAGGCCAATCGGCCCCTCGAGCCTGCTCCACCATTCAATAAGATCATGGCTGATCTGATCCTAACCTCAAATCTTCTATCACTCTGCATCCACCCGAACCCATGTGATCTCCCGGGAGAGGCGAAAAACCAGATAAAGACCCAATGGCCAATTTGGGAGAAAAAAATCTGGGAAATTCCTCTCCGACCCATCTAGGCGATCGAAATTCTTCCAGGAGATCACTCTGTCCCTATATTTTCTACAGTACTTACCTTCTGTAAAGGCGATCTCCACCCCAGCCAGGAACAGGAATAAAACCATCTCCTGAAATCTAACAGAATTAGAACACAGTGGGA
Organism: Somniosus microcephalus; assembly: GCF_052327205.1. Classification (NCBI taxonomy): domain Eukaryota; kingdom Metazoa; phylum Chordata; class Chondrichthyes; order Squaliformes; family Somniosidae; genus Somniosus; species Somniosus microcephalus. Next base: position 299,318,330 of record NC_140989.1, on the reverse strand, counting down.
GCAGAACAAGGCTACACGGCCCCTGGGCCCGCTCCACTACCCACAGGGCCATGACCATTCCGAACCCAGACTCATGTCCAATTTCCTGCCCGCTCCCCGTAACCCTTTACTTCTAGGAAACTATCTATTTCTGTTTTAAATTTATTTAATGATGTAGCTTCCACAGCTTTCTGGGGCAGCAAATTCCACAAACCTACCACCCTCTGAGTGAAGAAGTTTCTCCTCATCTCAGTTTTGAATGAGCAGCCCCTTATTTTAAGACTATGCCCCCTAGTTCTAGTTTCACCCATCATTGGGAACATCCTCACCGCATCCACCCGATCAAGCCCCTTCACAATCTTATATGTTTCAATAAGATCGCCTCTCATTCTTCTGAACTCCAATGAGTAGAGTCCCAATCTACTCAGCCTCTCCTCATATGACCACCCCCTCATCCCTGGGATTAACCGAGTGAACCTTCTTTGTACTGACTCGAGAGCAAGTATGTCTTTTCTTAAGTATGGACACCAAAACTGTATGCAGTATTCCAGGTGCGGCCTCACCAATACCTTGTACAACTGCAGCAATACCTCCCTGTTTTTATATTCCAACCCCCTAGCAATAAAAGCCAACATTCCATTGGCCTTCTTGATCACTTGCTGCACCTGCATACTAACTTTTTGAGTTTCGTGCACCAGGACCCCCAGATCCCTTTGTACTACAGTACTTTCCAGTTTCTTGCCATTAAGATAATAACTTGCTCTATGATTTTTCCTGCCAAAGTGCATAACCTCACACTTTCCAGTATTGTATTCCATCTGCCAAATCTCTGCCCACTTACTTAGCCTGTCTATGTCCCTTTGCAGGTTTTTTATGTCCTCCTCACTCACTACTTTCCGTCCCATCTTTGTATCATCTGCAAACTTTGATATGTTACACTCGGTCCCCTCCTCCAAATCGTTAATGTAGATTGTAAAGAGTTGGGGACCCAGCACTGACCCCTGCGGAACACCACTAGTTACTGGTTGCCAATCTGAGAACGAACCATTTATCCCAACTCTCTGCTTTCTGTTAGAGAGCCAATCCTCCACCCATGCCAGAATATTACCCCCAATCCCGTGATTTTTTATCTTGAGCAATAATCTTTTGTGTGGCACCTTGTCAAATGCCTTTTGGAAGTCTAAATACACTACGTCCACTGGTTCCCCTTTATCCACCCTGTATGTTACTTCCTCAAAAAACTCAAGCAAATTTGTTAAACATGACTTCCCCTTCATGAAACCATGCTGAGTTTGCCCTATTAAATTATGTTTATCCAAATGTCCCGTTACTGTCTCCTTAATAATGGACTCTAACATTTTACCAACCACAGATGTTAGGCTAACAGGTCTATAGTTTCCAGCCTTCTGCCTACTACCCTTTTTAAATAATGGTGTTACATTAGCAGTTTTCCAATCTGCCGGGACCTTTGCTGAGTCCAGTGAGTTTTGGAAAATTATTACCAATGCATCCACAATCCCTACCGCTACTTCCCTCAAGACCCTGGGATGCAAGCCATCAGGTCCAGGGGATTTATCCGCCTTGAGTCCCATTATTTTACCAAGTACCACTTCCTTAGTGATTTTAATTGTATTTAGTTCCTCCCCCCCTAGAGCCCCCTGTTTGTCCAGTGTTGGGATATTCTTAGTGTCCTCTACTGTAAAGACTGATACAAAATAATTGTTCAGTGTTTTTGCCATCTCCATGTTTCCCACCATTAATTTCCCGGTCTCATCCTCTAAGGGACCAACATTTACTTTAGCCACCCTTTTTCTTTTTATATAACTATAGAAACTTTTACTGTCTGTTTTTATATTTTTTGCTAATTTACTTTCATAATCTATCTTCCCTTTCTTAATCAATCTTTTTGTTATTTTTTGCTGTCTTTTAAAGACTTCCCAATCTTCCATCCTCCCACTAGATTTGGCTACCTTATATGCCCTTGCTTTTAGTCGGATACTATCCTTAATTACTTTACTTAGCCACGGATGGCTATCTTTTCTTTTACACCCTTTTTTCCTCAGTGGAATATATTTTTCTTGGAAGTTGTAAAATAACTCCTTAAATGTACACCACTGGTCATGTACCGTCTTACCCTTTAATCTATTTTCCCAGTCCACTCTAATTAATTCCGCTCTCATACCTTCATAGTCTCCTTTATTCAAGCTCAGCACGCTTGTTTGAGATCCAACCTTCTCACCCTCTAATTGAATATGGAACTCAACCATGTTATGGTCACTCATTCCAAGGGGATCCTTTACTAGGACATTTTTAATTAATCCTGTCTCATTACACAGGACCAAATCTAAGGTTGCTTGCCCCCTGGTCGGTTCAGTTACATACTGCTCAAGAAACCCATCCCTAATACACTCAATGAACTCTTCCTCAAGGCTGCTCTGCCCAATTTGATTTGTCCAGTTAATATGATAATTAAAATCCCCCATAATTATAGCTGTTCCCTTATTACAAGCCTCAACTATTTCCTGATTAATACTCCGTCCAACAGAGTTGCAACTGTTCGGAGGCCTATAGACTACACCCACTAGTGTTTTTTTCCCCTTATTATTCCTTACCTCCACCCAAACTGTTTCACTATCCTGCTCCTTTGACCCAATATCATTTCTCTGTATTATAGTGATTCCTTCCTTTATTAACATAGCCACCCCACCTCCTCTCCCTTCCTGCCTGTCCTTCCTGATTGTTAAATAACCTGGTATGTTTAATTCCCAGTCATGGTCACCCTGCAGCCATGTTTCTGTAATGAAGTCAACGGGAATCGGGGAGGGAAACTCTCCGCTGGCTGGAGTCATACCTAGCACAAAGGAAGATGGTTGTGGTGGTTGGAGGTCAATTATCACAGCCCCAGGACATCGCTGCAGGAGTTCCTCAGGGCAGTGTCCTAGGCCCAACCATCAACAGCTGCTTCATCAATGACCTTCAATCCAACATAAGGCCAGAAATGGAGATGTTTGCTGATGAATGCACAGTGTTCAGTGCCATTCACAACTCCTCAGATAATGAAGCAGTCCATGCCCACATGCAACAAGACCTGGACGACGTTCAGGCTTGGGCTGATAAGTGCCAAGTAACATTCGTGCCACACAATGACTATCTCCAACAAGCGAGTGTCTAACCACTGCCCCTTGACATTCAACGGCATTACCATCGCCGAATCCCCCACCACCAACATCCTCAGATAATGAAGCAGTACATGCCTGCATGCAGCAAGACCTGGATGGCATTCAGGCTTGGGCTGATAAGTGGCAAGTAACATTCGTGCCACACAAGTGCCAGGCAATGACTATCTCCAACAAGCGAGAGTCCAACCACCGCCCCTTGACATTCAACGACATAACCATCGCCGAATCCCGCACCATCAACATCCTGGGGGGTCATCATGGACCGGAAACATAACTGGACCAGCCACATAAATACTGTGGCAACAAGAGCAGGTCAAAGGCTGGATATTCTGCGGCGAGTGTCTCACCTCCTGACTCCCCAAAGCCTTTCCACCATCTACAAGGCACAAGTAAGGAGTGTGATGGAATATTCTCCACTTGGCTGGATGAGTGCAGCTCCAACAATACTCAAGAAGCTCAACACGATCCAGGACAAAGCAGCCCGCTTGATTGGCACCCCATCCACCATCTTAAACATTCACTCCCTCCACCACCGGCGTACCATGGCTGCAGCGTGTACCATCTACAAGATGCACTGCAGCAACTCGCCAAGGCTTCTTCGGCAGCCCCTCCCAAACCTGTGTCCACCTAGAAGGACAAGGGCAGCAGGCGCATGGGAACACCGCCACCTGCAAATTCCCCTCCAAGTCACACACCATCCTGACTTGGAAATATATCGCCGATCCTTCATCGTCGCTGGGTCAAAATCCTGGAACTCCCTCCCTAACAGCACTGTGGGAGTACCTTCACCACAAGGACTGCAGCGGTTCAAGAAGGAAGCTCACCACCACCATCTCAAGGTCAATTAGGGATGGGCAATAAATGCTGGCCTTGACAGCGATGCCCACATCCCATGAATGAATAAAAAAAACCCAACCAAGATCCGCGTGTAGGGAACTCGGGTCACCAACCAACATCCCATATGTTGGCCATTGGTGCTTGCAGCTCCCCACTGGGCTGCCTGTCAAACTACTAACATCTAACATCAGCAGATATCATTGGATAACTTTGAATATCTTTTGTGAATTTTTTAGCATCTCACAGCAGAAGAACTGGCCAGGAGGCACGAGGAAGAGTTGAACAAACCTCCAAAACCAGCAAGAGGCCCACGCCAGTCGAAGAGGTATAAACTCTTCAAGCACTGCAGTTGACTTTTTATTTAATTGCATCACTGAGAAATTGATTTGAGACAAACTGATCATAATATTTGCTTTTTACGTTAATGCCTTTGGGTTCCACCTATGTTGATGAGTAGGGATGTGCCGCATCCTAAGGTTAATCTTAATTAGCTATGTGTGTTGCTAGTTGTAGAGGATAGAGGTCACTCCAGGTCTCTTCCAGGATATTTTTGCTATATTAATATTTTCAAGGCATGTGGAAGCAAAAACTCCATAATCGCTCAAAATTATTTTTGGTGTTTCCTTGTAAGTTGGGAAGAAGATTTCTAGGGTTGCGAGTGGCTTTGTGACTGGGATCCAGTTGTCCTGGTCAGTTAGGAAATTTTTTAAAGTCTTATAAGACTCTCATAGGTGTGGTGGAGACTTAAAATTTGGAAGGATTTTCCATTTTTAACCACAGCATACAACTACCTTTCCTGGGATCAAAGCAAAGCTATATGCAATCATATCAGGTGCATGAATTTTTGTTTATAAACAATTTTGTGCCAGAAAATTGTAGCTGCATTTGAAATGAAACAATATAAGTTGAGCGTCCATGGAGGATGTGGGGCCACAGAAGCAGGACTGCTCCTCCGGGTTGCCGAGAATAATGTGGGCTGCTGCCCCAGGCTTCCCCTCTCCCCATGATTGCAACCCCGCCCCCCCCCCCCCCCCCCCCCCGGGAATCTACCTTTTTCCCAGACCAGAGTCGGCAAGCTGCATCGGGATGATCATTTGGGGTGTGCAGCTGTCCGCATTTATGTTAATGAGACCGAGCCCTTTAGCTGGCCGGGCCTCCCACATGAGGGATTGGGCAGCCGGCCAGCCCACTCCACCAATTGGCTGCTTCATATTTACAATCCACCCTAGTATCTGTTAAGTTTTCCCTTTGACTAATATACAGGAAGCCAGAACTTTTTAAAGCAGTGTAGACACAAACTGCTGATCAAATCCGGGCTTTTATTTAAATGTTGCTTTCCCTCCCGTTGTTCATGTTCATGTCTTCAGTGATCTGATTATTTTGCCTCATTCTCTCTCCTTAGCTCTCTTGACCCTTTCCAACTGATCCCATGCCACTGCTTCAGTGAAGAGAAACCGGTATGAGTTTTATCTGTCATCTTCAGATAAAGATGATGCTTCTAGTTTGTTGTTTATTTTTAAAATTCTTGTATACCTGTTGGTAAATGGCATTTTCATTTCAGGAGCCATTTCAGGTGAAGGTATCTGCGGAGGCATTGCTGGTGATGGATATGGTAAGCAAAAAGGGCAGTTATTTTAATCATTTTGGACTGATTTTTTTTCACCTTGTAGTGCACGTATACATTGCTGTTAACTTGTGACATTATGTAACATTGTAATGGAAATTATATTGCACAGATAATCTTAGCATTATTACCACAAGTGCTTAATAAATTCAACAGGTCTTCGAAAAACTTAATTATGTTAAAAATGTAAAAATAAACAAATGTCAGTATCCTAAAATTCAGTGTAATGCAAAATAAATCCTCAAATCTTAATTATATTTTTTTAAGCTGCAATATTTGTAAAAATGCTTTTAATGTGTTAAATTTCAGCCCGTCTACTATAATTAATGGAAAACCTGGGGTGTAAATTGTGTTGTGGTGGAAAAAAAATACCATAAAGTAATACCTTAAAAATTGAAGGCAAAAGTTCAATGTGTATCATCTTAATATACAAAATATAATACAGGTATTTCATTAAGCAATGCATTTTGTGAACCAAAATAAAGTACAAAACTCTTTAAAAATCAAATTGTAAGTATGTAAAGTGCATGGGAGCGAAGCACATGTTGTTAAATGTGCATTAAGCAACTTGATCCTCTCAGCAACACTTCAAATATGTTCCTCTTCAAAATTAGTGCCAAATGTTAATGGTGCCTGTGAGTAGATTGTGTTGTTGAATGTAACAGCCAGTGACTGTGTATCTGTTCTCAGTAGAAGAGATACAGCAAGATTTCAGTATAGAAAAAGGTATCTTACAAAAGACCTTACAGAGACTTTATACTGTAAACTAATTCTGGCTATGGGAGCTCTTTGTTAGATTCAAAATACACTCATTAAAATGGCACGTTGATTTCAATGGCAGACTACTTGGTGCACAATTCAGTTGAGTCCACTTTTAACTGGTAAAATCAAAGCGCGTTGCTCCAGCATGCAATTGTTTGGTGAAAATAAGGAGATGGGAAGCTAACATGGAACAAATATATATACATAACACTTCAAATTACATAAATTGCATTATAAATACCATCTGTAACAGAACTTGCTTGATTTTCCTTCCATTGAAATGAACGGACTCTGTGATCTTCCCATCGCATTTTCCTTTCTGTGCTTTTCCCAGGTGATGCTTAACGTCTAGGCGGTTAAGATGAAAATCTACCCCTTTGTTTCTTGTAATTAGTGTGACAAATTCACTGTTGAGAAAAAAGCAAATGATGTAAACAACTCCCCCCCCCCCCCCACCCCCCCAATGGTCTACTGCAGTCCTAAAAGGGTTACGTGTAAATTGGACTCCTAAATATTGCAAATGACACCTAATTTGTGCATATGTTGGCTAGTGTGGAGCATAAACACTGGCAAAGACCAGTTGGGCTGAGAAGCCTGTTTCTATGCTATAGACTCTTTTTAGGCTGATTCATTGGGTAAAGGATTCTTAAGATGTAAATTGAGTCACAAAGTTATTCAGATAATAATGCAAACAGACAGCCTCTTCTGAAAATGTAAATCAGAGTCAAATCCAGGTTGGCTTGTTCCATGCAAAATGTATTATGTAATCCTTCAAATATATGTTGTGCATTGGGCTTTTTGTATTGAATCTTCTACAGGGTTTTAAAAAATAATTTTGTTACGATCTTGTAGCAACCCCCAACCCCACCCCTCTCAGATTTTGTGTTCTTTTAAGTTTTGCTTCTTCCCATTTAAAGCAGTATTGAGCTTAAGACAATCTTGTGATTAACAAGAAGTAATTAATTCTCCACTCATGCCCCTTATCTCGCCTCAGAGATGTGTATTGTGTATGAATTTGTAATGTGAGGATTTGCATGCACAAGCCTGTGGCTTGCAATTCCATGTAGTGACTTATTAGACCACTAACATTCAGGAAAGCCTCTACAAAAAATGCTTGTTTGTGGAAGAGTGAGTGCACACTAAATAAAAGAAAATTCTACTGGGATTACTATGTAATTGTATCAGTTATACATTACCGGCACAATACTTCTGCAACTTGGTTTAACAACAATATTGTAGGTGCATGTTAATTTGTTGATCTAATGTATTTTCTGTATGTTGTTAGAAGTAATAATCTTATTTACTCTATATTTAGCATGCCCATGTATCCATGGCAGAAGTGATTGGTCTGTTAGGTGGGCGATATTCCTCAGGAAAAAGAGTATTAGAGGTAAGCATAATTTTGGATTAGATTTTAACTTCCCCTGTTTTCCCTCTCCCCTTCCCTTCATTGCCAGGGAAATAAGTTAGGTGTTCAGCAGTGTTTCCCCTAAGCCAATCGCGAGGTCCCGTGCAGGCTGCTCACCAGCTCCTGCTGCTGGAAGTGATACTGTGCAGCAAATTTAAAGGGACAATTCGAGGGAACATTGGCGTTCAGGGTCTTTTAATTTAGTGCATTATTTTACAACAGTATTAACAGAGTTGTAAAAGACCATTAAAATTGGCAGAAGAAACTGAATGGATGCATTTCATAATGCATCTGTTCAAAATTTGAGTAACCAAATGTGTGGCGAATGAATGAAAAATACTTAACTGATGGCTGAAATAGAAATGTTAAAGTAACGGAGCTTGATAGCGACAGGGAAACACTGTGCTGATGATGGGAAAATTATTTTGACATCTTTGTGAAAAATGGTCTAAGTAAAGTAAGAGATTATTTCCTGTTTACAGATCTGTGTTGCAGAGCCATGTAACAGCCTAAGCACAGGATTACAGTGTGAGATGGACCCAGTGTCACAAACGCAGGCATCAGAAGCTCTAGCTGGAAGAGGGTACAGCATTGTTGGATGGTACCATTCACATCCTGCATTTGATCCTAATCCATCCTTAAGGGACATTGACACCCAGGCTAAATACCAGGTACAAACTCAGCAAAGGTCCAGAATTTTAAAAAAGTACCACCCATGCCTCAAAGATTTAACAAGAAACAGTTTAAGTACATTTTTCATGTATGTTCAGCTACTGGCTATGAAGATATAATTATGCAATGAGTTCTCATTTGTCTTTAATGGGCATCATAACATAAACCTATGTTTCTCAGGTTTAGCAATTCAGTAACTCTATACTCAAAAAGTAGGAGAAGCAATAATTAGAATGTACTGAATTTAGTAAGTTGCCAAATGTCTGAGTACACACTTCCCCACTCCACAGTTTAATGACACAGTATTTTGATGGATTTTTTGGGGATTCTGTTCAGTTATAAGAAAAGAATTTCACCATCCAACAGTATTACTATGTAATTAGCTAATAAGGTATTCTGAAATGTGACCAGAGTTGGAAGCACTGCTAGTTTTTCCTTCTGCTCCATTAGGTAGACAGCTCAAGCTAGATTTTCAAATGAAGTGACACTTGGGGAGTTGGCACAGCTCCCGCAGATCACTTCCGCCATTCTGGCACTTTCAGGGCAGGTATTATTATACGCAAATGATGGGAGTACATTGATGCATTTGCGCCTTAGCAACACCTGGTCCAAGGGATCTTTGGCACATCAAAAACCAAAGCAGGCTCCATAGAAGACATCACAATTCCAAACTTACTTCAGGAATTGTTTAAAAGTTAGTGCCTGAGTACTTGGAATACCCCATATCAGTTAAATGCAGCAAATGGGATATAAAAAGTGCACACAATTTGCTTAGGAATGATGTTTCAGTTGACGGGGATAAAAAGCACAATGAAAGGAGAACCAAATTACTGACTTCTACATGCCAAGTTCATCTTTGACGTCCAGCTTTGCTATGGGTAGAGAGCCTGTGCAGTTTATCATTGGGTGATCAATTGAACAGCCAAAGGCACGGTCACATTTTTAAAAATGGTTTAATTCCTGAAGCCCGCCACAGCCATTTCTTGCAACTTCTCTAGACGTGCTCTCAGGCACAGGTCATGACGTCTGCCAAATATATTCAAATGATCCTGACTCCAGAAAATTGGCCACAGTCAGGGGAGCATCCTTGCAATAGGCATAACTCATGTGCGACTGCACTTCCGCCAACATAACAGTCGAGAAAAACATCTAGCCCCTTTGGTGTTAAGCCTGATAATCTTCTGAGATAAGTTATTTGCCATCTTGAGATGGCCTGAGATGTGAATATACAGCAAAGCTAAGATTCAAACTCAGGTTTGTGGTTCATAGAACATTGCACTATGTAATACCACTGGTTGCCCTGTACAGAAACACTTTATAATGAAGGTTTCTACAATCATTGTTATGTACAGGGCTTTTCCTTAATATCCTACATAGTGTGTCATGGTATGCATAAAAGACATCATTGCTCCCATTTTCTTACTATGCACAAGTCTAATTACAGATTTCTATGCATTTCAGAATTACTTTTCACGTGGAGGAGCTCAGTTCGTTGGGATGATCATCAGTCCGTACAATAGTAGTAACCCCTTGCCTTATTCCCAGGTCACATGTCTTATAGTTAGTGAAGAACTCAGCGCAGATGGCCGCTTCCGTAAGTATGGGTAGTTGAGAACTTTCCACAATGTTTTTCAGGCAGGCAAGACAATATTTGCCCTACTCCTCCTGCTCTTCATCCTCCTCCTCCGCCATTGCCACCCAGGAATGTTTCAAATCTGAACTTCACACATACACCTGAATTGCCATGTTTCCATAAACGTGCATGTTGACCTGCTTATAGGAACAGGTTTAGACCATTGAGCCCCTCGAGCCTGTTCCGCCATTCAATGAGATCATGGCTGTTCTGTGACCTAACTCCATATACCCACCTTTGCCCAATATCCCTTAATACCTTTGGTTAGCAAAAATCTATCAATTTCAGATTTAAAATGAACAATTGATCTAGCATCAATTGCCATTTGCCATAGAGAGTTCCAAATTTCTGCCACCCTTTGTGTGTAGAAGTGTTTCCTAACTTCACTCCTGAAAGGTCTGGGTATAATTTTTAGACTATGCCCCCTAGTCCTAGACTCCCCAACCAGCGGAAATAGTTTCTCTCTATCTACCCTATCAGTTCCCCTTAATATCTTGAAAACTTCGATCAAATCACCCCTTAACTTTCTAAATTCCAGGGAATACAAACCTAGTTTGTGTAATCTCTCCTTGTAATTTAACTCTTGGAGTCCAGGTATCATTCTAGTAAATTTACACTGCACTTCCTCCAAGGCCAATATATCCTACCTAAGGTGTGGTGCCCAGAACTGCTCACAGTACTCCAGGTATGGTCTAACCAGGGTTTTGTATAGCTGTAGCATAATTTCTACCCCCTTGTATTCTAGTCCTCTAGATATAGAGGCCAACATTCCATTAGCCTTTTTGATTATTTTCTGTACCTGTCCATGACATTTTAATGGTCTATGTAGCTGGACCCCCAAGTCTCTTTGGACCTCCATTGTTTCTTTTCACTATTTAAACAGTACTCTGTTCTATCCTTTTTAGGTCTATCCTTACATTTGCCTGCATTGAAATCCATTTGCCATAGTTTTGCCCATTGGCTTAATCTATTAATATCTCTTTGTAATTTTATGCTTCCATCTACACTGCTTACAATGTTGCCTATCTTTGTATCATCGGCAAACTTGGATATGTGGCTTTCTATCCCATCATCTAAGTCGCTAATAAATACAGTGAATAGTTGAGGCCCTAATACAGATCCTTGTGGGACACCACTAGTCACATCCTGCCCATTATCTCTACTCTCCGTGTTGCCACTTGGCCAATTTCCTAACCAGGTCAATAATTTGCCTTCAATTCCATGAGATTCAACTTTAGCTATCAGTCTCTTATGAGGGACTTTATATGGAAATCCATATAAATAACATCCATAGACAGCCCCCTGTCCACTACATCCATAGACAGCCCCCTGTCCACTACATCCATAGACAGCCCCCTGTCCACTACATCCATAGACAGCCCCCTGTCCACTACATCCATAGACAGCCCCCTGTCCACTACATCCATAGACAGCCCCCTGTCCACTACATCCATAGACAGCCCCCTGTCCACTACATCCATAGACAGCCCCCTGTCCACTACATCCATAGACAGCCCCCTGTCCACTACATCCATAGACAGCCCCCTGTCCACTACATCCATAGACAGCCCCCTGTCCACTACATCCATAGACAGCCCCCTGTCCACTACATCCATAGACAGCCCCCTGTCCACTACATCCATAGACAGCACCCTGTCCACTACATCCATAGACAGCCCCCTGTCCACTGCATCCATAGACAGCCCCCTGTCCACTGCATCCATAGACAGCCCCCTGTCCACTACATCCATAGACAGCCCCCTGTCCACTACATCCATAGACAGCCCCCTGTCCACTACATCCATAGACAGCCCCCTGTCCACTACATCCATAGACAGCCCCCTGTCCACTACTTTAGTCACTTCTTAAAAAAATTCAATCAGGTTCATCAGGCATTACCTACGCTTTACAAATCCATGCTGGCTCTCTCTGATCAGCTGAAAAATTTCAAGGTGTTCAGTCACTCTATCATTAATTATAGACTCTAATAATTTACCAACAACAGATATTAGGCTAATTGATCTATAATTTCCTGGTCTCCCTCTCTCACCTTTCTTAAATAGTGGAGTGATATGCACAATTTTCCAATCTAAGGAAAAGTTCCTGAATCGAGAGAACTTTGGAAAATTATAGTTGGAGCATCTGCAATATGCTCACCTACTTCCTTTAAAACCTTGGGATGGAAACCATCTGATCCTGGGGATTTGCCACTCTTTAGTACCATTATTTTCTTCATTATTGTTATTTTGCTTACATTAATTTTAGTGAGACCCATCCCTGATTTAATATTAGTTTCCTTGGGTTGTCTGGCATGCTATCCTCTTCTACTGTAAATACTGATGCAAAATAGTTATTCAACATTTCTGCCATTTCCTTATTTTCATTTACAATATCACCATTATCAGTTTTCAAGGGGTCCACATTGGTCTAGACCACCCTCTTTTTCCTAATATAATTGTAAAAACATTTTGTGTTAATTTTGATATCCCTTGCAAGTTTCTTTTTGTAGCTCTTACTATCTGTTTTGTCACCTTTTATTGTTCTTTGTATCTCCCCCACTTGCCAGGATCTGCGCTAGTTTTTTCATTTTTGTGTGCCTTTTCTTTTAGTTTTATGTTGTCCCCGACCTCTTTAGTCGTCCATGCTGATTTCCTTTTGGCAAGTAGAGCTCTTGCCTCTCAGGTATAAACTGGTTCAACATCACATTAAATTCTATTTTGAACACCTCCCACTGACCACCTGTTGTTTTATCCATTAACATATTTGCCCAGTTTACTGTGGACAGTCTCTCTGTCTGATCACATTGAAGTCGGCCTTACCTAAATCTAGAATCTTAGTAGCTGTTTAGCGTTTCTCCCTTTCAAACGTTGAACTCAGATCATATTATGATCGCTATTAGATAAATGTTCACGCACCGTTAGGCTGTTAACTAAATCTGACTCACTACACATTACTAAATCTAATATGGCCTGCCTCCTTGTTGGTTCTAGGACATAATGGCCCAGAAATTCGGGTCTCCACGGGTGAGTACGCACGGGGTACTCACCTGTAAGCCCAATGGAAGTGCCGGTTTCCTGCATGCACTGCGCATGCGCGGGAAACCGGCACTCCCGATCCCCTGAAAGAAGGGGTTCAGAGTTCGAACGCGTGCGCGGGAGAGGCAGCGCGTGCGTATCGAACTTCGTTTTTTTTTTGCAGGTTTTTCCGGGAGGGTAAGTCTGCAGAATTTACACATATAAAAAGCAGGCGTAAGGCCTGCTTTTTACAAGGTAAGTGGTGAATTAATTAAAATTAAAACATTTTTTCCACGGGTTTATTATTTTAAAATACTTTAAAGCAAGGTAAGTTTATTTTTAGCCCCGTTAGAAAATAAAATTATTTTTTCCAAAAATTTAAATTATTGTTTAAAATAGTTATTTCATGTAATTTATAGTTTATTTAAAAAATGTGATGTTTTTAAAAAATTTATTTGAAGATTTAGTGCTGTTTTGGGGCCGTAGTATTTATAAGTTTTGACAGCTCTTCCTGTCAATCTTATGAATGGAGCATTCCCTGCTCCGATTGGCTCCCCATGGCCCACGTGATCCCAGGGGACGCATCGAACTAACTGCGCCCCTGGGATACGCAAGCACTGTGCGCCGGCAGCTGACCAGACCCCGGATCGGAATTCCACAGGGGCCCACAGCACAACGGCCGGCGCACTAGGTAAGTGCAAGTCGGGGGCTTGCACCCGCGGGAAGCCCCCGACCCGAATTTCTGGGCCATTGTTGCAGAAAACTATCCTGAACACACTGAAGAAATGCACTACCTTTTTGACATGAGCTAGTCTGCTTATCCCAATCTATATCAAAGTTAAAATCCTTCATTAAAACAACTCTGTCTTTGCTGCATGCTTGGCTGATCTCTGCATTTATAAATTCTACAATTTCACAGCTGCTATCAGGGGGCCTATACACAACTCCCACTACAATCTTAAATCCCTTTCTATTTCTTAATTCTACCCATAAAGTCTCTGCCTGCTTACCTCTCGTATCCTTTCTTATCATTAAAGTAATTTCATCCTTAATCACTAAGGCTACTCCTCCCCCCTCTACCATTTTCCCTATCTTTCCTGTAGACCTTATAACCTGGTATATTTAGTTCCCAGTCCTGACCGTCTTGCAGCCATGTCTCAGTAATGGCTATCATGTCATACCCTCCAAGTTGAATTTGCGCCTGCAATCCTTTCAATTTTTTTCTTATAAGAACATAAGAAATAGAAGCAGGAGTAGGTCATATGGCCCCTCGAGCCTGCTCCGCCATTCAATAAGATCATGACTGATCATCGACCTCAACTCCACTTTCCTGCCCGATCTCCATATCCCTTGATTCCCCTAGAGTCCAAAAATCTATCAATCTCAGCCTTGAATATACTCAAATACTCAACATCCACAGCCCTCTGGAGCAGAGAATTCCAAAGATTCACAACCCACTGAGTGAAAAAATTCCTCCTCATCTCAGTCTTAAATGGCCTACCCCTTATCCTGAGATTATGCCCCCTAGTTCTAGACACTCGAGCCAGGGGAAACAACCTCTCTGCATTTACCCTGTCAATCCTCTTCAGAATCTGAATGTTTCAATGAGATCACCTCTCATTCTTCTAAACGCCAGAGTGTATAGGCCCATTCTACACAATCTCTCATCATAGGACAGCCCTCTCATCCCAGGAATCAATCTAGTGAACCTTCGTTGCACCGCCTCCAAGGCAAGTATATCCTTCCTTAGATAAGAAGACCAGAACTGTGCACAGTACTCCAGGTGTGGTTTCACCAAGGCCCTGTATAATTGAAGCAAGATTTCCTTACTCTTATATTCCAATCCCCTTGCAATAAAGGCCAACATGCCATTTGACTTCCTTATTGCTTGTTGTACCTGCATGCTAGCTTTCTGTGTTTCTTGCACGAGGACACCCAAATCTCTCTGAATGTCAACATTTAAAAGTTTTTCACCATTTAAAAAAATATTCTGTTTTTCTATTCTTCCTACCAAAGTGAAAAGCCTCACATTTCCCTACATTATACTCCATCTGCCACCTTACTGCCTATTCACTTAGTCTATTTATATCCCTTTGCAGACTACTTGGCCCCTATTTTCCTGGAGCCGTCGGGCGGGGTTTCAGGCGGGCGGGGGCTGAAAATCGCAGAAATAGGGGGTCGCGACCCCCCCCCCCGATTCCCCGCCCCACCCGACTTTCGCCCCCGTGTTTCAGCGCGACCCGAATCAGTCCCGCCTGCAGCAGGCGGGGATGGTCGGCGGAAGCCTAATGACCAGTAATTGGCATGTTTAATCCTATTTTCAGGGGCCCTTGGAATTTTCAGGCTTTCCCCACGTAAACCACGCCTGGTGGGAACACCGCTGATGAAACCTGGCGTGAACAATGTCAGCTTGCTTGCTTTCAGTTGCAGGTCAATCAGGCATGAAGAGATTTAATCAGCCAGCATTTGTAGGCTGCAGGACCTTGTTGCTCAAGGCTTGGGGGAACTTGTTGAAGGCTTAGGCACAGCTGTGGAAGGTTGGAGCCTCACAGACTTCTCCAGTGTGAGCTCCTGGGAAGCCCCTCTCAGCACCCTAACTCAACGCCTCCTCAACGGAGGCATCTGCCAGAAGCATGGGAGGCCTTTTGTTCCTTCCCTTCTTGGCATTAGAGGATCTCCAACAGCAGAGGAGGCTGCAGCAGATCCAGCAACAACAGCAGATCCAGCAGGAGCAGCACCAGCAGGAGCAGCACCAGCAGGAGCGACAGGCTGCGGCTCAGCCACCTGAAGCAGCACAGGCCAGAAGGGGCCAGCGCATGGAAGGCCGTCGGCGCAGGAGATACCCCACCAAACAGGGTCTACAGACACAGGGTGAGCTACCTCAACATGACTGAGCAGCAGTGCCAAAGGCGGCTCCGACTTTCGCGAGAGGTAGTGACTGACATCTGCACAATGCTACAGCAAGACCTGGAGCCCAGAGCACCAGGTCGACACTCCTTACCAGTGGCCATCAAAGTCACCACCGCACTCAACTTTTATGCCTCAGGCTCCTTCCAGGGATCAGCAGCAGACATCAGCGGCATCTCCCAGGCGGCCGCACACACTTGCATCAAACAGGTCACCGATGGCCTCTTTGCCCTCGCACACAATCACATCCATTTCACCCGGGATCGCGCAAGTGCGAGGGTGCGAGCGCGTGGATTAGCTCAGCTGGCAGACTTTCCAAGGGTGCAGGGCGCCATTGACTGCACACATGTGGCCCTTAGGGCACCGCATCGCAATCCAGGAGTTTTTGGTCAACCGCAAGGGCTTCCACTCCCTTAATGTTCAGCTGGTGTGTGACCACAAGAAGGAGATTTTGCATGTTTGTGCCAAGTACCCTGGCAGCTGCCATGACTCCCTCATACTGCGCCAGTCTACTGTGCCTCCGCTATTCAGTCCGCCAAACGAACTTCAGGGATGGCTACTTGGAGACAAGGGATATCCCCTGCGGACTTGGCTAATGACGCCGGTGAGGAGACCAGCCAACGAAGCTGAGGAGCGCTACAACTCCAGCCACATTTCCACCAGATGCATTATCGAGCAAGCCATCGGATTGCTAAAGATGCGCTTTAGATGCCTCGACATTACTACAGTACTCATCAGCCAGGGTCTCCAAAATCATTGTGGTATGCTGTGTGCTTCACAACATGGCACAGCGTCGTGGCTTGCCGATTCCGCAGGACCAAGAGGCTCCTCACAGAGCCGCCTCGGATGAGGATGATGCTGAGGAGGAGGAGGAGGACGGAAACGAGCATCCTGCAGAGGCCCGTCAACCAGCGGCACCAGTGCGTGAGAACATTGCTGGGCGGAATGCAAGGAACGCACTCATCCTGGGCAGATTTGCGTAGCCTGGTACCTCAAACACTGTAGCCTCGCTGCTTCTTAACTGACCATGGTCAGTGGCCCATCGACCAGCTTGCTGACATCTGCAAGTAATCCTCAGGCCTCAATGTGAAATCCCCATTTGCCAAATGACAGATGCCACAACTCCAGCAGTTGCCACCAGATTTTTTATGTACAACAAAGTGATGGCATTAAAACTATATACAAGACTTCTCACCCAAGTGACTACCCGTGTGATTAGTGGTGCTTTATTTTTCTCTTACACGTGCTCCTACGTAGTGGTGCCCCTGTGGCTTCAGCAGATGTGGAGGCCCCTTGCTCACTTTGCTGCTGCTCCTGTCTCGACACCTTTGGCGGGCGTCCTCTGGGGTGGCGAGCCTGTGAGGGCTCGCCAGCAGTCTGCTGCTCCTGCGACTGTGCAGGGGTTGAGACTCCTATCTCACTTGGTTGTGGACTCCGGCGGGGCTCTGAAGTGGCATGGAAGTGAGAGCGCGTGGAGAGGAGCCCCCACTTCCTTCAGGTGTGCCAACAACCTCCCCCTCATGGGTCAGCTCCCCCTCCGCGCCTGCAAGTGGCTGGAGAGCACCTTGCTGCTCATCGGGGGGGCCATGGGGACCCGTCTCTGCACTGGAAGTCCTGCTCAGAGGGACTTCCATGAAGGTCTGGTTTCGGTGCTCAATAGATGGCCATCGCTCCTCAAGAGATGTCATTCTATTCTGAGCACTCACCATGTTTTCCATAACCTGGCGACTAAGCTCCTCCATGGCCGTAGCCCTCCTCTCCACGGCCGCAGCCCTCCTCTCCACGGCCGCAGCCCTCCTCTCCACGGCCGCAGCCCTCCTCTCCACGGCCGCAGCCCTCCTCTCCACGGCCGCAGCCCTCCTCTCCACGGCCGCAGCCCTCCTCTCCACGGCCGCAGCCCTCCTCTCCACGGCCGCAGCCCTCCTCTCCTCGGCCGCAGCCCTCCTCTCCTCGGCCGCAGCCCTCCTCTCCTCGGCGGTAGCCAACCTTACCACGGAGGTAGCCATCCTTTCCATGGTGATGCTTTCATGCGCCAATGACTCCAATAAGGCTGTGCTCATGCTCGCCATGGACTCCTCCATTCGCTCCACACTTGCAGCGACCCTGGAGACAAAACCTGCCAGAGACTCCTGCATCTGTGCATGGAGATCCATCACCTCTCTTGCGGATGGACCCAGAGGCATAGGGTCGACATGCAGCTGAGCTGGCAGAGGCCTGTGCCCTCCGACGAGGACTCTCCACCGCTGTCCCTGTCTTCACAATCTGCTGATGCTCACTTGTGAGCTGTGAAACACCAGGTGACAACACTACGCGAAGGCCCCCCCGAGGTGTGAGTGTCTGCGCTGGTGCTGGGCGCGCTTACTTCTGCTGATGCTGCGGACTCTGAGGACTCTGGCTGCAAAGCATATTCCTCCTCGGCAGTGGGGACGGGAGCTCCGGATGGTTCTGTGGGGGAGTAAAGGAAAGAGTTAGAGATGTGATGCCAAGGCTACTTGCACATTGGATTTGGCATATGCTTATAAGTCCAAATGATGCAGCTTCAGAATCGTATCAGCGACTCATGCTATGTCAATGAGAGAGATGGGAAACTATTCTGTCACCAGCTTGTGGGCTTGCTCCTGTCTCTCCTGCCCCAGCTTCCACAGGCTCGTCACCCCCAGCAATCTCCATCACTGCTTCCTCCCAGGGGCTCAGGTGGGCGATTGAGGGTGGTCCTCCTCCAGTCCTCGCACGCTCTCTCCTATTGTGAGCTCTCTTTTCCTGCAATGAGAGAGACAAGTGGAGTTTGAGTGAGAGTGCAGGAGTGAGTGTAGAGATTGCATAACATAGATACTTAGAAGGAGACAAAGATGGTGTGAGGCTGCAAGGCCAAGGGCCCTCCCTGTGTGTTGTCAGTTGTGTTCCAAGCATCAGAGTGAGAGGCAGTGTGAGGGCTGCATGGTGGAATAGTTATGTGAATGAGCCTAGGGAGAGAGGGAATGGGTAAGGGTGCATGGATGTGACTGTGAAGTGGGATGTGGAGGAAGAGATTGCTGAAGCTGAGTGCTGTTGGGGAAAGGCAATGGGGATCAGGTTGAGGGTGGTGGAAACTTCATACTTACTTTTCCTGTATGGTGAAGGTCATGAAAGCGCTTCCTGCACTGCATCCAGGTCCGTCGGGTGACTCCCTGAGAGTTGACCTCTGCAGCCACCTCCATCCATGCAGCCCTGGTCTCTTTGGGAGGCCTCTTCCTCCCTGAGCTAGGGAGGAGGACCTCCCTGTGGGCCCTTACCCCATCCACCAATGTCTGGAGTGACGTCTCGTCAAATTTGGCAGCAGCTCGGCCTCTGCCACGGGCAGCAGCTGGTGCGGGCTCCTCTGCCATTCTGCAAGACTGGTTGGGAAGCCTGCAGAGGTTGAAAAGCTTGCTGGACACTTTAAAAGCACCACGAATGATGACATCATACTGTGGGGCTTTCTGACTGGAAATGGACAATTAGCAAGGGTGCCCACACGCTGGAAATAAATTGGCCAATTGAGGGAAAATTGCGTGCAGCTGGCTGACCCATTTAGATTCGGGTCGGAACCCGACAATTCCCCGCACCTTCGGGAAAATCGGGGCCTTTGTGTTCTCACCGCTTACTGTCCCACCTAGCTTTGTATCGTCAGCAAACTTGGATACATTACACTCGGTCCCTTCATCTAGATCATTAATATAGATTATAAATAGCTGAGGCCCCAACACTGATCCTTGCGGCACCCCATTAGTTACAGCCTGCCAACCTGAAAAAGATCTGTTTATCCCTACTCTGTTTTCTGTCCGTTAACCAAATCCTGCTACTATATTACTCCCAACCCCATGAGCCCTAATCTTGTGTAATAACCTTTTATATGGCACCTTATTGAATGCCTTTTGGAAATCCAAATATACTACAACCACTGGTTCCCCTTTATCTACCCTGCTAGTTACATCTTCAAAAAACTCTAATAAATTTGTCAAACACGATTTCCCTTTCATAAAACCATGTTGACTCTGCCTAATCATGTTATGATTTTCTAAGTGCCCTGGTACCACTTCCTTAAAAATGGATTCCAGCATTTTCCCAATGACTGATGTCAGGCTAACTGGCCTGTAGTTCCCTGTTTTCTCTCTCCCTCCTTTCCTGAATAGCGGTGTTACATTTGCAACCTTCCAATCCGCTGGGGCCATTCTAGAATCTAGGGAATTTTGGAAGATCAAAACCACTGCATCCACTATCTCTGCAGCCACCTCTATTAGAACCCTAGGATGTAGGCCATCAGGTCCAGGGGATTTGTCGGCTTTTAGTCCCATTAGTTTCTCTAGTACTTTTTCTCTACTTATAATAATTATGTTAAGTTCCTCACCCTCATTAGACCCTTGGTTCCCTACCATTTTTGGTATGCTTTTTGTATCTTCTACTGTGAAGACAGATACAAAATATTTGTTTAACGTTTCTGCTATTTCCTTATTCCCCATAATAATTTCTCCTGTCTCAGTCTCTAAGGGTCCAATGTTTACTTTTGCTACTCTCTTCCTTTTCACATACTTGTAGAAGCTCTTACAATCTGCTTTTATATTTCTTGCTAGTTTTCTCTCATTCTATTTTTTCCCTTTTTTCAATTTTTTGGTCATCCTTTGCTGGTTTCTGAAACTCCCAATCCTCAGGCTTACTACTATTCTTCGCAACATTATAAGCTTCTTTCAATCTAATGTTATCCTTAACTTCTTTAGTTAGCCACAGTTGGATCACTTTTCCCGTGGAGGTTTTGCTTCTCATTGGAATGTATTTTTGTTGAGAATTATGAAATATCTCTTTAAATGCTAGCCACTGCTTATCTATCGCCATACCTTTTAATCTATTTTTCCAATTTACCTGAGCCAACTCGCCCCTCATACCTATGTAATTGTCTTTATTTAAGGTAAAGACTCTAGTTTCGGACTTAGGCAAGTCACTCTCAAACTTAATGTGAAATTCTATCATATTATGATCACTCTGCCCCAGAGGATCCATTACTGAGATTGCTAATTATCCCTGTCTCATTACACAATACAATATCTAAAATAGACTGTTCCCTGGTTGGTTCCATGACGTATTGTTCTAGGAAACTGTCCCGAACTGACCATGAACTCATCCTCCAGACTACCTTTGCCAATTTGATTTGTCCAGTCTATATGAAGATTAAAGTCCCCCACGATTATTGCATTACTTTTGTTACAAGTTCCTACTATTTCTTGATTAATATTCTGTCCAACGGTATAGCTACTGTTAAGGGGCCTATATACTACTTCTACCAGTGTTTTCTACCCTTGTTATTCCTTATCTCCACCCTTACTGATTCTACTTCCTGATCGAATCTGAGCCGAGATCCTTTCTCTCTACTGTCCTTATGTCAGACTTTATTATCAGGGCTACCCCCCCTCCTTTTCCATTCTGCCTGTCTTTTCGAAACGTCAAGTACCCTGGAACATTTAGTTCCCAACCTTGGTCACCGTGCAACCACGTCTCTGTAATGGCTATTAGATCAAACCTATGTATCTCTATTTGTGCCACTAGTTCGTTTATCTTATTACGAATCCTTCGTGCATTCAGATAAAAAGAGCCTTTAATTTAAATTTTTTACCATATTCCCTGCTTTGACCTTATTCTCTGCTGCACTGCTACCGTTAAACTCTGTCTATTCCTGTCACACTCTGCTTATTTTTACCCAAATCGCTACACTGCTCTATTGCCTTGACCTTTCTCTTTCGATTTCTAAATTTCCCCTCACCTGACCCCTCCCCCCCCCCTTTTTTTTAGTTTAAAGCCCTATCTACTCCATGTATTTGTATAAAGAATGCTTATTTAGGCCACACACCCTAACCTGTTCTTCTGCTCTAATGTTTTACTTGTACATTGTCTGATTTCTGATATTTACTCAGTCACTAATACTATTCTAGCTGTATCTATTTTTGTAGATCTTGTTTATAGATCTATGTTTCAGTCAGTGTAGCTATCAAAGCATGAATTCTACCCCAGTATAATTTAAGCAAAATTCTTTAATAGAAGTTTTTCGATAAAGTTTGCAATGTGTTAAATGTAAAGCAGTTTTTGAACCTATATTTTCTTTTAATATAGGACTTCCATATAAATGTGAGTTGAAGCAATTGAATGAAGAGCCTCTATGGGTGCAAATGATGGATAAAGCACGCTGGATAATGGAGAAGTACAAACTATCCCTTAGGCAAGTAATAAAATACAGATTGTTGATTTAGGGAAGGAATCTAATCACCCAACTGTAGAGATGTGCCAACTCTGTTTATTGTCCTGCTTCTAGATTGGGCCTAGTTGCTGGCTGGCTGATTGACAATGACCCCCACCCCTTAGTACAGCAGAATGATTTACAACTGGGGTATTCCATTCTGTAATATATCACTTTTCTTTTCTCTGTGCACCTCCCAAATTCAGCAATATGCTCAACCCACTCTGAAACTACCAGTGCCTATATTCCTATATCCAGATATGTGGAGGCATTGAATTGTGTGTTGCTCCCTCCACTGGTTTAACCTTTAGATCTGCTCAGTACCTTTGAGCATTTATGCTGCTTATCTTCTCATTCAGATTAAGTCTAAAAGTTTGTTATGCACATATCTAGCTGATGAACATTTAGTTACCTAATTTTGAGGTTTTTTATTTCTGATGGTTGTGTAGACCAATGTTTATGAATTTAATTGGCTAAAATGAAGTTTAATGTGTACCGCATAGCCAATAAAAACTGAAATAAACTGTTCAATGCATATAACATACTATGTCAACTGGAAACGGTTACAGGTTCATGCTGCCCTCTTGGATCAAAACAACATAATCCACCACTGAGTCAGGGAAGTATAATGATCACCAGTTAATTACAGGCCATTCAGCCCATCTTAATTCATCCATCCAGTGATCCTAAAGTCCCTCCATTTCAGCCTCCAATTACTTTTTAAAAGATTTCAGGATTTTTCACTTCCACTACTCTTCCTGGAAGTCGGTTCCATACGCTAATCACTCTGTGACGTTATCAGTCCTAAATTTGCACTTTTGCTAGCTTGAAGCTGTGTCTCTTTGTCCTACACTTGCAATTTAATTTGAAGTAATATTCCAGATTTACTTTGTCCATATCCCTATCTTCTGTACTTCTAAAAGATCAGCTCTTAGACCTCTCCTTTCCAGGCCACAAAGCCTAAGTCCCTCATATCTTTTTCTCATAGCTCAGCCCTTTGATATTAAGGATTAACCTTGTGGCTTTTCTTTGCACTCCTCCTAGTGCTTGAATGTTACCCTTTTGTCTTAGTGACCAGAACTGACTGCAGTGCTTAAGTGCCAGTCTGACCAAGGCATGGTACGGTTTGGTCATTACCCTCTGACTTGTATTCTACTGTTCTGGCTATGTAGTTCAACATTCTGTTGACTTTGTTGATCACTGCTCTTCATTGACTAGACATGTTTACCGTCGAGTCTACTAAGAGTCCTACTTTTAACTTTCTTTTGGCTTCATCCTTGGCTATTTTAACACCATTCACGGAGTATATTTTTTGCTATTTTTTTCTTCCTATGTGCAGTCCACTTGGCTTGACCTTTCCAAGCAGGTTGGTCAGACAGGATCTTGCTCTTTTTGAATGAGCACTTGTTAGCCTGTTTCCAGTTTATTGGTACCTCTCCAGTGTCCAGTTATTTCCTCATAATGATTGTCAATGCCAACAAATCTTTGTCTAGTCTCTTTCGACACTCTACAATACATAACTTCTATCTCTGGATTTATTTATTGTGAGCCCTTTTAGCCTGGAAGGACTTCTAGTTCATTAATATTGAAGTCCTTGGTTTTACTTGGGTTAACTCCGTTTGGGCAGGGGATGTTGCTCATGATTTCCTTTGTGAATACGTACTTGGAGGAAGTAATCATTCGGAATATTTACTATTTTGTGGTTGTCCTCAGTTTCAAGCCCGCTTGCATTTTTTTAGGGTTGCCGCCTCTTCTCTGACTGTTCTCTCGCTGCTGTTGTACTGTAATAATTTTTTACTATTGCAGTTAGCCTCCATTGCTATATTTTGTTCCTAGGTCTCTCTTTGCTCCTCTGATCGTTTCAGCAATTCTTTTATATTCATCTCAATGACCCGTTTCCCCTGGAGGACTTATAGAGGTCGTTTTCCTCTTCATTTCATTTTTAATTTGATAATCCATCTAATCTGAACTTGTTGGGTTTAGGAATGTAATAAACATGAATGTCCAGTATTATTCCTTTAAGAGTGTTCTCTGCAAAAGTGTCATTAATCAACCTATTCCAATTAATTTGTCTCATTTCCCTTACTTCATTGCATTTAGCTCTTTTAAAGTTATAAACCTGACGCGTGGTCCTGAGTATTTTTGACTCCTCTTGATTCTGAGTGCTGAAGATCAGGTGGGGAGAGAAGCACTCTGATGCAACAGCAATGATCTCTCACTTTAATGAGGATCAAAACAAGTTGTGCAGTGGGGAATTGTGGAGTTCAGAATCTAGAGGAAAATCTTAATAACTCACTCATAGCTTCTTCCAATTATGAATTATTAGCTCTTTCTTCTTTGTAACAAAATCTGTGTTCCAGTTCCCCACTGAGCATCCTATATTTATAGCGCAAATGTGGCCAGCGGAGTAGTTCATTGTAACCACGGGGGCACTTTTAAATAAATGATTACGTCAAATGTACAAGACATGTAGCCAGGATACACGCAGTGTCTACGATCAATTGAAACAATCGACCAACCTACCCGCATGCTGTATTTAAAGATTTAGTATTTGCAGACCACAAATTCTCATGTCCGTCTTGTAGAAGCCCCAACC
Source organism: Somniosus microcephalus (assembly GCF_052327205.1). Classification (NCBI taxonomy): domain Eukaryota; kingdom Metazoa; phylum Chordata; class Chondrichthyes; order Squaliformes; family Somniosidae; genus Somniosus; species Somniosus microcephalus. The sequence goes on along the minus strand of NC_140989.1, from coordinate 299,293,478 downwards.
TGTTCAATCTTTCTCAATAGCTGTAATCTCTCAGTTCTGGTACCATCCTTGTAAATCTTTTTTTGCACTTTCTCCAGTGCTTCTATGTCCTTTTTATAGTATGGCGACCAGAACTGTGCACTGTACTCTAAATGTGGCCTGACCAAGGTCCTATACAAGTTTAATATAACTTCACTACTTTTGAATTCTATACAACTAAAAATAAATCCCAATGCTTTTTTTTTTAGCATTTTTAATTGCTTTGCTGACCGGTGATGCTGCTTTTAATGATTTGTTCACCTGTATCCCTAGATCCCTTTGCTCTTCTGCCCCATTCAGTTCCTTATTTTCTAACAGGTAGGCGATGTTTCTATTTGTCCTACCAAAGTATATCGCCTCATATTTATCTGTGTTAATTTTCATTTGTCACTTAACTGCCCAATCTGCAAGTTTTCTGATGTCTTCTTGGATTGACTAACTGTGGTGTGTTACAAAGGCACAATTTGGGTGGGATGCAGAGAAGGAACTTTGTTGGGATGGAGAAATTTCACTTTTTGATGAAGTCTCAAAGCCTGAATCATGACATGCCTAGGAATTAATCAAAATGCTCAGAAGTGGAAATAATAAATGCAGCATACCATTTTTTAGAAATCAGCCAATCTGTAGCACAGTGACGTTTTCTTAGCTATATTATCATGGTAGAAATGTCAGATAAAAGCATTTTCAAGAAAACCTACCAGCTGTTACCTAACATCCTTAGACTGCATCTTTCATTCTGGTATCATAGTGAGATTATCAATGCACTAATGATTTTTGGTGTGCCCTATAAAGCTGTCAGTGTGGATCTGCCAACATAATTGTAACAACCTCCAAGATTATAACAATTGCTGGTGTGAAGCCAGATTTTTATTTTTTGTACAAAAAATTCTGGGATTACAGCCTTTTAATATTTCATCAGTTCTTCAGCTGACCCACAGTCAGAGGCTTGTAAGCAGCATATATGTTTGAGTATGTGCATGCAGAGCATGACCACCCCACTCCACTATGATGCAAGTGTGGTAAACCACTTTTATCGTTACACTATAGTTATCACTGTTGTATTGTTATCACCGTTATCACTGTTGTATCACGATACGAGGTTGCCTCTTGTCGCGCTGTTATACCTGGGCTGACCACCTCCGACTCCGCCCATGGCTCCACCTACCTGCCCAGGTATAAAGGTAGTCGACTGGCTGGTATTCCTCCTTGTTGGACCCGATCACCCACGAGGGTGGGCTCTGTTATTTAGTCAATAAAAACCTTTAGTTACGTTCCTAACTCGTCGCTTTTTATTGGACGAATTGATAGGTATATCAATTTTATTGACTAAATTTTAAAGATGTCTACTACTGGCCAGCCAGAAGCCCTCCCAGAAGCACAGCCACACCAGCCGGCTTGGCTGCAAGCCCTCAAACCACCGTACCTGGATCTAAACCCACAGGCAGCAAACGCAGCCCTCAACTTCAAACACTGGCTGGACTGCTTCGAATCCTACCTGGAAGAATCCGGCGCCCCGCAGAGATCCAAACTAAGACTTCTGAACGCCCAAGCGAGCCCGAGAGTATACGCACTCATACAGGACACGACTACGTACGAGGCCGCTATCAACCTACTGAAACAGCAGTACCGCAGCCCGGTAAATTACATGTACACCAGGCACCTCCTAAGATCCCGCCCGCAACAGCCAGGAGAGTCTGTAGCTGAATTTTTACGGGCGCTAAGAGCACTCGGCAGGAACTGTGACTTTAAAGCGGTGACGGCTGTTGAAAATACGGGAGATAATATCCGCGATGCCTTTTTGAAAGGCCTACGGTCCGACTACTCACGGCAAAGACTGCTTGAAGCTAAAGACCTCGACCTGGACAAAGCTGAAGCCCTCGCTCTCTCCCTGGAGGTGGCCCATCAGGACCAGGAGGCGTTTTCCAGGTACTGCTCGCGACCCTGGGACTCGGGCCCGACCCCTACCGCAATACCCTTCGCAGCGCCGCCCCCGGGACCTACCTCAGCGTCGGCGTCCCGGACCCGACCGGGCCCGCCACCCCCGGTACCGGCTCCGACATCGGGCACCCGCGATCGGGCCGCCGGCTGCTTCTTTTGCGGCCAGGAGAAGCACCCGAGGTCGCGCTGCCCAGCCAGGAACTCTACCTGCACAACCTGCAGGAAGAAAGGCCACTTCTCTAAGGCCTGCAGGAGCGGATCTTCAGAGGCCAGCAATGCCTCATGCGAACTGTGGGGGCGGCCATCTTCTTTCACGGCAACTGAGGCCAGTATCCCCACACGTGAGTCATGGGGGCGGCCATCTTTGATCAAGGCAACCGACCCCAATAGTGCCTCATGTGAGTTATGGGGGCAGCCATCTTCTCCGCCATTTTGTCCTACCTCGTGGGAGACGCCATTTTACCCACCACGCCCGACTGCCACCGGGCCCCCGGACCCGACGACCGCCTCGCCCGCAGACGACAACGACTCGCTTACCTACACGCTAGCCTCCGTCACTCTGGATCAAGCCCGCCCACACCACCTGTCCAAGTCGATGATGGACATCAAAGTAAACGGCCACGCCACGACCTGCCTGTTCGACAGCGGAAGCACGGAGAGCTTCATCCACCCAGACACGGTGAGCCACTACTCCCTCCCTGTCCTGCCAACGCGCAACCGAATCTCGATGGCATCGAGGTCCCACGCCACGGACATTAGCGGCTACTGTGCTGTGACCTTGTCGGTTAAGGGTACAGAGTATAAAAACTTTAAACTCCTCGTCCTCCCCCAGCTCTGCGCTGCCGTCCTACTAGGGCTGGACTTCCAATCCCACCTCCAAAGTGTAACCCTAGCATACGGTGGACCCCTCCCCCCACTCACAGTCGACAACCAGCGAAGGTTAAACCGCCCACCGCGTAACACCTGCAGCCTATCCACCCTCAAGGTGCCGCCACCTTCCCTGTTCGCTAACCTCACCCCCGACTGCAAACCCGTCGCTACCAAGAGCAGGCGGTACAGCGCTGGGGACAGAGCTTTCATTAGCTCTGAGGTGCAGCGTCTCCTGAAGGAGGGCATCATCGAGGGGAGCAACAGCCCCTGGCGTGCCCAGGTCGTGGTCGTTAAGACCGGCGATAAAAATCGCCTGGTCATCGACTACAGCCAGACCATAAACAGATACACCCAGCTGGACGCATACCCCCTTCCCCGCATATCTGACATGGTCAATCAGATTGCACAATACCGCGTATTCTCGACCATCGACCTTAAGTCGGCCTACCACCAACTCCCTATCCACCCCGAGGACCGCCAGTACACCGCCTTCGAGGCGAATGGGCGCCTATACCACTTCCTTAGGGTCCCCTTCGGTGTCACCAACGGGGTCTCGGTCTTCCAAAGGGAGATGGACCGGATGGTTGACCAGAACGGACTGCAGGCCACATTCCCCTACCTAGATAACGTCACCATCTGCGGCCGCGACCGGCAGGACCACGACGTGAATCTGGAGAAATTCCTCCGTACAGCCCAACGGTTGAACCTCACCTACAATAAGGAGAAATGTGTGTTTAACACCTCGCGCCTTGCCATCCTTGGCTGTGTAGTAGAGAACGGACTCATCGGCCCCGACCCCGAAAGAATGCGCCCCCTCATGGAGCTACCCCTCCCCCACTGCCCTAAGGCACTTAAGAGAACCCTGGGGCTCTTCGCCTACTATGCCCAATGGGTGCCCAATTATGCGGACAAAGCCAGACCCCTCATGAAGTCCACATCCTTCCCCCTTACGGAGGAAGCGTGCGCAGCCTTCTCCCTCATTAAGGGAGACATTGCCAAGGCCACTATGCACGCAGTGGATGAGTCCATCCCCTTCCAAGTCGAGAGCGATGCATCCGACTTCGCCCTAGCCGCCACCCTTAACCAGGAGGGGAGACCGGTGGCCTTCTTCTCAAGGACCCTACAGGGCCCTGAGATCCGACACTCGTCGGTCGAGAAGGAGGCCCAGGCGATTGTGGAGGCGGTACGACGCTGGAGGCACTACCTGGCAGGCAAACGATTTACCCTCCTTACCGACCAACGTTCGGTCGCTTTTATGTTTAATAACAAGCTGAGGGGCAAAATCAAGAATGACAAGATCTTGAGGTGGAGAATCGAGCTCTCCACCTACGATTATGATATCTTGTACCGGCCAGGTAAGCTGAACGAACCCCCCGATGCTCTGTCACGAATTACATGCGCCAGCGCGCAAAGTGATAGACTTCAGACCCTCCACAACGACCTCTGCCACCCCGGGGTCACCAGACTTTACCACTTCATTAAGGCCCGCAACCTGCCCTACTCCATCGAGGAGGTCAGGACCATAACCAGGAACTGCCAGACCTGCGCCGAGTGCAAACCGCACTTCTTTAGGCCGGACAGAGCAAGCCTGATCAAGGCCACCCGCCCCTTCGAGCGCCTGAGCATCGACTTTAAGGGGCCCCTCCCGTCCTCTGACCGTAATGTGTACTTCCTCAACATTGTTGATGAGTACTCCCGTTTCCCCTTTGCCTTCCCCTGCCCAGACATGACCAGTACCACGGTCATTAAATGCCTGAACGACCTCTTCGCCTTGTTCGGGTTCCCAAACTATATACATAGTGACCGGGGCTCCTCTTTCATGAGCGAGGAACTCCGTCAGTTCCTACTAGCGAGAGGTATTGCAGCAAGTGGGACCACCAGCTACAACCCCCAAGGGAACGGCCAGGTGGAAAGAGAGAACGCGACGGTATGGAAGGCCGTCCTCTTAGCCTTAAAGTCTAAGGGCCTCCCAACCTCCCGCTGGCAGGAAGTCCTCCCGACAGCGCTGCACTCCATCCGGTCACTACTTTGCACTGCCGTTAACGCCACCCCCCATGAACGAATGTTTGTTTTCCCCAGGAAGTCGACTACGGGAACCACTCTACCAACCTGGCTGACCTCTCCGGGGCCCGTCTTGCTGCGAAAGCACGTGAGGGCCCATAAAACAGACCCCCTGGTCGAAAGGGTGAACCTCCTGCACGCCAACCCCCAGTACGCCTACGTGGCTTACCCAGACGGGCGGGAGGACACTGTCTCCTTACGAGACCTCGCACCCTCGGGCACTCCGGAGACACCACCTTTACCCCCCCCCACCACCCCCCCAATTCCAGCCCAGGTAGACGGCATGCCGGAACCCCACGAGCCTTCGCCGACCACGCAGACACCAGCACTAACACCGGATAATGCAGCACCGCCGCTGCGACGATCGGAGAGGCTTACGAGGCCTCCGGACAGACTGACATACCAGAACTGGTAGTACACTTCACCCCGCTGGACTCAAATCTAAACAAGGGGTGAATGTGGTAAACCACTTTTATCGTTACACTATAGTTATCACTGTTGTATTGTTATCACCGTTATCACTGTTGTATCACGATACGAGGTCGCCTCTTGTCGCGCTGTTATACCTGGGCTGACCACCTCCGACTCCGCCCATGGCTCCACCTACCTGCCCAGGTATAAAGGTAGTCGACTGGCTGGTATTCCTCCTTGTTGGACCCGATCACCCACGAGGGTGGGCTCTGTTATTTAGTCAATAAAAACCTTTAGTTACGTTCCTAACTCGTCGCTTTTTATTGGACGAATTGATAGGTATATCAGCAAGCAAGCAGAGTAACCATGCCTTTCTACTCCACAGATGCTGCTGGGCACAGCAGCATGAGTCTCACGTTAGCCATGTGGAGTCAAGCATCAGCAGATAAGACACGCAACATAAAGTTTAATAGCTTTTGTACAAGTCACGTAATCATTGAAATGCTGTAACTAACCAAAGTTGTCACTTAAATATTCCACAAGTTTGACAGAAAACCATTTCTTAGATATTTCATAGTTAGTTGATTTTCAACAAAATAGAAGGCATTTCATTGTAACTTCATTCTAACCACATAAATCACAAAATATGTGACCTGTGCTCTGCTTTTCAAACTATGAATGCCGATTCCAATCAACTTCAATGTAGTGCAGTGTTGTTGCAATTTTACTAACCACTCATCCAATAAACAGGATCCTGCTAAGGTCACTGTGAAGAGAAAACTGTTAGGGAAGAGCAGCAGGCCTTTATGTCAGTGGTTGATGTATCATTGGAGCAGTCAAGAGCTGCTGTAGTGATAAATTATAACGTGGAATATTGTGTAACTAAAGAGGTCATTAGAGAGATAAAATTAGATAAGTAGACTATGCTCGTATGCAAGGACACACAATTACTCAAAACAATACTAAATCACTTTTCCTTTAGCTAGTCTGTCACCAGTCATGGTTGAAAAAGTTTCTCTGGAGAGAGCATTATACTGAGTTGGCATCCAACCCACTGGAGCATAGTAGGGATCCATCCGTATGGAGGTTTGGGAAAGCTAGTAAAATGTGCTGCACAAATATGCATTAATGAATCAGCTCACTGGACAGATGTAGACTCTGCACTGCTTCGCCGACCTAGTAGAACTGCAGGTGTGGGCAATATTCATGTCAAATTCCTGAAAGCTGTTCCAGGTAGGAAGATTCTTGTGAGGACTACATGGGGCAGATTGTAGCTTTATACAAGGTCGCTGAATGTAGTAAGGGTTGAGGGAATCCCACATTTTCATTCGCTTTTGTAAGGCTTTCAATCTCGTGACTTGTAGCCCTCGTGAAGAAACTAGCAGCTATGAAATCTGGGATGTGCACTCCTGCTCCAAGATCCTTGTAAGAATACTTGGAAGATCCTCTGAGCATATTTGTCTCAAAAGAGGAGTGAGGGTGCCCCTATCATCCATCCTTTTTGGTATATTCATCAGTTGTGTTTTGGTGGCATTATAAGGGAAGTTTCAGGGTGTCTTTCCAGGCAGGTTTGCAGCACTTCTTTTCGCAATGGATCTCTGAATTGTTGATTCATATCAGTACATAGAATTTACAGCACAGAAACAGGCCATTTGGCCCAACTGGTCTGTTCCAGTGTTGATGCTCCACATAAGTCATCAGTACCTGGAGGCTGTGGTGGATGCCAATTCTAACTATGACACATTTCAGGACTTCAAGGGGCAAAGGTCACTGTGGACTTTTGCGTCTTCCTTCAACGTCACAATTCTTGGTTCAGAGCTTCAAGGCATGCAACAAAAGGTTTGTTTCTGCACTGTGCAAAATCCAGGACCTAACTCTGAGGTGGATTTGTTGCAAAAAATGTTGCAGGGAAAGGCTTGGCCTACACCAATCTGTCATTCACCATCCCTGGGGGAGGTCATCTTCATGATAGCTATGTCTATTTTCCATGCTCAATTTACATGAGGATCTGATTAAGCAGTTTTTAAAAATTCATTCATGGGATGTGGGCGTCGCTGGCAAGGCCAGCATTTATTGCCCATCCCTAGTCGCCCTTGAGACGGGGTTGCTGAGCCCCCTTCTTGAACCGCTGCAGCCTGTGTGGTGAAGGTAATCCCACAGTGCTGTTAGGGAGTTCCAGGATTTTGACAAAGCGATGATGAAGGAACGGCGATATACTTCCAAGTCAGGATGGTGTGTGACTTGGAGGGGAACTTGGAGGTGGTGGTGTTCCCATGCACCTGCTGCCCTTGTCCTTCTAGGTGGTAGGGGGTCACGGGTTTGGGAGGTGCTGTCGAAGAAGCCTTGGTGAGTTGCTACAGTGCATCTTGTAGATGGTACACACTGCAGCCACGATACGCCAGTGGTGGAGGGAATTAATGTTTAAGGTGGTCGATGGAGTGCCAATCAAGCGGGCCGCTTTGTCCTCGAACATCCCCATTTCTGACCTTATGTTGGAGGGAAGGTCATTGATGAAGCAGCTGAAGATGGTTGGGCCTAGGACACTGCCCTGAGGAACTCCTGCAGCAATGTCCTGGGGCTGAGATGATTAACCCCCAGCCACCACAACCATCTTCCTTTGTACTAGGTATGACTCCAGCCAATGGAGAGTTTTCCCCCCGATTCCCATTGACTTCAGTTTTACTAGGGCTCATTGATGCCACATTCGGTCAAATGCTGCCTTGATGTCAAGGGCAGTCACTCTCATCTCACCTCTGGAATTCAGCTCCTTTGTCCATGTTTGGACCAAGGCTGTAATGAGGCCTGGAGCCGAGTGGTCCTGGCAGAACCCAAACTGGGCATCAGTGAGCAGGTTATTGGTGAGTATGTGCCGCTTGATAGCACTGTCGACGACACCTTCCATCACTTTGCTGATGATTGAGAGTAGACTGATGGGGCGGTAATGGGTAAGCATGAGGCACGACATTGGAGTTGGACATTTTGCGCGCCTAAATGGCAGGGATATTTCAAGCTGTCTAGCATATCTTCTTTCATCAGGTTGAAGGCAAATGTCCTTCGTAAAGCTAACTAGGAAGTTCTGAGGCTTGGGATTATAGCTGCTGGATATGAAAACAAATGCTTATGTATCCAAGGATTGATGCCTACCTGGATTGGATTGCAGAGAGGCAAGCAGTTGCTGCTGAAACATTAACCCTCCACCTGCTGAAACCATCAATCAGTGCAATTAAGGGAAATACTGTACCATTGCTTGTCCAACCCACGTTGCTTCATGAACGCTGCTTCCTGCTGGGATTGTGGGACACTATGGTGTCTTCCTAAGCTATCGTCATGAGGATGTTGGCACTTTACTCACATTTTATAGAGAGTTTTGTTGCTTTCCATGTCACTTGGGAGGAATCATAGAATAGTACAGCACAGAAGGAGGCCATTTGGCACATCGAGTCTGCACTGGCTCTTTTGAAGAGCAATTCAGTTAGTCCCACTCCCGCGCTCTTTCCTCATATTCCTGCAATTGTTTCTCCTTCGAGTATTTATCCAATTCCCTTTTAAAGGTTACTTGTTGACTCTGTATCCACCACCCTATCAGGCAGTGCATTCCAAATCCTAACCACTCATTGCGTAAAAATGTTTTTCCTCATGTCCCCTCTGGTTCTTTTGCCAATCATCTTAAATCTGTGTCCTCTGGTTATCGACCTTTCAGCTATTCGAAACAGTTTCTCTTTATTTACTCTATCTGAACCCGTCGTGATTTTGAACACCTCTAGCAAATCTCCTCTTAGCCTTCTCTGCTCCAAGGAGAACAACCCCAACTTCTCTAGCCTATCCACATAACTACTCCCTCATCCCTGGAACCATTCTAGTAAATCTCTTCTGTACCCTCTCCAAAGCCTGCACATCCTTCCTAAAGTGTGGTGCCCAGAATTGGGCATAATACTCCAGTTGGGGCCGAACTAGTTTTTTTATATAGGTTTAGCATAACTTGGCCTGGTACCTGCTGTCTGCCCAGTGAGGGCTAAAGGCAAGCATTTGTCAGTTGGCTAATAGTAAAGAGGAAGATGGATAACGATAGTTTCTTTGTTGTTAGCTCTAAAGAAATAAGTCTGGTGATGGGAAATGTATTAATTTGATACCTGAACCAAACAGATTTGCAGTACTGTAAGAAAGAACTTGCATTTATATAGTACCTTTCATGACCTCAGGATATCCCAAAGTGCTTCACAGCAAATTAAATACTTTTAAAGTGTTACTGTTGTAGGGAAACATGGCATCCAATTTGCACACACCACATCTGACAAACAGCACTGAGATAAATGAGCAGATAATCTGTTTTAGTGATGTTGGTTGAAAGATAAATATTGGGCAAGGCACCAAGAAAGTTCCCATTCATCACTTTCTCCATTTGCATTCAGAAGCAGTAGAATAGGATTCTGTAATTTGCACAGATTGGAGGTTGCCTCAAATTCAGTTATTGACCGTACCTACGTTGCCCAGCAGGCTCTTTCTCACAACGCAACCGAATAAATGAATTGCAATGGGTTCCACACCATTAATCTCTAACTGGTGTATGATGGCCAAGATTGCATCATGCAGGTCTATGCCCACTATCCTGGCAGCTGCCATGTTGCTTTTATATTACATCAATTGTCCATCACCCCACTGTTTGCCCTGCATAGCAAGTTGTTATGCTTGGAGACGAGGGCTATTCCCTTCACACTTGGCTTATCACTTCTTAGAAACCCACACTCCGCTGTGGAACTCCACTACAGTAAGATCATTGGCTCAACTAGAACCTCCATCAAGTACACTTGGAGTCTTCAAACAGTGATTCAAATACCTGGACAAGGCTGGTGGCTTCCTGCAATACACGACAAAAAGAGTGTCCTGTATAATTGTATTGCGCTGTTGCTCTGCTACAGAAACAACACATAGAGTCACCATTAGAAGAGGATCTTAAACATGATGAAGGAGAGGACACTCTATCACCAGTGTCCCTCTTGCGTGCCAGCTTCTCCTGCAGGAAGAGTGGAAGTGTACTGCTGCAAGTCCTGAAGAACCTCTTAATTGGCAAGCTGCCTATGGGGAGCATGATGTGCCATCAATAACTCAAAGACAAGGAATTAAAGGATTCAACTGAAGGCTTTTAATCACTAAGAACATTGCATGTCTTTCCACATCGGATTCGTCTGGCAGAAATGACTCATACAGCTCTTGAGACCTTTATATGACAAAAGACAGGGGCGGAGCCAATACACACAATAGGAAAAAGGGGGCGGTACACACAATACAATGCAGGTAAAACACAGGGGCTGATGAAGGCATATATTTCATCACATTCACCCCTTCTACAGTCGCAACAGTACCTCGGGTTCCGACCGGGAGTCCGTGGTGCCCTCCTGGGCATACCCCTGTGCTGGGGGTGTTGCAGGTACTTCTGGGGGTGGTGAGGATACCTCTGTGAATGGTGGAGGTTCTTCTGGGGGTGGTGAGGATGGATCGTCGTCGCTTCCTGCCGAGGCGAGGTCCTTTATGGACACGGTGTCCTCACGCCCGTCGGTGTGCTTGACGTACACGTACTGTGGGTTTGCGTGGAGTAGGTGTACTGCCTCCACGAGGGGATCTGTTTTGTGGCCCCTCACATGCTTCCGTAATAGGACTGTCCCTGGGGTGGAGAGCCACGAAGGTAGGGACACTCCTGAGGTTGATTTGCGGGGAAAAACAAACATCTTCTCGTGAGGAGTGGCGTTAGTAGCAGTACACAGTAGCGACCTTATCGAGTGGAGTACGTCTGGGAGGACCTCTTGCCAGTGGGAGGTAGGGAGGCCTTTAGACCTTAGTGCTAAGGTGACCGCCTTCCACACCGTCGCGTTCCCCCTCTCCACTTGCCCATTACCCCGGGGGTTATAACTAGTGGTCCGACTCGTGGCTATCCCCTTCGACAGCAGGTATTGGCGCAGTTCGTCGCTCATGAACGACGCCCCCCTGTCAGTGTGGATGTGGTTAGGCATGCCGAACGTGCAAAACAGGCTGCCGAGGCACTTGATGACCGTGGCACTGGTCATGTCTGGGCAGGGGTAGGCGAATAGGAAGCAGGAGTACTCGTCCACAATGTTGAGAAAGTACACATTGCGGTCGGTGGAGGGGAGTGGTCCCTTGAAATCTAAGCTCAGGCGCTCGAATGGCCGTGTAGCTTTGATCAGGTGGGCTCGGTCGGGCCTGAAAAAACGGGGCTTGCATTCCGCACAGGTGCGGCAGTCCCTGGTCATAGACCGGACCTCCTCGACGGAATAGGGCAGGTTACGAGATTTTATAAAGTGGAATAACCGGGTGACCCCCGGGTGGCAGAGGCCATTGTGGAGGCCCTGTAGCCTGTCCCCCTGGATGCTGGCACACATCCCTCGTGATAGGGCGTCGGGGGATTCGTTGAGGGCCCCTGGCCTATATATTATGTCGTACTCAAACGTGGAGAGTTCGATCCGCCACCTGAGAATTTTGTCGTTCTTGATCTTCCCCCTCTGTTTGTTGTTAAACATGAAGGCTACCGACCGCTGGTCAGTAAGCAGGGTGAAGCGTTTGCCGGCTAGGTAGTGCCTCCAGTGCCGCACTGCCTCTACTATGGCCTGGGCCTCCTTCTCTACTGAGGAGTGCCTGATCTCGGGCCCTTGGAGGGTTCCTGAGAAAAAGGCTACGGGCCGCCCATCCTGGTTGAGGGTGGCTGCTAAAGCGAAGTCGAACGCATCGCTTTCGACCTGGAAAGTGATGTTTTCGTCCACTGCCTGCAGCGCGGCCTTCTCAATGTCGTGTTTAATGCTGTTGAAGGCGGCGTGGGCCTCGGCCGTGAACGGGAAGGACGTTGATTTCAGGAGGGGACGGGCCTTGTCGAATAATTGGGGACCCATTGGGCGTAATAGGAGAAAAACCCCAGGCACCTTTTCAGGGCCTTGGGAGTGTTTGGTAGGGGTAGCTCCCGTAGGGGGCGCAATCGGTCGGGTACGGACCGATTTCCCCGTTTTCCACCACGCAGCCCAGGATACAGAGGCGCGTGGTGCTAAAGACACACTTATCCTCGTTGTAGGTGAGATTGAGTCTGAGGGCGGTTTTCAGAAATCTCGCGAGGTTCGAGTCGTGGTCTTGCTGGTCGTGGCCGCAGATGGTGACATTGTCTAGGTATGGATAGGTGGCTGTTAACTGGTTCTCATTGACCATGCGGTCCATCTCCCGCTGGAAGACCGAGACCCCATTCGTTACCCCAAAGGGGACTCTGAGGAAGTGGTAGAGGCGTCCGTTCGCCTCGAAGGCGGTGTATGGACGGTCCTCCGGCCTAATGGGGAGCTGGTGGTATGCCGATTTTAGGTCGATGGTGGAAAACACCCGATATTGCGCGATTTGGTTAACCATATCCGCTATGCGGGGCAGAGGGTAGGCGTCTAGCTGGGCGTATAGATTAACCGTCTGTCTATAATCTATCACCATCCGCTTCTTTTCGCTACCCTTAACTACTACTACCTGGGCGCGCCACGGGCTGGTACTGCATTCAATGATACCCTCCCGCTTGAGTTTTTCTACTTCCGACGCAATGAACCGTCTGTCCTCCCAGCTGTACCGCCTACTCTTGGTCGCTATGGGTCGACAGTTGGGTGCGAGGTTGGCGAACAGAGAGGGCGGCTTGACCTTCAGGGTAGCCAGACCGCACACTGTGAGGGGCGGCTGGGACCCACCGTAGGTGAGCGTGATACTTTGGTGGTGGCACTGGAAGTCCAGACCCAAGATCACGCTCACACAGAGATCTGGCATTATCAATAGTTTAAAATCTCTGTAATCGGTGCCTTTTACCGACAACATAACCGCGCAGAAACCTGTAATTTTTGAGGTATGGGTCTTATCAGCCATGGCGATTTTGCCCTGTGTAGGGACTATCGTTAGTGAAAGTCGTTTTACCAGGCTAGGATGAATAAAGCTTTCGCTGCTCCCGCAGTCAATCAAGCATTTAACCTTGTTCCCGTTTACCTCTGTCCATCATCGATCTAGACAACGGATGCGGCCTGGATTGATCCACCGTGATCGAGGCCACCAGTGGGTCCTGGAGGTCCGTGTAGTCGGACAAGATGGTGGACTCCATGAGGGTGGACAAGATGGCCTCCAAGATGGCCGCCCCCACGACGCGCCCGTGGCGGAGTTGGAGGCGGGGTTCCCTCTGCAGACTTTGCTGAAATGTCCTTTCTTCTCGCATTTAAAACAGGTGGTGCCCTTCGCTGGGCACAGATGCCTGGAGTGTTTGTCCTGGCCGCAGAAGTAGCATTTCGGGCCCCGATGCATCGCGGCAGTAGTGGGGCTCCTGGGTGGAGGCTGGGGCTCCGATGGTGCTGGGCTGGCCTGAGACCTGGGAGGTGAAGATGGCTTCCAAGATGGCGGCCCCCACGGCACGCACGAGGCGGAGTGGGCCGCGTGGCCTGAGGAACAGGATTCAGAGTTCCTCTGGGCCATATCCAGCGATCGCGCTATGCCCATAGCCTGTTTTAAGTCCAGTCCCTCCTTTTCAAACAGTTTCTGCCGAATGTAATTTGAACTGAGGCCCGCAATAAAGGAGTCTCGGATCAGCTCCTCCGTGTACACGATGGCAGACACGGCCTTACAGTTACAGTCCCTGCCCAGTACTTTTAGGCTTAGCATGAAGTCCTCTAGTGACTCACCATGCCGCTGCGTGCGAGTAGTCAGAAGATGCCTGGCGTACACCTCGTTTATTGGCCGCACGTAGTGGGCCTTCAGAATGGTGTAGGCATCCCCGCCGACCTTTATATGACAAAAGACAGGGGCGGAGCCAATACACACAATAGGAAAAAGGGGGCGGTACACACAATACAATGCAGGTAAAACACAGGGGCTGATGAAGGCATATATTTCATCACAGAGCACATTTTTTGAAAACAATGGATTTGATCAGCCTAATGGCAGTTCCTTGTTCTGTACTTCCATATATTCTTTAACAAGAACACCATTTAATATTTTTACTGTTTATGTAATTTTCATACTAACAAAACAGGATATTTCTAAAAAAAAAGACATCTGTTTACAAGATAAATATGGTATGAATCCCACAGGGAAAGTAATTTATATGAATAAGATTGATCTCCTTACCCTTGGCTTTCCAATCTTTCTGCAGCTTTTCATTTAGCTTGCTAGCCATCTTACCTGATCCAAAGAGCAATTTTCCTCACTGGCTAATAATCTTTTGGTTTTCCAGGAAAATTAGTGACCAACCTTGCAGCTTTAGAATGGTTTCTTATGTTTTCAGTAATCCCAGATTTGAAACAATTCTGTGGCCTTTCAGCTTTCACCTTGTAGACTGGATTTTATTTCCACAAATGCTATACCAGCAAAAATGTAGCTAAGTCTGCTCTTCTAACAACCTTTTATGTTTCTTGGCAATGCGTGATAAATAATGAATGAGGAAGTACAGGTATATGGTATTGTGATTCTAGAACAGTTGAATGTCTCAAAGCGCAAGGAACAAAAAAATGTGCTGTATTTGCATGTCTGTTTTCATTGAACCTTTTCTTAGAACTTGAAAACCCTTTGTTCAAATGGCTTTTTTTGAATGGAAATCTCTGCTGTTTATGTATTTCTGCATAGTATTTAATGTAACTGCTGGCTCAGTGAGTTTATCTAGAATTGAGCCATACAGATCAGGAAAACTTTGATCCCTGGAAATGTTCCCTCTACTTTTTCTTTCGTGCGCAGTTGCTTTAAATTTGCTGCGTGGCCGCAGTGCGGTATCTTTTCCAGCAGCAACAGCTGGTGAGCGGCCTGCGCAGGACCTCCCGATCGATGCATGGCCACGTGCCATCACACCTCAGGGGGAACATTGATCCCTGGTCTCTGCTTAGTTAACTGGTCGCAACTGAGGTAATGATAGGGGAACTATAATTAGCCTCTGTATCCCTCAGTCATGGAGGGCAAAGTCAGCCAGGGTTCCTTTTCCTGATTTCTAGCTAGTAACTCCACAGTCCGATACCTTGGTAACACTCTTAGTCAAGGTTCACGGATGGATAATATAACTTTGGGTGTGGCAACCATGGAACTGTACCCCTACGAGGAGTTGATGCCAGTAGGGAGGTAGTTGCAAATTGGTGAGAGAGATAAAATACACACATATTGTATAGCTAAATTGTTTGGCTGTTATTGTGCTATGAAGTTTCACTTAAAAACAAAAAAATGCTGAAATTGTACAACTGCTTGATTAGCATCTGAAAAGAGAAAGTTGCGGTAATGTTCCAGCTATAATCGTTCATTAATATGTGTTTAACTTTTGAATTCAATAGAAATAAATAATGTTTCCTTGACACCTTGCAGTGTATTAATATCAGGGTACTACTTAATATACTCAGTAGAATATAATAATAATAGCCTTAGAAATGCTTAAGTAAAAACTATTAGAATTATTGACTGGTTTTGTTCTCTCCTGTTAACAGTAGTGTCCCAATGCTCCGCATGTTTCACAGAGATTCCAATTTGACATGTTTACAGAAGGTAGGTTTATGAGAAACGTAGTAATGTTATCCTGTTGTATGTGCAAGATTGTATATTCATATAGTGTAAATGGGGATAACGCAGTATCTGAAATTTAAAAGTATCGCAAACTTCATTACCAGACTTCTGTGTTTATGCATGTAAGTAAGTGTGTATTATGGCACAGTGTTTAGTAACTGTTTCTTCTACTAGTCAGATGTCTCTGTTCCATATTTATTTTTTCTATTCCCTTGTCATAGTCAGGAACCTTCACATAATGTTCTCCAAAATGGTAGAGCGGTCAGAAAGGCCACAGAGTCCCCCATTGCTTTCAACAGCTGTGCCTCTCTCAAGGCTTTACTGACAGGTGGCACACTTACATGTAGGGTGAGAAGGGCGGAGTATTAGTTAACCCCACCAAGGCTGGAGAGGTTCCCCAAGACACACTAAAAACTTATAAAGCCAGAGATGTGGACTGAACCAATTCATGTGAGTAAGTACTAGGAGTAGAACCCACTGTCACATGGCTGTAAAAATCAGTCTTAGCACATTTATCATTTATTTGTTAAGCTAGGATTTATTCTGGTTCTCATCAGTGACGTTAATCTAGTTGGAAAGTAATACAAATGGTAAATGATTAGAAGATGAAAAATTGATAAACTCAAAACTGCAAAGGTTACTCAGGCATTTGATAAGATTCCCATGGCATCTTTTAATGTTAGACACTTTGTTAAATATAACAACACATTATAATCATTCCATGAATTCAAAAGTAGAATAACAACATTTTATGCTCACACTAATAATGCCACATCAGGCTTTTTCATTTATAACTAGTATCTAAGAAAGAACTTGCATTTATATAGTGCCTTTCACAACCTCAGGATATCTCAAAGTGCTTCACAGCCAATTAAGTGCCTTTCATCAGAAGTTCATTCAACATAGAAGAAATATTGTGAGGTGCTTTACAGAGTGAGGGATGGAACAGATGCTGAGCCATGGTTTGAGAGATTAGGAGAATTGACCAAAAGCTTGGTTTATATGTGTTTTCCATAGTTCTTTTAAAGGCAATGAGAGAAGAAAATGGAAGCACAGGGGTTTAGGAAGGGAGATCCAGAGAGTAGGGTCTAGGTAGCTGAAAGCTTATCCACCATTACTGGGGCGAAGGGAGGAGTTTTGCACACAAGGCCAGAATCAGAAGACTGAAGGGAGCGGGAGATAAGGCTTAGGGAAATTGCAGAAGTAGAGTAGGGAGGGAGTGAAGATGAGGACAAGAATTTTATGGTCAACGTGTTGGAAAAGAGCAGTGAGGATGGGAGTGATGGACACATAGGAACAAGAGTAGACCATTCAGCCCCTCGTACTTGTTTCACCATGCAATTCAATTCTGGCTGATCTGTATCTTAACTTCATTTATCCACCTTGGTTCCATATCCCCTAATACCCTTACCTAACAAAAATCTATCAATCTCAGTTTGAAATTTTCAATTGACCTAGACTCAGCATCTTATTGGGGGAGAGTTTTCCAGATTTCCACAACCCTTTTGTGTGAAGCAGCCCTCCTGACATCACCACTGAATGGCCTAGCTCTAATTTCAAGGTTATACCCCCTTGTTCTGAACTCTCCACCATAGAATGGTTACAGCACAGAAGGAGGCCATTCGGCCCATTGAGCCTGTGCCAGCTCTCTGCAAGAGCACTTCAGCTAGTCCCACTCCCCCGCCCTTTCCCCGTAACCCTGCAAATTTTTTTCCTTCAGGTACTTATCCAATTCCCTTTTGAAAGCCATGATTGAGTCTGCCTCTACCACCCTTTCAGGCAGTGCATTCCAGATCCTAACCACGTGCTGTGTAAACATTTTTTTCCTCATGTCACCTTTGGTTCTTTTGCCAATCACCTTAAATCTGTGTCCTCTGGTTCTCAACCTTTCCGCCAATGGGAACAGTTTCTGTCTATCTACTCTGTCTGGACCCCTCATGATTTTGAATACCTCTATCAAATCTCCTCTCAACCTTCTCTGCTCTAAGGCGAACAACCCCAGCTTCTCTACTCTATCCAGGTAACTGAAGTCCCTCATCCTTGGAATCGTTCTCGTAAATCTTTTCTGCACCCTCTCTAAGGCCTTCACATCCTTCCTAAAGTGCGGTGCCCAGAATTGGACACAATACTCCAGTTCAGGCCAAACCAGTGTTTTATAAAGGTTCATCATAACTTGCTTGCTTTTGTACTCTATGGCCTCGATTTTGCCAGGCCCGAGGAGGCAGGAATGGAGGCGTGTGAGTTGTAAAAATGGTGAGCGGCTCCGATCCCGCCCCCGAGCAATTTTCCCACATTCGTGGTTTCAGACCCCGTTTCTATCACGCCTCCAAGAGGCGGGATAGGCCCTTTAAGGCCCTTAACTACCAGTTAATTGCCTCTGTAATCCCATTTTGAGAGGCCTTTCTGAATTTAACACTTTTCCCCCGTGCTGCACATCTCCTCTGGAACACACCAGTTAATCCTGGCGGCCTCACGAGTGGATGGCTTACTAACAGCTGCAGCTCCACCATTAAATAGGACTTTTCACCAATGATCATTTGCAGGTGGCAGAACTTTGTTGTCTTAGGTCTGGGGGAACTTTTAACAGGCCTACTCATTGTTGTGGAAGTTTGGAGCCTGACACCCATCTCCAGTGTGACCTCCTGGGAAACCCCTCTCCCCACCTTGACTGAGCGCTTCCTCAACTGAGGTATATACCAGCAGCATGGGAACCATTTATTTCCTTTCCTCCTGGACATCAGATTCGGACAAAGACCAGCCGCGGCAGCAGCAGAACCCTGAACAACAGCGGCAGCAACAGCAGGAGCTCCAAGCTGCTGCTCATCCACCTGAGGCTGCACAGGCCAGAAGGCGCCAGCGCATGGAAGCACGTTGGCACAGGAGATACCCCCAAAACAGGGTCTACAGATAGAGGATGAGTTACCTCAACATGACTGAGCAGCAGTGCCAAAGGAGGCTCAGACTTTTGCGAGAGGTAGTCGGTGACATCTGCGCAATGGTGCAGCAAGACCTGGAACCCAGAGGATCCGGTGGACACCCCTTACCAGTGGCCGTTAAAGTCACCACCGCACTCAACTTTTTTGCTTCAGACTCATTCCAGAGATCAGCAGCAGACATCAGCGGCGTCTCCCAGGCGGCCGCACACACTTGTTTCACGCAGGTAACCGATGCCCTCTTTGCCATCGTGCACAATTACATCAACTCCTCCAAGGATCAAGCAAGTGTAACTGCACGTGCGGCTGGGTTTGCCAATCCGGCAGGCTTTCCAAGGGTGCAGGGCGTCGTTGACTGCACACATGTGGCCCTTAAGGCACCCCATCACAATCCAGGTATTTTTGTCAACCGCAAGGGCTTCCACTCCCTTAACGTACAGCTGGTGTGTGACCACAATAAGGAAATTTTGCATGTTTGCACCAAGTACCCTGGCAGTTGTCATGACTCCTTCCTCCTGCACCAGTCTAGTGTGCCTCCGCTCTTCAGTCCACCAGACCAACTTTTCGGATGGCTACTTGGAGACAAGGAATATCCCTTGAAGACGTGGCTAATGACGCCGTTGAGGAGCCCTTCCAACGACGCTGAGGAGCGCTACAACTCCAGCCACATTTCCACCAGATCCGTAATCGAGCAAGCCATCGGCTTGCTGAAGATGCGATTCAGATGCCTTGATAGATCAGGTGGCGCCCTGCAGTACTCAGTAGCCAGGGTCTCCAGAATCGTCATGATCTGCTGTGCACTTCACAACATGGCACAGCATCGTAGCTTGCAGCTGTCTGAGGTACAAGTGGCTGATCGCATAGCCTCCTCAGATGAGGAGGAGAAGGAGGAGAACACCGACAACGAACAGGTTGCGGAGGCGCATCAACTAGCGGCACCAGCATGCGAGCATATTGCTGCCCAGGATGCAAGGGACACACTCATCTTGGCCAGATTTGCTTAGCCTGCACAATCAAACACGTTTGAATCGCACCTTCTTACCAGAGCATCGATAATGGACAAGAACCTGTGGATTCCTATCACTCTGACCTCCATACTGACAATTGCAAGTCACCTTAAGACCTCAATGTGGAAGTTCCATTTGCAAAATGACACAGGCCACAACTTCCAACAGTTTGCCATCAAATTTGTTTATCATCACAATTCACGGATGGCTTTTCAAAAATAAACACAACAGAACACCCAAGTGACTACCATTGTGACTACTTGTGCTTTAACTTCCTCTTACGCGTGCTCCTACGTGGTGCCCCCTGTGGCTTTAGCAGATGTGGAGGCCCCTTGCTCACTTTCTTGCTGCTCCTGTCTCGACACCTTTGGCAGGTGTCCTCTGGGGTTGCGAGCCTGTGAGGGCTCGGCAACAGTCTGCTGCTCCTGCGGCTGTACAGGGGCTGAGATGCCCATCTCAGTTGGGTGAGGACTCTGACCGAGGGCTTTGCAGTGGCATGGTCGTGTGAGCGCTTGGAGAGGAGCCCACACTTCATTGTTCTGCCACCAACATCCCTCTCATGGGTCAGCCCCATTTCAGAGCTAGCAAGTGGCTTGACAGCACCTTGCTGCACTTCAGAGGGGCCATGATGACCCGTTTCTGCACTGGAAGTCCTACTCCAGAGGACTTCCATGAAGGTCTGGTTTCTATGCTCAATAGCTGACCATCGCTCCTCAAGAGATGTCAGTCTATTCTGAACAATCACCATGTTTACAATACCCTGGCGACTAAGCTCCTCCATGGCCATAGCCATCCTCTCCTCTGCCATAGCCAGCTTTACCACGGAGGTTGTCATCTTTTCCATGGTGATGCGTTCATGCGCTAATCCCTCCACATAGGCTCTGCTCATGTTCGCGATGGACTCCTCCATTCGCTCCACACTCGCTGCGACCCTGGAGACAAAATCAGCCAGAGACTCCTGCGCCTGTTCCTGGAGTTCCAGCACCGCTCTCCTGGATGGACCCGGAGGCACAGGGTCGACATGCAGCTGAGCCGAGCTGGGAGAGTCCTGCGCCCTCCAACGAGGACTCTCCACTGCTGTCCCTGTCTTCACTATCTGCTGATGCACACTTGTGATCTGTGATACACCAGGTGACAACACTACTCTATCTCGCGAAGGTCCCACCGAGGTGTGAGTGTCTGCGCTGGTGCTGAGTGCGCTGAATTCTGCTGACGCTGCGCCCTCAGAGGTTGCAGCTTCCTCTGAGGAGTCTTCAGGCTCAGGCTGCTCCTCCTGGACAGTGGGGACGGGAGCTCTCGATGGTCCTGTGGGGGAGTAAAGGAAAGAGTTAGAGATGTGAGATAAAGGTTGCATGCACATTGAATTGTGCAGATGATCATAACTCAATCTGTTAGAGCATCAGAATCATTATCAGTCACTCATGCAATGTCAATGAGAGAGATGCAAAACTATTCTGTCACCAGCTTGCTGTGATGCGCCCGTCTATCCGTCCCCCACTTGCGCCTCGTCCTCCACTCCCACGATCTCCAGGGCTGACTCCTCTGCATTGGTGAGCTGGGCTATTGAGGGTGGCCCTCATCCTGCCCTCGCCCCTTCCCTCTTATTGTGGGCTCTCTTTACCTGCAATGAGGGACACAAGTGGAGTTTGAGTGAGTGTAGAGAATCCATAGCATAGATGCTTAGAAGGAGACAAAGATGGAGTGAGGTGCCAAGACCAAGGGCCCTCCCTGTGTGTTGTAAGTTGTTGGCATTGCATCACTGTGATAGGGAGTGTGAGGGCTGCATAGTTCAGTGAATGTGAACATAGAGAGAGAGGGAATGGGTAAGGGTGAAGTGGGATGTGCAGGAGGAGCTTGACAAAGCAGAGTGCTGGTGATGAGAGGCAATGGGGGTCAGATTGAGGGTGATGGGAACGTAATACTCACTTTTCCTGTGCGGAGAAGGTCATGAAACCTCTTTCGGCATTGCAGCCAGGTTCTGCTGCACATAGAAATAGCATTGACCTCCTGTGTCACTTGCAGCCACACAGCTTTAGTCTGCTGTGGAGGCTTTTTCCTGCCTGAGGAAATAAAGAGCACCTTCTTGTTTGCTCTTGCTCCCTCCACCAGAGCTTGGAGGGAGGCCTCATCAAATCTAGGTGCACACTTTGGTCTAGTGCTGGACATACTTGCAGAACGAATCACTCAGAACAATGGTCACAAAGTTGAAAGATTGAAAAAGAAGCAAGGCTGCTTGCAGGCCTTAAATCCAGCAGCATTGATGACATCATCGGAGGCGAGTTTCTGTATGAAAAGGCTCATTGGACCAGGGGTTCCCACATGCTGGAAAGCAATTGCCCAATTAGGGCAAAATCGCACTTTTGTCCCACTTTACATCAGAGTCGGGATCCTGACACGACGACCACCTGACACGCCCCCAGCCCGCCCCCAATGACAAAATCCAACCCTATGCCTCTATTTATGAAGCCCAGGGTCCCATATGCTTTTTAATTGCTTTCTCAACCTGCCCTGCCACCTTCAATGATTTATGCACATATACCCCCCAGGTCTGTTTGTTCATGCACCCCCTTTAGGATTGTACCCTTTAGTTTATATTGCCAATCCTCATTCTTCCTACCAAAATGTATCACTTCACACTTTTCTGCATTATATTTCATCTGCCACGTGTCCACCCATTTCACCAGCCTCTCTATGTCTTCTTGAAGTCTATCATTATCCTCCTCGCTATTCACTATACTTCCAAGTTTTGTGTCATCTGCAAATTTTGAAATTGTACTCATTACTCTCAAGTCCAAATCATTAATATACATCAAGAAAAGCGGTGGTCCTAGTACCAACTTCTGGGGAACACCACCGTATACGTTCCTCCAGTCCGAAAAACAACCGTTCACCACTACTCTCTGTTTCCTGTCACTTAGCCAATTTCGTATCCATGTTGCCACTGTCCCTTTTATTCCATGGGCTTCCAACGTTGCTGGTAAGCCTATTATGTGGCACTTTACAAACGCCTTTTGGAAATCCATATACACCACGTAAACCGCATTGCCCTCATCAACCTTCTCTGTTACCTCATCAAAAAACTTGATCGTTAGTTAAACATGATATGCCTTTAACAAATCCGTGCTGGCTTTCTTTAATTAATCCACACTTGTCCAAGTGACTGTTAACTTTGTCCCTGATTATCATTTCTAAAAGGTTCCCCACTACCGAGGTTAAATTGACTGGCCTGTAGTTGCTGGGTTTATCCTTACACCCTTTTTTGAACAAGGGTATAACATTTGCAATTCTCCAGTCCTCTGGCACCAACCTCGTATCTAAGGAGGATTAGAAGATTATGGCCAGCACCTCTGCGATTTCCTCCTTAACCTCCCTCAGCATCCTAGGATGCATCCCATTCGGCCCTGGTGACTTATCAACTTTAAGTACAGAGAGCCTTTCTAGTACTTCCACTTTATCAATTTTTATCTCACACAGTATCTCCACTACTTCCTCTTTCACTGTGACTTTGGCAGCATCTTCTTCCTTGGTGAAGACAGATACAAAGTACTCATTTAGTACCTCAGCCATGCCCTCTGCCTCCATGAGTAGGTCTCCTTTTTGGCCCCTAATCGGCCCCACCCCTTCTCTTACTACCTGTTTATCATTTATATGCCTTTAGATGACTTTTGAGTTCCCTTTTATGTTAGCTGCCAATCTATTCTCATACTCTCTCTTTGCCCCTCTTATTTTCTTTTTCACTTCCCCTCTGAACTTTCTATTTTCAGCCTGATTTTCACTTGTATTCTCAAACTGACATCTGTCATACGTGCTCTTTTTCTGCTTCATCTTACTCTTTATCTCTTTCGTCATCCAGAGAGTTCTGGCTTTCGTTGCCCTACCTTTCCCCCTCATGAAAATGTACCTCGGCTGTCTCCGAACCACCACCTCTTTAAAGGCAGCCCATTGTTTGATTACAGTTTTGCCTGCCAATCTTTGATTCCAACTTACCCAGGCCAAATCCTTTCTCAATCCACTGAAATTGGCCTTCCTCCAATTAAGTGTTTTTACTCTAGATTGCTCCCTCTCCTTTTCCATGGCTAATCTAAACCTTATGATACTATGATCACTGTTCCCTAAATATTCCCCTACTGACATTTGCTCCACTTGACCTACCTCATTCCCCAGGACCAGACCCAGCAATGCCTCCTTCGTCGTTGTGCTGGAAACGTACTGATCAAGAAAGTTCTGCTGAACACACACTTCAGAAATTCTTCCCCCTCTCTGCCCCTTACACTATTACTATCCCAGTCTATATTAGGATATAGAGGAAATAGTTTCTCACTATCTACCCAATCATCCTTTAATCATCTTAAACACCTCAATTAGATCACCCCTTAATCTTCTATACTCGAGGGAATACAAGCCTAATCTATGCAACCTGTCCCCATAATTTAACCCTTTT
Organism: Somniosus microcephalus; assembly: GCF_052327205.1. Classification (NCBI taxonomy): domain Eukaryota; kingdom Metazoa; phylum Chordata; class Chondrichthyes; order Squaliformes; family Somniosidae; genus Somniosus; species Somniosus microcephalus. The sequence continues at coordinate 299,269,257 of NC_140989.1, read as the reverse complement.
AGCCCTGGTATCATTCTGGTGAATCGGCGCTGCATCTATCAATCACTGCATCCCCTCCAAAGCCAATATATCCTTCCTGAGGGGTGGTGCCCAGAACTGAATGCAGTGCTCCAGATGCAATCTAACCAGAGCTTTATGCAACTGTAGCATAACTTCCACCCCTTTGTTAAGGCTAATGAAAATGAAAGAAGTTAATTGTAATCCAATTTGTAGTAGAGTTGTAACCATACATGCTGACAATCCGTGTTTTGGGTCCACACGTTATCTTTTGCTGACAAAAATCAGTGCAGAACAGGCCCTTCTTTCTGTGCATTGGGACGTTTTACTATGTAAGGGGCTATATAAATGCATCACTCCTACAAATAATGGAAATAGTTCCAGCCCCTGCACACTATAGGTAGAACTTCTCATGAAAACAGAAGTTCCCACCTATAGCATGCAGTGTCCAGAATTAAGGGGGCGGGGGGTGCATGGTGGTCAATGAAGGGGAGAGAAAAGGTGAGTGTTACTTTGAATAGAAGAGGGGATTGTTGGAAGTGGTGCTTTGGGTCAGAGAAAGGAGATTACCAATATGAACAGGACTTGGTAGGCAGGCAGTAACTGAGGGGGGAATAAAGAAAGAATGTCAGCATGAAGTTTGGCAGAGGGGTGGCTGGCAGAGTGACAGCTTGAACTGAAATGGTTGAGGGGGGGTGGGGAAGAGCGCCAGTTTGAACTGGGGGCGGAGGGGAAGAGTGCTGGATTGAATGGGGGAGGAGTGGAAGAATAGTGCCAGCTTGACTTGGATTGGAGTAGCAGAAAAGTGCCAGGTTGAATGGGACAGTGGGGGAGGGCGCGGCGGGGGGAGATGAGAAATAGCTTAAACAGGGAGTGGATGAAGTTTGCAGGTTGCGTTGAATAGGAGGAGAAGTGTGTCAAGTTGAATTGAGGAGGGAGATGCAAAAGAGTGCTATTCTGAATTGGGAAGTTTAGAGGAGGAGAGCATGTCTCCGAAAGGGTGAAGAGTTGAATGGGGTATCGTGTCTCCAAACCGGGAGTGGGAGTTGGATCTGGGAGTGTGACTATTGAGTTAACGTCTGGGAAGAGAGAGTCTTAACCAGACCGTTATTTGGCATCCTATTTGACCCTGAGCTGAGCTTTCGACCCCATAACCTCTCCATCACCAAAACGATCTACTTCCACCTCCATAACATCGCCTGTCTTCGCCCCTGCCTCCGCTCATCTGCTGCTGAAACCCTCATCCATGCCTTTGTTCTCTCTCGACTCGACATTCCAACGCTCCCCTGCCCAGCCTTCTGCCTTGCACTCTCTGTAAACTTCAGCTCACCCAAAACTCTGCTACCCGTATCCTAACTTGCACCAAGTCCCGTTCACTCATCACCCCTGTGCTACATTGGCTCCCGATCCGGCAATGCCTCAGTTTTAAAATTCTCATTCTTGTTTTTAAATCCCTCCATGGCCTCGCCCCTCCCTATCTCTGTAACCTGCTCCAGCCCTACAAACCTCTGAGATCTCTGTGCTCCTCCAATTCTGACCTCTCGCACATACACCCCTGATTATTATTGGCGGCCATGCCCTCAGCTGCCTGGGCCCTAAGCTCTGGAATTCCCTCCCTAAACCTCTCCGCCTCTTTACCTCTCTCTCCTCATTTAAGACGCTCTTTCACCAAGCTCTAGGTCACCTGTCCTAATATCTCATGTGGCTCGTTGTCAAATTTTGTTTGATAATCGCTCCTGTGACGCACCTTGTGACGTTTCACTACGTTAAAGGCGTTCTATAAATGCAAGTTACTGTTTGTTGGTCTGTTGAAAATCTAAATGTTACAAATCTATCCATTCTGAAGTACAAAAACGCTTAAAAGTTAACTTGAACCTATAATTTTTAAAATAAAACTTCAACGTTTTCAGTCTTCAATATTTGGATTTCCCCCTTTGGACTTTCAAACAATTCTGGGTTTTTTTCTTCCCCAAAATACAGTGAAGGAATGTTGTGTGCACTTACAGTTTAAGTTGCAAAACCTGTGTAACTATTTTTTTCACATGCTGTTAAGTGTACCATTCTTGAGCTGTCAGTTTTTTGGGGGCTGTGTTACCTTTTTATTTTAAAGCTTTTAGCTTTTTCTCATTTTCTAGTTTGGCATGTATGTGTAACACAAATGGTATGATATTTTAGAATGCAATAGTGAGGATTCACTTTACTAATTATTGGATTAAGTCAGTATTTAAAATACACCAATCATTTGTTATTTGTGGAGTATTAAAACATTTTCAATAACACTTTCAACCTCTCTCTTTGTTGTACTGTAGCTGCTTGAATCCATGAGGAAAACATTGGAAAATCAATGGAATGCTGCAGTCACTGAAGAGTTTCTGACCCAGATTGAGGATTTGTTCCTTGTCAGTTATAATGTTGAAGACAGGAACAATAAATTTGAAACTGTTGCTGTGCTTCCAGTAGAACCAACCAATTAATTTGTTCTGCGTGTATTTGCAAGATATCTGTGATGGTTCACTTTCAAAAAATAAACTTTGCACTGAAAAATCTAATGACACTGTCAGAAGGGTCACCAGAAATTGTGCAGTAGAGGAGCCAGAGGAATTTTCAGTACAATTTGGCTAGTTTTTGAACGAAATTGAATATAAGAAACCCTGGGTTAGTTAAAGAGGAAGGAAAGTCTAGGGGATAATTTTTTCCCCGAGTACTCTCTTTTTTATAGAACAAAATAATGATCTTTACTGGGAATTTCTTTGACTTTTTTTTAAAAAGCAGGCAATTTTCTTGCCGTCATGGAGACACTTGAGTGGGGTCGCTCCAGTGAAGTCAGTTCTGGCGACCATTGAGGAATGGCTCAATTGGAAACAACAGACACGATGATTTCAAACTGGTTTGGGTGCCTCTCTGAAATTGCTTGACCTTGGGATGTCAGCATCCTAGCTTGTAGTGTGACTTCTCGGGGTTGACAGCTTTCACACTTTGATGTTGAGTCTACTGCTCTGAGATGTTCCCAGTTATTAGCTGGAGCATCATAGCAGGGAGGAATTTCCACAACAAGGGTCTCTATAGCATCAAGAAGATTATTTTTGTTTAAACTTGGACTAATTCCTGGTAAAACCATTATTTCTTCTTTAATAAAGGTAAGTATTTTAAGCTTTCCTCCTTTTAGTTAGATAGTACAGCTGAAATGCAATTACAAAACAGTTGGACTGAGAGTTGCCCTGGTATGCTCTAAATAGTTACATTGCTTTTTTCAGTGCAAGACAGAAGGTACTGTTTTGAGACATAATGTGTGACATTTGGACTTATGAGCCTCAGGCTTCAGCTTATACTGTGGCATGTGGACGCTGCTACTGAAATCTGCAGTGTTAGTAGATGAACAGGTTTCATTTCCATTCTAAATAGACTGATCTGAAGCGGCAGCTATCTGCTTAATCAGGACTGACCACCATTCCTGCCCACCTTAAAAACAAATACAAGCAGTCGTGATGCTCCTTTATTTTTTTCTTCCTGCTCCTCTCTCTGCAAGGAAGAATATTTGAGATAACGTTAAAAGAAAAATTAAAATTCTAGGTTGGAATTAAGGTAGGTGAAAAAGTTGAAACAATACATTTTACAGACAGTATGCACATTGTTTGATACTAAAGCCAGGTGGTTGATATTGTAAGGTTGGACCTGACAATTTAAGGATGTGCCCTGGAGTTAAAACTCTTGCTATTTATTGCAATATGAATAAAACCACATTGACCATGTAAAATATCCAGTACAGTGAAAAACGTTGTGGTTGTATTTGCTCTGTGGGTGAGAGAGCTTTCCCTGGAATTGTAGGATGTTTTTTACATTCTAAACTGCTGTGCCATAGTTGTTCAGATATATGCATTTTTTTAAAACCTGGTGGGTGTTATTGCTCTACCTGGCAGTGAAATTATTCATTAGTGGACACTACATATACTGGCTGCATAATTTCTTGGTAAAGCTACAGTAATTATGTCACAGTAGTTAATCAAGCTGTCTGATGGCAGTGGCTGTTATGCATTCCAGTTGTTAACACAGACATCTGCTGCCTTTGCAAAAACAGCCTCACCGAAAATTGAAATTGATGTGACTTAAAGACTGCAGTTTTGGAGTTCTGGAGTTTACTTCCCTCTTTATTTTGGAATATCTTTAGAGTCCTGGTGCTGACCAGCAGTTTTAATTTGCATTCCAACACTGGGTTTTGACATCAGTATTTAGGAGCAGGAAGGTCGCCAATCCATTTGCTTCATTGGCAGCCGAAGGAAGATAGATTCTTCAAATATATCATCTGTATGTTTCTGTTCTGGCTGTAGAACTGTGGTGCTGGCCTCCACGTGGCTGCTATTGGACTGGAACAGCTTGGAATATTGCTCTAAAAAAGAAAATGATGACACTTTTTAAAGATAGTATTTCTGGGGGTGCCATTTGTTCCAACCGTAGCAAACAAGTTGCAGTGATGGGGTATAAATGTTTATTTGGTCAAATAAGTTGCCTCTGCATCTAGAATTATAAAAATTTGTCACAAAAGAATAGCAGAAATGGACCTACATCTATTGTGGAAAAGTCATGTTTCAAAGCTGGATGGCTACAGGTAAACCTGGTACATGTGATAGGTGAGTGCGGCACTGTATTTTTATCTCACTTGTTTGCTGGCAACTATCGAAATATCACTTCATTGGTTTTCTCCAGGCTTCTTGTAAAATTAATTTCTGAAATCCAAAGAAACATTAAGTGTGAGCAACAGAAAACTACAACTCTTTTATTCATAAGGGGAGCATGGAGAGTCTTCTATGTTTTGATTCCAAAATATTTTGGCATATTATACTAGCAATATAGATCAGTATTACTTTCAATGTAAGACTTTGAGAGATCAGATTAAACAAAAAATATTTTCACTGACATATTTCCGCGGTTCAGGCCACGAATCCAGACTAGATCGCCATTGAGGAGGTCGGTATGCCTCTTCACATTGGGTGCACTGGACTCCGAAGATGTGCTGACCTCTGAGAGTCTGAGGTCACAGGAACTTCCAACATTGGGAGTACTTGGTTCTGCCCCCCGCCTCCCACGTCACTAGCCTCATAAGGAGAGGGTGGAAGCTGCACTTTTTACAAGACCCCACAGGTACTCCCAGTAATGGCTGGGAACCAGGAGTTCTGGATCCATGCTATTTTCCAGCCCTTCCACCAGACTTGCACTGGAAGTGTGCCAGAAGGTCTCAGGAATTTCAGCCCATATATGTATATCTGCTTAATGGTAGTTTGAAACTAGCTGACGGACGTCAGGCTGTTCAAAGGAATCAAAGAATACCCATATAAGTTTAAGATAATGAAGCTTTAGCATAAAACTTTATTATAGTATATAAATGTGTATAAACCTTCAGTGATTTAAAAATGACTTATTTATATTCCCTATTCCTGACATGATGTAAGTACTGCTAATTAAACAGCACGACAAATATAAAACTGAATTCTTTCATGTCAAATACATTCTGCAAGAAACACTTAAAAAAAATTCAAAATGACTGCTACAAATGTTTAAATAGTTTAATTTACATATGCATTTGGTTCACAGTGACTTATAGCTAACAATGGCAGACTCCATATATTCCACTTAATGAAACAATGAATAAAACAAAAGCTGCTTCCATCTATTGATAGGTTGTTTTGCGTAATATAGTCTGTGACACAATCTCACCGTTCAAAAACCATATAAGCAATTCAAGCAATGCTCTTGTGAATGACTTTAGAAATTTGATTGTGTTGTAGTCTTATAACAACCCCAAGCCCATCTGTTAATCTATTCAGTATTTGAAAGTACAGAATTCAGATTAGCTGAATGCTGTACATTCAAACTTAATTGAGGTCAGTCGGGGCTGATCCAGAATACAGTCATGAGATGAGTCAACAACCTTAAAAGGCTACTGTTGATTAATGGAAGTTCTCAGCCAGTTAGTTAGGCCCAGTCCCAATTTCTTGGCAGTTCTTTGGGAATCATGCACTAGTAGTCTCTAAGCACAAACCTCGGAAAGACAGAACAGTATCCTGAAGCTTATTTAGGAAAGGTGCAAAAAGAATGGAAAAATGAACAAGACACAAGAAATCCACATTTCAAAAAACCCTTGCAAATTACATTACGTGAGCTACTTGCCAAAGTATTTGGTAACAGCATGAGCCTATCCAGATCCAAGGATCACAATTAAAGCAATGGAACACTCTCGACTGCTGTTTTGACCCAGGCAGCAATTTATGAGCACTCTTATGAACCAGAAAAAAAGGTGGTAGTGGATCAAACAGCAGCTGAAACTGCAATCATATGTTTATGTGCTTCAAACTATGCTGAATTACGTGTTCTATGGACATTGTCCCACATACATTTATTCCTCGTCAACTTCTCAGTAAGTTTTTGGTTAGAGAAGTTACTGTGCAGTGTTTATGTGGGTTTTAGTTAAAGTCAAGATATATTGAATGTGTTGACAATATTGACAGCATGGTAACGCACTGTAACTTTTCTAGAACAATATCTACATTATTTTTCATTGGTTAAAAAATTCTTTGTCGATTTGTGAGGTTAAAGAAAGTCTTTTTGACTTCAAAAAAAGTTGTTTAATCTAGCTTGTTATGTCTTCATGTTGTAAGTAAAGCTTTTGAGAGTTGAAATTTTGAAATACAAGATTAATAAATGATCAGTTTTGTACAGTATTAATGTAGTTCCACCTATGTGGTTCATATATTTTGTATCAATCCACAATAACTGCCAATGGACAATGTTTATTGTCCGTATATATTGTCTTATCTGTACTGTGGTAACTTGTAACTAAAAATAAGATGAGTGAATTAAAAATAGTTTGATCATTTTTATACTGTTGGTATTACGTTTTGTTTACAGAACTAATTACAGGTTCTTACAAAAACATGACGGGCCGAATGTGTTGGAGTAGGACATCTCACAGCATGCCCAGTTGGTTGGACCTTTTCCCACACCCTTCAGCCCAAAAATGTTTTGTGCTGTAAGTTGCTGGAAGTGGGACCTTGGTGAACGATGGGGCCAACAGTCTATCTCCTTAACCAATGAGATGTAAGGATTGAGAAATAAACAGAGGAAAGACTGAGAAGGAGGGTGAATTAGTGGGTGAATTCAATGTTAAATCAGGTACAGAAAGAAAGACTGGATTGAGAGAAAAAAGACAGGAAAAGTAAGACAAAAATCATAAAAATTTGACATTTTTTAACTCTCCAACAATTCGCTATCTGAAGGAATGAGACTCCACACTTTAATTGTTCACTTTCTGGGCCAACGAGGTTGATTGGCAGTTATTAACAATTATATTGTTAAAAGGGTACTTGTGCTGTTAATTACTAGACAACTTTCTGTGGCAAGTTTAATGGGCAATTAATGTGCAAATACAGCAACTTCATGAAACTCATGGGAGTTTAAGTGCGAGATACTGTTTCCGTGAACCTAATGGCAGAGCAGCACAACGACTTGTGGCTATTCGCAATTCACGGGGTATCTCTTCTTTGCCACACGTTGCTGGTCGATTTGCACATTAATAATGGTGTGCATCGTTCACACACTTAATTTTTCAGCAAATTCAGGCCCCCTGTTTTAATACTATTTGAATTGCATTCCCTTTTATTTCTTAAGAACATAGCATCCTTGTGCAGTGTCAGCTAAAGAAAAACTAAAGAACAGGAACACAGGAATGTAGAGGATCTGAAAAGACTATGGGCCTGAAATTGCATTCCTGGTGCAGGAGGTTTTTGTATTGTGTTGCCTGAGAAAACTGCCCCCGTGCAGAAGGACACTGACTCCTCTAAAATTTGCACTCCAGCTCATTATAATAATTGTGCGTAACTGCCGACGCAGCATTGCCCTTATGCAGGGAGCTAGTCACATCCCGCCAATCAGAGTATCAACACATGGTTACAGCACAGCAGGAGGCCATTTGGCCCATCGAGCCCGTGCCAATCTCTGCAAGAGCACTTAAGCTAGTCCCCCCCCCCCCCCCTTTCCCCATAGCCCTGCACATTTTTTTTCCTTCAGGTACTTATTCAATTCCCTTTTGAAAGCCATGATTGAATCTGCCTCCACCACCCTTTCAGGCAGTACATTCTAGATCCTAACCACTCGCTGCGTGAAAAAGTTTTTCCTCATGTCGCCTTTGGTTCTTCTGCCAATCACCTTAAATCTGTGTCCTCTGGTTCTCCACCCTTCCGCCAATGGGAACAGTTTCTCTCGACTTTGTCTGAACCCCTCTTTATTTTCTTTATCCCTACTCTCTGTATCCTACCTCCCAACCAATGTCACAAGGTTACCTCCAATTCAATTTTATCAGTGCACCTAAATAAAAAGCCCCACTATTTGCTCCCTCTGCACCACGCTTGTATCTGTGGTATCAGTGCTGGGGGAAGCAATTTCAAGTGCTACTTTAAACCATCTGTCCAGCTCCAGTTTGTCTTCAATATACCTTGCACATGTGCCTCAAAGAACCTTGAGTACACCAGAGGGTAGAATTTCAAGTGCACCCATTTTTGGGCGCAGGGTACGTTCCCTGTGCCTGAATGTTGAGGCCCGAGGCACCCCAGATATTGGGCCTCAGGCCTCATTTCAACGCAATGAAGAGTAAACCAAGAGTGAGCCACTGCTAGTGTTGCAGCAGCCTTCACATAAGTGGCGATCAGACGATAGGAGGCTGAGAAGGGGGAGAGCGGTGGCCTACATTCTTTAAATGTGGGATTGCAAGGAGCACTCCTGCTCCTCTCAGCTCCACATTCAGGTAAGTAAATTTTTAAAATGTACATTTTTTAGTAGCAGGCGATCCCATGGTCTGGGTTTACTGAGTGCAGAGCAAACTAATTTTGGATGGGGGGCCTCAAACAGACTTGAGGTCTCTTATTCACATATGCAAAGGGCCTATTGCCTGTTTCAGGTGTGGGCACTGTCCAACAACTTTTTTTCTTTCACAAATATAGGTCAGAAATGTGGGCACACTTTCCGTCTGCCATATTGGGGTCTTGGTAGGCCAGTTAGCGCCCGAAAAACTGATACATGGTGTAGGATTGGATTTGCCTGCTGCAGAGCAGTGTTTTGGCCAAGTTCCTGATGATATGCTAAAAACCCTTTTGGAGTCTTAGGTTCTCTATTCACTTTGCTGCTAATGCTAGGGACTGCCAAAAGTAATCATCTAATATAATTATCAATAGAGTCTATGGGCTGGATTTTACAGGGGGTCAGCGGGCACGATTGGTGGCGGGTCAGGTGGGAAAGTTTTTTTTCCCCAGCGGGTCGGGACTGTTAAGTCCGTGAATGATTTAGACACGGACTAGCAGGAGAGAAAACAAACCGATGTTTACTGGTGGAAGCCCATAACGAATCTAAACAACAGAGGCTCTCTAGCGCCTTTTATACAGGGGTGGTCACTGCCGGTACTGCAGTCTGAGACCAGTTATTCTCTTAAAGGTACACAACAATTCCTCCCCTTTTAGATAAACAGTACATAACATTCATTTAACAACTAAATGATAACTAATTACAATCACAATTACGGTTGCTAGATACATTGGTTAAGTTTAAGCAATTATAAGTTCAGTCTTTGAGGAGGCTTCCTGATTCTGTCTGGATAACGCCTCTTTGGGGTAACAGGTTCTTCTGGCAATGTTGAGTCGGAATCAATGTCGTTGTTTGGTTCATCTGCTTCCAATATTACCGGTTCTGCGGTAGCTGCAATTGGAACGTCGATTTCATTACCAGGTGTATCAGATCGTGGTGTGGAGTTGACGTTTTCCAGTGACTCTAGAATCTGGTCAGCATAGCGTCTTACAATGCTCTCCCCAACGTCCACGGTATACATGAGAGGTCCTTGTCATGTACAAATCGTTCCTGGCTGCCATTTCTCAGTGCGGTAGTCCCGGGCCAAAACTGGTTGACCTATCTTAAAACTCCTGGTCGGCCTTTCGTTCATATTCTGAAACTGCCTGTTCTCCACATCTCTTCGGACGTTTGGCTTAACCAAATCCAAGCGGCATCGTAGTCTTCAATTGAAGAACATCATGGCTGGAGTTTGGTTGGTAACCGCATGTGTCGCATTCCGGTAGGCAAACAAGAAGTTGTCCACCTTGTGTTGTAGGGGTATATCTTCATTACACATTGCCTTGATAGCCTTCTTGAATGTTTGGACAAACCTCTCGGCCAATCCATTAGTGGCTGGATGATATGGGGCAGATGTGTAATGCTTAACACCATTGTTCTTTAAGAACCTCCGGAACTCTTCAGACACAAACTGTGGTCCATTGTCAGAGCAAATCTGTTCAGGCAGCCCATTCCTGGCGAATATTGTTCGTAAAACTGTGATAGTATTTTCCGTGGTGGTTGGGGACATTTTTATTACCGCTGGCCACTTTGTGCATCCACCGCAATTAAAAACATCGAGTCCATGAAGGGACCAGCAAAATCAATGTGCACCCTTTGCCATGGAGAGGAGGGCCACTCCCATGGATGCAGAGGAGCTTGTGGTGGGGCGTTTTGGACCTTCTGGCATCCTGCACAGCTCTTGGTCATCTCTTCGATTTCTCTATCGATTCCCGGCCACCACACAAACGCTCTGGCTAAGTTCTTCATTTTTACCCCACCCAGATGACCCTCATGAAGCTCATTGAGCACTCTATCCGTCAACTTAGGTGGAATTACTACTCTGGATCCACACATCAAGGTTCCTCTGCACACTGACAGCTGTTCTCTTCTCGGCGAGAATGCTGGCAGCAGTGGTTCGCCATGTGCTGGCCATCCCGTCACCGTTAAATCATAGACCCGTGATAGTGTCGGGTCATTCCGTGTTTCCTTTTCTATGTTTGCATTCGTCACAGGGAGACATTCGACTATGGTCGAGTGGAATAACTCCATTGGATCCACTGCAAGGTCGTCTTCTTCCACCGTCGGCAACGGTAGACGTGACAATCCATCAGCATTTCCATGCTGTTTAGTTCCTTTGTACTCAATGTCATATTGGTGTGCCCCTAGGAAAAGGGACCATCTCTGCAGCCGTTGTGCTGTCATTATCGGTACGCCCTTCTGAGGGTTGAAAATGGAGACAAGAGGTTGATGATCGGTTAGTAGAGTAAATTTTTGACCGTGCAGATAGTGATTGAACTTCTTCACCCCCCACACTAGGCTGAGGGCCTCTCTGTCAATCTGGGCGTAGTTACGCTCGGCAGAAGTTAACGAGCGTGACGCAAAAGCTATCGGCCTCTCCAAACCATCAAGGAATTTATGTGACAGTACCGCCCCAATGCCGTAGGGAGACGCATCACACGCCAGCCTGATTGGCAGTGCTGGGTTGTAGTGAGCCAATACTTCCTTCGAAGTGATTAAGTCCTTACTCTTCTGAAAAGCACGTTTACAATCATCGCTCCATTTCCATGCTACCCCCGTTCGTAGCAGGGCGTTCAGTGGGTGCAGAATTGTCGACAAATTCGGCAAAAACTTATGATAGTAATTCACCAACCCGAGGAATGACCTCAGTTGCAACACATTTTCAGGCGCTGGGGCCTTGACAACCGCTTCAATTTTGTCAGGGGACTTATGTAACCCCTCTTCATCAATCACGTGGCCACAATACAATATCTGTTTCTTAAAAAATTCGCACTTGGGGCGGTTGGCTCGCAACCCATGTTCCCGTAGTCTAGTGAGCACCTGTTCTAGGTTGTTAAGGTGTTCACTGTCATCTTCACCTGTTACAAGGATGTCGTCCAAGTAACACTGAGTCCCCGGAATCCCTTGCAGGACTTGTTCCATCGCTCTTTGCCATATCGCCGGAGCCGATGCTACTCCGAATACCAATCGATGATACTGGTAAAGACCTTTGTGAGTGTTTATCGTGAGATACTTCCTAGAGGACTCTTCAACCTCCATCTGCAAATATGCTTGTGCTAGGTCAATTTTTGTAAAACGCTTCCCTCCAAACAGTGAGGCGAAGATGTCTTCTATCCTTGGAAGAGGATATTGTACTGTGTGAAGGACAGGGTTCACCGTCACCTTGAAATCCCCACAGATGCGAATCTTCCTTGGCTCTCCGGACTTATTGCTTAACGTTTTCTTCATGACAGGAACGATGGGTCTCGCCCACTCGCTCCAGTCGACCTTAGACAACACACCCGCCTTCTCCAGATTCTCCAGCTCTACCTCGACGGCTGGGCGAATTGCATATGGTACCGGTCTCGCTTTGAAAAACTTGGGAACTGCATTCTCTTCTATTTTTAACGAGGCAGTTACGCCTTTAAGCGTGCCCAGTTCTTGTTGAAATACCTCTTTGGCGTTAGCTAAGATTGTTGACAATCGTCCAGGAGTGACGTCGTCATCTTTTTTACCGTCCACCGTCATTGCATGAATGGAATGCCAATCCAAGTTTATCTTCCTGATCCATTCCCGTCCCAATAACGGAGGTCCACCATTTGGCAGTATGTAGAGATACAATTTCCGTATTTTCTTGCCATTGTATTCGACAGGCACCCTTATTTTTCCTCTGGGGTATACTTTTTGCCCTGTATACGTCGTCAAGACGATGGATGTCTCTCTCAAGGGTATGTGTGAAAATAGCCGCTCGTAGTCTCGTCGATTCATGACGGTTAGGGCTGATCCTGTATCCAATTCCATTTTAACTTGGGACCCTGCTATCGTGAGAGTGACCCAAATGGTTCGGTGATCCTCTTTTGCGATTACATTGTGAAGTTTGAGACAGCTTAGTCTCCTGTTTCCGGATTCACTATCGCTCATCTGGTCTTTGGAACTACTGTCTGTCATCTTTTGTACTTTCTTGTACGGTTCCTTAGTAGCCTTTTTGTTGTCGCCGGTCTTCTTCCCAGACCTACAAACTCGTGCAATGTGTCCAATCTTCCCGCATTGTCTGCATATTTTGTCTTTGGACCAGCAGTCCTTCTGGTCATGGTTAGTTCTGCCGCAGCGATAACATTTTGCAAATCCCCATGTCATTTTGTGGGTGCTGTATTCCTGTGGTTTTTGTTGAATTTCTGCAGCTTCCCTGGCTGCTGCTTCATACGATACTGCCACGCTGAAAGCCTGATCTAGCGTCAGCTCTTTTTCTGCGAGTAACTTCTTCTGTGTTCCTTCACTCAGGAGTCCACAGACAAATTTGTCCCGTAGGGTACCTGCCAGTCCTGCTCCAAACTGACAGTGCTTTGATAGCTTGCGCAGTTCCGTAAGATACTCAGCATTGCTCTCATCTTTGTGCTGAGTTCTCCTGTGGAATTTAAATCTTTCTGCTATCAACAGCGGTGCAGGATTTAAGTGCTCCTGTAGAACAGCAACAATTTCATTAAAACTCTTCGCCTTCGGTTTGGCTGGAGTAATCAGATCCCGCAATAGGCCATACGTTCTAGCGCCCATTAAGTTTAACAATATCGATGCCTTTTTCCCCTCCGCTATATCGTTTGCCTCAAAATATACCTCTACTCTTTCCACATACGTGGTCCAGTCCTCTAATGTATTATCAAAAGCAGTGATACAGCCAGTCTTCGGCATCTTGCAAATCTAAAATGGCGCCTCCCGCGCTTTGCCTTCTTCTCTGATTTAACAAAATGGCGCCTCCCGCGCTTTGTCTTCTTCCCCGCTGTTGTTAGCGCTGCTTTCCACGGTTTCCTGCGCGTTAAATATTAATTTGTTTTCTTTTATTATCTTCCCGTCATGGAGTGGACCCTCTGGGACACTTCCCTCCCTCTTCTGAGGTCCGAACGCTGCCCAGCTTTGAAACACCGGCCGCGCCCTGTGTGCTCCACCCTCTCTCTCTCTCCTTGCTTCCCGACTCACTGCCTGGCCCCGTTGAAAGGCCACCCGATCGAGCTTCAGCCCACCGCAGCCCAGGAAGGATCAGAGCACTACCTGCCGCCAGCCCGATTAGCTGGGAAACAACGGACCGAGGAACCCAGCCTGGCTCTGGACAGTCTCTCCTGCAAAGCCTTGAACCTGATGATTGATGGTCGACGCCCGTTTCTCGAGTTTCAATGGCCTCTATTTTTTTTCTTTCTTCTGGCTCCGACCTTCAACAACGTCGTTGGAGCTGCTGCTGAGTTGCAGGTAAGTTCGTTTCTTTACTCGTCGCCAGTGTTAAGTCCGTGAATGATTTAGACACGGACTAGCAGGAGAGAAAACAAACAGATGTTTACTGGTGGAAGCCCATAACGAATCTAAACAACAGAGGCTCTCTAGCGCCTTTTATACAGGGGTGGTCACTGCCGGTACTGCAGTCTGAGACCAGTTATTCTCTTAAAGGTACATACACAACAGGGACCCCGCTGTGAACCCGCCGCCACGTTCCCTTACCAAATGTCGGGCCTGTTCGCGCTGAGCAGACCTGACACGCGGCAGCGGGGAGGCAATTAAAATCATTCGTGGCTTGTTTACAGACACTTATCTATGGGTTTTTTCCCAGCTTTTTGGATTCAACAGGTTTCCCACCAGTTTCCTGCTGTGCCTAGACCTCGTCTGTGAAGCTGAGGCGGGAGGTCAGTGGCCATTGAATCAGCTGATGAGTTGACAGCTTCAAATGTAAAGTCAAAGCTCCCAGCTGATTATGAAATGTTCTTTTAACCACAAGCTTCTCTAAACTGCATTTCCACTACAGATTCATGATGCTGCAAGTCTTTACACAAATCTCCATCCAGTCTGACCTCATTATCTCTCCCACCATTGACAGATCACTTCTGTCATCTCTACTACACCTGCCATCTATTCCATCAGCATGGGTGCCCTTGAAACACTCTCACCTTGGTCCTCAGAATCCCACCACGATCATCCCCAACACCAGCATCACCGGGCACACCAGCAGCACCAACAACACCACCAGCCTTCTCCACAATCAACTGATGCTGCACAGGATACAGGGCATCAGCACCTGACCACATTCCTGTCCAGGAGGCCAGGGATGGCCTCACCGTTGCCAGATTAACTTCACTTGGCGCTGTACACTCTAGCTGCCACATGATGCACCAGGTTGGCACCACCCCACACCAACACCATAAAGCATCCCTACAATGCCCAAGCCATTCCTTTCACACTCATCACCATTGCGGGAGGTACTGTTATTTCTCACTATTCACTGCAACTCACTAAGCCACTTCCAAAGGTGCACATAAATCTGTCCAGGAACATACAGTGTTGAAAATAAAGGTTTCAATGTTTGACAGCACATTAACAGAAACTTTACATGAACATTGGATAAAACACCCAAGTGCCTACCCTTGTGTGTTGTTAGTATGATTGCATTAGCATGAGAGTGAGTGTGAGGGGTGGCTAGTGAGATGGAGATGTGATAATGTAGATAGAGAGGGATGGGTGGAAGTGCAAGGTAAGTTGGTGTGATTAAGGATGTGCAGGAGTAGGGTAGGGAAGGCAGAGTGATGAGGATGTGATGAGAGGCACAGCAGGATAAGGTTGAGTGTGGATTTGTACTAACGTTTTGTGATCTACTGAGATAATTGAAAGGTTTGTGGCACTGCGCCCAGGTCCTCCTGACCACATCCCTGCTTGTGCCCTCCTGTGCAATGTGCAACCAGGCTGTGTTGATCTCCTAGGGAGGTCTCTTCTGCTCATCGGAAGGGAAGAGGACTTCTCTGTGTGTTGTGACTCCCTCTATAAGCATATGGAGGAAGTCGTGAGAGAGCCTGAGTGCAGCCGTGCACCACTGTGCAGTGCTTGTTAGTGTTTGCAGCACCTCAATGCTGTAGAACACTGACAGCGCAAATGTCAAAAGAACATGGTCCCTTTAAGGAAACCGGCTGATGTTGCATCATCAAATGACTTCACCAGACCCACTTCCTCTAATTTGCCCAGGAAACGCGCTGGGCGGGCTTAACAAGCCTAATCTCTGTAAATTAATTTCGGAGGCCGGGATGGAGACAGCAACGGGGTCAGGACCACCAACATTGGCCTGCATGGAGGGTTTGTAAAATCCAGCCCAGAGTTGCCAAGGAAGAGTATATTAATTCATTGTGGACTGATTTCAGTTCGATTGTATCACTATTGTGCAGCCTGGTACCGTGGTATATTTTTGATTCAATATATTATTTATCTATAAATAGATCTGACTGAGTCCACAATGATGTATTAGCATGTCATTTTTCCATCTTCTGAAATGAAGAGAAAATGTGTTGGGCAGCTCACATATATTCCAGTCAGTGATTTTCTGTAATTTAGGGTCAATTGTTAGAACTGGGCTATGCTAACCTAATCTGTCAGACAATAAAGATGCAGGGTTTAGTTCATAGGCTTATAGGAGGTGCTGTCCAGCCATGAACACAAGAAATCTGTTGGCGGAAAAGCTCAAACTAACAAGAGCCATCAAATTTAAGACAATTAGCTGTTGGTTGGATTCACAGAAAACATGAAGAAGCCACGGGTTTTAAATTCTTCCTATTGATAATTTAGCGAGAAAGTTGAGATAAGTGCAACATTTTGAAGAATTAAAAGAAACAAGATTTTCAATGGCCATGGGGGACGTCAGGACACAGCAATTCAGCCATTGCAATATGAATAGAGTGATTATTTCCACAGTGTTCTGAGTCCTTTTGCACATGCATCCTGTTTGGTAGTGCGCCTGAGCACTCAATTCGGTTGGGCATGTGCACGCGACATTGCGGCCTGAACTGACCTGTTTTCCTCAACTCCCTGTGGAGGTGGTCAGGGGATCGGAGGTGGGGTGGGGGGCACGGGGAGAGAAGAGGGGATCAAATGGGGGGCGGGGAGAGAGGAGCTCATGGGGTGGAGGGGGTGGGGAGGGAGGAGGGGGAGAATCATAATCATAATCAACTTTATTGTCATTGTTAGTGCACAAGTGCAGTACAACGAAATGTAGGCTTGCGGCTCCCGAGAGTGTACATTTAGATTAAGACATTTAAACATTCAACATACATTTGGCTTGTAATACATTAACATAAACATAACCATACTAAAGTGCATTGGCAGATGTGCAGGCTTTAGAGTTTATTTGTGGAGTTCAGTAGGATGACAGCCCTGGGAAAGAAGCTGTTCCTAAATCTGGTCGTACGGGTGCGAATGCATCTGTAGCGTCTCCCAGATGGCAGGAGGGCGAACAGACTGTGGCTGGGATGGGTAGGGTCTTTGATGATGGTCCGTGACCTCCGTAAACAGCGTTTCTGGTATATGTGCTCTATGGTCGGTAGCCGGGTGCCGGTAATGCGTTGGGCAGTTTTGACTACCCGCTGCAGGGCTTTCCGGTCATAGTAGCTACAGCTGCCAGACCATACTGTGATACAGTTCGTCAGGATGCTCTCTATTGTGCAGCGGTAAAAGTTAGAGAGGATCAGGGGTGACAGGTTACATCCCTTCAGCCTCCTTAGGAAATATAGGCGCTGCTGGGCCTTCTTCACCAGAGAGGAGGTATTGAGGGACCAGGAGAGGTCTTCCGTGATGTGGACTCCGAGGAACTTAAAGCTGTCCACCCTTTCCACCACAGCCCCATTGATCTGGATGGCTGGATGGGGGGGGGGGGGGGGTGACTTCCGCCTTTAGACTTCCTGAAGTCCACAATGATTTCTTTGGTTTTCTTGATGTTAAGGGCCAGGTTGTTATCGGCGCACCACTTCACGAGATGCTGGACCTCCTCCCTGTAGGCTGACTCATCGTTGTTGGTGATCTGGCCTACTACCGTGGTATCATCCGCAAACTTGATGATGGTGTTGGAACCATGAACAGCCACACAGTCGTGGGTGAAGAGGGAGTAGAGGAGGGGGCTCAGCACACATCCTTGTGGGGCCCCTGTGTTCAGGGTCGGGGGGGGAGGTGTGGTTACCTAATTTGACAGACTGGGGTCTGTTTGTTAGGAAGTCTAGGGTCCAGTTGCAGAGGGAAGTGTTCAGGCCAAGAGTGTGGAGTTTGGTGGCCAGCTTGTTGGGGACGATAGTGTTGAATGCTGAGCTGTAGTCTAAACAGCATTCTGATGTAGGTCTCTTTACCATCTAAGTGATTCAGTGCAGAATGTAGAGCAGTTGTGATTGCATCCTCCATTGATCTGTTTGCACGATAGGCAAACTGGTGTTGGTCAAGAGAGGCAGGAACACTGGCTTTGATGTGAGCCAGGACCAGTCTCTCGAAACACTTCATTATGATGGGTGTGAGTGCGACAGGTTGATAGTCGTTCAGGCACGTCACAGCCGTTTGTTTTGGCACAGGGATAATGGTAGCGGTCTTGAAGCATGTAGGGACTACTGCCTGGGCCAATGACAGATTGAAGATGGCGGTGAAGACATCAGCCAGCTGATCAGCACATTCCTTGAGTACCCGTCCAGGGATGCTATCTGGTCCAGCAGCCTTTCGTGTGTTCACTCCGCGTAGAACACCCCTTACGTCGGAGGTCGACAGAGTGAGCACCTGGTCTTCCGGGGGTGGCAAGGCTTTGATAGCCGGCTCCCTGTTGTCCCTGTCGAAGCAAGCGTAGAAGTTGTTAAGCTCCTTCGGAAGGGAGGCATCGCTAACCGGGGGGCTGGTGTTTTTGCTCTTGCAGTCAGTGATGGACTGGATGCCTTGCCACATGCGCCGGGGGTCCGAGTTGTTGTGGAAATGATCCTCTATCCGCAGTGTCTGTTTCCTTTTGGCAGTCCTGATACCCTTTTTTAGGTTGGTCCTAGCTGCACTGTAAGCCGCTGCGTCGCCAGATTTAAATGCTGCGTCGCGTGCTTTCAACAGCGAGCGGACCTCTCCGTTCATCCAGGGTTTCTGGTTGGGGTATGTCCTGATATTTTTATGGGTCGTGACAACCTCGACGCAACTGTTAATGTAGAATAGCACTGTGGATGCGTATTCCTCAATGTCATTATGGGCAAACATGCCCCAATCAGTGCGTTCGAAGCAATCCTGAAGCTCCGAGACTGCCCCCTCTGGCCATACTTTCACTGATCTCACTGATGTTCTCACTCTTTTGATGAGCGGTTTGTATGCCGGGGCTAGAAACAGGGAGAGGTGGTCAGACTTCCCAAGGTGGGGGCAGGGAATGGCCTTATAAGCATCTACAATGCTCGTGTAGACTTGATCCAGTGTGTTCTCCCCTCTTGTGGGGCAGGAAACATTCTGGTGGAATTTTGGTAGTACAGATTTTAGGTTTATGTGATTGAAGTCCCCCGCGACGATAAAAGCTCCGTCTGGGTGCGCAGTTTGTTGTTCGCTGATGGCCCTGTAGAGGTCCTTCAGTGCTAGTTTGGCATTAGCATGTGGTGGGATGTAGACCGCAGTGATGATAACAGCCGTGAATTCCCGAGGCAGGTAGAAGGGTCTGCACCTTACCATGAGGAATTCCAAATCAGCCGAACAGGATCTATCGATTATGTCCGTGTTAGTGCACCAGGCATTGTTAGTGTAAATGCACAAACCGCCTCCCTTGCTCTTACCGGAGTCTGCAGTTCTGTCGGCGCGGAAGACCGTGCGTCCTTCTAGTTGGATGGTGGTGTCAGGGATGCCATTGTTCAACCAGGTCTCTGTGAAGATCATGGCGCAGCATTCCTTTGTCCTTTTCTGTGAGGAGAGATCAAGTTTGATCTCATCCATTTTATTTTCTAGTGACCTGACGTTGGCCAGGAAAATACGTGGGAGGGTTTGTGTGGGGCCCTCTTCAGCCTATTTTGGATTCCGGCCCTCTTACCCCGCTTCTGCTTGCGTTCTCTGCGCCGACTTCCGGCTGGGGAAGGACGCCACGCTGGTCCCGGGTGATGTCGGGAGGCAGATCGATGGCACCGAGTGTGAGCCGCACGCAGTCGGCCCCGATGTCGAGGAGCATCTGCCGGCTGTACAGTAGGTCTGCCCTCAATTCCCGTATCAGCAGAGTCCAGAAGAGACTCAGAAAGGTAAGGAACTTGGGGGGGGGTCAAGAACTTGGGGGAGAGGTGGTCAGGAACTTGTTGGGGGGGGAAGCACGATGAGAACAGCGGGGATGGGGCAAGAATGTGATCCAGGCCTTAAAGGGGGTGGGATGAGAGCAAGAACGTGATCCAGCTGGGATCTCCCACCCTCTGTTAGGCCTGGATCACGTTCTCCCTTTCCTCCCCCACCCAATGTTCCTCCTAATTTTTTTTGGGTGCGTGGTCCCTTTAACGGGCTGCAGGGCCCATTCAAAATTTCACACATGCGCAAAATCTCCCATTTGAAAAGCCGGTCCCGGGCTCCACGGGATCTCCAGATGTGCGGCTGCACAGCTCAGCAGGAACGTTGCCTCCACCCCCTCTACACCTGCACCATGTTCTCCCTCTCCTCCCCCCACACCACAGCGGTTCAAGAAGGCAGCTCACTACCACCCTCTCAAGGGCAACTAGGGACATGCAATAAATTAACTAATTTTTAAAATGAGAGCATATTCTGTGTTGATCCTACCAACATGCATGACATTACATTTATGTGTTATTTGCCGGACTCGACTATTCCAATGTTTTCCTCGACAGCCTCCCACCTTCCACTGTCAGTGAACTTGAACTCATCCAAAACTCTGGTGCTCATTGACCTACATTGGCTCATGGTCCACCAACACCTTGATTTTAAAATTCTCATCCTCATGTTGAAACGCCTCCATGGCCTCACCCCTTCCTATCTGAACTCGACACGTGAGCTCTCCTAACCCGGGAGGGTGAGCCCCGTCTCTGAAAGCAGTAGTGTTAGCATTGAGAGCTCTGGAGCCTGCCTGTCACAATGACTGGATCAAATTACACATTGCAGAGATCTTGATTACTCTTCAGCAGGCAGGATCAAATTACACATTCCAGACAAACTGTTGGGTGTCTTATCCTCCAAGGGGACCAATCAGAAATCTGGTGTTGCAAATAGATGCAACCATTTTTTAAATGTAGAAAGTAGCAACTATACTTTGAGAAATAAAGAACTGTGCTTCATTCCTGTAAGAATTGCTAAGGGATACAATAAGATTTTGGTATTGCCTTTTTGAGAATTACAAACTTTAAAAAAAATAAACAGTAGGTGAAAGCTTGTGAACATTACAGAGGTGATCATGCCTTTATTAGATCTGCTAAAGTCGCTCATTAGGAGTGACAACCACTCATTTTAGTTTAAAATGTGCCTTATTTTGCTGCCTGTTACCCATAAAAAACAAATGCAGCCCCATATGTTTTAATGGGGTTACCTTGCAAGCCCTGCTGATCATTAATGTGGCTCCCAATATTTACTCAATGCTAACAGCTTTGCTGTACCGCGACAAAAAAATCTTTTGCAAACTAATTTAATTTTGAAAGAAGACAGCAAAACATAGAATGATACAGCGAAGGAGGCCACTATCATAGAATGATACAGCGGAGAAGGAGGCCACTATCATAGAATGATACAGCGAAGGAGGAGGCCACTATCATAGAATGATACAGCGGAGAAGGAGGCCGCTATCATAGAATGATACAGCGAAGAAGGAGGCCGCTATCATAGAATGATACAGCGAAGAAGGAGGCCACTATCATAGAATGATACAGCGAAGAAGGAGGCCACTATCATAGAATGATACAGCGAAGAAGGAGGCCACTATCATAGAATGATACAGCGAAGAAGGAGGCCACTATCATAGAATGATACAGCGGAGAAGGAGGCCGCTATCATAGAATGATACAGCGAAGAAGGAGGCCGCTATCATGGAATGATACAGCGAAGAAGGAGGCCGCTATCATGGAATGATACAGCGAAGAAGGAGGCCACTATCATAGAATGATACAGCGAAGAAGGAGGCCACTATCATAGAATGATACAGCGAAGAAGGAGGCCACTATCATAGAATGATACAGCGAAGAAGGAGGCCGCTATCATAGAATGATACAGCGAAGAAGGAGGCCGCTATCATAGAATGATACAGCGAAGAAGGAGGCCACTATCATAGAATGATACAGCAAAGAAGGAGGCCACTATCATAGAATGATACAGCGAAGGAGGACAGCGAAGAAGAAGGCCACTATCATAGAATGATACAGCGAAGAAGGAGGCCACTATCATAGAATGATACAGCGAAGAAGGAGGCCACTATCATAGAATGATACAGCGAAGAAGGAGGCCGCTATCATGGAATGATACAGCGAAGAAGGAGGCCACTATCATAGAATGATACAGCGAAGAAGGAGGCCACTATCATAGAATGATACAGCGAAGAAGGAGGCCACTATCATAGAATGATACAGCGAAGAAGGAGGCCGCTATCATAGAATGATACAGCGAAGAAGGAGGCCGCTATCATAGAATGATACAGCGAAGAAGGAGGCCACTATCATAGAATGATACAGCAAAGAAGGAGGCCACTATCATAGAATGATACAGCGAAGGAGGACAGCGAAGAAGAAGGCCACTATCATAGAATGATACAGCGAAGAAGGAGGCCACTATCATAGAATGATACAGCGAAGAAGGAGGCCACTATCATAGAATGATACAGCGAAGAAGGAGGCCGCTATCATAGAATGATACAGCGAAGAAGGAGGCCGCTATCATAGAATGATACAGCGAAGAAGGAGGCCGCTATCATAGAATGATACAGCGAAGAAGGAGGCCACTACAGCGAAGAAGGAGGCCACTATCATAGAATGATACAGCGGAGAAGGAGGCCACTATCATAGAATAATAGTGAAGAAGGAGGCCGCTATCATAGAATGATACAGTGAAGGAGGAGGCCACTATCATAGAATAATAGTGAAGAAGGAGGCCGCTATCATAGAATGATACAGCAAAGAAGGAAGCCGCTATCATAGAATAATACAGCAAAGAAGGAGGCCTCTATCATAGAATAATAGTGAAGAAGGAGGCCGCTATCATAGAATGATACAGCGCAGGAGGCCGCTATCATAGAATAATAGTGAAGAAGGAGGTTGCTATCATAGAATAATACAGTGAAGGAAGAGGCCGCTATCATAGAATGATAGTGAAGAAGGAGGCCGCTATCATAGAATGATAGTTGTAATGTATACAACATTGAAGGGACTACTTTGTTTTGCGGATGTACATCCTTAGTTGCAAGCGTATATAACAGACGCGTATCGATTTGTACAGTCAGTGCCGAAGTTCCAGTTAACCAGTAAAGATCACTTGAAGTTACTCTCAGTCTCTGCTGCTTTATTATTTTATGTAGTTGTGTATAGCGGTACAAACACAACAAATTGGCGACGAGAATTATGAACCTACGTCTTCCTATTCTGGCATCGCATCCAGAGGACACCGAAACTTGGAAGAAAGGAGCGAGAAGGTAGAGAAAACGGAGCACGCTTGCTAAGCTAGGCAGGGGATACGCAAGTCAAGTGAAAAGTGCACAGGACTTGCATGATGCTAGCTAACTAGTAAAGAAAGAAAAGCTGGTTTGGAAAAAAAAATGGCGATGATTGGCACGATTGCAGCATTTGATAGCAGCATTGAAGACTGGGCAACTTACATTGAAAGAGTGGAGTTGTACTGTGAGGCTAACGGAGTGGAGGTAGAAAAGAAAGCCACTGTTTTGCTGAG
The DNA here is from genome assembly GCF_052327205.1 of Somniosus microcephalus. Lineage (NCBI taxonomy): Eukaryota > Metazoa > Chordata > Chondrichthyes > Squaliformes > Somniosidae > Somniosus > Somniosus microcephalus. The sequence goes on along the minus strand of NC_140989.1, from coordinate 299,245,761 downwards.
TGTTATGGGTGCAAAGACATATGGGCTGCTACGTAGTTTATTAACCCCTGAAAAGCCAGCAAACAAAACATTCAAACAAATAGTGGACACACTCCAAGACCATTTAAGCCCCAAACCACTGCTCATAGCCGAAAGATTTAAATTCCATAAACGGAACCAGAGCAAAAATGAAAGCATTTCTGAATATTTGGCAAAGTTGCGCTAAATTTTCAGAACAAATTTGAAGTGAGCTTATCAGACGCATTGAGGGACAGATTTGTGTGTGGCATGCAAAGTGAAAGCACACAAAAGAAGGTCCTGTCTGAAAAGACCTCACATTGGAGAAGGCTCTGAGTATCGCAATATCAATGGAAGCAGCAGCACGTGGTGCTTTAGAAATTCAACAAAAATCCCTGGAATATTCAACTAATAAAATGTCACTGAAACAAGAAAAGAAGTGCTATCGCTGTGGCAAAATGTCACATGACCACGATGACTTGGTTTAAAGACAAAGACTGCAGACAATGTGGCAGACGAGGGCACATTGAAAGAGTCTGCAAAGCAAATAAGAAGCCGAAAACTGATACAATACAGAGTAACAAAAAGGTACATCAAGTGACTGAAAACAAGAAACCTTTCAAAGATAGATACAAGAAGGTACACCACGTGACTGGAGACAGTTCAGATAAAGGAAAAAGTGACACAGACTCAGAGGAAGAGGATCTGGCTTGTCTAAAACTACACAGTGTGAAAGAGACAGAGGATCACAGAATAATATGGATTACTCCAGAAGTGGCAGGAGTTAGGCTGAAAATGGAGTTGGACACAGGCTCAGCTTTAACAGTGAGCTCTGTACATGACTACAAACGACTGTTTTCACACATACCGCTAAGGCCAACTAAAGTATTGTTAAAGACATACACAGGACAAAGAGTGTGTCCCAAAGGTAAAATAAAAGTGACAGTGACATACAAAGAAAAAAAATACCGCAATTGAACCTCTATGTAGTGGAAAATGGAGGACCACCATTGCTGGGACGCAAATGGCTCAGAAAAATACAGTTGAATTGGCACACCATCCAAGCACTGTTTGTGTCTGCAAAGGAGGACAGCAACGCCACTCCTGTGAGACTGTCACAAATACTCTCTGACTCTCAGGAAGTGTTCAAGAAGGGAAAAGGAACACTTAAGGGCATGAAAGCAAAAATTAAGATTGAGGAGAACGCAAATCCAAAGTTCCACAAGGCCAGACCAGTGCCTTATGCAATTCGCCCTTCAGTAGAAGCAGAGCTGGAGAACTTGGAGCAGTTAGGGGTCCTGTCCAAGGTGGATTGGAATGACTGGGCCACACCTATAGTTCCAGTGATGAAGAAAACCTCCAGCACAAAACCAGGAAAGCCAAGAAAAGTGCGCATCTGTGGAGACTTTAAAGTGACTGTTAACCCAGTCCTCCACACAGTACAGTACCCATTGCCTCGCATTGAGGACATCTTTGCTTCCCTGTCAAGAGGGGAAAGTTTCACAAAGATTGACTTGGCCCAGGCCTATCTCCAAATGGAAATTGATGATGCATCAAAGAAGTACCTGACAATAAATACGCACAAAGGCCTTTACCAGTACAATCGGCTGGTATTCGGAATAGCATCAGCTCCTGCAATCTGCCAAAGGGCAATGGACCAAGTCCTGCAGGGGATCCCAGGTACTCAGTGTTATCTTGATGACATCATCATTACTGGCAAGAATGACAACGACCACCTTTCCAACCTCGAACAGGTGCTCATCAGGTTACGGGAGTATGGGCTCCGAGCGAACCGAGACAAAAGTGAGTTTTTCAAAAAGGAAATCTCATACTGTGGACATGTGATTGACAAGGATGGTTTACACAAGTCTCCAGATGGTTTACACAAGTCTCCAGACAAGACTGAAGCTGTGATTAATGCACCAACACCTGAAAATGTGTCTCAGTTGAAATCATATCTTGGACTGATGAACTACTATCACAAGTTCTTGCCCAACCTATCCACAGTGTTACATCCACTAAATGCGCTGCTACAGACAGGGTCACAATGGAAGTGGAGTGACAGCTGTGAACAAGCTTTTCAAGAGAGTAAAAGACTCATTACTTCAGAAGAGGTGCTAGCTCACTTTGACCCATCCTTACCTAGTCAACTGGCATGTGATGCTTCACCCCATGGCATTGGTGCCGTGTTGTCACATAAGTTCCCAGATGGCTCAGAAAGACCAATAGCCTTTGCCTCCAGATCATTGACTACAGCTGAATGCAATTATGCACAGATTGACCGAGAAGCCCTCAGCCTTGTGTGGGGAGTCAAGAAATTCAACCACTACTTGTATGGTCAACAGTTTACACTGTTAACTGACCACCAGCCTCTCGTTTCAATCTTCAACCCAAGGAAGGGCATTCCAGTGATGTCGGCACAACGGCTGCAGCGATGGTCACTCTTCCTAGGGGCTCACCTGTATGACATTGAATACAAGGGGACCAAGCAACATGGCAACGCCGATGGTTTGTCACGTTTACCACTGCTGACCTCAGAGAGAACTACAACAGTTGACTCAGCAGAGGTATTTCACACAACAATAGTTGAGCAGCTACCAGTGAGAATCTCCCTCATTGAAAGAGAAACACGCAATGACCCTACATTGTCAAAAGTTTATGACATCACTGTGAAGGGATGGCCAGCGCATGGTGACTCATTGTTTCCAGCATTCTCAGCTAGGAGGGAGCAGTTATCAGTGTGTCGGGGAACACTGATGTGCGACTCACGAGTTGTGATTCCTCCCAAGCTTCGTAACCGAGTGCTAGATGAACTGCATGAAGGACACTTAGGTACGGTAAAGATGAAAAGCCTTGCCCGTGGTTACGTGTGGTGGCCGGGAATTGACAAACAGATCGAGGACCTGACAAAGAGCTGCTCAGGATGTCAAAAGGTCCAGAACGCACCACAAGCCCCTCTCCATCCATGGGAATGGCCCTCATCACCATGGCAACGTGTGCACATCGACTTTGCTGGACCGTTCATGGACTCCATGTTCTTGATTGCAGTCGATGCACATTCCAAATGGCCCGAGGTCATTAAAATGAAATTAACCACATCTGAAAAGACCATTTCAGTTCTGAGGACCATGTTCGCTAGAAATGGCCTACCAGAACAAATCTGCACAGACAATGGACGACAATTTGTCTCTGACGAATTCCAAGGTTTCATGAGGAAAAATGGAATCAAGCACTACACATCTGCCCCGTACCATCCAGCTACAAATGGCTTGGCAGAAAGATTTGTACAGACTTTCAAGAAGGCCATCAAAGCAATGTACAGCGAGAATCTACCACTGCAACACAAGATAGACAATTTCCTCTTTGCTTATCGGAACGCAGTACACGCAGCCACTAATTAGACTCCAGCGATGATGTTTCGGAACAGGAACCTGAGATCTTGCATGGACCTTCTTAAACCAAATGTACGTCGTGATGTAGAGAACAAACAGTTCAAACATTTGAATGCTAAGCCAACAAGAAGCTTCAGTGTGGGACAGTCAGTTCTTGCTCGTGATTTCTGGATGGAAAAGTGGCAACCAGGTACAATATCCACAAGAGAGGGACCACTGATGTATACTGTGGATGTGGGAGAGAACATTTTGAGACGTCATGTGGACCAAATTCTGGATGTTCAGGTGAAAAACACCCCTATACCTCGCCCAGACTCACTTGACATGGAAACAGATATTCCTGATTCATCAGCATCAGCACCAGCCTCATCCACAGCTGAGAGCTCTACCTGTGCTGATAGCTCACCTGACGCACCTGTACCTGTACAGTCTCATTCCCCAAAGCAAGAGAGTCTGGAGAGACGTTACCCAGAGAGGCAGAGGAGGCCTCCCCAGAGACTTGACTTGCAAAAGGGCTGTTGACAAAATAAAATGTTATGTTGGAATTTGAATTTTGTTACTTTTAAGAAAACAAAAAGGTTACTGTAAAGACAGGCTCTGTATGTTAATTATAGAAATTTTGCATTAATATACTATTAAACTAAAGGGGGAGGAAGTGTAATGTATAAAACATTGAAGGGACTACTTTGTTTTGCGGATGTACATCCTTAGTTGCGAGCGTATATAACAGCCACGTATCGATTTGTATAGTCAGTGCTGAAGTTCCAGTTAACCAGTAAAGATCACTTGAAGTTACTCTCAGTCTCTGCTGCTTTATTATTTTATGTAGTTGTGTATAGCGGTACAAACACAACAATAGTGAAGAAGGAGGCTGCTATCATAGAATAATACAGCAAAGGAGGCCGCTATCATAGAATAATAGTGAAGAAGGAGGCCGCTATCATAGAATGATAGTGAAGAAGGATGCCGCTGTTATGTCCGTGTGTAATTGAGACACGGACTGCAGGAGTTGGTTATAACAGGTGTTTACTGAGTGGAGACAAAACTGGAACTACTATACAAAGTTACTACACAGGCTTATATACAGGGGTGGTCACTACTGGTACTGCAGTATACAGGGGCTGCAGAATATAGTTCCTTCTTCAAAGTACATACACTACAATTCCTCCCCTTTTAGCTAAACAGTACATAACATTCGATTAATAATTAAATAACATATTTACAATTACAGTTGCTATATACATTAGCTGAAGTTAAGCAATTATAAATTCAGTCTTTGAGGAGGCTTCCTGATTCAGTCTGGATAACGCCTCTTTGGGGTATCAGGTTCTTCTGGCAAAGTTGATTCGGAATCAACGTCGTTGTTTGGTTCGTCTGCTTCCAATATCACTGATTCTGAGGTAGATGCAATTGGTACTTCGGTTTCATCACCAGGTGTATCGGATCGTGGTGTGGATTTGATGTTGTCCAGTGACTCTAGAATCTGGTCAGCATGGCGTCTTACAATGCTCTCTCCAACGTCCACGGTATATATTAGAGGTCCTTGCCGTGTGCAGATCGTTCCTGGCTGCCATTTCTCTGTGCGGTAGTCCCGGGCCAAAACTGGTTGACCTATCTTGAAACTCCTGGTTGGCCTTTCATTCATATTCTGAAACTGCCTGTTCTCCACATCTCTTCTGATGTTTGGCTTAACCAAATCTAAGCGGCATCTTAGTCTTCGATTGAAGAACATCATGGCTGGAGTTTGGTTGGTAACCGCATGTGTCGCATTCCGGTAGGCAAACAAGAAGTTATCCACCTTGTGTTGTAGGGGTATGTCTTCATTACACATTGCCTTGATAGCCTTCTTGAATGTTTGAACGAACCTCTCAGCCAATCCATTGGTGGCTGGATGATATGGGGCAGATGTGTAATGCTTAACACCATTGTTCTTTAAGAACCTCCGGAACTCTTCAGACACAAACTGCGGTCCATTGTCGGAGCAAATCTGTTCAGGTAGCCCATTTCTGGCGAATATGGTTCGTAAGACTGTGATAGTTTTTTCTGTGGTGGTTGAGGACATTTTTATTACCTCTGGCCACTTTGAATGCGCATCCACTGCAATTAAAAACATCAAGTCCATAAATGGACCAGCAAAATCAATGTGCACCCTTTGCCATGGAGATGAGGGCCACTCCCATGGATGTAGAGGGGCTTGTGGTGGGGCGTTTTGGACCTTCTGGCATCCTGTACAGCTCTTGCGTCATCTCTTCGATTTCTCTATCGATTCCCGGCCACCACACAAACGCTCTGGCTAAGTTCTTCATTTTTACCCCTCCCAGATGACCCTCATGAAGCTCATTGAGCACTCTATCCTTCAATTTGGGTGGAATTACTACTCTGGATCCACACATCAAGGTTCCTCGGCATACTGACAGCTGTTCTCTTCTCGGCGAGAATGCTGGCAACAGTGGTTCGCCATGTGCTGGCCATCCCTTCACCGTTAAATCATAGACCCTGGAGAGTGTCGGGTCATTTCGTGTTTCCTTTTCTATGTTTGCATTCGTCACAGGGAGACATTCGACTATGGTCGAGTGGAATATCTCCACAGGATCCACTGCAGGTGCTTCTTCCACCATCGGCAACGGTAGGCGCGACAATCCATCAGCATTCCCATGCTGTTTAGTTCCTTTGTGCTCGATGTCATATTGGTGTGCCCCTAGGAAAAGGGACCACCTCTGTAGCCGTTGTGCTGTCATTATCGGGACGCCCTTCTGAGGGTTGAAAATGGAGACAAGAAGTTGATGGTCAGTTAGTAGAGTAAATTTCTGACCGTGCAGGTAGTGATTGAACTTCTTCACCCCCCACACCAGGCTGAGGGCCTCTCTGTCAATCTGGGCGTAGTTACGCTCGGCTGAAGTTAACGAGCGTGACGCAAAAGCTATCGGCCTCTCTGAACCATCAAGGAATTTATGTGACAGTACTGCTCCAATGCCATAGGGAGACACATCACACGCCAGTCTTATCGGTAGTGATGGGTTGTAGTGAGCCAATACTTCTCTTGAAGTGATTAGGTCTTTACACTTCTGAAAGGCCCGCTTACATTCATCGCTCCATTTCCATGCTACTCCAGTTTGTAGTAGGGCATTCAGTGGGTGCAGAATTGTGGACAAATTCGGCAAAAACTTATGGTAGTAATTCACCAATCCAAGGAATGACCTCAGTTGCGACACATTTTCAGGCGCTGGAGCCTTAACTACCGCTTCAATTTTGTCAGGGGACTTATGTAACCCCTCTTCATCAATCATGTGGCCACAATACGATATCTGTTTCTTAAAAAACTCACACTTGGGGCGATTGGCTCGTAGCCCATGTTCTCTTAGTCCAGTGAGCGCCTGCTCTAGGTTGGCAAGGTGTTCACTGTCATTTTCACCTGTCACTAGGATGTCGTCCAAGTAACACTGAGTCCCCGGAATCCCTTGCAGGACTTGTTCCATTGCTCTTTGCCATATCGCCGGAGCTGATGCTACTCCGAATACCAGTCGATTATACTGGTAAAGACCTTTGTGAGTGTTTATCGTGAGATACTTCCTAGAGGATTCTTCAACCTCCATCTGCAAATATGCTTGTGCTAGGTCAATTTTTGTAAAACGCTTCCCTCCAGATAGTGAGGCGAAAATATCTTCTATCCTCGGGAGAGGATACTGTACTGTGTGAAGGACTGGGTTCACCGTCACCTTGAAGTCCCCACAAATGCGAACCTTCCTTGGCTCCTCAGACTTATTGTTTAATGTTTTCTTCATGACAGGAACGATGGGTGTCACCCACTCGCTCCAGTCTACCTTAGATAACATGCCTGCATTCTCCAGATTCTCCAGCTCTGCCTCGACGGCTGGGCGAATTGCATACGGTACCGGTCTTGCTTTGAAAAACTTGGGAATTGCATTCTCTTCTATTTTTATTGAGGCGGTTACGCCTTTAAGAGTTCCCAGTTCTTGTTGAAATGCCTCTTTAGCGTTAGCTAAGATTTTTGACAATCGGCCAGGTGTGACGTCGTCATCCTTTTTACCAGCCACAGTCAGTGCCTGAATGGAGTGCCAGTCTAAACTTATCTTTCTGATCCATTCACGTCCCAATAACGGTGGTCCACCATCTTGCAGTATGTACAGATACAATTTCTGTATTTCCTTGCCGTTGTATTCGACAGGCACCCTTATTTTCCCTCTGGGGTATACTTTCTGCCCCGTATACGTTTTCAAGACAATGGATGTGTCTTTCAAGGGTATGTGTGAGAATAGCCGCTTGTAGTCTCGTCGATTCATGACGGTCAGGGCTGATCCTGTATCCAACCCATTTTGACTTGGGACCCTGCTATCATGAGGGTGACCCAAATGGTTCGGTGAGCCTCTTTTGCGATTACGTTGTGAAGTTTGAGACAGCTTAGTCGCTTGTTCCCGGATTCACTATCGCACTTCTGGTCTTCGGAACTACTGTCCGTCATCTTTTGTACTTTCCTGTACTGTTCCTTAGTAGCCTTTTTGTTGTCGTTAGTCTTCTTCCCGGACCTGCAAACTCGTGCAATGTGTCCCATCTTTCCGCATTGCCTGCATATTTTGTCCTTGGACCAGCAGTCCTTCTGGTCATGCGTTGTTCTGCCGCAGCGATAACATTTTTGAAGTCCCTGTGTCATTTCATGGGTGCTGTATTCCTGTGGCTTTTGCTGTATTTCCGCAGCTCCCCTTGCTGCTGCTTCGTACGATACTGCCACGCTGAAAGCCTTATCTAGCGTCAGCTCTTTCTCTGAGAGTAACCTTTTCTGGGTTCCTTCACTCAGGAGTCCACAGACAAATTTGTCCCATAGGGTATCTGCCAGTCCTGCTCCGAACTGGCAGTGCTTTGATAGCTTGCGTAGTTCCGTAAGGTAATCAGCATTGCTCTCATCTTTATGCTGATTTCTCTTGTGGAATTTAAATCTTTCTGCTATCAGCAGTGGTGTAGGATTTAGGTGTTCCTGTAGGATATCAACAATTTCGTTAAAACTCTTCGCCATCGGTTTGGCTGGAGTGATCAGGTTCCGCAATAGGCCGTACGTTCTTGCGCCCATTAAGTTTAGTAGTACCGATGCCTTTTTCTCATCGGCTACTTCATTTGCCTTGCAATATACTTTGACTCTTTCCACATACATGGTCCAGTCTTCTATTGCATTATCGAAGGCAGTGATATTGCCAGTCTTCGGCCTCCCGCGCTTTGACTTCTTCCCCGATTGAACAAAATGGTGCCTCCCGCGCTTTGCCTTCTTCCCCGCTGGATTAAGATGGCGCCTCCCGCGCTTTCTGTCTTCTCTGCTGCTGCTAGCGCTGTTGCTGGCGTTTTTAATGCCTTGATGGTGACGCCCTATGGTCTTCGCGCACTTCCCCCCGCGCTGCTGCTAACGCCGCTCTCCGTGGTCCCCGTGGCAAACTGCAGCTCCTCGCGGCTTTCTGCGCTTCTAATTTCTTTTATTTTAATTACTGTTCCCGTCGTCAGAGCAAACCCTACGGGACACTTTCCTTCCTCTTCTCGGGTCTGTACGCTGCCCGGCTTCGCAGCACCTGTGTGCTCCACCCTCCCTCTCTCTCTCTCCTCTTCCCGACAACGCTGCTCGGCCCCGTTGAAAAGCCACCCGATCGAGCTCTAGCCCGCCGCAGCCCAGGAAGGATCAGTGTACTACCTGCCACCAGCCCGATTAGCTGGAACACCATAGACAGGATAACCAAGCCCCGCTCTCGACAGCCTCTCCTGCAAATCTTCGAATTCGATGAATCAGAGGCGGTTGCCCACGGTCAACGCCTGTTTCTTCTGTTTGTTTTTTTTTCCTTCCTTCTGGCCTTGGCCTCTAACAACTTCGCTTCAGGGATGGATCCCCATGAGGTGGTGCAGAACTGTAGGTAAGTTCGGATCTGTTCGTTGCCAGTGTTACGTCCGTGTGTAATTGAGACACGGACTGCAGGAGTTGGTTATAACAGGTGTTTACTGAGTGGAGACAAAACTGGAACTACTATACAAAGTTACTACACAGGCTTATATACAGGGGTGGTCACTACTGGTACTGCAGTATACAGGGGCTGCAGAATATAGTTCCTTCTTCAAAGTACATACACTACAGCCGCTATCATAGAATAATACAGCAAAGATGGAGGCCGCTATCATAGAATGATACAACGAAGGAGGCCGCTATCGTAGAATGATACAGCGAAGAAGGAGGCCACTCGGTCCATCGTGCCTATACCGGCTCTTTGAAAGAACTATCCAATTAGTGCCCTGCCTTTTCCCCAATAGCCCTGCCAAAAAATTCCCCAAAGAAAAAAGAAAAATTTTAAACAAGAGTTATGGATAAAATGCAAAGCACGAAATAAACTGAAATCAGACTTTAGTCAAGAGCAGTGTAGCTGGAGCCTGGCTGCTGCTGCGGCTGGTGCTGGTGCTGCCCTGGGCCGGTTGGTCCTGGGAATGCAGGCGGCCGGGATTGAATGAGTGAGACACCGAGGGCCTAGGCCAGCACTTCCTGACAGCCTGAGCAGTCTGGGGGTGGGACAGGCCGCGACTCGCCCACTGTCACTGGACGGAAGGCCTCCTGCTCAGCTGACACTGCCGGAGAGCCCCGACACTCGCCGACATCAGGAGTGGAGCGGCGGGGACCGAGGTAAAGGGCAGAGCCGTGGGCCCAGCAGCTGCTCTCCTCGTTTTATTGCATTGATAATGTTCCTGTCGCGACCGAAGCCGGAAAGCTGCAGCTGGCCTGTGACCCAGACCAGCAAAATATAAAAGAGGGGAAGGGGGAAAAAAAGGCTGCAAATGTACAAATGGTTCCTTCAGTATCTCTAAAGAGGAAGGGCAGGTTGAATTTTCAGGAATAGATCTTTCTTCCAGGAAAGAAAGAACTTGCATTTATATAGAGTTTGACACGACCTCAGGACGTCCCAAAGTGCTTTACAACCAAAGAAGTACTTTTGAAAAGTAGTCGCTGTTCTTCAGAACTGAAAATTGAAAGATAAGGAAGTTCCTAAATGGTGTTAAACACACTCAAAAAGGAAAGATCAGTAATAGATGTAAATAGTTTGGATTTTCTGCCAAATGCCAAACAGCAAATTCGTACATGATATAAAATAGGTAATCAGTTAAAGGTAACCGGAGAAGCCCCCACAAGGAAACAGGCTGAAAAACCATGCAAATGCAGAAGATTTGAAATTCAAACAACAAATGCCAGAAATGCACAGTAAATCCATTCATACCCGAAAAGACAAACCAACACCCAGGACCCCTCCTCTGCTTTGACAAAGGGTTTACACCTACAACCCCATTACACGTCCACTCTTAGATGCTGACAGATCCATCCCGGCAGCCCCCCCCCATCATTCAGCGAAGTATGGGGGGGGGGGGGGTGGAGACATGGTCGAAGTTTCAAAGTTACCTAGGATATACAGCACAGAAACAGGCCATTCGGCCTAACCAGCCCATGCCGTCGTTTATGCTCAACTTGAGCCTCCTCTCATCCTTCCTCATCTAACTTATCAGCATTATCCTCTATTCCCTTCTCCCTCATATGTTTATCTAGCTTACCCTTAAATGCATCTATACTATTTGCCTGAACCACTCTCTGTAGTAGCGAGTTCCACATTCTCATCACTCTCTGGGTAAAGAAGTTTCTTCTGAATTCCCTACTTGATTTCTTGGTGATTATCTTATATTGATGGCCTTTAGTTTTGCTCTTAAATGTTCAGATCAGAGAGAGATAAGAAAGGTGCCAAGGAGGAAGATGAGATACTGCTCCTGAACCTTGTGTTGAGCTTTTTTGAAAAGATGCAGGAGGTCAAAGATGGAATGGCCAGAGTGTGTGAGGGATTTAAATATTGAATGACAGGGCAGTCAGAATGATAGTTGTGGACGGAGCGGAGGTGTTCAGCAAAGTCGTCACCTAAACTGACTGCCCAGTTCTAGGTGATCATTGATTACACAATTCAACATGTATAGTTAATTTCCAGAGGAGATCATTGTGTCATTGCATATTCTAAGACACAAGTCAAGTAGATCGGTAGCTTCAGACGTTTAAAAAAAATCTTGTTTGCCCTTCCTATTTTCTCCCTTATTCTCATGAGTAACTAATGCAGGGATACAGTTCCATGTGCACTGACTGCCTAGATGTGCAGTGTTGGTTAGTTGACAGTCAGTGCTGGCAGGCTCTTTGACTGTAAGGAGCATCACAGAACAGCTGAATCTGCCTCTGCTCACGTGTACATTTTCCAGCAGAGATCACTGAATATCAATCATGAGCAGGAACACTAGCAGACATTTTGTTTTCCTTCCTCTCCCTAATTTAGGAGGTGTTTGAGGCCACTTGTAGTGCCTTTACTGTCACTAAGGTCTGAAATGAGCTTTGGATGTCTGATAGTTTACATCATAGATTTTCAAATGAGTGTCCCTGCGAGGATCCAAGGGGGCCTGTGTGGTCATTAGATTTATGTTTGACTGGGGTTAGGTATAGCACAAGCCCATTATCAAGAATTCTCTATTTGTATTTGATGATTTATTAGTATGCTGTTTCTAGTACAACTGTTTTCTGCAATTTTAGCATTTTTTTCTATAGCTTGTTGATGTCTTTTGGAAGTTAGTAAAGATAGTCCCTGTGACTGTGTCTATATCTGCAATGGTCTTCAATTCGGAAAGGTTTGACAACTACTGGTATACGTTGATGGTAAGAATGTAGGATTGGAGATGTTACCTACAGAACTCATCAAATGTAGAACACTGCCAGGACCTTCCTGGCACTTCAATACCAAAAAAAGTCCTTGATAGTGTGATGTTGGCAGTATGCATTCGGTACTCTGCATCCAGCACTGAACAGCGTACTGTCTCGGAGCCCCAGCATCAATATATCCGAGGCTTTGCAGTCATAGCTGTGAGATCCCCTGGCAACTGTCAGCTCCTATTTACTGTCTTATTTTATCACTTTTGTATGCAGAAGGGGGAAATATACATTTCTTTTGCTTTATAGCTCTCTCCAGGGAGTATTTCTTAAACATTTTTCTTCATAAGGTTTTGTTTTTAGTCAGCAGAAATGAGGACAGGACATTGGCTTCGGAATGCAAGAAGGCATCTATTCACCTGGCAAAACTGCAGTTATCTGCAAAACATCTCGACACTCCCAGAACAAACTCAGATGTGGAGAAATTATAAAATAAAAAGCCAGAGATTAACAACAAGCTGCGGACATCGCTGTTCAATTAGAGATTCTCAAGTTTGGCGAACCTGCATTCAACACAATGTGGAATTGATCCCATGCACCGGGCATCATTCAACCTTCAGAACCGATGTACACAATGCAGGACTTGCATCAAAAAGAGTACCAGCAATCAAAGCAAGCACACTCGCCAGCCTGTTAATCAGAGGCTTTTCTCACTACAGCAGATGTATGCCTGCTTGTGTTTTGTCAAAGAAACGTTTTATGACTGAAGAAGTTGCTGACCTATCTAGAGACTTCCACACATCTTCTCGGGTCTCAGCCTTGCCAATCCCTCTGCTCTTGATTCTACTGAAACCCCTGAAAAAAATTACGGCGATGATTCTCGGCAGGTAAAGTGCTGGGTGTCTAAATGTTTGAGCAGATACAGTGCATTTCTAACACTAGTGGAGAATAGTGCAGGTATCTTTTTTAAAGCCAGTCTCAGTACTGCACTCCAGCATCAGTGACTTGGAATTTGCTTTCCAAACTCCAAAGTTGGAGATATTTGCCTCTGCCTTGATATTGTTGTCATGAGACTCTCTGTTTTGTATAAAGGCTAAATAAGAGTCAAAAGATGAGCATTAAACTGCACTTTTTATAATGTATTTTTTACAATGATGTATTTCGAGATTCTTAGGGGGTTCAAGGGGGTTATTTTCAGCAGTATTGCAGGTGTGGTCTGAGAAGCAGGGGTTATTTGCAGAAGATGAAACTGCACAGAGTTTAACTGCAGTAACGAAGGCAAATAAAGTAGCAGAGTGATCGAGTACAAATCTGGAAGCTGCATTGTTGCTATATAAAGTGTTGGTCAGGTGACTGCTGTGTGCAGTTTTAGCAATCTGTCATAGGAAGGATACAATAACTCTTGGGATGGTACAGAGGCAGATAACATTATGAGTATCAGAAATTTAAGTTAGGAGCAACATTTAAAGAAGTTGGGCCTGTTTTCTTTAGAGAGGAGGAGACTTTGAGGTGATTTAATTGACATTTTCAAAATGATTGAAGGTAATTGACAAAATTGATTGAAGGTAATTGACAAAATTGATCGAGTGGTGAAGGATTGAAATAACGGTAAACAAATTCAAAATGAGGAATTTAGGAATACTGTAAGAAGAAACTCAGGAGGAACTTTTTTGAATCAGTGTACACCTATAATAGAGTTCTGGAAGAAGTTACCAAGAAATGCCATTGAAGCAGACAGCATCATTGGATTTAAGAAATAGTTGGATGTCTTTCTGTAAAGGGGAAGGATTGAGGGATATGATGAGAAGATGGTTGCTGGAATTGGTCTCTGTAAAAGGAATGTGCTTGTTTGAGCTTAATGGTCTTTTCCTATCCTAAAAATATTATGTTATACTGCAGACATCAGAGCACCTGGAATCATGTGGTATGGATTGTGAGTGTCACATGTATTTTTAATTGTAAAGTCTGTTTTTTTGTATTACATAAATGTGCGGTATAATTTGAATTATAAACAGGGGAACAATCTGATATGGGGAAAAAAAATTACCAACTTCAGAAGTTAAAGCTAACTCACCCTTCAGGCTAGTGTTATACATTCCTAATATATCTTTCATATACTATAACGTTCTTCGGTAATTCATCACATGGTAGAAGTTTCAGTGAGCTGCAACATTGCAACTGTAAAACAGAATTGCCTTAGTTCACTCCCTGATCTACTTGAGGTCCTGCTTATTTTTTCATTCTGGTTTCATAGGAATGGGATGGAAATAAAAGGGGAAGGAATATATTATTTCAACAGAAATGTCTTGACCGTTCAGTTTGAATGAGTTGGTTTTGAGTGCACCATTATTCAGCAGACACAAAGCTGCCACTGTCAAACAACAGTAGGCCTTTCAGCCCCTCGAGCCTGTTCTGCCACTCAATTAGATCAAGGCTGATCTGCACCTTAACTCCATTTACCTGCCTTTGCTCCATACCCCTCGATACCCTAACCCAACAAAAATCTGTTGATCTCAGGCTTGAAATTTTCAGTTGACCCAGCATCCACAGCCTTTTGAAGGAGAGAGTTCCAGATTTCCAGTACCCTTTGTGTGGAAAAAATGCTTCCTGATTTCATTCCTAAATGGCCCAGCTCTAATTTTCAGATGATGCCCCTGGTTCTGAATTGCCCCACCAGAGGAAATAGTGACTTTGTATCTACCCAATCAAATCTCTTCATCGTTTTAAAGACCTCCAAGAGGGAATACAAACCCAGTTTTTGCAACCAGTCTTCACACTTTAGCCCTTTAAACCCTAGTATCATTCTGGTGAATGGACCCCTTCCAAGGCAAATATACCTTCCCTGAGGTTTGGTTCCCAAAACTAAATGCAGTACTCCAGATGAGGTCTGTATAATAGAAGCATCACATCCTCACTGTTGAATTCCAATCCCCTTGAGACAAAGGCAACATTTGATTACTTTCTGTAGCTGTGTACTAGCTTTTAGTCACTTGTGCGCATGGACACCAAAATCCATTTGCTCTTCCACAGCTTCTAGTCTTTCACCATTAAGAAAATATTATGATTTGTCTTTCTCGGATCCAAAGTAGATGACTTCAGACTCCCCCACATTGAACCCTATCTGCCATAGTTTTGCCCACTCACTTAGTGGCTGCAAATTTAATAGCGCTGAGGGGGCGGGTTTGGAGGCGGGTAGGAAATCCGCTGTCAACCCGCCTCCACGCGAGTCTCCCAGGTGTCGGGTCTGTCGGTAGAGAACTGACCCGCCACCAAGCGGCGGGGGATACAATTCGGATAGTTAAATGGCTTGTTAAGAGCCAATTTAAGACTATTTTGAGGACCCTCTCTTGTAGGACTTTCTACATGCTGGCTCAAAAAGCTCTCCTGGATGCACTTTAAAAATTCCGCACCCTCTAAGCCTTTCACACTCTGACTATCCCAGTTAATATTGGGGAAGTTGAAATCCCCTACTATTATTACCCTATTATATCTGCACTTCTCTGAGATTTGCCTACATACCTGTTCCTCTATCTCCCCCTGACTGTTTGGGGGCCTATAGTACTCTCCCAGCAAAGTGCTTGCCCCCTTTTTGTGTTTAAGTTCTACCCATATGGCCTCATTAGAGGAACCTGCTAAGATAGCATCCCTCCTTACTGCAGTAATTGACACCTTGATTAATATTGCGACACCCCCTCCTCTTTTACACCTGTCTCTGTCTCGCCTGAAGTTTCTATACCCCGGAATATTGAGCTGTCAGTCCTGCCCCTCCCTCAACCATGTCTCTGTGATAGCAACAATATCATACTCCCATGTGTTCATCAACACCTTCAATTCATCTGCCTTACTCGTAAGATTCCTTGCATTATAATAACTGCCATCCAGCCTTGCCATACTCCCTTGTTCTGTTACATATTTGCTCTGCCTTCCAGACTGACTTGTTTTTTCCTCTTTATTTGGCTGTGCATCACCCCCTACTATAGCTCCACTCCGTATCCCATCCCCCGGCCAAGTTAGTTTAAACTCCCCCCCCCCACAGCACTAGCAAACCTCCCCGCAAGGATGTTGGTCCCGTTCCGGTTCAGGTGCAACCCGTCCGACTTGTACAGGTCCCACCTTCCCCTGAAACAGGCCCAGTGATCCAGGAAACTAAAGCCCTCCCTCCTGCACCAACTCTTTAACCACGCATTCATCTGCTCTATCCTTCTATTCCTATACTTACTAACACGTTGCACCAGGAGTAATCCAGAGATTACAACCTTTGAGGTCCTGCTTTTTAATCTGCTACCTAGCTCGCTAAATTCTTGTTGCAGGACCTCATCCCTCTTTCTACCTATGTCATTGGTACCAATGTGAACCACGACCTCTGATTGTTCGCCCTCCCCCTTCAGAATGCCCTGCAGCCGTTCAGTGACATCCTTGACCCTGGCACCAGGGAGGCAACATACTATCCTGGAGTCACGTCTGCGGCCACACAAATGCCTGTCTGCACCCCTCACTATTGAGTCTCCTACCACTATTGCCCTTCCACTCTTACTCCTCCCCCCTTGTGCAGCTGAGCCACCCACAGTGCCGTGAACTTGGCTGTGCCTGCACTCCCCAGAGGAACCGTCACTTTCACCGTTTTGCAACACACAAAAATGGTTGTTGAGTGAGAGTCACTCTGGGGCTTTCCTGACTACCTGCCTGCCCCCTTCTTCTGACTGGTGGTCACCCATTCCCTCTCTGGCTGCATTTCTTAAGCTGCGGGGTGACCATGTCTAAAAACGTGCTATCCACGTAACTCTCAGCCTCGCGGATACACCGCAGTGCCTCCAGCTGATGCTCAAGCTCTGAAAACCAGATCTCAAGTTGGCCAAACTGTTGCCACTTACTGCACATGTGGTCATCCTGACTGCAAGAAGCGTCTAGGAATTCCCACATGCTGCAGGCCATGCAACGCACGGGACTGAGGTACCCTGCCATACTTTTAATTAAAAACTCTTAGCTCAAATTTAAACTCTCGGATTCTCGCTTTCCCGCACTACCTTAACTATGAGCTACCTTAACTGAAATAAACTTAAAATTGAAGAAAAGAAAAAGCACTCACCCACTACTCACCAATCAGCTTCTTCCCCTGCACCAGTGTCACTTTCTGTACTGTGATGTCACTCTCGAATTCTGCCGCTGCTCCCTCGCAAGTCCGCCGCTCCTGCTGCTGCCGCTGCTCGACTGGGCCTGAAAATCACCGACCTTTATTTTCTCCCACAGCCGCTGCTCCCTCGCAGGTCTGCCACTGCCGCTGCTCGCCTGGGCCTGAAAATCCAATAAGGGGTACTTTTGGAAAAAAAGATTTCACTGTATGACAACACATTGCCAGAAACTTCACATGGACATTGGCTAAACCTCTCAAGTGCCCACCCTTGTGTGTTGTTAGTTGGTATGCTTGCAGTAGAATGAGGTTAAGTGTAGGGGTGGCTAGTGAGATGGGGAAGTGATAAAGTAGATAGAGAGGGTTGGGTGGAGGTGCAAGGTAAGCTGGTGCCCTGGGGAGGTCTCTGCTGCCCTTGGAAGGGAAGAGAACCTCCCTGCGTACTGTGATTCCCTCCATAAGCATATGGAGGGAGTCATTGGAGAGACTGGGTACAAGCGTTCACCTTTGTGCAGTGATTGCAGCACCTCAATGCTGTTAGACACTGATAGAACAACTGTCAAACTCCATGTGGATGTGATCCCTTTAAGGAAACCGGCTGATGACGCATCATCAAATGACGTCATCAGACCCGCTTCCTGTTAATTGGCTGGTAATGAGGCCAATCAAGGGAAAATCATGTCTGCAGAGCGGATGCAGCTGGGAACGGGATCAGAACCCGGAAACCAGCTCTCCTGCCCCCATCCCGCCTCCTCCATTAAATTCACGG
Source organism: Somniosus microcephalus (assembly GCF_052327205.1). Classification (NCBI taxonomy): domain Eukaryota; kingdom Metazoa; phylum Chordata; class Chondrichthyes; order Squaliformes; family Somniosidae; genus Somniosus; species Somniosus microcephalus. The sequence continues at coordinate 299,227,774 of NC_140989.1, read as the reverse complement.
CCAGTTTGTCCCTTTGTAACTTCCTGCTTTCATCAAAGAACTTACTGTAATTCCAACTTAGTGCCATCTGTAAACTTGGATATAAAATTATATTCCTTCATTCAAGTGATTATTATATACAGGAAACTCTTTTTTATCCGGCACCGATGGGACCGACGTGGTGCCGGTTCATCAAAAATTCCGGATAACCGAGAGCTATAGTAAAAGATACGGAGAGCTGAGAGCTCCATATAAAGCAACAAACCCCTGTTGCTTAGCAACAGGTGCAGAACAATGGCCACAAGTTCCAAGCGTCTCTGTAGCTTAGCAACAGCTGCAGCCACACCCGATTGCACAGCAACAGATCGAGGAAGGCAAGTAATATAAAGTAAAACTTACCTGAACCTACTCCTGAATTTTGCCAGTTAACCGAGATTTCCAGTTATTTAGGTGCCGGTAAATCGAGAGTTTCCTGTATGGTGAAAAGTTGAGATCCCAGTACACATCACTGGGAAACACCATTTGTCACATCCCGTCCTACTCTCTATCTCCCACCTCCCAACAAATTACCACCCCATCTCACAAGGTTATCTTCAATTCCGTGTGCTTTCATTTTTGCTAATAAATATCTTGTGGAACCTACTTCTAAAAGTCCTTAAAGATAACATCCATTGACACTGCTATCCACCATGCTAGTGACCTACTCAAAAATGTAACTAGATTAGTCAGACATGACCTACCGTTCACAAATCCATGCTGACTCTGGTCAGCTCATTCTTGTCCAAGAGCTCAGTCACTCGGTCTCTGATGATAGACTCCAGTAACTTCTGCACAACTGATGTTACACTGACTGGCCTGTAATTACTTGGTTTTGCCCTCATTCCCTTCTTAATTAATGCAGTAATATTTGCAATTTTTCAATCCAAAGATAAAATTCATGAAGTTTGGAAAATTAAGACTAAAGCAGCTATTTCTTTTAATACTCTTGGGTGGAAACCATCAGGTCCTGGAGATTTATCTATCTTATATTTTGAGGTAACTGTACTAATTAGAGACAACGTAATGGCAATAGATAAAAGGAACAATATAATGGCAATAGAAAAGAGGGACATTACATTAAGATAGAAACAGAATCTATATGGATTGCGACAAAGGATAAGAAGAGATCGATCACGTTAATAGGGGTATTTTACAGACCACCTAATAGTGGAAGGGAAGTGGAGGAAGAAATATGTAAGTAGACAAGAGAGGAATCAATGCTGGATCTAGTAATGGGAAATTAACCAGAGCAGAAAAGAGAAATAAGTGTTGGCGAACATCTAGACAACAACGATCATAACATAATAAGGTTTAAAATAATGATTGAGAAAGACATAATACAAAGACCAAAATAATAGATTGAAAAAAGCTAATTTTGAGGGGATGAGAATGGAATAGGGATGATAAACTGGAAAAAAAATTGACAGAGAGATAGAACAGCATTGGAAAAGATTTAAAATGGTTATCAATAGAGTTCAGGAGAAATATATACCTAGAAAAACAAAACAAACTAGCCAATAATGAAACACCATGGCTGAATAAAGAGATAAGGGTAACATTGAAACTAAAGAAAAAGGCATACTCTAAGTACATATAGACAATAAAGGAGAGGATGACAAAAGGGAATGCTGAAGTAAAACTATACTGTTAATGCCCAGGCTTTTAAGGCAGGCTAAGTGATTGGTGTATTTGTTGGTTCTCTGCCCCTGTTCCTCTTTTTCCAACCAAATGTCCATTTATCTCTTAGCAGTCAGTCTGATGAAGGGGACATAAGAACTAGGAGCAGGTGTAGGCCATTCGGCCCCTCGAGCCTGCTCCGCCATTCAATAAGATCATGGCTGATCTTTTACCTCAACTCCACTTTCCTGCACTATCCCCATATCCCTTGATTCCCTTAATATCCTAAAATCTATCAATCTCTATCTTGAATATACTCAACAACTGAGCTCCCACAGCCCTCTGGGGTAGAGAATTCCAAAGATTCACCACCCTCTGAGTGAAGAAATTTCTCCTCCTCTCAGTCCTAAATGGCCAACCCCTTATTCTGAGACTGTGACTCCTAGTTCTAGACTCCCCAGCCAGGGGAAACATCCTCCCTGCATCTACCCTGTCAAGCCCTGTAAGAATTTTGTATGTTTCAATGAGATCCCCTCTCATTCTTCTAAACTCTAGAGAGTATAGGCCTAGTCTACTCAATCTCTCCTCATAGGACAATCCCCCCATCCCAGGAACCAGCCTGGTGAACCTTTGTTGCACTCCCTCTATGGCAAGTATATCCTTCCTTAGGTAAGGAGACCAAAACTGTACACAATACTCCAGGTGTGGTCTCACCAGGGCCCTATATAATTGCAGTAAGACGTCTTTACTCTTATACTCAAATCCTCTTGTAATAAAGGCCAACATACCATTTGCTTTCCTAATTGCTTGCTGTAGCTGCAAGTTAACTTTCAGTGATTCGTGTACAAGGACACCCAGGTCCCTCTGAACACCCAACATTTCACAATCTCTCGCCATTTAAAAAATACTCTGCTTTTCTATTTTTCCTACCAAAGTGGATAACTTCACATTTCTCCACATTATATTCCATTTGCCATGTTTTTGCCCACTCACTTAGCCTCTTTGCATCCTCCTCACAACTTACATTCTCACCCAGCTTTGTATCATCAGCAAACTTGGATATATTACATTTGGTCCCCTCATCCAAATCATTGATGTAGATTGTGAATAGCTGAGGCCCAAGCACTGATCCTTGGGGTACCCCACTAGTTACAGCCTGCCAACCTGAAAATGACCCGTTTATTCCTACTCTCTGTTTTCTGTCCGTTAACCAATCCTCAATCCATGCTGGTATATTACCCCCAATCCCATGAGCCCTAATTTTATTTAATAACCTCTTGTGTGGCACCTGATCAAATGCCTTCTGAAAATCCAAATACACCACATCCACTGGTTCCCCCTTATCTATTCTGCTAGTTACAACCTCAAAAAACTCTAACAGATTTGTCAAACACGATTTCCCTTTCATAAATCCGTGTTGACTCTGCCCAATCCTATTATTATTTTCGAAGTGCCCTGATACCATGTCCTTAATAATAGATTCTAGCATTTTCCCTACTACTGATGTCAGGCTAACTGATCTGTAGTTCCCTATTTTCTCTCTCCCTCTTTTCTTAAATAGTGGGGTTACATTTGCAACCTTCCAATCCGCAGGAACCATTCCAGAATTTATGGAATTTTGGAAAATGACAACCAATGCATCCACTATCTGTATAGCCACCTCTGGAAAGGATTCCTTATGTTGCATAATTTTAAAACAATTGCATTTAATAATTTGGATTGAAATTTTATTGTGATTTAAAAGGAGTTAAGGAATATTTTTGTTTCCATTACCTTAAGAGGTATTGTGCTTTCTTGGTATATATTATATTTATTTTGCTACAAAATTAGCCTTACACTTTATTTTTTTAATCATTGAAGAATTATATAATTCCCACCCAGTCCTATTAGCTTAGGTTGGTATTTCACAGAGCAGTCAGAGGAATTTTATTCCTGTTTTAGGCTATTGTTGGGAAGTGAGAAACCTTTGCCCTAGAAGTTTGAGTTCAAAGATAAAACTGCAGAGCAGAGACTAAAGCGAGTGGAAGCGCAACTACTTCGGCATAATTGGAGAAAACTGCATAAGTCTGGAAAAAAGCTTCAAAACTCAAACAATCAGCACTGCCCTGATCTACAATGTCCATAGTGTGGAAAATCCCATATTGTTATTTCAGGTTGTAAGGTATTTACTTTGTGTGCTTTCAGGAGTATACGGAAATGGTGGCAGTCTCTTCCCCCTGACAAACAGGAGCTATTTAAGGACACTTTGAAAAGGAACAGGTGGAGAATTTTATTAGCCATATGCAGTCTGTCAGGTTTGATTACATTATATTTCTGGACCCACTTGGAGAAGAGTCCAATCACAGGACGCAGTCGCCTACTGATGTTCAGCAAACGACAGTTCCTGCAACTAGCTGAATTCGAGTACCAATCGGTAAGCATGCATTCTGTACACAAACTTTTAATTTGTAACCAAGCCCCTGTGGCTGACAACACAGACTTTATCCTAGGTGACTAATTTTGTAACTTATTTTGTAAAAAAAAAATGCAGTTTTGCATTCCACTTAACTTTAGTGGTCCTTCCAAAATCCATGTCAATTTTTATGATCTAACAATACAACATCCAAATAATATATTAAAATTGGCACGTGAGCTGCGCATTCCATTGAAACATTCTACATAAACATTCCTGTGGAGATTCTCATGTTACAGTAAAATGTTCATGGGCAGCTGTGGCTCTTCACCATTTCTCTGTGATGCCAGTAGATGGTGCTCTAATAGGATTTCCAGTGTTAATCTGATACTGAGTTGTAATGCAGAAATATCATTGCAGGTCTCCCACCGCTGGTGGCGCGGTGGTGCAAGTGGCCAGACCTGCCCACTTTTTTGTTTCCAGCTCCCTTTTATTTGTACACAAGCTCTTTATATAGTTCCTCCTCCCCCTTTTAATTTTTTTTTGCACCCTTAATATATTTGTTTCCAGCTCTTTATATGCTCCTGCTCCTGGCTTCCTGTGGCAGATAGAAATCCAGCATCCTCCATATCCTCTGCTGTTTCTTATCCTGCAGCACAGTTACTCCCCCATGGTTTCTTGGAGTGTTTTACGTTTTGCTGACTGGGTATGCTGCTGGATTCTTCTGGCTTTTTCAGGCAGCCTCCGTACCGTCTGATGCGTTCTTCTGCAGCATGTGCATCCTCCATTACTTCGGCCGCAGTGACTCAATATGCTTCGCTTCCTACATTCCTGCCTCGCAGCCTCGCAATCTTCCTGCAGCGCAGATATAAACAATCTTTTGCACTTCAGCCCTCTAAATCACACACGTGCATGATCCTTTCAATCTCTGAATAAATCAGTACAATATTCAGCTGTGCATACTACAAGATACACTTCAGCCAACACTCACGTTCATAGTCTAATCAACCTTCCTTATAACTTAAAAACTTTGTGTCGTCCTGAAATTTAGATACTGTGCCTCCATATATTCCGGGTTTCTTACAGTCCTCTTCACAATTCGGCATGCTTCCTATTTTTGTATCATCTGCAAATTTTTGATACTTTGTTTCCTATATCACAGTCCAGATCCCGTATATATTGAGAACAGCAATGGTCCTAACACTCACTCCTGGTGAACATCACTGTTTATATCCCTCCAATCCATAATCCATTCATTGACCATTATTTTCTGGTTTATGTCCTTATCAGATGACTTTGAAAATCCATAAGCACCACATCCACTGCAGTTCCTTTATCAATACATTGCATTATTTCCTCAAAGATCTCTATTAAATTTGTAGTACATGACCTTCGTTTTACAGATCCATGCTAGCTCTCTTTTAATTAACCTGTGTTTTTCTAAGTGCATATTAATTTTATCCTGTATTATGGCCTCCAGAAGCTTACCTTCTATCGATGTTAGGTGACTGGTCTATTGTTACTTTTCTTCATTTCCTCTTGCACAATTCCATATCTAATGATGTTTGAAAAATATTGGTCAGAGTGTCTGCTATTTCCTCTCTGATGTCCCTCAGCATTCTAGGATGCATGCCATGTTGGCCCTCTGCCTTTTTCACTTTGAGCTCCACCAAATTTTTAGTACTACTTCCCTATGTATTGTTATCCTATCTAATTGCTCCACCTATTATCGCTGTACCTTTTCATTCCCATTATCACAGTCTTCTGTGAAAACTGAGTCAAAGTACTTATTTAATATCTCCACCATTTCTTCATACTTCTCGAGAAGATTAATTTTCTTGTCTCTAATCGGTCCTACCCTTTCTTCAAATATTCTTTCTTTTATGTGTTCAAAAACTTTAAATAGTTTAAACTTTTTCACCATCCTCTCTAGCCGCCTTTTTTCCTACTCTATCTCTCCTGACTTTTTTTAAAAACCAGGAATGTTTCATTCGCAGTCCTGCCCTAGTTTAAGCCATATCTCTGTTAATGCTATTATATCATCCCCCCACATCACAACTTGTGCCTATGTTCACTACTATTATTCAGAATACTTTGTGCATTTATGTACATACAAATAAAACCTGCCTCTCTCATAATTTAAATTAATGAGAACAAAATATAATTTAAAAAAAAGACTTGCCTATAGATTGACGAGAGCTGCAGCCTCCAGGGCATTCAGGTTTTTGATAAATGAAAATGAGCTGATTTATGTGTTGTTTCTGCAGTTGGATCAATTGCTTCTTAATTTACATTCCTCTCAACATTTTCACTCAACTTAATCACTAAGATTATTTTACTATTCATGCAGCACAATATGCAATTATAAAAATGCATTCTCAGCTTCCTTAATTTTATATGTGCACTGTTTTAAAAATGTCTTCAAAAATCTATGTTAAAAATTTTAGAAAGGTTCAGTGAGTTAACTGTGATCTGGGTTTCCTTTGTTGTTCCGCAGCAAAGGGGTATATAGTTTCCTCTGCTCACTCAATTTACTAAGTAGATTACTTTATACTTGCATCTACTTTTTGCTAAAATTAGCAAACAGAGAAAAAATATACACCAAAGTTCCCATATTTCATTTCAGTATATATTTTATCCTTTGTTTAATTATGAAACATAGCTGCAGGCACAAGGCTCACAGTCGAGGACACCACCAAGGTTGAAAAGGGAGAAATGAGATAAATGATGAAGTAGTGGTTAGGTGATGCCAAGCTTGGCTTTTAAAAGCCTGTAGGACAAAGAGAAGACTGAGGGAGGTAAGGAGTTTCTCAGTTTTGAGGTTGTATGAAAGAATGAGGTAGAGTAAGAGATTGTGTAAATAGTGGGAATGCAGGGAGAAGGTAAAAGAAAGACAGACTTGCATATATATACCTCCTTTCACGACCACCGGACGTCCAAAGCGCTTTACAGCCAATAAAGTACTTTTTGAAGTGTAGTCACTGTTGTAATGTGGGAAACAGGCACAGCAAGCTCCCACAAACAAGGTGATAATGACCAGATAATCTGTTTTTAATGATGTTGATTGAGGGATAAATATTGGCCAGGACACCGGGGATAACTCCCCTGCTCTTCTTCGAAATAGTGCCGTGGGATCTATTATGTCCACCTGAGAGAGTAGACGGGGCCTCGGTTTATTGTCTCATCCGAAAGATGGCACTTCCGACAGTGCAGCACTGAAGTGTCAGCTTTGATTTTTGTGCTCAAGTCTCTGGAGTGGGACTTGAACCCACAACCTTCTGACTCAGAGGCGACGGTGCTACCCACAGAGCCACTTGCTGACACTCAAAGGAAGAGTGTGTTTGGAGCTTAGAAGGAACAAGAGAGGAATGTTCAGAGGTAGCAGTGATCATATAGAATATTATGATAAAAGAGAGGTCAGAAAGGTTGTGATGGGGAGAGAGAAAAATTGAAGGCTAGAATTAAGAGCAGGATTGTTTTTCAGGTATCTAAATGGTGTTTTATATTATTATATTCAAAAAATAAGCCAAACTTATATTGGTCATAGAATTTGATATTCTTAAATAAAAACAAAATCTGCTGGAAATACTCAGCAGGTCAGTCAGCATCTGTGGAGAGAGAGAAACAGAAAGGTCATCGACCTGAAACGTTGGGCCATATTTTGCGACCCCTACGGGGCTGCGCATGTTCTGGGTTTAGGCATGCAAAGCCGGGATCCTCCGCATCCCTGGGAAAAGGGCCTCTGCGGGTAGAGAGTTGCGCTATTTGCACAACGTCTACCCAGCGAATGCCCTTGAAATTCTTATGCCTGGTAAAAGCAGGCATAAGCCCTGCTTTTATCAGCGTAAGAGTTTTAAAAAATAGAGAAATAAAATGTTATCACTCATTTATACATTAAAAACCCAGTCCAATAAGGTAAGTTTATTTTTAGCACTGTTAAAACATATAGGGTGCAAAATTCGGTTGCTTTGCGCCTCCCGTTAGCATCACACGGAGTTGCACCTCCGGCAATGATGTCATCGTCGTGCGCAGCGCCCCACTCGTGCCCCGGCCGCGAACTTATCACCGGACGCTATGTCCGATAGGGTCAGGGGGGCGTACTTGCAGCCGGGGCAGCGATATTTAAAGGGGAGGTGCCGGGAGGCCATTTCCTGCCTCCTTTGCCATCCCCGGCCTCCTGTGCAGCCCCTTCTTGCGGGGTGCCGGCAGCGCTCCGTCAGCCCAGCACTCCTCCCTCTTGGGGCGCTATCAGTGAATTTCGGGCACAGGGGTGCTAACTTTTTCGGGGTGCTAAAAGTAGCGCCCCGGCAAAGTTAGCGCCCCAAAGGGGACGTGACTGAATTTTTCCCTCATAATTTTTTTTCTCCAAAAAATTATAATTTTGTTTAAAATATTTAATTAAATGGCATTTTAATTCGTTTTAAATATGTAATTTTTTAAAACTTATTTCATGTGTTCGTGTATTTTTTAAGTGATCTCCATTCATACTTATGGGAGTTCCGTACACACGGAATCCCCATAAGTATGAATGGGGATTCCCTTCTTTCATTGGTTGGGCCGGCCCACATGATCCCAGGGGCGCTTGTGAACCGCATGCGCCCCTGGGATCACGTGGGCCTCTACCCGCGGGTACCCAGAGAGGCCCAGGAGCGCAAATCTACGAAACTCCCGGACCACCAGGTAAATTCATAGATTTTTTGCGGGTCGGAGGCATCCGCCCACAGGAAGCCTCCAACTGCAAATTTTGGGCCGTTAACTCCATTTTTCTCTCTCCACAGATGCTGCCTGACCTGCTGAGTACTTCCAGCATTTTCTGTTTTTATTTCAGATTTCCAGCATCCGCAGTATTTTGCTTTAGACATTCGTAAAATTTGATGCAAAATCAGTTGGTATTAGTCAACTCTTGACTCTTAAGGGTATTTCATTATTGACTAAGCATTGAACCCTCAAATTACAATACCTCACACTTCTGGAAATATTTTTAGTTGGATTTTAGTCCTCCAGTTGTCATCGAGGCAAAAAAAGCTTTGGAACTGAGTGAGGGCAATGCCCCTTTTTCTCATTGTTTTCTCTACATCATCTGAATGCTGGTGGGCAGTGAGGCTGAGATTAGCAATTTAGTACTCCAACATGTGCAACCTTGCTGCTAGAACAAGACATTTACAAGTTGACAAATTCATGAATTAGTGGTGTGCCACTGTCATTTTTTTCTAAACATTCATGGAATATAGATTTTTGCAAATGTTCCTTTACCGAGACTAGTAAACTGGAAATACGTATCTTTAGCAGAATTAGTTAAGTCCCCAATAGCCCCACTGTAAACACTTATTGAACATACAGACTGTCTGGGGTAGAAATGGGATGAATTTCTCAGTGCTCTCGTTCCACACGCCAAGATTGCCTGAAATATGCTCGACCCCATATTGGGTTGGTTGATTTTTCAGGCGCCCCTGGCAGCCAGCTAAAGCTGATGTTAGGCCCCTGTATATGTTTTAATGAGGGACCTAACACTTGTTTTAGGACCCTTCTGGGAAACTGGGCTATGCTGAGCGGAGCAGGTGCCGGCTGAACTTCCTCTGGAAAAGTGACAAACGCTGGCAGCTCGCCCAAATTATTCTAATGAGGCCCGAGGCCCAATTTCAGGTGAGCCTCGGGCCTCCCGGTTGGGGCATCCGCTCCTTGTGCGTTATCGGTTATGCGCCCGAAACTGGGCCAGAACCAATTTTTACTCCTCTATGTGCAGTATGCAATGGATTTTACATTTCAGCTATGATAAATTGAGATCAGAGTGGAGCACTGCTCTATATCGTAGGCTGCAGTCCTTGTCTTGACCCTTGGTTACAATCTATCTGACACTGGAAGCTGACATAGGAATTGAAGTAAAGTTGGATTGATTGAATTGTGCACTATGTGTTAAGCAAACAGGTTTGGATTAGCAGCTTTATCGTTCACAGGACTGCAAGTATAAGATGTCTTCATCTTCCTACATTTTATCCAAATGCTGCATTTCAATTCCTTTAGGAACAAATATAGTTGATTTATTGTATTATGCAAAATGCAGCATGGAGTAAGACTACTAAGGATAGTTGTGAGGAGCAGCTTCCAGCAGGCCAGTTATAAAATACAGGCAACAGAAATAGGGTTTAAGGTCCGAAAAAGGATTTTTTGGTGTTTTTTATGTCGGAGTGGATTATGTCCTCAAACTCCTGGAACAGATTGAAAGGACAGCAGCCAGTTGCATAATCTGTAGTCTTTGTCACTTGGAAGTATATGTCAGCAGAAAATGCATCCAATTTTTCAAGACCATCAAATGGCAGTGATTATACTTTGCATTCCTGAAAACTGTATAGTGCTTAAGTACAGTGGTAAATCTATTTTCCATTCATTTAATGAAAAGCCACAAATTCAGAAAATATTTCTGTTTAAGGCGTTGTTTAAATACAAGAATTTATTTCCTACATACTGTAGGTAAAACCAGGCCACTTAGCAGCACCACACTTATATGATTATATATTGCACACCAGAAGTAATTTGCCGCATAATGGAGTGATGACCCCTAAGATCACAAATAATAGCTTTTCCGACTGTCAGGTTGGAAATGGAACACAAATGCACTTAACTCCGCACAAAGCACAAATAAAATGTAGTGCATGATTATTTACATTTCATTCAGTAGAAGTTGGAAGAAAATTTAGCAAATGTAATGGTGACAACAAAAACCATTTAATAACTTCTGAAATGATCTTTGAAGCCGCGTTAAGAAACATTCAACAATTAGGAAATTCTCTTCTCTGTTTATACTAATTGGTGTTGGAAAGATAATAGATATAAGACAATCATTAAGTAATTGGGTTAGAAATTCGACTCCGTAGCAGCCGATTTTTCGGCGCTATGGCTTTTGTTTTCTGCTGATAATGGCACTTGCGTCGCATGCGCACTTCTGGTGCGGGCCACGCCGGACGCCATCTTGGTGAGGGCAGGCGTTAGGAGCATGCGCCGAAAGTATGTTGAGTGGGCAAATCGTAACATCAATCAGCGCGCAACGCTGACTTGATGCCAGCGCTGCCATTTCGTCCTCCACGCTGGCGCTAATGCCCTGTCTTAACCTCACGCAACTGAACGTGCATTCAGCAGCAGCAAGGATCCGCTACCAGCGATATTTAAAGGGATCAGCAACCACTCTCATGTTAGTTGCTGATTAATTTCTGCTGGCTCTCTGTATGTTTGTGGAAGTGTTTGGAGCTTTCCAGAGTTGTTTAAAGTTGGTGAGGTGACAGGAAGTGGTGCTGCAAGTAGAGAAGGCCTTGATTCTGACATGATAGGTTGAGTGGCCTCCTTCTGTGTCGTAAATTTCTATGAATCTAAGGGTTCTGGTCTCAGTCACGGGTGCTGTAGTTGTCACCCCCCTTGGCCTGCAACATGTCAGGGAGATGGACCAGAGGCCGCAAAGAAGAGACAAGCTGCACACAAAGGGAGCAGATGAATACGTGGCTAAAGAGTTGGTGCAGGAGGGAGGGCTTTAGTTTCCTGGATCACTGGGGAAGGTGTACAAGTCGGACGGGTTGCACCTGAACCGGAACGGGACCAACATCCTTGCGAGGAGGTTTGCTAGTGCTGTTGGGGGGGTTTTAAACTAACTTGGCAGGGGGATGGGATATGGAGTGGAGCTATAGTAGGGGGTGATGCACAGCCAAATATAGAGGAAAAAACAAGTCAGTCTGGAAGGCAGAGCAAATATGTAATGGCACAAGGGAGTATAGCAAGGCTGGATGGCATTTATTTTAATGCAAGGAGACTTGCAAGTAAGGCAGATGAATGGAAGGTGTTGATGAACACATGGGAGTATGATATTGTTGCTATCACAGAGACATGGTTGAGGGAGGGGCAGGACTGGCAGCTCAATATTTTTGCAGCTCAATATTCAGGGGTATAGCATCTTCAGGCAAGACAGAAGGGGGTGTAAAAGAGGAGGGGTGTCGCAATATTAATCAAGGAGTCAATTACTACTGTAAGGAGGGATGATATCTTTGCAGGTTCCTTAATGAGGCCATATGGGTAGAACTTAAAAACAAAAAGGGGGCAAGCACTTTGCTGGGAGTGTACTATAGGTCCCCAAACAGTCAGGGGGCGATAAAGGAACAGATATGTAGGCAAATCTCAGAGAAGTGTAGAAATAATAGGGTAATAATAGTAGGGGATTTCAACTTCCCAATAATAACTGGGATAGTCAGAGTGTGAAAGGCTTAGAGGGTGCGAAATTCTTAAAGTGCATCCAGGAGAGCTTTTTGAGCCAGCATGTAGAAAATCCTACAAGAGAGGGGGCGGTACTGGACCTAATTCTAGGGAATGTAGCCGGGCAAGTGGTAGAAGTGTCAGTAGGAGAGTATTTTGGTGACTGATCATAATTCGGTGAGATTTAAGGCAGTCATGGGAAAGGCCAAAGATGGACCGGAAATAAAGGTTCTAAATTGGGGGAAGGCTGATTTTAATATGATAAGGCAGGATCTGGGCAAAGTGGACTGGGATCAGCTACTTGTAGGAAAATCCACATCAGAGCAGTGGGAGTCTTTCAGAAAGGAAATAGAGAGAGTACAACGCCAACATGTTCCCGTAAAGGTCAAGGGTGTGACCAACAAACCCAGGGAACCCTGGATGTCAAGGGATATACAAGAATGGATTAGGAAAAAAAGGGAGGCTTTTGGCAGATATAAAGGACTAAAAACAGTGGAAGCCCTAGAGGAGTATAAAAAGTGCAGGGGGGTACTTAAAAAAGAAATTAGGAGAGCGAAGAGGGGGGCATGAAAAAACACTGGCGGGCAAAATAAAGGAAAATCCCAAGGTGTTTTATAAGTATATTGAGGACAAGAGAATAACCAGGGAGAGAGTAGGGCCCATTAGGGACCAAAGTGGCAATCTGTGTGTAGAGCCGGAAGATGTAGGTGAGGTTTTAAATGAATATTTTGCATCTGTGTTCACTATGGAGAAGGACGATGTAGGCATAGAAATCAGGCAGGGGGATTGTGATATACTTGAACAAATTAGTATTGAGAGGGAGGAGGTACTAGCTGTTTTAGCAGGCTTAATAGTGGATAAATCCCCAGGCCCAGACGAGATGTATCCCAGGCTGCTGTGTGAGGCAAGGGAGGAGATTGCAGGAGCTCTGACACAAATTTTCAGAACCTCTCTGGCCACAGGGGAGGTGCCAGAGGACTGGAGAACAGCTAACATAGTACCATTATTCAAGAAGGGTAGTAGGGATAAACCAGGGAATTACAGGCCAGTGAGCCTAACATCAGTGGTAGGGAAATTATTGGAAAAAATTCTGAGGGACAGAATTAGTCTCCACTTGGAGAGGCAAGGATTAATCAACGATAGTCAGCATGGCTTTCTCAGGGGGAGATCATGTCTAACCAATTTGATTGAATTTTTCAAGGGAGTGACTAGGTGTGTGGATGAGGGTAGTGCAGTTGATGTAGTCTACATGGACTTCAGTAAGGCTTCTGACAAAGTCCCACATAGGGGGTATGATCAGTAATTTCACAGATGACACGAAAATTGGTGGAGTGATAAATAGCAAGGCGGGAAGCCTCAGGCTACAGAATAATTTAGATGGGCAGAACAGTGGCAAATGGAATTTAACCCTGAAAAGTGTGAGGTGGCGCATTTTGGGAGGACTAACAAGGCAAGGGAATACACAATGAATGGTAGGACCCTAGGAAGGACAGAGGATCAGAGGGACCTTGGTGTGCATGTACATAGTTCCCTGAAGGCAGCAGAACAGGTTGATAAGGTCGTTAAAAAGGCATAAGGGATACTTGCCTTCATTAGCCGAGGCATAGAATATAACAGCAGGGAGGTTATGATGGAGCTGTAGAAAATGCTAGTTAGGCCACAGCTGGAATATTGTGTGCAGTTCTGGTCACCACACTATAGGAGGGATGTGATTGCATTGGAGAGGGTGCAGAGGAGATTCACCAGGATGTTACCTGGGCTGGAGCGCTTCAGCTATGAAGAGAGACTGGACAGGCTGGGGTTGTTTTCTTTCAAGCAGAGAAGGTTGAGGGGGGACCTGATTGAGGTGTACAAAATTATGAGGGGCATAGATAGGGTAGATAGAAAGGAACTTTTCCCCTTAGTAGAGGGGTCAATAACCAGGGGGCATAGTTTCAAGGTAAGGGGCAGGAGGTTTAGAGGGGATTTGTGGAAAAACTTTTTCACCCAGAGCGTGGTTGGAATCTGGAACTCACTGCCTGAAAGGGTGGTAGAGGCAGGAACCCTCACAACATTTAGGAAGCATTTAGATGAGCACTTGAAACGCCATAGCATACAAGGCTACGGACCAAGTGCTGGAAAATGGGATTAGAATAGATAGGGCTTGATGACCGGCGCGGACACGATGGGCCGAAGGGCCTCTTTCTGTGCTGTATAACTCTATGACTCTAGGAGGGGGAGAAGAGCTCTCAGCAGGAGGCCTTACCCACTTAAGATCATCCGAGATCAATTCTTTTACCTCAGCCTGAGCAAGGAACTGTGTGAGGCGTCTGCGCTTTACGAAGGAGGTGCTCACAGAACTCTGCCACCCCTTGCGTCCAGACCAGCAGCCTCACACCAGGGCAAGGACAGCACTGCCAGTGGCTGCGAAGGTCACCGGCCCTGAATTTCCTCGCATCGGGAGCCTTCCATGCTGGAGCAGGCGACATCTGTAACATCTCCCAGTTTGCCGTCCACTGTTGCATAAGAGAAGTGACAGATGTTCTTTATGCCAGGAGAGGGGACTTCATTGTCTGCTCTCTGACTAGACAGAAGCAGGCAGAGCGTGCACGTGACTTCGCCAGGATAGCGGGCTTCCCAATGTTGCAGGGCAATATCGACTGCACGCATGTGACTTTGCGGGTACTGCATCTAAATGCTGAGATCAATCGCAACTGGCGGAGTGGCAGTGGTAGGAGGACAAATCCTGTCATCTTGAGAGAGGACAGCAGGTTCATGCTCCATGGAGCCACTGCCACTCTCCTCAGCATTCCTAGTAATCTGTTGGAGGACAGATTGCTGTGACACCCTGCAAGCCCCTTTCCACACTGGTAAACTCAGCCATGATGGCAGCAGTCTGAGCTTGCGTGGCAGCAAACTGAGCCTGTATGAGTGCAGTCTGAGCTTGCATGACAGATGTCTGAGCTGCCACTGCAGCACTCAGATGTCGGGTCGCTTCTGTTTGTGCAGCAATGGAAGCTGAGACTTCGGCCATCAGACGCTGCATGATGGTTGGGTCCACATGTGCGTTAATAGAGTTGCCCATTTCTTCCATGCTGGAAAGGATATACTCCCAAGCTCTGTGCAAATCCCTGTGCAAGGTTGGTGCTGGACTCTTCCATGCTCCTTGACATTGCACTCAGGCTTTCACAGAATCACAGAAACCCCACAGTGCAGATAGAGGCCATTTCGGCCCATCGAGCCTGCACCGACACATATCCCACCCGATCCCCGTAACCCCTACACCAACACATATCCCACCCTATCCCCGTAACCCCACGTATTTAATCCCCCTAACACTAAGGGTCAATTTATCATAGCCAATCAACCTAACCCGCACATCTTTGGACTGTGGGAGGAAACCGGAGCACCCGGAGGAAACCCACGCAAACACGGGGAGAATGTGCAAACTCCACACAGACAGTCACCCGAGGCCGGATTCGAACCCGGGTCCCTGGCGCTGTGAGGCAACAGTGCTAACCACTATGCCACCGTGCTTTAAGCCTGCAAGCCTGCCAATACAGCAACCATTTTATTGTGCATACCCATCAGCATTCTTCTGTAGGTCACCCCATCGAAGACCTCATCTGAGTCCTCTGCAGCAGAGCTTGTGCGACCTTGTCCTCCGGGGGAACTGGCACCTGTACTACCCATTCTACCTACCCTGGCTGCAGGCCACTCGTGCCTGGTGTCTCACCACATGCAGATCCCGCCTCTAACCTATCCTCTAAACTACGCGGAGTGTCAGTATCTGAGCTGGTGGCTGTGAATGTGAAATCGAGTGATGGTGCTGTATCTTCATCATCAATGCCTTGGTGCTGTTCTATTTCATGCTCTTCCACCAGTGTCTGGCTAGGTGACGGTTCTCGGCTATCTGAAAGGAGAAAGGCACAAGGGTAAGGCTGTGGTGAGGGGAGGGGGGAAAGCAAGAGGTGCATGCTTACACCATGTGCAGCTTGTAAAGCAGCAGAGATTGTGGGATGAGGGGGAAGTGGAATGTGAGAAGGAGAATTACCTATGAGGATACTGGCATCTTGTATTCTTTCAGCCCCGCTGCTGGCCACGTGCTCAGTGATGGCCCTCCCAATAATGGCCAGCACTGTCTCCTCCATCGGGGTCAGGTTATGCAGGCAAACCTGTCCCCAGCCGGTTAGATCCTGCTGGTGCCAGTTGTGAGCCACCTTGTCCTGCAAGAGAAAGAGAAATGAGTGTGGTGTAATGTGTTTGGGTGATATGCCTGTCATGGTTGAATAGCTGACTGTGTGTGAGATGTGGGTGTGAGGCTTGTAATGGTACGATGAGGGTGAGGTGAAGCGTATGAATGTGAGGTGTGAGTCATGTTTGGTAGAGATTGGTGGTAGGTGAGTGATGGGGGTATGGTGTATTGAGCAGTGTGTGAGGCTAGTGGTGCAGATGGTGGGATATGTCATTTGAAAATGAATTCACTGATTTTGACCACTCATGTGAGGTCATTAAACTTCTTTCTGCACTGTGTCCAGGTCCTTAGGGCTATACTGCTGACATTCACCACAATGGCTATCTGCTCCAATTGGATTTTATGCATTTGCCTGTGTATTCAGGACACCTCTCAAAAGATATACGTGTTCCAAATTTTAAAAACTAATTAATTAATTGAGATGGGAGACCAGGCAATGTGTTGTTGTTGCATGTGGGACACCATTGAGGTCCACTGCGACCACATCTGCAGCAAATGTTGGTTGCTCGAGGAACTTCGGCTCAGAGTTGATGAGCTGGAATCCCCGAGCTTTGGACACTGCGACACATTAGGGAGGGGGAGCGTTACCTGGATACTAAGTTCCAGGAGGCAGTCACACCCACTAGAGTAATTACTTCCAATTTGGTCCATGGTCAGGGACAGGAGGGTGTGACTACAAGCAAGGCAGGTATTGGGATCCAGGAGGTAGTGATGGAGGAGCCTCAGCCCTTGGCCTTGTCTAACAGGTACAAGATTCTTACTCCCTGTGTGGACGAGGGCAGGGACTGCTGGGAGGATGAGCAATCTGACCACAGCACCGTGGTACAGGGAGCCATTCAAGTGGGGGAGTAAAAAGAAATGTAGTGATAGGGGACAGTATAGTTAGGGGGATAGATACTGTTCTCTGCAGCCGAGAGCGTGAGTGCCAAAGGCTGTGTTGCCTGCCCGGTGCCAGGGTTAAGGACATCTCCTCTGGGCTGGAGAGGAACTTGGAGTGGGAGGGGGAAGATCCAGTTGTCATGGTCCACATAGGTACCAATGACATAGGTAGAACAAAGAAAGAGGTTCTGCTGAGGGAGTATGAGCAGCTAGGGCTAAATTACAGGAAACTCTTTTAACCGGCACCTCAATATCCGGAAACCTCTCTTTACCGGCAAAATTCAGGAGTAGGTTCAGGTAAGTTTTACTATATATTAGTGGCCGTGTAACCGGGGTTCCTGGATCTGTGGCCGTGTAACCGGGGTTCCTGCACCTGTGGCCATGCATCAGGGACTCCTGGATCTGTGGCTGTGTAACCGGGACTCCTGCACAAGTGCCGTGTAACCGGGGCTCCTGCACCTGTGGCCGTGTACGGGGCTCTCGTACCTTGGTAAGTATACCTCTCTGTAATCCGGACTTTTTGATCAACCGGCACCACGCCGGTCCCGTCGGTGCCGGATAAAACAAGAGTTTCCTGTAAAAAGCAGAACCACAAAGGTAATAATCTCTGGATTACTACCTGAGCCACAAGCGAATTTGCATAGGGTAAATAAGATCAGAAAAATGAACGAGTGGCTCAAAGACTGGTGTGGGAGAAATGGGTTTCGATTTGTGGGGCACTGGCACCAGTACTGGGATAAGAGGGAGCTGTTCCGTTTGGACGGGCTTCGCTTGAACCATGCTGGGGTTAGAGTCCTGGCGAATCGAATAACTAGGGCTGTAGAGAGGGCTTTAAACTAAATAGTGGGGGGGAGGGCCCAGGTGAGCGGGAATTAAAAAAGTCAATGAGAAATGAGAAAACAATAGAGCAGGATAGAGATGGGGGAAATAATAACCAGAGTGTGACAGGAAGGGACAGAGGCCTAGAAATTGGCCTGAGGCGCCCAAGTGGTGCAAAGTTCGCCTGGGCGCTGGAATTTGCGCTGCGATCGCCGCAAATTCAGTTGAAGTGCCCCTAGAGGGAGACGGGGCGCGGCTCGAGGCGCTCCGCGTCCCTCTTAGGGCGCTGAAAGTGAATTTCGCAGCGCTACGTGCCGCAGCGCCACACGCTGCGGCACGGCACGCTGCGGTACTGCAGGCCTTCCTCCCACTGTTAAGGGGGAGGGGCCTGCAGCAGCGCGAGCCCCGATCGCGAGTGCCGGCAAAAGAGCCCGGCACCAAGGAGAAGTGCCGGGCTCTCGGGAAACAGCCGGCAATGCCGCGGGGGGGGGACCAGGAGGCCGGGGACAGAGGTGCTGGCAGGCGGCCGCCCCGCACCTCCACCTTAACTTGCGCCTCTGCCGGGGCAGCAAGGCCCCGTGAACCGGGCGCAGGTAGCGAACGGCGCTACAGCGGCGTTCACTACCAAATATCGCGATCGGGGCGCGAATGGGGCGCTGCGCACACCTATGACGTCATCGGTGGCGGCGCAGCGCAAAAGACTAACGCCACCATTAGCGCCCCTGCTGAATATCGCGGGAGGCGCAGCCAGTGGCGCTACAGCCACTGACTGCCTCTTTAGGCGCTAACAGGTGGCGCTACTCACCCAATTTCTCCCCCAGAATGTTTAAAAATAAGAGTGCAACAGAAAATGGGGCCAAAACAAGGAGAAATGGTAAAAAGACAAAGTTAAAAGCTCTATATCTGAATGCACGCAGCATTCGTAACAAGATAGATGAGTTGACGGCACAAATAGATACAAATGGGTATGATCTGATCGCCATTACAGAGACGTGGTTGCAAGGTGACCAGGGCTGGAAACCGAATATTCCAGGGTATTTGACAATTCAGAAGGATAGACAGAAAGGAAAGGGAGGTGGGGTGGCTTTGTTGGTAAAGGATGGGATCAGTGCAGTGGTGAGAAGTGATAGTGGCTCAGAAGATCAAGATGCAGAATCAGTTTGGGTGGAGATAAAAAATAATAAGGGGAAAATGTCTCTGGTGGGCATAGCCTACAGGCCCCCAAACAGTATCAATACTGTTGGACAGAATATAAATCAACAAATAATGGAGGCCTGTAAAAAAGGTACGGTAATAATCATGGGTGATTTTAATCTCCATATTGATTGGACAAATCAAATTGGCTATGATAGCCTTGAGAAGTTCATAGAGTGTATCCGGGATGGTTTCCTAGAACAGTATGTAATGGAACCAACCAGTGAGCAGGCTATCTTGGATCTGGTACTGTGTAGTGAGACAGAATTAATAAATGATCTCATAGTAAAGGATCCTCCAGGAAAGAGTGATCATAACATGGTTGAATTTCAAATTCAGTTGGAGGATGAGAAAGTTGTATCTCAAACCAGTGTCCTGATCTTAAACAAAGGCAATTACAATGGCATGAGGGCAGAACTGGCTAAAGTGGACTGGAAAAATAAATTAAAAGGTAAGACAGTTGAAATGCAGTGGCGGACATTTAAGGAGATATTTTATAACTCTCAACAAAAATATATTCCAGTGAGAAAGAAAGATTTTAAGAGAAGGGAGCACTATCCGTGGCTAACTAAGGAAGTAAAGGATGGTATCAAATTGAAAACGAAGGCATACAATGTTGCCAAGATTGGTGGGAGGCCAGAGGATTGGGAAATTTTTAAAAACCAGCAAAGGATGACTAAAAAAATAATAAAGAGAGAGAAGATGAATTATGAGAGTAAACTGGCAAGAAATATTAAAACAGAAAGTAAGAGCTTCTACAGGTATATAAAAAGGAAAAGAGTAGCTAAAGTAAACGTTGGTCCCTTAGGCCTAGAAATTCATTATAGCCACTTTTGGGGCGGTAAAGTCGGGCGGCCGCTAAAGTTTGCGCCCGGCGCAAATTCGAGGCCACTTCGCCGATATTCAGTAGCTTCGCCTTAAGAGTTTGCTCGAGCGCTAAAACTGGCGATGCACGGCTCTCTTTAGGCGCTAAGCCGGAGGTGCTGAGCGATACCGCCGAGGCCGGGCGCAGCGCAGGTGTGGCCATTTCTTGATTGACAGCAGACACCCTGGCGCCGGCCAGCTCTTAAGGGGGAAGGGTCAACTTGGTCTGCTGCCACGCCCTGCACACTGGAGCCCTCCAGCTAGGCCTGAACACTGCTGCTGGACCCATATAGCGCCTCAAACTATGGAGAAGGCCCGTGAATGAGCGCAGCGCTTCTCAGAGCTTGATCTGAGGGTGCTGGTTATCTCTGTGGAGAAGAGACGCCATATTTTGTTCCCAGACAATGGGAGGAAGCCGCCGACCCGCGTCTACCGGAGAGCCTGGAGGCATGTCGCCACCAGGGTCACATCGAACAGTGAGGTCCCCAGGAGCGCGGTACAATGCCGCAAGAAACTAAATGACCTCGCCAGGATTGTCAGGGTGAGTACCCTTTCCAGTGTCCTCCTCATCCTTGCATGTGCACCTCACATTATGGGCAAAGGGACCTGAAAGCCCTAATGGCCAGCCCTCATGCAGCAGCTATGGGTCAGTCATGAACATCAATTGCACATTGTACACTTAACACACTGGCCAGGCTATTCGACCATGGGAGGCAGTGCACACAATATCAGGGCTACACACTGGCCAGGCTATTCGACCATGGGAGGCAGTGCACACAAGATCAGGGCTACACACTGCACTTAGAGGCCGTCCTTTCTCTTGCAGGCCAAGCTAGCCAATAATAAGAGGAGCCGGACTGTGACCGGGGGAGGCGGACCCCAGATCCAGCCGCTCACCGAGCTGCAACAGCGCATGGAGCGCATCATGGGTGCCCGGGTGATTGGCCCCGTTACATCTGGAGATGCCGACCCTGTTCTGGGCACCAATGGTAAGGACATCATTTTTTGGACCTCTCTCGTCCCACTTGCGCATCAGATCTACATCCTTTGCCACTGTCCGACCAATGCGCTGAATGCCACCACTCATGCATCCCTCGCTGACGCCCTCTCCTCACTCTAAAGCTACTCTTGTGCCTTCCTGCTTTCAGATGGTGAGGCGGAGGTCCCTGAAGTTGCCAGTGACAGCCCCTCAGAAGAGGAGGAGGAGGAGGAGCAAGAGGAAGGCAGCCCATCAGGGGAACCCTCAGCCGCGGCAAGCCATGCCACTGTAGGGGAGACGTCTTCCCTGGAGGGGAGCGTGGGGGAAGGGTTGGAGGGGAGTGTAGCTCCTGGGACCAGCGGCCTGCAGAAATGCGAGAGGGGGGTGGAAGCTCAGCGGCCTTCTCCCCAGAGGGGGGAAGGGTCAGAGGGGAGTCCAATTGCTGGGCCCAGCGGCGTCCAGCAATGCAGGAAGGGTCGGCCAGCTCGGTGGCCTTCTCCCCAGAGGGAGAGTCCGGCCTCCAGTCCGGAGACGGTCAACGGCGAGGAGATGCGCCGCCTCGAGGACATGTCCGCGGACTCGGAGCGCCGGCACACGGAGCTCATGGGGGTAGTGGCACGGATGCCTGAGGCCATCGAGTCCCTGTCTCGGAGTGTGACCGAATTCGGGGCCTCACAGGCCACCAGTTTGGCGGAATTCGGGGCAGGCCAGGCAGCGACTGGCCAGGCGATCAGTGGTGCCGTGCAGTCACTGGCTGCTCTGATGCGGTCACAGAACAGGGCAACACGGGCACTCACTGCTGCCACACTCGCTGTGTGAGCCAGGCATCGCCAGGGCACCCGGCGCGCTGCAGCAGCACAGCGGTCTGTCCCTCGGCAGATTGCTGCGCATGCTGCAGTGCTGGCCCGGCCGAGTGCCAGTGTCTCAGGCGACCAGCGAGCGCCTGCCATCCGCCAGCTTGCCCCCATTGCTCCAGCCGCCACTGCCACTCCCCCAGTGGAGCTGCCACGAGCTGCTGCAGCGACTGATGCTGGCCAGCCACAGCTGCAGCATTCACCAGCCGGCCCCTCGAGGGCCAGACCTCGTCTAGGCCGACCCCCAAGGGCATCTGCCGTCACGACATGTGCCCCTCAGGAGCCTTCCCCCAGCCTTGCAGCAGCCACTGGCCTCACTTTGAGGAGGAGCAGCAGGGCGTCCAGGGGCCGGCAAAGTTTGCAGAGGGTATCGCCCTCGCGGGACACAAAGTAGAGGGTGTGTCCAAATGTTGTGTTTTGTGGAATGGTTGTTTTTTGAAGGCTGAGGATGAGGCCATTTTTATTTACATCTTTGGTTAATCCTCCCCAGGTTGTGGGAGTGACTCATGTGTGTGAGTATTTTTTGGGGGTTTCGTGTGTTCTTGGTTTTCATGTGGGAAGGGCCCTGAGTTTGTACAATAAACCATTTTATTTATTCACATTGTCCATGTTTGATCTTTGAAGTGTTTGTTGCCTTAACCAGCTGAGGGCTTGCGCAGCGGCTGCAATCATGTTCTTTCATTGGCACAAGCCATTCCATGACAGGGGGCCGAGAAGTGACGTTCAATAAGCCGCCGACGGGCGGCCCTTGGACCTTCTGCCTCCCTCCTGGGCTGGTACTCCTCGTCCTCCTCCTCCTCATGCTCCTCCTGCTCCTCCTCCTGAGGTGGTGGTCCAACGTGAGGTGGCAGTGCCTGAGTCCTGCGGATAGCCAGGTTGTGCAGCATGCAGCAAACGACGACGAATTGGGAGACTCGCTCCTGCGAATACTGGAGGGCTCCCCCGGAGCGATCCAGACAGCGGAACCGTTGCTTCAGGACGCCGATTGTTTGTTCGATGAGGTTCCTGGTCGCTTGATGGCTCTCGTTATATGCCTCTTCAGCAGGGGTCGTGGGCGCGCAGAGCGGGGTCATGAGCCAGGTACACAAAGGATAGCCTTTGTCCCCGATAAGCCATCCTCTTGGGTGAGGCTGTGCCTGGAACATGTCAGCCACAGTTGTCTGTCGCAGGATAAAGGCATCGTGGCTGCTGCCTGGAAAGCGGGCATTGACAGCTAGGATGCGCTGCCTGTGGTCACACACCAGCTGTACGTTGAGGGAATGGTAGCCCTTCCGGTTGCGGTAATCCTCGGCACGCTCCAGAGGTGCCTGCAAAGCCACATGCATGCAGTCAATGGCGCCCTGCACCATGGGGAAGCCCGCTATTCTTGCAAATCCCACTGCACGCTGCTGCTGCTTGTCCAGGGTCATGGGGAAGGAGATGAATTGACGTCTCCTTCTGAAAAGGGCATTGGTCACCTGGCGGATGCAGCAATGCACGGCGAACTGGGAGATGTTAGCGATGTCCCCAGTAGCGGATTGGAAGGAGCCGGTGGCATAGAAGTTGAGAGCCACCGTCACCTTCACTGCCACCGACAGAGACGTCCTGCGCATCAGCTGTGGACGCAGATCTCTCTGAAGCAGCCGGCAGATGTCTGCAACCACCTCCCTTCTGAATCGCAGCCTCCTAACACACTGCGCAGCAGACATGTTGAGATAGGAGAACTGCTGGCGGTATACCCTGGGTGGGTAAGGCCTCACTTGGCGACGCCTGTTGCCCCCTCTGTGTCTAGCCAGGGCTGCCACTCTCTCACGGCGTCTGTAAGCCCTTCTGACATAAGGCTGAAACTCAGCGTTGGCACCCAATGCAGCCCCCATAATATGCTGGCAAACAATGAGATCTCAATGAAGGCAAAGAGAATTGCACAGCTCTGGCCTGAAGCCAAAAAGACCTGTCCTAGTGTTGGGCCAAAGCAGTAAGCTCTCTTCCTTGGTCTCTCTCCAAAAATCCGTTGCACAAGAGTGAATGCTGCAAAATGGCTGCCATTTATAGTGCAGGGTAAGTGCCCTTTAATTTGCGCTCCCCGCGGCCCGCCTCGGCTGTGTACCGTTCCACTTCACAGTCGTTAGGGCCGCCCGGCGCACAATGGGGCGGCGCGAGTGAAGTTCCGGTTCCGGGCGCACAAAGGGCGTTGCACGACGAAATGACGTCATGATCTGCGCGCGCAGCTGAGCGCGTGCAAAGA
The DNA here is from genome assembly GCF_052327205.1 of Somniosus microcephalus. NCBI lineage: Eukaryota > Metazoa > Chordata > Chondrichthyes > Squaliformes > Somniosidae > Somniosus > Somniosus microcephalus. The sequence goes on along the minus strand of NC_140989.1, from coordinate 299,203,468 downwards.
CTTTGCGCTGGCGCTAAATGTCTACTGAAGTTGGGGCGAGGCGCAGATCGCGCAGCGCCCGGGCGCTAAGCGCCTAGCGCTCGAGATCTGCTCCTCCTAAGGCGCTAACGCCTGGCGCAGCCAACTGAATTTCTAGGCCTTAGAGTATGAGAATAGGGAATTAATAATGGGGAACGGGGAAATGGCGGAGACTCTGAACAAATATTTTGTATCTGTCTTCACAGTAGAAGACACTAACAACATCCCAATAATGGATAATCAAGCAGCCACAGGGAGGGGGGAACTAAAGACAATCACTATCACTGAGGAAAAAGTACTTGGTAAAATAATGGGACTAAAAGACGACAAGTCCCCTGGACCAGATGGCCTGCATCCCAGGGTCTTAAAAGAAGTGGTTGCAGAGATAGTGGATGCATTGGTTGCAATATACCAAAATTCCCTGGACTTTGGCGAGGTCCCAGCGGATTGGAAAACTGCAAATGTAACACCCCTATTTAAGAAGGGAGGGAGACAGAAAGCAGGAAACTATAGACCAATTAGCCTAACATCTGTCGTTGGGAAAATGCTAGCGTCCTTCATTATGGAAGCAGTAGCAGGGCATTTGGAAAATCATAATGCAGTCAAGCAGAGTCAGCATGGTTTTATGAAAGGGAAATCATGTTTAACAAATTTGCTGGAGTTCTTTGAGGATGTAACGAGCAGGGTGGACAAGGGTGAGCCAGTGGATGTGGTGTATTTGGATTTCCAGAAGGCATTCAATAAGGTGTCACATAAAAGGTTACTGCATAAGATATGAGCCCACGGAGTTGGAGGTAACATATTAGCATGGACAGAGAATTGGCTAACTAACAAAGCAGAGAGTTGGGGTAAATGGGTCATTTTCCAGTTGGCAAACGGTAACTAGTGGGGTGCCACAGGGATCGGTGCTGGAGCCTCAACTACTTACAATCTACATTAATGCCTTGGATGAAGGGACCGAATGTAATGTAGCCAAGTTTGCGGATGATACAAAGATGGGTGGGAAAGCAAGTTGTGCAGAGGACTCAAAGAATCTGCAAAGGGATATAGACAGGCTAAGTGAGTGGGCAAACATTTGGCAGATGAAGTATAATGTGGGAAAGTGCAAGGTTATCCACTTTGGCAGGAAAAATAAAAAAGCAAATTATTATTTAAATGGAGAGAGATTACAAAATGCTACAGTTCAGAGGGACCTGGGTGTCCTTGTGCATGAAACACAAAATGTTATCATGCAGGTACAGCAAGTAATCAAAAAAGCAAATGGAATGTTGGCCTTTATTGCAAGGGGATTGGAGTATAAAAGTAGGGAAGTCCTGCTACAACTGTACAGGGTATTGGTGAGACCACACCTTGAGTACTGCGTACAGTTTTGGTCTCCTTATTTAAGGAAGGATATACTTGCATTGGAGGCAGTTCAGAGACAATTCACTAGGCTAATTCCAGAGATGAGGGGGTTGACTTATGAAGAAAGGTTGAGCAGGTTGGGCCTATACTCATTGGAATTTAGAAGAATGAGAGGTGATCTTATTGAAACATATAGGATACTGAGGGGGCTCGACAAGGTAGATGCAGAGAGGATGTTTCCCCTCGTGGGGAAATCTAGAACTCTGGGGCATACTTTCAGAATAAAGGGTCGCCCTTTTAGAACTGAGATGAGGAGGAATTTCTTCTCTTAGAGGGTCATAAATCTGTGGAATTCTCTGCCCCAGAGAGCCGTGGAGACTGGGTCATTAAATACATTTAAGGTGGAGATAGACAGATTTTTGCAAGATAAGTGAGTGAAGGGTTATAGGGAGCGGGCGGGGGAGTGGCTTTGAGCCCAAGATCAGCCATGATCTTATTGAATGGCGAAGCAGGCTCGAGGGGCCAAGTGGCCTATTCCTGCTCCTATTTCTTATGTTCTTATGTTCTCTCCTTGTGTTCACCTCCTGCACCAAGGCCTTCAGTGCTGCATCGAAGAACTTTAGAGTACGCTCTCTCTCCTGTTGTGAAATCATTGGTTGGTTTGTTTTGCTGTTCTCACTCTCTTCCCCAGCCAGTTGAATGACCTGCTGCAGGCAGAATGCACCTCCCCTTTAAGAGGTACAGACTGCCTTTAACAAGTGCAGGTTAGCTTTAATTAGTGCTAGCCTCGCACGAGCTTGGGCCCCCTGCTGAGCATTCAGCCACTCAGCAGTGCATTCAGCGCTGGGCTGAACATCACAATCATGTTAATCAGCAGGCAGCACGAAGTTAGCGTGCTACCTGCATTACTTTGAAGGGGCGCGGGTTGATCGCGCTTTGCGATCCTCGCACTCGTTTTCAGGGGTAAACGAATTTTTAGCCCATTGTTTTTAATATCGGAGGAATTGGCTGATTTTGATTAAACTAGGTGATGTCAATATTCTTCCTTCACAAATTAATCATTTTGCAAACTATCTTCACAAAGTAATATGTATACCTGCTGTAATCAAATCATTGTGGGAATTTGAAGAAATATAGGTGAATTCTGAAACATCTGACTCTGTATAATACTGTTCTCTTACACAACAACATATAGATTAGACATTTTGCTTAAAGCCACTCTGATAGGCAGAAACACATTTGCCTTTTATCAGTACAAGGATTAGAGTGTGCTGTTAGTGTGTACAGTTAGATGTAGCTCTTGCAAGGGGTATCTTAACATTGCACTGTATTTTATTGCTTTTATCTCAATGTTTTGCAAGACAGTGAATAAAAGTGGTGGGGGGGGGGGAAAGGGGGGCAGTCAGTAGCACAGTTGAAGGAAGGGGGCTTTTGAAAGAAGGGAGGGAGACAATGAGTCAGAGGTATTGAGGGAGGGAGTCCCTGTGGGCAGGGGTACAGTGGCTGAATGAGTCATCACTGGACTGATGGTATTGCTCAGGTTAGACAACATGGATTTCCTCCTTGCTTGGGTAGCCGATTGGAGCACCAGACTCTTGGAGTGGAAGAATGCAACTTTGATAAACTCCATTGACCTTAATTTCTGAACTTAGCTATGCTGCTGGGGAAGAAAATTGGCAGGAGAATCACTCCTAGGCTATTCTTTCACACCTTCCACTGCCTGACTTATAGTGGCATTGTTGGAGCCCAAGGAGCAAGGCAGCCTCAGTCATGGCATGTCCTGGGAGATCAAACAGGACTGAGGAGAAAAACAAAAGGATTTTATGTCACTTAACAATACTGCTTGATTATTTTCTAATTGAATTATTGAATGATGGATACTGAAATCATATTTGTTTCTCATTATTTCCTCCCTGTCCTTAGGTGCTGGAGACCTACAAGGATAAATTTCTGCCTGCGACTGACCCAGTCTATAAGACCATTCAATTTGTTTTCAACCAGTTGGTGGAAAAAAACAACGATATCCCAGGAGTCTCTGAGACTAAGTGGAGTATTAACATTGTTGAAGATCCAGAGATAAATGCCTTTGTCTTGCCAGTAAGAAACAAATCTTGAAAAAGCTTCAGGCTAAAGATGTAAACATTATTGAGGATCTTTACTGTACCATCAGAATTATGATATATAATTCTGTTATGAATCCTGCTTTACAATTGAAAAACAATTCCCTTATTCTACTCTCTTGTGGCTTACTTGATAGTATTATTCTGCAGTTAATATTCATTACAATGTTTAATCAGTGAAATGTCTCTAACACTTCAGCTTTTGTTAACAATGTTCAACTTAATCAGTTTCACATTCCAATTAATTCAGAATCCCTACAAATCTATACTTGATGCTGCTTTATAAACTCGAGCAAGACAAGAATTAGTGCCAATTAGAATTTCTTACTAAAATATATCTGAGAATGTTATTTAATCAAGGCCTCCAGGTGATGTTAATAATTGTGAATTTTAGCAGAGTTACCATTAACTATGTACAATAGCGCACAGGGCCTCATCACTGGGAAGGGGCGCAGTTTCAGTTTCCCCCATATTACTGAGTTCCCAATCTCGGCTGTGATGGGCTTCTAGGTGTAGCATGTGCATCACTCAACAGGGGGGGAAAGATCACAGGAAAGAGAGATTCCTTGGATTACAAACTAATTTGCTGCTGAAAAAAGGTTTTACTACTTCGGTATGTTATTTAGATCAGATTTACAGGGTTGAGCAAAATTCTTTCTCAAGTTAAATATAATGACAGTATTTCAACAATCAACATCTGGTTACACATAGAAAATATACCTCAAAGTCTGAAGTAGTATTTAAATTCTGTAAAACTAACCTACATGTAAAATTAATTGCTCACTGGAAACAGGTCAGTTTCCCACTTCCTATGCTGTAGAATATGATTGGCTGGGAGAATTGGGAATTAATATATATGACATTTAAAAATGGAACAGCTAGTGATTGTACTGTAAAAATCATTTAACAAACATGCAAGATCCAAAAGACATTCAGTACTCAAAAGGGTTAATATGCGCCATTTCATTTCAGTGATGTGTGCCAGTGGCAAAACACTTGCTTCGGTTGGTTTTTTTTTGCTTATAATTGTGTATCTTCACCATCGCCAGCACAACCTGACCACATTTACTAAATGGAATGGACAGTGTATGTGACCCATAGTGATCTCAAACTGACTCATCACTGGTGGGACTGAGAGTGCACTGCCATAAAAATATTTTGACCAAAAAAGAAAATATTTTTTAAAATGTTTTTATTAGAAGTTGAAAATTATTCACCATTTGAAATAAATTAATCTGTACATTATGCACAATATATGTGATTGCACTGTTAACTGGATGGGGCAGGTTTAATGGTCTTTGCTTGTCCGTCTGTTGGTATGTTTGTATATGCACCTGGTGTATGTTAATTTTACAGAATTTAAATGCTATTTTCAGAGGCCAGCAGAGGAGTCTGTGGGGTTTTGAAAGAAGGGAGTCTTTGCAGTTGCTCTCAGAATGTGTTTGCGCATAAGCCCCATTGGCATTAAAAATATTTTTTTGTTAAATATTGTTCTTTTCAGGCAGCTTGGCAGCTGCTTTCGTCCTCCCACTGCAGCAGGCCCCCAGCTCGACTTCCTGGCAGAGGCCCAGAAGCCTACCTCTCCCATTCAAATCACCCCTGAGCTGGCTATAAGACAATGATTAGGAAGGCATCTCTGTGGCAAACAGATGTTCTGAGCTGCAGTTCATGTGTCCCATTGGAAAATACAGACCAATAGTTTTTCCTTCAAACCTACCAAATAACTGTGCAGCAAGTATAAGTGACATTACATAGAAGCGGACTGTACTACAAGTCAGTAACACATCTTGGCTTTCAGATGATATCATAAGCTACAAAATTTTAACTCTGCACCCCAAAATATGCTTTCTTGAAATGCACTCCACCATTTGTTACTTTGTGGAGCAGTTCATTTCCTCTTTCCCCCTTCCCATCCTCCCACCCACCTACCATGTCCCATAAGATTTGTTTGTCAATTGTGGGCATTGTACAGTGATGGGCAGCACATTACCAGGAAAGAATAGCATGATTTGAACTATAGTAATGGCTAGTTCATTTCATCTCCAGCTACAAAAAAAAGCCAACCCTCTGTGTAGATTATAATGTAACACCGTATAACTTTTTAATTTCAAAATAGCTTTGACATAGCCAAAATTTAGTGTATTACTGTAGTTAAAATATTGAGAGGTTCGTTCAACATTAGATTAAATTGTCAGCTTTTAGTGTTTACCATCTCTAATTTAGTGTCTGAACTGAGATGGTTGATGAAGTGTGCCATTCTAACAGTGTTGGTTTTCTTTTGCCACAGAATGGGCAGGTGTTTGTTTTGACTGGGCTGTTCAAAGCAGTGGCAGACACTGATCAACTGGCATGCATTCTAGGTCATGAAATGGCTCATTGTCTCCTTGCACATGGGGTGAGTGCAACTTCACTGCTCTTGGTGGTTTGGAAAACGAAACATTTAGGAGTTACAATCATTAAGCAATCACAAATTAACTAAGGTTTTAGACATGAGTTTCACTGTTAGAAGGGGGCAACTTGTATATCCTAGTGAAATAATACTAAGAGCTGGAAAAATACATTGGTCAGATAAGATTTGGGCTCATTCTGTATTCAAATCTGGTACCAGCCGAACAGGCAGTTAGAGACTTAGAACTTGACCTGCAACAGTGTTATAGTGGACGCCTGAGTTACTGGTAGATTTACATTACTATTACATGTAACACTGCGCCAAACAGTACCACCCCAGTATTGGTACTTATAATTAGAGAAGAGCAGAAACTAACCAGGAAGGCATTGCTGTAGCTTTTATTCAATTTTGAGCAAACTTAAGATAACCTTGCATGTTGTGATGAGAAACATTGGGCTGGATTTTCATTCAGGAGTCGGGTTGGAGGCGGGACTACAACTTTCGGGGTTGTAGTCCCGCCTCCATTGAGATGCAGCCAACCCACGTGATTTTAACTTGATTGACCTTGTTGAGCCCGCCCAGCGGGCTCAGCAGGCCAATTAAGGGCCACCCGGCAACAGGTGACGTCACAGACTGAAATTTCATCTGTCAAGAGCTTTTGACAGATGAAGTATCAGTGTTTCACAGCTGTTTGAAGCTGTCAAACACTGACAGCCTTACATCTAACATGAGTCCTTCTCCACAGACTCAGTTAGAAATCTCTCCTGCACAGAAAGCTGCAGGCTGTCACTTTTGACAGTTTGCAGCCATTCTGCTTTCTGTGCCGGTGAGATGAGGGACTCCTCGAACCTAAAGGAAGGAAGGCTGAAAAGGTAAGAAAAGGTAATTTACACTTCTTTAATCACTTTAGACACACCAAACACACTTACCTTTGCACTCATGCACACATCACTCACCTGAACACCGACATCTCGACCCCTCCAAGCCCTTCAACCTGACGGCCCGACTCCTCCAACTTGGCGTGGTTTGGAGCAGTCGGGAATCCCACACTTCAAGCTTAAAAATAGAGATTAGGCTAAAAACTGCCCGTTAACTACCTGTTAATTGGCACTAATCCCTTCCCGCCTCGGGTAGGCGGGTCCCAGTGCGGGGCGGGTACCCACCTCCTTTGAAACTGGCATGGAGGCGGGATGGGGGTCGGGACCCCCGATTTCGGGATTTTAACCCCCGCACGCCTCCAATCCCGCCTCCACGGCACACTGAAAATTGAGCCCAATGTGTTCTGGCCTCTGTTTTCGGCTTCTTTGTTCTGTTGAACATACTGTCCAATTTGACCCTGAGCTGTACTTCCGACCCTAGAACCTCTCCATTATCAAGACCGCCTACTTCCGCCTCCGTAACACTGTCCATCTCCACCCCTGCCTCAGCTCATCTGCTGAAACCCTCAGCTATGCTTTTGTTACCTCTAGACTTCACTATTCCACTGCTCTCCTGCCCAGCCTCCCACATTGCACGCTCCATAAACTTGAGCTCATCCAAAACTCTGCTGCCTCTATCCTAATTCGTACCAAGTCCAGTTCACCTTCACCCCAAGCTCGCTGACCTACATTGGCTCCCGGTCCATGGAGTATGGATAACGTGGTTCCATTACACATGCGTAGGTCTGACAGGGTTGAAATGATATTTGTATGAGTATAATTTGTTTTCAATGAAATGAATAACCACTAACTTGCCGCAATGCTGGTCATGTTGATTTCTAGGCAGAACATGCAAGTATTATTCAGCTCCTAGATTTTGTGTCCCTCGTTTTCTTGACACTTATTTGGGCTGTGTTCCCTCGGGACTGTCTTGCTCTTCTGGGACAATGGATTCAAGGCAAACTGATTCAGGTGAGAAATATTCCCCCCTCTTTTGTGCATTTATCTTTCTAGATCGGTTTTGAAGTCAGTAAATGGTAGTGAGCAGTAGTAATCTGCAAATGTACAGTAATGACACTGCACTGATGAAAATCATAGTTTGAACAATACTTGGTATGTCTTGTTTTCTCTTTTTTTTTTACATCCCCATCTCTCTGCAAGGCATTGACTCATGCTGGGCTCTGATTCCAGTAGTTCCCCAGCACCTCATTTACCTGATGTAAAAAAATGAGCATGAGCAGATTTTTAACAATCAGAAGGAGATTCCCTTTGCTGATTTCTTTTTCCCTTTCCTGGTGTAGGGTTACTGAGATCAGTTGTAACGCCTCTGCTGCTCTTCAAGCTGGCATAAGCTAACTCAGCACAAACCCAGGATCATACTGAAACCTCTCAGTTCAATATGGTTGATTAATTTGCTGGGTGATGCATTGCCTCACTGTCATTTGGGGAACGTTGTGTCTTTCAAAAAAGTATTACTGAAGAGTTAAGCATTTTAATAAAATTAGCCCTCAGCACATTCTCTGACGAGCCATGCTGGTATAAAATTTAAGTATTACACTGAGGTCCCCTTTAATGTTTTCTAGAGCAGGACACACTGTCCTGCTGCAGAGCATATTTTCTATCACTGTAAGCAGTTATTGTAATTTTTGCACAGTAATGAACGTAATGTGACTTTTTAACAGTTAAAATGCGTTAAAATGCAATTTATGTTCTTCCTAATACCGCTCCCTGATTGTGCCGACGGCTCTGCCTCTCCCCAGTCTAACCGGCTCCTTGGCCACGCTGCCACTTCAACCCCACAGGTTGGACTTGCCTTGTTCTTGGGAATGATTCTCATTTTTGCCCTACTGGCTGACCCAGCCTTTGTCTTAGTTCTGCCACTGGCCCTTTGAAAATCATTCTGTACTCAAGTGTTTACATTTAAACTTTCAATTATTTTGAGGTAAGTTTTACTTATAATGTCCTCTCCACTTTTAAATTTAAAATGAAACTTACTTGGAAATAATTTTAAATGGCCTCTGCACTCTTAAAATGTAACCTTTATTATTTCTGCCTTACCACTGTTAAATAAGGGGTCATGTTGGAAGTCATCATGCTCAGGGGAAAGGGGATGATGTGGGCTTCGAGGATGCTCTTGACAGGGCAAGGCAATGGGTACTGACAGTTTCATGCAGTACCACCTGAGACACAAACTGGATAACGGAGGAGAGGCACTGGAGGAGGATGGTGTAATCAACCATGTCAAAAGCTGCAGAGAAGATGAGGAGGGATAATGCACCATGGTCCCAGTCATAGAGAATGGCATTTGTGGCTTTGTTTAGGGCAGTTTTCATGACCTGGTAGGGGCAGAAACTGATTGAAGGGATTTAAAGCAGGGAGATGCAGGAGAGGTGGTTACGTTTTTAGGAGGCACTAAGCAGTACCAGAACCAATGGTAGCAATGACATTGAAGTGAATCAAAAATAGTATGGTGACTTGGGGTCAGATAGCAAAGCATCACTATAAACTACATTTTCCCTACAGCCTACATAATGAAACATGCAGACCACTTCCCATTCAAAAGGAAATAAGAAAACAACAGAAAAAATAATAAAACAACCGAGAGACGGAAACCAAAAGGAAAAGAAATTCGGGCATGAGTATGACAGAAGACAGACAAACACAAGCATAAAAAAAGAGACAAAGAAATATCCAGACAAGCACAACACACACAAAAGAGACACTGCACCATCTGACTTATTGCAATCAACACCATGGGAGGTGCACTACTACTTCTGTCACACTGGCCGGAATTTTAATTTGGAGGCGGGTAGGGAGTGGGCCGGGCTGGAAAGTGGCCGGGAAACCCGGGTGAATTTAACAGCAGGGCCTGATTAGCATTTCAAAGCTCTGTTTCCCGCCCACAGCCAGCCAAATGGAGAGGCTAGCTGGCTGCCGGACAAGTAGGCCTGCGGCACTAGGCCGCAGAGAGGAGGGAGGGAGGGATTGGGGGGATGGTTGGGGGCCAGAGGAGGATCGAGTTGGAAGCTGCATGGGGGAAGTCAGAGGCCTCGGGGGAGATCAGAAGGGGCGGGGGGTGGGTGAGGCATGGACACTGGATCCAGCAGGTAAGTGGAAAGGTACTTACATCCTGGATCCAGCAGTCCTCTCCTCCCTTTAGCTGGCGGGTTCACCAAGGCCAGGGGAACCCACCCATCCACCCATAGTTACATTTGAAATGATGGATCACCATGAGGCATGGGGCCTTACTATAATATTTAAATGAGTGACCCACCTTCTGGGAGCGGGTTGGCTGCCCGCACTCCAGTCCCACCTCCGTTAAAACCGGAAGTGGGCGGGTTTGGGGTGGGACAGTGTTCCCTTTAAGCTGCACGGCCACACAGTACCCTCGGGGTCCCACGCAGCCAGTGAGCCGGCTTTTAAGTAAAAAAAACACGCATGCGCAGAATTTTGAATAGGCCGCGTAGTCCATAAAAAAAATTACAGGGAACGTTGGGTTGGGATTTAGTTTTTTAGCTCTTTAACCTCCCACCTGACCCTAACCCACCTGCTTTTTGGGGTTAAAATCCCCCCCCCCCCACTATGTGATATTCTATTCATGCAGTGGAAACTAATGTCAGATAAGTTTTGAAGAACTTTGATATGCATGATGGAGTGGACCTAGTTAACTGCTTCGCCCTAGTTACCACATTGTAGTGATTTAATTGGTGCATTGGCACTCGGGAGTCATTTCTTTATGGTGTGTGGAAAATTTAGATGTTGTAGTATTGTTATTTTTGAATTTTACATATATTCCCTCCTGGGTAACACTTTTGTAATTTAATGTTTTATTCCCTGCTTTTATCTGAAATTTGACACTAAACTAGAGGGTAGCAGCAGTGTGAAATCTGGTTATATGAACGAGGACATGTTTTGATTGAAAGTAGTCTTGTGTAAAAGTGGCATCATTGCTGGTACTTTTTCTTTATTCGTTCCTGGGATGTGGGCGTCACTGGCAAGGCCAGCATTTATTGCCCATCCCTAGTTGCCCTTGAGAAGGTGGTGGTGAGCTGCCTTCTTGAATCGCTGCAGTCCGTGTGGTACTTACATTGCTCCAGAGCCCAAAGCCATCGTATAGTATTTTATTTTACATGCACCTCGTTCCTTGTAAAAGTGAAGCACCTCTTTGAACGAAATCTGGAACACCACAAGTTACAGCTAGCTGTTAAATGTTATTTTGCACAAGGATATTTGCAATTTTTGACTTCTATAATTGTGGGATATTGACTCAGGTCTATGAAATTACAAAGTTAACACATCAGAAAGTATTTTTTAAAGCTATAAATTGAACATACTCAGTAAGATCACAGGGGGCGCAAAATAATTAAGTTGCATTGATTTTCCTACTTTGTTAATTTAGATCAGACTTGAAGAATCAGTCAGTATTATCAATCCCCATTAACAATAATAAATTTATTTCCTATAGTATATGTTTGATAGACCATACAGCCGGAAACTAGAGATTGAGGCTGATGAAATTGGACTGCGACTTGCTGCTAAGGTAATTTGTGTCTTCCACAGATTTCTGAGCCTTGGTATGTAGTCATGTATTGAATAGTACAGAGTTTCATTTGTGACTCAGTTGGTAGCACCCTCGCCTCTGAGTCAGAAAGTTGTGGGTTCAAGTCCCACTCCAGAGACTTGACCACAAAATCTAGTCTGACAGTCCAGTGCAGTACTGAGGGAGTGTTGCATTGTCGGAGGTGCCATCTTTTGGATGAGACGTTAAACCGAAGCTCCGTCTACTCTCTCAGGTGGACGTAAAAGATCCCATAGCACTATTTTGAAGAAGAGCAGGGGAGTTATCCCCGGTATCCTGACAAATATTTATCCCACAACAAAAACAGATTATCTGGTCATTATCACATTGCTGCTTGTGGGAGCTTGCTGTGCGCAAATTGGCTGCCGCATTTCCTACATTACAACAGTGACTACACTTCAAAAAGTACGCCATTGGTTGTAAAGCGCTTTGGGACATCCTGTGGTCGTGAAAGGCGCGAAAAAATGCAAGTCTTTTTTTTCTTTCTAATTGCAGGTAATATAATCATCAAGTCTTTTGCTCACCATTCTATACAAAAAATCTGGTGAAAAATATGCTTTAATTGTGTATTGAAAAATAATTACTGTTCTCAATTTTCTCAATGTTACAGAGGAATCAGACTCCTAGGGGTGGCCTGATGCTCAGGCTAATATCAATACTAATGACTATAATTTTTACCTTTTTTTGTTGAGTAAGGATACAAAGATCATAGAGATAAAAATAAAACCTGTCAGTGTTGGAAATCTGAGAGTAAAACCACAAATGTTAGAAATATATATAGAAAGTCAGTCGGTACCTGAAAGAGAAAGGTAGATTAACATTTCAAATGGAATATAGTTCCATTGAATGTGAGGAGGCTGCTGATTGGTAGATTTAAAAAAAAAAATCTCTATCTTAAAATGCCACCAATGGCACTGACTCGCGCTGAGTCGCATCGTGGCAGACACTTTCCGGTACCTCACCCAATTACCCATCCTTCATGTGTGACCTTAACTGGCAAATATCAGCAAGTTGTTCATTAATGGGGACCACATACTTGAGTCTGATCTTATCATTATCCAGTGGACAGATGACATTTTCAGCAACAGTCACTCGATAACAATCAGGAGTAGCAACTATGGCTAATTTCAACCCTCGACCCCCCAACCTCTTCCCCCCCCCCCCCCCCCCCCTCCACAATTGCTGACATGCTACCAACCGGCTGAGATCAGCTAACTTAGCACAGATTGGTGACTGAAACTGGAACTTCAGATCTTTCACTACCTTTGCTAACTGAGCCATTGAGAGAGCTTAAAAATCTTTTAATTGCAAGTAATTTCCTTTATTGCAGAAATACTGAGCATAAGATCTTTGCAAGGCTTTATCTTAGACTATTTCTTTAAAATATATTCAGAACTAAAGATTTACATGTCTGCACTGTGGGCACCCAGCATCTTTTCCATTTTTTATCTGTACATAATCTTGTCAATGTGTATAAATCTATTTCACGGGTACAAGCCCACATTATACCTCTGGGACTTCATCATACTGTGCCACTCTATTATTTTTAGCATTTTGCTAAGTGTTATTTGTATACCTGAGATACTGCAGCTGCTATCATTCTCAATTATACATACAATGTGATCCACCAGCAGTGAATCCTTTCACATTTCATTAGAAAAGGACTAATAGTGGAAAACAAAGTGTAAGTTAATAAAACAATTATGAAAAACACTTACAAAGCAACCAGCCAGATTGTCGTTTTCTTAAGAAAAGATGCTTCTTTTTATGAAAAATAATTGCAAGAAGCTGACAAACCAGATTTATTTTGTGATTAAATAAAGGTATGTATTAATGACTAACTTTATTGTTTGACGAATCTTTCTCATAAATCTAGGCATGCATAGATGTGAGAGCGAGCAGTGTATATTGGCGGCAACTGGAATTGGTGAAAATTGTTTCTGGAGCATCTCAAATTCCTGAATGGTTTTCTACACATCCGTCAAATGAACGTCGAGTTGAACACCTGGATAAACTAATTCCTGAGGTAAATAAGAACCTGTATTCCTCAAGAGAACTGTGGAGCTAGGCTCTTAATCCATTAAATGTGATTTTTAAAAAAATTTTGTTGACGCAGCTGTGACCTCTCTTGAGGAAGTGTTTTGATGTAGCCATACTGTGAAGTTGTTTTCTTCTGCTATTAATTTGGATGTAGTTTAGATGACATTACTAAGACTTAACGGGTTTTATCAGTTTGACCCAAAAATCAGAAAGCCATCAGTTTCACAAGATAATCTCCGTCTCCGTCTCTACTCTATATGTTGCTTGATCTTAACCTCTTGAAGTTGAGATTATGATCATTTTCAACCTGACCACCTGACACGCTAAGCTGGTGGAGCAGAAAGCAATGGGATGAAAATCAGACGAGTTCTGTAATGGGCGTGTGATGCACTCCACCACATTACCTCGGGCAAGGAAGCTGAAAATTACCCTCTTTATGTTTTCATATATGTAATATATACTAGTCAATCTCCTGTAGACTTGGCATTGAATTCAATGTAAGGGCATGACGTTGTGGTACTTACCCACTAGTTACTAACCATGGCAGAAAAAGTTAGGGCTGGTGCATTCAGGTGTAAGTGAATTTTTAAGGATGTGATTAGTCATAATTACTGCCAAACAACCTCTCTGGCTCTGAAAATTTAATTTTACAAGTGTGGAGTCATGTTCCTTCAGAATTCAATTAGTGTTGGAGATTTTTAAAAAAATGTAAATAAATTTATTTTTTTACTTTTTCTGTCTGTCTCCTTTATCTCTCTCTCTTCATTTCATCTTTCTTTCCCAATATTTATTTTGCTTTCTGTACATGATTTAAATCTAATTTATAATTCCTGGTTTATACTTCCTAGTTTAGAATCTGCGGTCGCGAAATTCAACCTCCGTAGCGCCGGTAGTTTTGGGCGTTTTATTTTCAAAAATGGCATCTGCCTTGCTTCGCCCACTGCCGGCACGACCTGCGCTGTTTGCCATCTTAATGAGGGCGATAGGCCGGGCGGTACACGCATGCGCCAGAAGTATGCAGAGTCAGCAGATTATGACGTCAGTCAGCGTGTAGCACTGATTTGACGCATGACCTGCCATTTTCAATGCCCTCTCCTAAACACGCACATTTGAACGTGTGTTCAGCTGCATGAGGGACCTCCCACCAGTGCTAAGTAAAGGGATACATCCAACTTGCAGGTAAGTTGCTTTTTGCTTTTGTACTGTCTCTTGCAGAGTTTGTAGGAGTACTGGGGTGCTAAAAGAGATTTCAAAAGTTGGTAAAGTGCGCAGGGAGTGCTGCTGGACGTTGGGAAGGTGTTGGCTGCTACTGGAAGGCCTTTGACTACACCACTTGCTCCCAGCCATGGGGGCTCCAGTTGCAGTTCCCCCCTCGCACTGCAGTATGACAGGGAGATGGAGCAGAGGCAGCAAAGAAGATGAGCTGCTCACAGAGGGAGGGGGGATGGGGGAGGGGGGAGGAGGACTCTCAGCAGGGAGCCTTACCCACCTAGGGTCTTCAGGGAGCACTTCTCCTACCTGCACCTAAGCCAGGAGCAGTGTGTTCAGTGGCTCTGCTTCACTAAGGAGGTGGTCACAGAACTCTGCTACACCTTGGAACCAGACCTGCAGCCTCAGAGCCGGTTGACGACAGCGCTGTCAGTGGCCCTCAAGGTGACCGTGGCTCTGAATTTTTTCGCCAGTGGATCCTTCCAGGCTGAAACAGGTGACATAGCAAATATTGCGCAGTTCACCATCCATCGCTGCAGCCGGGAGGTCACAGAGGCTCTGTACACTAGGAGAGGGGACTTCATTGTCTTCTCTCTAAACAGAAAGAAGCAGGAGGAGCGTGCAGTGGCTTTGCCAAGATATCGGGCTTCCATTGGGCGCAGGGTGCCATTGACTGCACATGTGGCTTTGTGGACGCTGCATCTCAATGGTGAGATGTACTGTAACCGCAAAGGGTACCACTCCCTTAATGTGCAGTTGGTGTGCGACCACGCCCAGCACATTATGCTGGTGAATTCCCACTATCCTGGCAGCAGTCATGATGCGTTCATCCTGTGCCAGTCCGCTGTGCCACCACGTCAAACCCGAAGGTGGCTGCTTGGCGACAGGGCTATCCATTCTACACCTGGCTGATGACACCCCTCCGCAACCCCACCACTCATAGCCAGCACTCATATAATGAGAGCCCTGCTGCCGCGAGGAACGTCATCAAGCAGACCATTGGGGTGCTGAAGCAACAGTTCTGCTGCCTTGACTGCTCGGGAGGAACCCTCATAGTGGTCTGCTGCATCCCCCATAACTTGGCCATCATGAAGGCGCATCCCTTTACCACCTTGGGTTCTGGGACCACCTCAGGAGGAGGAGGTGGAAGAGGAGGAGGAGAAAGAAGAAGAAGGGAGGAGGCAGCTTGCATATCCATGTTCTGGACAGACTGTCCATGAGCGCATCATCAGACTCCGGATCCCCTGAATGAAACTCCAGATCGCCGTTGCTCAACACTTCCCCACCTTACTATCCCTCTGTCACGGAACATCACAGCGTCCTCTTGGCCACAGTGCAGAAATAAAAGCCACCAGAAAACAAACATTCCAAACCACATTTATAAATCATTCAATCCAATATTATATAACAATGTCCCTTTGTGCAGTTCATGTGCATTCCCTTTGTGCCTGTCTTCCGTGTGCCTTTGCCTGTCCTAGTGCTGCTATGAAATGCTACCCCAGTGGCTGCAGCATGGCTGGTAGAAGGCTGCTGACTTTCAGTGGGGGAGACTGCAGATGGCCTTAGAGGACGACCTCGAGCAGCTCTGGGCCGGGAAGGCCCGGCTGTAGACTGCACCACCTCGGCATGGGTGGCAGCAGTCTGGGCTGACAGGCAACAGCAAGGGCAATGGCGGAGTGACAGTGGTGGAAGTACGAATACTGTCATCCTGAGAGAAGGCAGCAGGTTTTTGCTCCACGGAGCCACTGCCACGCCCCTGGTGCGACGCTTTGGTAATTCTAGTAATCTGTTGGAGGACAGATTGCTGGACTGCTGTGAGACCCTGCAAGTCCCTTTCCACACTGGTAAATGCAGCCACAATGGCAGCAGTCTAAGCCTGCATGTCAGATGTCTGAGCTTCCACTGCAACACTCAGACGTTGGGTGGCTTCCGCTTGTGCTGCAATGGAAGTTGAGACATCGCCCATTAGACCCTGCATCATGGTTGGGTGCACAAGTGCTCTAATGGAGTTGCCCATAACTTCCATCCTGGAAATCATGGGCTCCAAGCTCTGCACAAAGCCCTGTGCAAGGTTGGAGCCGGACTCCTCCATGTTCCTTGACAGTGACCACAGGCTCTCTGGCAGGCCTATCACTGTACCAAACATTTCTGTGTGCATTTTCTTTTATTCATTACTGGGATGTGGGCATCACTGGCAAGGCCAGCATTTATTGCCCATCCATAATTGCCCTTGAGAAGGTGGTGGTGAGCTGCCTTCTTGAACTGCTGCAGTTCATGTGTTGAAGTTACTCCCATAGTGCTGTTAGGGAATCAGTTCCAGGATTTTGACCCAGCGATGATGAAGGAACGGCGATATACTTCCAAGTCAGGATGGTGTATGACTTGAAGGGTAACATGGAGGTGATGGTATTACCATGCGCCTGCTGCCCTTGTCCTTCTAGGTGGTGGAGGTCGGGGGTTTGGAAGGTGCTGTCGAAGAAGCCTTGACGAGTTGCTGCAGTGCATCCTGTAGGTGGTACACACTGCAGCCACGGTGCGCCGGTGGTGGAGGGAGTGAATGTTTAAGGTGTTGAACGGGGTGCCAATCAAGTGGGCTGCTTTGTCCTGGATGGTGTCGAGCTTCTTGAGTGTTGTTGGAGCTGCACTCATCCAGGCATGTGGAGATTATTCCATCACACTCCTGACTTGTGCCTTGTAGATGGTGGAAAGGCTTTGGGAAGTCAGGAGGTGAGACACTCGCCGCAGAATACCCAGCCTCTGACCTGCTGTTTTAGCCACAGTATTTATGTGGCTGGTCCAGTTATGTTTCCGGTCCATGATGACCCCCCAGGATGTTGATGGTGCGGGATTCGGCGATGGTTATGTCGTTGAATGTCAAGGGGCGGTGGTTGGACTCTCGCTTGTTGGAGATAGTCATTGCCTGGCACTTGTGTGGCGCGAATGTTACTTGCCACTTATCAGCCCAAGCCTGAATGCCATCCAGGTCTTGCTGCATGCAGGCATGTACTGCTTCATTATCTGAGGATTTGTGAATGGAACTGAACACCGTGCAGTCATCAGCGAACATCCCCACTTCTGACCTTATGATAGAGGAAAGGTCATTGATGAAGCAGCTGAAGATGGCTGCACCTAAGACACTGCCCTGAGGAACCCCTGCAGCGATGTCCTGGGGCTGAGATGATTGACCTCCAACCACCTTCTTCCTTTGTGCGAGGTATGACTCCAGCCAGTGGAGAGTTTTCCCCTCGATTCCCATTGACTTTAGTTTTACTAGGGCTCCTTGATAGACATCAAATGCTGCCTTGATGTCAAGGGCAGTCACTCTCACCTTGCCTCTGGAATTCAGCTCTTTTGTCCATGTTTGGACCAAGGCTGTAATGAGGTTTGGAGTTGAGTGGTCCTGCCGGAACTGGAACTGAGCATCGGTGAGCAGGATATTAGTGAATAAGTGCCGTTTGATAGCACTGTTGACGACACCTTACATCACTTTGCTGATGATTGAGAGTAGACTGATGGGGTGGTAATTGGCCGAATTGGATTTGTCCTTTTTGCGGACAGCACATACCTAGGCAGTGTTTCACATTGTCGGGTAGATGCCAGTGTTGTAGCTGTACTGGAACGGCTTGGCTAGAGGTGCGGCTAGTTCTGGAGCATAAGTCTTCAGCACGACAGCCGGGATGTTGTCGGGGCCCATAGCCCTTGCTGTATGGAGTGAATTAAATTGGCTGAAGACTGGCTTCTGTGATGGTGGGAACCTCGAGGAGGCCGAGACGGATCATCCACTCGGCACTTCTGGCTGAAGATGGTTGCAAGCGCTTCAGCCTTGTCTTTTGCATTCGCGTGCTGTGCTCCGCCATCGTTGAGGATGGGGATATTCATGGAGCCTCCTCCTCCCGTTAGTTGTTTCATTGTCCACAACCATTCACAACTGGATGTGACAGGACTGCAGAGGTTTGATCTGATCTGTTGGTTGTGCGATCGCTTAGCTCTGTCTATAGCATGCTGCTTCTGCTGTTTAGCATGCATGTAGTCTTGTGTTACAGCTTCCCCAGGTTGGCTATTCCTGGCATGCTCTTCTGCACTCCTCATTGAACCAGGGTTGGTACCCTGGCTTAATGGTAAAGTGAGGGATATGCCGGGCCATGAGTTTACAGATTGTGGTGAAATACAGTTCTGCTGCTGCTGATGGCCCACAGCACCTCATGGATGCCCAGTTTTGAGCTACTTGATCTGTTCTGAATCTATCCCATTTAGCACGGTGGTAGTGCCACACAACACAATGGAGGGTATCCTCAGTGTGAAGACGGGACTTCATCTCCACAAGACTGTGCGGGTGGTCACTCCTACTAATACTGTCATGGACAGATGCTTCTGCGATAGGTAAATTGGTGAGGACGAGGGCAAGTAGGTTTTTCCCTTGTGTTGGTTCTCTCACCACCTGCCTCAGGCCCAGTTTGGCAGCTATGTCCTTCAGGATATAATAGCAAAATACTGCGGATGCTGGAAATCTGAAATAACAACAGAAAATGCTGGAAATACTCAACAGGCCAGTTTTTCTCTCCACGGATGCTGCCTGGCCTGCTGAGTATTTCCAGCATTTTCTGTTGTTATTTCAGATGTCCTTCAGGACTTGGCCAGCTCGGTCAGTAGTGGTGCTACCGAGCCAATCTTGATGATGGACATTGAAGTCCGCCACCCAGAGTACATTCTGTGCCCTTGCTACCCTCAGTGCTTCTTCCAAGTGGTGTTCAACATGGAGGAGTACTGATTCATCAGCTGCCATGGTAGGATTTGAACTTATGCCTCACATTCATAGGTTCACTATGCTACTAGTCCATTAACATAACCACTGACATGGACTCTGACAAAAAGTATACGGCCTTTGAGGTCAATGGTCGGCTTTACCAGTTTTGTCGCCTTCCATTTGGGGCCACCAATGGGGTGGCCGTCTTTCAACGGGCAATGGACAGCCTAGTCAAACAGGGGAACTTAACGGACACCTTTCCATAGCTGGATAATATCACCGTTGCTGGTCATGACCAGAAGGAGCATGATGCCAACCTCCAGAAATTTCTTGACGTTCTCTGTTGTCGCAACTTAACCTTAAATGAGTCCAAATCTGTGAAATCAGTACTATCAGTCAACATCCTTGGCTACTGGGTGGGCAATGGTGTCATCAAACCAGATCCGGAGCGACTTTGTCCGCTTCAGGAGCTCCCTCCTCCTACGAATCTCGGCGCTCATCGTCGGGCCCTCGGCATGTTCGCCTATTATGCAAAGTGGATACCCCACTTCTCCGACAAGATCCAGCCCCTGCTTCACGCGAAGTCATTTCCGTTGGAGGCAACGGCTATTTCAGCTTTCGACCTCCTCAAGCAACAACTGGAAAAAGCCACGCTTCGTTCCATCGATGAAAATCTCCCTTTTGTGGTCGAGTGCGATGCATCGGAGGTGGCGATCTCGGCTACCTTGAATCAAGGTGGTCGACCCGTTGCATTTCTGTCCAGAACTTTGCAGGGTAGCGAGCTCCATTATCCTCCTGTCGAGAAGGAGGCTACGGCTATCATCGAAGCAGTACGTAAATGGAGTCATTTTCTCGCTCGTCGCCATTTCACGCTTATAACCGATCAGCGCTCCGTGGCCTTTATGCTGGATAACCGGAAATGCACTAAGATCAAGAATAACAAAATACAGCTCTGGAGGATGGAATTGGCCGCCTTTGGCTACACCATACATTATCGACCCGGCAAAGAGAATGTGGCCCCGGATACCCTCGTGTGCATTCTGCTCTTCCATGTCAACTTCGACTCTTGCGGATCTTCACACTGACTTATGCCATCCTGGCGTTACCCGTATGTTGCACTTTGTGCGATCTAAAAACCTCCCATTTTCTACGCAAGACGTGAAAAGAACGTGCTCCACTTGTAGAATTTGCGCGGAATTAAAACCACAATTCTTCCGTCCATTGGATGGCTCGCTTGTACACGCTACACAGCCTATGCAGCGACTCAGAATTGACTTTAAAGGGCCATTGCCTTCCTCAACGCGAAACACCTACTTGCTTACTATGGTGGACGAATATTCACGCTTTCCCTTTGCTTTCCCCTGTCCCAATATGCCTACTTCCACAGTGATCAAATGCCTCGATCAGATCTTTTCCCTTTGCGGTATGGCCAATTTCATCCACTCTGATCGGGGTCCCTCCTTCATGTCAAGTGAACTCAAAAGTTATCTTTCCCAACGGGGAATCGCCACAAGTAAAACAACACCGTATCATCCTATTGGAAACGGTCAGGTGGAGAGATACAATGCTATTATTTGGAATGCTGTTCGTCTTGCACTGAGGTCACACAATCTACCAGACCAGCAGTGGGAAACTATGCTCCCTGACGCATTGCATTCCATCAGGTCTCCTCTTTCTACATCCACCAATGTTATTCCTCATGAATGATTCTTCGGGTGCCAGCGTCGCTCCACTCATGGGACATCCCTACCATCATGGTTGGCAGCTCCTGGGCCCGTGTGCTCCGAAGATTCGTCCGATCCTCCAAGAGTGATCCCCTCCTCGATGAGGTGGAACTGACGGATTTCAATCCTACATACGCATACGTGCGGTACCCTGATGGCCGGGAGTCCACAGTTTCACTTCGGGATCTGGCTCCCTGTCCAACCGGTCCCACGGACCCAATCGATAGAGGGATCCGTATGAACGACGCCAATACTCTGCGCTCCTCCGAGGATGACGCCCTACCCGGGACATCAAGGGATCTGCCAGCTACTCCACCGGATCAACCTGGGGAACAGAGCGTTCCCCGCAGGATGGCCACCCGAAGCCAGGATGCCGGTCAATCACCAGCTACTGAGCAGGATGAAGCCAGCTCTGCGTCTGTGGGGACCCACACCCGGAGTCACGATCTTCCCAGTCCCCCTCAGGTCGATCAAGGCGACACGGGCCCTGCCAGCCCGCCGGTACGAACCAAGCGACCCAGGGACCCAGACACAGTCCGAGGAGACGTGCCTTCCTGCCACAAGCGGAGGTTCAAACGACTGCGGCTATTCGTAGTCCGACTAATTCGCTAGAAGGAAGTCGGCGGAGTTCCAATCCCTCAGGCGGGAAGAATGACATGAATCTTGCCATTCATGTAGAAATGACTTATGGAATAATACTGAGCGGCCTGCTGGTGGCGCTGTCCAAGGAGAGTATAAATACTCGGGCACGGGCCCAGCTTGCTCAGGACATTTTGTAAACAGGAACTAGTGAAGGACAACTAGACCTCCATGTTGTGAAAGCCTTGTTTAATACTCAGACCAAGTGCCTAGTAGTTTTCTTACATCAACCACTATGCTACTGTACTCTTCATGCCCATCACCCTTCTTCTGTAGGCCGCCCCATCGAAGTGCTCATCTGAGTCTTCTGCAGCAGAACCCGTTTGCGCCCTCGCCCTCCAGGGAGTTGGCACCTGCGCTACCCTTTCCCCTGTCTTGGCTGCAGGCCACTCGTGCCCAGTGACTCACCACATGCAGATCCTACCTCTGTATTACCCTCTAAAATACGCATAGTGCCAATTTCTGAGCTGGTGCCTGCGAGTGTCAGATCGAGTAACGGTGTTTTTTCTTCTTCATCACTCTCCACTTGCTGTTCCTGCACTGGCTGGGCAGGTTGGAGTTCTTGGGTATCTGAAAAGAGAAAGGCACAAGGGTCGGGTTGTGGTGGGGGGTGAAGCAAGATGTACATGCTACACCATCAGCTGCTTGTAAGTGAGAAGAGACTGTGGAATGAGGGGCAAGTGGGATGTGAGAAGGATAATTAGCTATGAACATACCGTCTTCATCAATGGTTTCAGCCTCGCTGATCACTACGTCTTCAGTGACGGCTCCTCTAATAATATCAAGCACGATCTTCTCCAGCCAGTTAGCTGCTGTTGTCTGTGGCTGTGAGCCACCTTGCCCTTCAAGAGATAGGGAAGTGTGTCAGTGAGTTTGGTGCAATGTGTTTGGGTGATGTACCTGTCCTGGTTGAATAGCTGGCAGTGTGTGCAAGGTGTGAGATGTGGGTGTGAGACTTGCAGCTGTGATAAGTGTGTGAGGGTGAGGTGAACCTATGAATGTGAGGTATGAGTTGTGATTGATAGTGATTGTGGTAGGTGAATGATGGGGGTGTGGTGCATTGAGCAGTCTGTGAGGCTAGGAGTGCAATTGGTGGAAGATGGCTTTTGAAGATGCATTCACTGACCTTGACCACTTGTGCGAGGTCATTAAACTTGTTTTGGCACTGGATCCATGTCCTCGGGGCAAGGCTGCTGGCAGTGACCACTTCAGCTATCTGCTCCCACTGCCTTCTGACTGTGAGGCTGGAGGGCCTTCTGGCCCTCTGCGGGTAGAGGACCTGTCTCCTCCATTCTACCCCCTGCACTAAGACCTCTAGTGCTGCGTCGGAGAACCTTGGTACCCTTTCTCTGCCCTGTTCAGCCATTACTGAGTGCCAGTTTCCTTGACAAGCACTTCCAGCAGCTGCTGAATGTAGAATGCACCTCACCTTTAAGAGGTACAGACGGTCTTTAAAAGTGGAGGCTAGCTTTAAATGGTGCTCGCCTCGCACAAACTTCGGCCCCCTACTGAGCGCTAAGCCACTCAGCAACGCACTCCGTGCTGTCTGCATTAATTTCAAAGGGCGCGGGCCAATCGCACCTCACGTTTTCGGGCTTAATCGAATTTTTAGTCCTGCATGTCTCTGTGAGGATTCTTCAATCTGAATAGTTGAAGAGCCTCGCAGTATCTTGCCTGCTCACAGACGCTACAGATTCCCTGTAGAGGGTGCCGCGCTGAATGAGACACCCGGTGACAGCAAATCCACACTCAAAAGCCCGCGAAAACTCTGTGGGCAGCTGTCAGCATAGTGAATGGCGAGCGCTGTTC
Organism: Somniosus microcephalus; assembly: GCF_052327205.1. Lineage (NCBI taxonomy): Eukaryota > Metazoa > Chordata > Chondrichthyes > Squaliformes > Somniosidae > Somniosus > Somniosus microcephalus. Next base: position 299,179,936 of record NC_140989.1, on the reverse strand, counting down.
CTTCACTGCTGACTGCAAAATCCAGACCCAAGAGTTGTCTTCAGGTGAAACAGGATTCCAAGGCGGAGGATAATTGGACCAGGTCACACTGATGTCATTCAGTCCAAATTTTTAAATCATACATTCTGACCATATTTTTATAGAATATTTTGATTTTATGTAATTTATAGTTAAATAGCAAAACATACAGCAATTTGGGAAGCAGAAAAGTAGAGTTGCTTGCAGCATCGGGGTTTGTCTGCAGTACATGCTGAGGAGCTGGGAAATGCAAAATTGAGGTGCTACCATGCCACTACTGGCAGGAGAGTGACAAGTTTAAATAGACAGTTTCCATTTTAACTGTGGATTTGGAATTAATAATGGAAAAGGTTGACAGGAAGTGCATACAGACATAAGAGTTTTGAGAATCTGGCCTATAATAAAGCAGAAATACTGGTAATGTGCAGTAAGTCAATCAGAATCTAAAATAGAAAGATAGGTTATTATTTTGGGAGTAACCCTTCATCAGAACCAACACTGTCAGATTGGGGAAGCCCCTTATGTAAGACTGACAGAACACATCAGCCCAAGAAAACAAAGATGTTGAGATTTTCCACAGAAAGGATTTGGAAATAAGTTACATTTAAGTGGTGTGTTTTAAATGAAAGTGGGTTTAGAATGCTCCTTACATCCTCAGAGGCACGGAGGCAAAGAGTTTACATATTACTGAGCTAGGCATCCTGTAAACATCCACACTTATTGTTGTTTAGGTGACTCTAATTATTTGTGCCCAGCATGGAGTGTCCAGACTCTGGGTGCAGTACAGTTCATTTTATTGCCGGCCTCTGAACATGGAAGAAATCAGATAGATAGCCCCTCCCACTTTGTGTGATCAGAAAATGAAAAGAAAAACACTTGTTCAATATCAATCAGGTGTGGTGTCTGTTGAGAGGGAAGGTGCTTTAAGAAGAATGCTGGCCTTGGCTTAGCTAGTTGGCCAGCATTCAGAAAAAATGACTTCAAGAAAATGTTTTTTTTTACAGCTTGCTACAAGTGACAAAGTGGTGTATGTTTATTACTTTCCCTGTTTGTGATGAGGAAAAAGAAGTTAGTGTAGCGGTTCGAATAGATCGCCACTAAATAAGAGAGTTTGACTTCGACGAACTATTAACAAGTTGTTTATTTACAGGAACAGACTAATTACATCAGGTAAGATGGCAGGTAAGATGGCTGACTGTAGGAGCACCGTGGTATAGGTCTTGTCCCAGCGGGGACATCACGAGGACTAACTAGAAGCTTCCCAGCTCAACTGCCAGCAGGTTCCGAGCTCAACTGCCAGCAGGTTCCGAGCTCAACTGCCAGCAGGTTCCGAGCTCTGACGTCATGACGTCAGAGTACAGGAGAGAAGCCTGAGTATAGTAACAGACACATACAGTAAGGTAAGTTAAAGGGAATTATGTATATCCATGTATGTAAGGGACAACCGGTGGTACCACCACATTAGTTGGATTAAAATTAGGGCAAAAGGATACAAAATCAATTTAATTACAGTCCCCAGGTTACACTACTAAATGATTAGATATTGGGCAATATGGGCGCACCCCTGAACATAAGATTTGGGGATAGCTTACGAATATGACTAGTACTGAGGGAATATCTAAGGCAAACCCAAAGGGCAGCTGCCTGGGATACTGATTTGTGCTGGTGATAAACGTGACTTAAAATAGTTAAAACTTAAGAGTTAATGGAGTAGTCACAATAATATCTAAAAATGTTAATCACATCAAAAGAGGCAGAAATTAAAATGGTGTGATTAGCAATGGAAGAAAAAGTGAGAGAATTTCAGCTAAGAGGATGAGAGTTTGAACTGAGAGCACAAGGGCTTTCACCTATGTTGTGTATGTAACCTGTTCCACCTTAAGAGAGCTTAAGCCTGTTCCACCTTAAGAGATGTACTACTTTCTCAGGCTGCTGTAGACGTAATACCGGGGGTGAACACACCGGTATATAAGCACTGTGCAGTAATCTTGTATTCAGTATAGTCCCTACCTCCAACCAGTAAAGACCTGTTTTTATTGTTACTCATTAGTCTGTTTTAATTAACTAAATAATTCACAGACTTAACACTGGTGACGAGTCAGGTTCTTACCCTGCGGCAGTTATTCCACGGCGGTTGAAGAGAGGTTTCAAACCTCACCACTCACCACCCCACTGGAAGTGACCGGCATTAGGACCCTGAAGCCTCCATCAGCTTGTGAACCGGAGTAGAAGACAGGACTGGGGAAGAGAGAGGTATAGGGCGATAGCGATCGGCAGATAAGGGCCGGGCCGCTTTCAAGTGCGAGGCGCAGCCGGGCTATCGATCGCATCCGCTGATAAGGGCCGCACTCGGGGGCTGAAGGGAGATGGCGTCGGGGGACGGGTGAAGACCGTCAAGCGCGGGAAAACCGCCATTTTGTGGGCGGAGGACGACGGCAAGAGCGGGAAGCCGCCATCTTTGATAACAAGTAAAGAAAAGAAAATCTGAGAAATTGCAAATCTACAATGCCTAAACACGGGAATATTAGCACCTTTGATAGTGACCTCGAAGATTGGGCCATATATGTTGAAAGAGTAAAAAATTATTGTAAGGCCAATAAAATTCGTGACCAAGATAAAGCTCTAACATTATTAAATTTAATGGGTGCGAAGACATACTGGCAATTGAAACACCTGTTATCACCAGATGAACCGGCGGATAAGACGTTCGATGAGATTGTTACTGTCCTGAAAGATCATCTAAACCCCACGCCGCTGATGCTAGCGGAACGATTTAAATTTTACGACAGAAGGCAGCTACAGCATGAAAGCAATGCTGAATATTTGCTGGAATTGCGTAAATTAGCGAAATATTGCCAGTTTGGAACGGGACTGACAGAGGCACTTCGAGACAAATTTGTGTGTGGTTTATTTAAACAGGATACACAAAAGCGACTGCTCGAGGAGAATGAGCTGACGCTTGAGAAGGCGGTCACTATGGCAGCAGCACACGAAGCCGCAGCGAGAGGCACGGCAGTAATGCAGCTACGGTCACCGGAGCTCAGTGCACACAAATTGGGTGTGAGTTCTGGCAAATGTTATCGTTGTGGAAAGACAACGCATGATCAGAACCAGTGTTGGTTTAAAAACCAAGAATGTAGAACTTGTGGTAGGCTTGGACATATAGCTAGAGTATGCAGGTCAGCGAAGAAGACCAGCAACAAGAAGTCACCGCAAGGGAAATACGCAAAGGTACACAAGGTGGCCGAACAGGAGTCCGATTCAGACGCAAGCAGTATTGAACTGGCTAGCTTAAGGGTACTCAACGTTGGTAAGGGTGCAGACCTCCAGACAATTTGGGTTACTCTTCAGATAGAAGGAGTCCAAGTAAAAATGGAATTGGACACTGGATCGGCATTGTCGGTCATGAATAAGAAAGATTACAGAAGGTTATTCCAACATATTCCCCTACAGGATACGGAGATTATATTGACAACCTACACGGGGCAGAGAGTGTACCCCATCGGGACAATAAAGGTTGCAGTGGCCAACAAGGGCGAAGGAAGTCAAATAATGGACTTATATGTGCTACCGGAGGGAGGTCCACCACTACTAGGCTGGGAGTGGTTTAGAAACATAAATATGGACTGGCATTCGCTAAAAGCCATAAAGAGTGAGAACTCGGTGCAGATAATCAGCCCAGACTCTAGAACTGATGATGGTAAGACCAACCCATGTGCAAAAGACAAAGTTTCAGCACAGAATTCCACTGAGCAACAACAACATAGTTTAACAGAGAATTCTGAGTCTGTCAAGTCTACTGATATGCACATTTTTGAGGGACACTGGGCTCGAACTCAACTCCATTTCAAACTACAACAGCAATTAGAACAAATGATTCGCCGTTTTGAGCAAGAGATGAATGAAATAAAAAAGTTCTTTGTTACAGAGTGGGAGAATCTGGAAAGTCAACAGAAGCAACTGATGGAGAAAATGGAGCAGGAGCACACCAACCATCTGCGCGAGGAGGCCGAACGAATCAAAGCTGATTCAGGTTCTGAAGGTGCATGCCATAATCTGGTGTCAGAAGAGTTAACGGTCAGCCAACTCCTTCATATGCTGAGGGACAAGACTCTGAAATGGGAAAAACTTGAACACGAGCTGCGATCTTCAAAGGAAAAGGGTTCGGAGCTCTCAAAAGTCATTGAGATGGCTGATGTGACGACACAGACTGAAACGACTGCAACAGAGCAGCCATTGGATGCCAAAAGTACGCTGACTCACGTCAATGTAGAACAACAGACCGCTGAAACAGCTGCTCCGGTAGAGGGATTGCATAGTCCGATCAATCAATCTTCAAAGGAAGTTGAAGTATTAAAATCACAAATGAGGTCACTAGTAAACGACTTGCTGAAAGCCCAGAAAAAGCTGGATGCAGAGGTACACATGAAGAAGTCTCTTCAGGAAAGATGTCTGGATTTGGAACAAGAGCTGGCTAACGTCCAGCTGGGTATGGAGGAAATAGACGACCCTCTCACTGGTCTAGCTCAGGACGACACCGAATATTACCATGACCTGGTGGACGACACCGAATATTACGATGTCCTGTCCTGCCCAGCTTGTAACTTCGACTCCCAAAGTGCAGAAATCATGGAGGAGCACCAAAAGTCTACGGAACATCGGGAGAAGCTGGCTCTACGACGGAAACAGGAGGGAGAGAAGGAGGAACTGCGCATGCAGCTGGCAGCTGTGGCAGCTGACAATGGAGCCCAGAGAGTCTCCAAGAAGCAGAAAAGGAAAAGTAAAAACAGAAGATGACCCATCTGAACCATTATCACCTCTACCAGATCACACACGTGGTCCCTCCGAACGGAGCCAAATCAGTTCGGAAGTTCAAGCTGTTAAATCCATGAAAGGACTATTGAATGAGTAACGTGAACCGACTACACCACAGAGATTGAATCTGTGAACTGTTTTCCGCAGAGACTGAATCTGTGATATGTTACGTTAAACATGAAGTTATATATGTATATCTGTTATTACGTTATGTTAAATGGGGGGGATGACTATAAAGCTAAGAAGGGAGGAGTGTTGTGTATGTAACCTGTTCCACCTTAAGAGAGCTTAAGCCTGTTCCACCTTAAGAGATGTACTACTTTCTCAGGCTGCTGTAGACGTAATACCGGGGGTGAACACACCGGTATATAAGCACTGTGCAGTAATCTTGTATTCAGTATAGTCCCTACCTCCAACCAGTAAAGACCTGTTTTTATTGTTACTCATTAGTCTGTTTTAATTAACTAAATAATTCACAGACTTAACAACCTAGAGAAAGACCAAGGGGAATATAGACAGGAAAAATAGCAGCGCAAAGGGAATGGCATGAACCCGACGAGAAGGAGAAACAGCGTCAACACAAGGCCAATGAGAAGGAGACACTGCGTGAGCATGAAGCTGTAATGAAAGGAGAAGTGTCATCACGCTCATCAACTGGCATGTGTCCAGAAATGAGACCACGGAACATGGGGCCCACAGTTTTATAAAAGCAAATCTGTTTCCAAATTTTAATGAGGGGGGTGGTATTGATAGTTTTATACGGATTTTTTAATTGTTAGCCGGTCATGGGACAAGGGTGAATGGACCAGCTGACTAGCAACTTCACTAAGTGGAAAAGTACTTGTGGAATTTTCACATGTCAATCTGGACAGTAGTATGGACTATGATACTGTAAAGCGTGCTATTCTCAGAGCTTAGAATTTAACACCTGAAGCATATAGGCAAAACTTTAAGAAACTAGGGAAAACTCAGTTCATTCGTTACAGGGAAATGGTTATCAAGCTCAAAAACATAGCGATGTGGCTAGGTGTAGCAGACCACAAAGTATTTGCCATTTACTGTTAAGGGACAAATTTCTAGAAATAGTTCCAGATTTATGAATCTGGTTACTTGATCTGGAGTTTAAAACGCTCAAGTAGCTAGGTGCACGTGCTGACCATTTTATGGCCTTGTGAGCCTCAATGCGCTGTCTCATGGGTGGGGGACTAGATGCCTCATGAACTGCTCAGTGAACCAGCTGCCCAACTCCCATGGGTGAGGCCAGATTACGACCGTCAAGCAAAAGTCAAAGATCTGAAGGCAGTTAAATCAAATGTTTTAAATGTCCACAAGGTGAGCCACTGCTGGTATCTTAGAAATCTTGCAGCACAAACCGGGGATCGGGGGAATTGGAGGTCGCATGAGCTCGTAAAGTATGTCACGATCAGTTGTGCAGTGACCGCCCATGTAGATAGGTTGACATCTTACCTAAAGGGACGCAGGTAAGTGAGTTGTGAGGCACTGGTTATTTTTTTCATAATGGTAGTTCTTCTATACTATTATGTAAAGGGAAAGGTTTCGGGGACTGTGGATGACCAGAGAAGTACCCATGGCAAGAGTTACGCAGGGGCCATAAGTGTGAGTCCATCTTGTTCATTGTTTTAATAGAAAATGTCGTCGATACTGAGGGGGTTATATTCAACCAGCTAAAGGTTGAGGAGACCAGGCTGCTGCAGCACAGGGCCACAGCCTTATTGGTCCAACACAGGCAGCCACAGAAGTTGCTGACAAAGTGGCAGACGGTCTAGGGCTGAAGAAACTAAAGGGGTCTATGGCGAGTTTGGCTGAAGCTCTGGTCAGCTCCAAACACAGCAGTGATGTGCAGAATGGAGGCTAGCAGCCCACCGAATGATTTTAGGTGTTTACTGCTCCAGTGGTGCTTGGGTAGTACATTGCAAGCTGGAATGGAGGAGATGCAGCTACTGAACAGCATACAACAGCTCAGGGAAAGACAGAGAGAAAACTCACCCCTCACTTTAGGGACTGAATTTAAAAAGGCACTTTATATAGGCAGTGTGCTTTCAGTCGCATAGATAGACGGGGAGTGCTTGGGAAGCAGCTCTGTCTCTCGCCCCGTGCAGGATAAAATTGCCTTATGTGTTTTACCTGCTCAAGGCAGAGGCATTGGATACATTGGGCACAGCTGCCTCAGCTAGGTGATGAATGGAGTGACAGGATAAGCTCATGACAGAACCCAGTGGCAGCACCGCAATACTGTCCCAAGGCAAAGCTGGGGGTTTGTTGTGACCCGGCTGCAGGACCAGCAGTTTGGGACTGTCACATAGTGCAAGCATACCCTGCTGCACAGTACATGGAACCGTCGTTAGTGCAACTGGTCAGAAGTGCCAGGCTCAGAAATGGCACATCTCTTGGGAAAGTTTCAGTGCAGCCTATGGATTCCGGAAGGTATCAGCAAACATGGTGGAGAGCCCAGAGTGGATGCACGGGCCTTGTGAGTGAGCTGCAGGGCTCGCACATGAGCGACCTCCCCTGGTGGAGGGAGATGTGTCACATTTCACTGTTTTACCATAGAAGGGACTTGGAAATGAGTTGCATGTAAGTAGTGTGTATTAAAATAATCTGGGTTTGCACAAGTTTAAAATCCTCCCTACCGCCTTTGCTGCAGGCACTATGATAAAGTGGAGTATTGATGTTAATGAGCTCAGCACTGAAGATGTGTTCCACAATGACTGAGCACTATAGGTAATTTGTTGTCTTGTTCCAGACTTCTACAAACACCCACGCCTATTATCATTGGGATGACCTTATTCATTTGAGCCCAGCATGGAGTGTCTGTCGAGAATCCATTCGCAGGGAGGAGGTGGGGGTGGAGAGGTGGGAGGGAGGCCGAAATTCTGTTGACAGGCCTGCGGGTGATTAATTGAACAGGAAAGAATTCCGACTGAGTGTCCCCAATTCCCTTTCTGTGGTGAGAAGAAACAAAGAGATAAAAACGCTTATTTAAGGTCAGTTAGATGGTGAGACCTGCTGAAAAGAAGGTCAGTAAGGTCCAAGCAGACTTCTTTCAAGGAGAAAGCCAGGCTTGGCTGAAACAGTTGGCAAGGATTCAGAGAAAAAGACTGCCCAAGAAAAGTGATTTTTCCCCCCCTATCTTGCTAAAGGAATAGTGTGGTATATTTTCTTGTTCATGAGGAGGTAACATAAATTAGTTGGATTACGGTAAGATTTGATTCTAGTAGTTATTCATTTGTTTATTGTCTGTAAAATACAGCAGCTTAATGATTTGTATCTGGGCTCGTCTCACTAATAGTGTCATCAAACTGCCTACCGAAAGATTAGAGAAGTGTGACTGAGAGCAAATGCAAAAAACACTATCCATTTCAGGGTACAAGAGGGCTTTACTGTTACAACCCCAGGTTATGATATATAATATGATAATAGGCAATGCGAACACAATGCTGAACACAAGATGTGGTGATTGCTTGTGGGCGTGACCAGTGCCTTTGAATCCAAATGAATATCTAAGGCAGACCAAAATTTAGTAAAATGTACCGTAAGTGAAATGAAGAAGGGGGCATCCATAGTGATAGTTGTAAACCTTTAGGTATATTGAGGTAAATTTAAATGGCCTACTGTCAGACTCTTGAGGCAAGTGTTAAATATAGGATAAAGTGGAGCATGGCTAAAAATAGCACATAAAAGTGGCACATTACATATCCTCTATGAATTAAAAGTAAGTGCTTATTCCATCCTCACGTATAGATAAGTGAGCATCCTTACTTTAGTAGATGTATACAAAAATAGTGACACGCAAACCCTTTGATTCTAAAAGCTACATTTCTAATAAGAGAAATAATGGGCTTATTGCAGACAATGAGGGAGAAATTAGATTTGTGACCAAAACAGACGCAAAGTTGTCGGCGGCACCACTCTGCGCATCAGTCGATGCTGCTTGGGGCCCAAGCCACATTCAGTGTCACCGGCAAGCTGTAGGTGCCAAACACTTTATCTCACCAGTTGGAGAGGCCTGGAAATCAGCCATCTCCTATGCTGAGCCAGCTGGCAGATCGAGTCTAGCGTTGGACTTGCATATTTAAGGAGCCTAACACCTGTTTCAGATGGGCATCATAGACGACTAAAATTTGCCTGAGCCAGTGTGGGGTCCGCCGCACTTCTGTTGCAGTTCGGGCACGGCAGCTCACGACGCAAAATTCGGAGGCTTACTCTGATCTTATATCAGGAAAATGGAGCTGGTGTCCTGGCCAACATTTATTCTTCAACCAAATACAGATTATCTGATTACAGATTATCTCAGCAGTCTTGATAAAGGGTTTTGACCCGAAACGTTGACTCTGATTTCTCTCCACGGATGTTGCCTGGCCTGCTGAGTTTTTCCAGCATTTTCTGTTGTTATTACAGATTATCTGATCGTTGTCTTATTGTTTGTGGGACCTTGCGACATGCCAGTGGGCTGGCACGTTTACCTACATTGCAGCAGTGCACTTCCAAAGTACTTCATTGAATCTGAAGCGCTTTGGGAGGTCCTCAGGTGGTGAAAGGTGCTATATAGATGCAAGTTTTTTCTTTGTTTCTTTATGCAGAGGGTTGTTAAGATATGGGTGCCCTACTAGAAAGCGGTAGAAGAACAAGTCATAATAGCTTTTATAAGAGAAGTGGATAAATATTTGAAAAAGAAAAATTGTAAAGGTTAGGGGGGTAAAGGGAGGGGAAAGGAGCTAAGTGAATACAATCGTCGCTAAGCAAAAGGAAAAATATCTGACATATTGGGCAGAAACAACAAAAACCCAAAGCAAACTCAATTGCTACTTGGCCCTAAACAGACAATACAACATAGCTGATTACCTGACCATGGTAAAGGATAACAAACTGAGAAGAACCTTGACAAGGTACAGACTTAGCGAACATAGCCTAGCGATCGAAAAAGGCAGACACAGGCAGACCAGGCTGCCAAGAGAGGACAGGATATGCTCGCACTGCAGTCAGGGAGTGGTGGAGACAGAGATGCACTTCCTCACAGCTTGTGGAAAATATCAGGGCATCAGGGAGAATTTCTACCAAAAATTCTCACAAATATGCCCTGATTTCAGAAATCTGAATGACAACCAAAAACTCCCATTCCTACTGGGAGAGGAGAGAAGCTGTATAACACTGGCGGCACGCTATGTTACAGCTTGCCATGAACAGAGAGCCAACCAGTAAACTAAGAAAAGAATATATATAAACAATGCGAATGTATATTTATACACTCAGGGATATACCTGTTTATACACTGTATGAATAGAACTGCGTTTATGTGGTAAACCATAAATGTATTTTGATGCTTTGGCAACATAAGATGTAACTTATCATGCCAATAAAGCGATTTGAATTGTGAATTGTGAATTGTGAATAGCTCAGAGAGCTGGAATAAGTGCACTGGTCAGAATGGCCTCCTATTGTGCTGTAAAATACTATGGTTCTACATCGAGACTAAAGGACAAACTTGCAATAAGAGAGTTGGAGACAAACATAAGTATAGAGATGCCAAGAGAAAATATGCAAGATCCATACAGTGATAACAGAAATAAAAGATCAACAGAAACATACAGGTAAGGACACAGAAAGAAGAAACCAAGCAACCATTATAAGAGATACCCAATTTTTATTTCTATATTTTGAGATTAATTGAGATCAACTAATTCAATTTAAACTTTTCTCAATGTAATTTTTATTGCAACAGCTAGCCACCATTTCTAGATAATTGTAGGCACAGAATGCTTCCAACACGCATTTTCAGAGCTATGATACTGAGTCCAGCAGTAACAGCAAATACATTTTTAATGTAAAAGTATTTAGTCTTCTCTAATGTTTCATGAGCAGTTAAATATAATATATTTTGATCATGAATACAATTTTTGAAAGCCTTCGCTGCTGTATTCCTTCAAACAGTTCCCTTTTTGGACCCCTCCACAGTCTCTAAATTGTCAGACTGCTTGTCCAACATGAGCAGAAATGTTCTCCAATTAAATATTGGGAAGACCAAAGCCATTGTTTTCGGTCTCCGCCACAAACTCCGTTCCCTAGCCACTGACTCCATCCCTCACCCTAACATCTGTCTGAGGCTGGACCACACTGTTCACAACCTTAGTGCCATATTTGACCCTGAAATGAGCACCTCCGTAACATCGCCTGTCTCCGCCCTTGCCTCAGCTCATCCGCTGCTGAAACCCTCATCCATGCCTTTGTTACCTCTAGACTTGACTATTCCAATGCACTCCTGGCTGGCCTCCCACATTCTACCCTACGTAAACTTGAGGTGATCCAAAACTTGGCTGCCCCTGTCCTAACTCGCACCAAATCCCGTTCACCCATCACCCCTGTGCTCGCTGACCTACATTGGCTCCCAGTTAAGCAACGCCTCGATTTCAAAATTCTCATCCTTGTTTTCAAATCCCTCCATGGCCTCACCCCTCCCTATCTCTGTAATCTCCTTCAGCCCCACAACACCCTGAGATATCTGCGCTCCTCTATTTCTGCCCTCTTGAGCATCCCTGATAATAATCGCTCAACCATTGGTGGCCGTGCCTTTTGTTGCCTAGGCCCTAAGCTCTGGAATTCCCTGCCTAAACCTCTCCGCCGCTCTACCTCTCTTTCATCCTTTAAGACGCTCCTTAAAACCTACCTCTTTGACCAAGCTTTTGGTCACCTGCCCTAATTTCTCCTTAAGCGCCTCGGTGATCAAATTCTTTTGTTTTCTAATACTCGCGTTTTACTACTTTAAAGGCATTATATAAATACAAGTTGTTGTTGTTGAGGCAAGTCTTCAGTGTGGAATGAGAAATGCAAAGTGAAGCATCTAAATCTTTGGCAAGTAGTGACTGTTATGATTCAAGCTTGTTTTAGGTACATTTTCTCATGCCCAACACAAAAGTCCATTTCTACAGACAAGCCTTTGCTACCTGCAAACCAAAACACGACGTTGTGTGCAAAATAATCTGGGATAGCAAGCTGCAGGGTGAATTAATTAACCTTTTTTTAACCGTTAAGATATACTCTATAAATAGTATGGAATGTCTCCATAACCACCTGATCCCTCCGACTGGTGATAAATACCACAGTGACAGACTTAGGCTGAAAACTACGTATCGAGTTGATTAGGAAGTAAGAAGCAAGATTTGAAACAAACAGTAGATTTTAGTTAGAATATAAAAGTTAATTTAAATCAAGTTTCTCTTTGAAAACAGTAAAAGTCCTGAAACCTTTTGCAGTTCTCTACTACTTCAAGCAACTTGGACTACACGTTATTGATCACAAAATTATGGATTGGGAAGACCAATCGGCCCATCTTAATTCATCTATCCAGAGAGACCCTAACCTTCACTCCCTTGTCGCATCCATTGTTTGTTAAATGATTCCAGGGATTTTGCCTCCTACATTATTTTAAAGTTTAATCCACTTGTTGATCACTCTTTGTGTGAAGAAGTATTTCTTGATATCAGTCCTAAAAGGGTCTTTTTAAACCTGTGTCCACGCATTCTATTGCTGCACTTTAAAGTAATACTCCAGGTTAAATGTTACGATACTCAAACAATCTACTATACTTCTATAAGATCACCCAAGTTTTTCCAATGACGAGACTTCTGTGAGAAATTAATTCCACTTCATAACTTCATTAGCTTTTGCCCATGTTGTGGTACAGCGAGAAAGGAACTAGAAAGCTAGTGCTCCCACCTTGGGTTATATCCTCCTCATTTCCTTTGATGTTAAGCTGATACAAAGGAAGATAAAAATAAAATCCTTCATAATTAGTCAAAACTATCAATCAAAGTGGAGTTCAAAGGCACAAAGTGCCTTACAGGTTTCCTGATTCGATTTTTTAATACCTCTACAACAAAGCAACTCTCCCACAATGCATGACACCCGCCCCACCCTTGGAGAATAGCCACTGCTGATACTGGTTTGTCTGCAAAAGTTGCTAAGCAATCCTTATAAGCAGAGGTCAAACAACTAACTTCCTTTGATAGAGGCATTTACATACTAGCCAGGGCTCCATTCCTCACTGAGAGACATTTTAGAAAAATAACAAGATATTGGACTGGTTAAAAATTTGTTTAAATATATATATTTAGAAAATTCTTGCAATCAGAAACTGCACAAAAATGATGAGGCTGAGAGATGTACTGGTGGCTCTTGATCTGCAGAATAATGTGCTAATGTGGCACAACTGAAGCAGCACCGTGCACTTTTGAGAGTGAAAAATAACATTTGACAACAGCAACATTTCAGTTTTGACACTTCCCTTTCTCCACTGAACTGAGCAAGAAAAAGACTCTTGGAAGTTCGAAGTGTGCAGACAGTATGATTTAGCCACACTGCTGTAATCATGTTCCAGGCACCATAAATCACTGTCAGCATAATTAGGACACAATTATTTCTACTGATTTCCATAATAATATGGTATCTTATTGATGGATTGACATCCATAGAAAAGATTTTTTTTTGGTGCGTATCTAATTTGCATTTGTTTAGTTGGTTCATAGCCAACACATTTAATGGCTTGTCTGATTTCACTGAGAAATCCATTTGCTTGCTTGAAAGTCTTGATGGGAAGAAGACAGATGTTAGAGGGGGAAAAAAAAGTTAAATTAGGTTAAAACCCCCTTCCCCAAACAAAAACCTCCCAAAAATTCTGCTTTAATTAAATTACGAAGAGTTTTGATAGAGTGAACAAGAAAAGTCCTTCTCTGGCTCGGGAGTCATTGAAATCGGGTAACTAAGTTAAAATTGTCATTAAGAGAGTAAGGACAAAGTTTATGACAAATTTCTTCATGCAGCCGGTTATTGGAGCGTAGAATGCTTTGCCACCGGAAGTAGTTGAGGCAGAAACCATTGCAGCTTAAGGGACGAGTAGATAAATACTTAAAGCAGAGTATGGGGAGAGAGCAAGACAGTGGTATTAGTTTTTGACTGCGTTAACAAAGAGCTGACACTATGGATGAATGGCCCCCTTCTGTGGTGTGAACTTATATGGTCCTAGTCTAGACCCAGGGCTGCTTTAGGCACTGCAGTGCCATGGCTGCAGTAGACCCTCGATGCACAGGTGTCTCTCCGCAGTCATACCAGGAACCTCTGCACCAGACTCATGTGCATTGCTGAAGAAATTCCCATTCACTGCATGGATCTCCTCCAGACCTGAGCGTTTTCCTACACCACAACAGTGACTACACTTCAGAAGTACTTCATTAGCTGTGAAGTGCTTTGCGATTCCCTGAAATCGTGAAAGGCGTTATATAAATGCAAGTTATTTTCTTTCTTTCATTTGTCTTTGTTAAAGCCCCTTACATGAGGACCTGGATTAAGCAGTTGATGATGACTGAGCCTGGCACATGATATTGGGGTTGGGCATCTGGACCATCAAGGTGGCTGACATGACTTAAGCTGCCCTGTGTTGGTATTCTATCATCTTGAAGGAAGCTGTCTGTTAGATAATTGATGAAGCTTTGAGACTTGGGACAACAACTGCTAGAAAATATTATTTAGATGCCAGATATGAGGACACACTCTCATATCCAGCGTTACAGAGGCAAACAGCTGCTACTAAAACTCCACATCGCCAACTGGTGGAACCGACTTTTTGATAGGCGTAGTTTGTGTCCATGCTGTGGTCAGGAGGATGACGGTGATGTTCTCACATTTTATGATGAGTCGTGCTGCTTGTGAGGACCACGTGGTGCCTGCTAGCCACCTAACGAGGTCAAATCTATGCTTGTGTGTTGTCTGACAACCAATTAGCATATATCCTCCTTGAGAGGAGGTAAAAAATGGGGAGTGGGGTGGTGTCTTTGTGTTTGAGGCAGCTCCAAGATGACATGCCAAATGGAAGTTTGGAATCAAGTCAACCCGCTGTGGCAGGCCCACTGTACTCCAGCACGCTGTTTATGATTAACTGGCAAGTCTGGCTAATTAATGGAACTTGGAGAGGTAGATCTATCACTGGGATTGGTATTCTTGCCACTCAGCTTCAGGCAACCCTGCACGCCAACACACTAATGAATAGCTAGACAAGAGCAGGAAGTTTACTAATGATGGTAAGCTGTGCAATTTTAACTGATTAAACTCCAGCTGCATCCCTGGCTCCTAAGCCTCGGCTGTGCTGACCTGTGCTGAAGCTCTCTGAACTTTAGTAAGTTAGAAGTGTCCATAGGGGCATCTTAAACATGGTGATGTGTTCCATGCATGAGACAGCAGGGTTGACCAAAAAATTGTTAATCTTGTTATAGTGATTCAAGTGTAAAATCATTACTTTGATTGTAATAAGATGTGTTTATACAAAAGTATCATAGAATAGAATCATAGAATGGTTACAGCACAGAAGGAGGCCATTCAGTTCGTTGAGCCCGTGCCGGCTCTCTGCAAGAGCACTTCAGCTAGTCCTACTCCCCCGCTCTTTCCCTGTAGCCCAGCAAATTTTTTTCCTTCAGGTACTTATCCAATTCCCTTTTGAAAGCCACGATTGAATCTGCCTCCACCACCTTTCCAGGCAGTGCATTCCAGATCCTAACCACTCGCTGCATAAAAAAGTTTTTCCTCATGTTGTCTTTGGTTCTTCTGCCAGTCATCTTAAATCTGTGTCCTCTGGTTCTCGACCCTTCCGCCAATGGGAACAGTTTTGGGAACAGTTACTCTCTATCTACTCTGTCTAGACCCCTCATGATTTTGAACACCGCTATCAAATCTCCTCTCAACCTTCTCTGCTCTAAGGAGAACAGCCCCAGCTTCTCCAGTCTATCCACGTAACTGAAGTCCCTCATCCCTGGAATAATTCTTGTAAATCTTTTCTGCACCCTCTCAAAGGCCTTCACATCCGTCCTAAAGTGTGGTGCCCAGAATTGGACACAATACTCCAGTTGAGGCCGAACCAGTGTTTTATAAAGGTTCATCATAACTTCCTTGCATTTGAGCTCTATGCCTCTATTTATGAAGCCCAGGATCCCGTATGCTTTTTTAACTGCTTTCTCAACCTGCCCTGCCACCTTCAACGATTTGTGTGCATATATCTCCAGGTCTCTCTGTTCATGCACCTCCTTATACCCTTTAGTTTATATTGCCTCTCCTTGTTCTTCCTACCAAAATGTATGACTTTGTACTTTTCTGCGGTTAATTTCATCTGCCACGTGTCCGCCCATTCCACCAGCCTGTCTATGTCCTCTTGAAGTCTATCACTATTCTCCTTGCTGTTCACTATACTTCCAAGTTTTGTAGTAGTATACTGTAGTATAAACAGCAGTTAATAAGTCAATAACAACAACATGCTAATGGAAAGAGACAGGCTGGGTAGAGAGAGTCCCATGACTACTCTTGCTGAGGCCCCAAAAATTTTAGTCAATGTGACAGGAAATCTGTACAAGTGGTAGATTTAACATGTTCGTACAACCTTGTATTCATTTTCTACAATCCCTGGGAAATGAGTCCACATCTTTACAAATCACCTCTTGTACAGGTTTTCTGCCACAGTGGCTCTGAATATACTCCAGGGTGAGGCCCTGAAATTAATTGCTTTATCCTTGATAATTCAGCTGAAAGGGCAAGTAGCAACAGGATACTTGGTTAGGAATTGGATTGTAGGTTAAGGGGATAGGCATAGACTGAGGTGATCAAATAATCCACAGAAACCTTTAAGTGCTGTGTAATACCTACTTAAATAATATTTTAAGAATCTATATTGTGTCCTTGTACATTTCATGTTAAATCTTTTTTGAACAGATTTATAGAGAAGCACCATCTGATAGTTGAGAAGAGAGAACAGCTGCATGTCACAGTGACTTACAAGTGACACAATGACATGTTTGCAATGTAGTAAGGTGGTTCAACAAACATTGTATTAATCTGTGGGTTTTAAAAAAAATCAGCTTTTGTTAAACATTTAAGCATTGACACTGTGTCTTTAAAAGGAATTGATTCCCCGCCTCTATTTATTATAAATTACTTTTTGTTTTCCTCATAGCTCCCCATCTAGTGCAGTGAACAAATTAAGGTGGCAACTTTGTGTGAAAGTAAGTGGTCTGATCACTTGATGATGCCAGGGTGCTTATTAAAACTTAAATGTACTTTACCTCTTCTGGGAAAGAAAAGGTGAATAAGGTAGAAGACAATAAAAATGATAAAAAGCAGAGAGAAAAGTTCTTTAGTCAAAGTAGGAATCCCTCCAGAACATGCTTTCAATAACTATGAATACGTCTTCTCATGGATGTGGAATCCTGTGACCAACTCTGGGGCTGCTACGACTGACATTCTGCTTTTTCATTTTTTGTTGCAGGCTCTCAAACTACGAGAAAACTGTAGTTGCCCTACTTTAACATCTGTAGATCCACGATTGGTCTTCAAGCGCAGCATGCAGGAGATGTTGAAGCTTTCAAAGCAGTGGGAAGAAGCAATTAGCACAGATTCTGGAACTAAGCAGCTACCTCAGTGCCACGAGCCTGGTCCAGTCATAATGGAGAGAATACCTACAGTGGTTACAGTACAGGCACTCCAAAATACACCAAACTCGCCAAAATAAATGTATTTAATTTGTATTCAATATCATGGCACGAAAATCAGCATTTTGTGTTCCATTTTTAACTGACAGTGAGAAGTAGAATGTTCTGAGGTGATTGGGGTCCCAAAGCAAATATTCCATCTGCCCCTGAATTTCCAGGAAACTTCTGACTGTTTTCTAATTGTTCCATTAATCAGGTATGGTTCTGTTTTGTTCTGGATTGCAGCCAAACATAGTAGGAAATCTGCTTCACATGGAAAGAATATAACTTGACTGGAGCATTTTTGATGGCAGGCGTGGATGGAATATCAACTCTGACGTGTTCCATGGAATTCCTGTTGCACAGAGGCATACCTTGGCTGCGAAGATATTCTGGCTAGTGAAGCCCTCTTAAGGAGACTGGGTCAAATTTGTTCATTATGTGGCATAATTCAACATAAAAGTGTAGAATAAAGTAGGGAAAAGTAATAACCATGAGAAATATATGATATAAGGTTTAAGTAGTAAGAACATAAGAAATAGGAGCAGGAGTAGGCCAATCGGCCCCTCGAGCCTGCTCCACCATTCAATAAGATCATGGCTGATCTGATCCTAACCTCAAATCTACTATCACTCTGCATCCCTCCCGAACCCATGTGATCTCCTGGGCGAGGCGAAAAACCAGATAAAAAACCCAATGGCCAATTTGGGAGAAAAAAATCTGGGAAATTCCTCTCCGACCCATCTAGGCGATCGAAACTCGTCCAGGAGATCACTGTCCCAATATTTTCTACAGTACTTACCATCTGTAAAAGGTGATCTCCACCCCAGCCAGGAACAAGAATAGAACCATCTCCTGAAATCTAACACATAATTAGAAAACAAGAAGTAGGAGCAGAACCAGGCTACATGGCCCCTGGGCCCGCTCCATTACCCACAGGGCCATGACCGTTTCGAACATAGACTCGTCCAATTTCCTGCCCGCTCCCCGTAACCCCTAATTCCCTTTACTTCTAAGAAACTGTCTATTTTTGTTTTAAATTTATTTAATGATGTAGCTGCCACAGCTTTCTGGGGCAGCAAATTCCACAGACCTACTACCCTCTGAGTGAAGAAGTTTCTCCTCATCACAGTTTTGAAAGAGCAGCCCCTTATTCTAAGATTATGCCCCCTAGTTCTAGTTTCACCCATCATTGGGAACATCCTCACTGCATCCACCCGATCAAGCCCCTTCACAATCATATGTTTCAATAAGATCGCCTCTCATTCTTCTGAACTCCAATGAGTAGAGTCCCAACCTACTCAACCTCTCCTCATATGTCCACACCCTCATCCCTGGGATTAACTGAGTGAACCTTCTTTGTACTGACTCGAGAGCAAGTATGTCTTTTCTTAAGTATGGACACCAAAACTGTATGCAGTATTCCAGGTGCGGTCTCACCAATACCTTGTACAACTGCAACAATAACTCCCTGTTTTTATATTCTATCCCCCTAGCAATAAAAGCCAACATTCCATTGGCCTTCTTGATCACTTGCTGCACCTGCATAGTAAATTTTTGAGTTTCGTGCACCAGGACCCCCAGATCCCTTGGTACTACAGTACTTTCCAGTTTCTTGCCATTAAGATAATAACTTGCTCTATGATTTTTCCTGCCAAAGTGCATAACCTCACACTTTCCAGTATTGTATTCCATCTGCCAAATCTCTGCCCACTTACTTAGCCTGTCTATGTCCCTTTGCAGGTTTTTTATGTCCTCCTCACTCACTACTTTCCTTCCCATCTTTGTGTCATCTGCAAACTTTGATATGTTACACTCGGTCCCCTCCTCCAAATCATTAATATAGATTGTAAAGAGTTGGGGACCCAGCACTGACCCCAGCGGAACACCACTAGTTACTGATTGCCAGTCTGAGAACGAACCATTTATCCCAACTCTCTGCTTTCTGTTAGATAGCCAATCCTCCACCCATGCCAGAATATTACCCCCAATCCCATGATTTTTTTATCTTGAGCAATAATCTTTTGTGTGGCACCTTGTCAAATGCCTTTTGGAAGTCTAAATACACTACGTCCACTGGTTCCCCTTTATCCACTCTGTATGTTACTTCCTCAAAGAGCTCAAGCAAATTTGTCAAACATGACTTCCCCTTCATAACCATGCTGACTTTGTCCTATTAAATTATGTTTATCCAAATGTCCCGTTACTGTCTCCTTAATAATAGCCTAACATCTGTGGTTGGTAAAATTTTAGAGTCTAACAGGTCTATAGTTTCCAGCCTTCTGCCTACTACCCTTTTTAAATAAGGGTGTTGCATTAGCAGTTTTCCAATCGGCCGGGACCTTTGCTGAGTCCAGGGAGTTTTGGAAAATTATTACCAATGCATCCACAACCCCTACCGCCACTTCCCTCAAGACCCTAGGATGTAAGCCATCAGGTCCAGGGGATTTATCCGCCTTGAGTCCCATTATTTTACCAAGTACGACTTCCTTAGTGATTTTAATCATATTTAGCTCCTCCCCCCCCCCAGAGCCCCCTGTTTGCCCAGTGTTGGGATATTCTTAGTGTCCTCTACCATAAAGACTGATAAGACTGATACAAAATAATTGTTCAGTGTTTTTGCCATCTCCATGTTTCCCACCATTAATTTCCCGGTCTCATTCTCTAAGGGACCAACATTTACTTTAGCCACTTTTTTTCTTTTTATATAACTATAGAAACTTTTGCTATCTGTTTTTATATTTTTTGCTAATTTACTTTCATAATCTATCTTCCCTTTCTTAGACTTCCCAATCTTCTATCCTCCCACTAGATTTGGCTACCTTATATGCCCTTGTTTTTAGTCGGATACTATCCTTAATTACTTTACTTAGCCACGGATGGCTATCTTTTACACCCTTTTTTCCTCAGTGGAATATTTTTTTTTGGAAGTTGTAAAATAACTCCTTAAATGTACACCACTGATCATGTACCATCTTACCCTTTAATCTATTTTCCCAGTCCACTCTAATCAATTCCGCTCTCATACCTTCATAATCTCCTTTATTCAAGCTCAGCACGCTTGTTTGAGATCCAACCTTCTCACCCTCTAATTGAATATGGAATTCAACCATGTTATGGTCACTCATTCCAAGGGGATCCTTTACTAGGACATTTTTAATGAATCCTGTCTCATTACACAGGGCCAAATCTAAGGTTGCTTGCCCCCTGGTCAGTTCAGTTACATACTGCTCAAGAAACCCATCCCTAATACACTCAATGAACTCATCCTCAAGGCTGCCCTGCCCAATTTGATTTGTGCAGTTAATATGATAGTTAAAATCCCTCATAATTATAGCTGTTCCCTTATTACAAGCCTCAACTATTTCCTGATTAATACTCCGTCCAACAGAGTTGCAACTGTTCGGAGGCCTATAGACTACGCCCACTAGTGTTTTTTTCCCCTTATTATTCCGTATCTCCACCCAAACTGTTTCACTATCCTGATCCTTTGACCCAATATCATTTCTCTGTATTACAGTGATTCCTTCCTTTATTAACATAGCCACCCCACCTCCCCTTCCTTCCTGCCTGTCCTTCCTGATTGTTAAATAACCTGGTATATTTAATTCCCAGTCATGGTCACCCTGCAGCCATGTTTTTGTAATGGCCACAAGATCATACCCATATGTAGTTATTTGTGCCGTTAACTCGTCCATTTTGTTACGAATGCTACGTGCATTCAGATAAAGAACTTTCAAATATGTTTTGTGACACAAAGTTCCTGCTTTTCCCCTTTTACTACTTTACCTTTTACTCCATACCTTCTGTCCCTTCCTGACACGCTCTGTTTTTTAATTCCCCCACTGCTACCTAAGTCTATGACCTCCGTAGTCATTTTTATTATTTGCTCTCTAGAAACCTCCCCCCCACTAATTAGTTTAAAGCCCTCTCTGCAGCCCTCGTTATATGATTTGCCAGGATTCTAGTCCCAGCACTGGTCAAGTGAAGTCCGTCCCAACGGAACAGCTCCCTCTTGTCCCAGTACTGGTGCCAGTGTCCCAAGAAGCAAAACCCGTTTTTCCCACACCAGTCTTGGAGCCACGCATTTAACTCTCTAATTTTATTTATCCTAGCCAAATTTGCTCGTGGCTCAGGTAATAATCCAGAGATTATTACCCTTGATGTTCTGTTTTTTAATTTGACCCCTAGCTGTTCATACTCCTTTAACAGAACCTTCTTCCTTGTCCTATCTACGTCATTTGTACCAACATGGACCACGACAACTGGATCCTCCCCCTCCCGCTCCAAGTTTCTTTCCAGCCCAGAAGAGATGTCCTTAACCCTGGCACCGGGCAGACAACACAGTCTTCGGGACTCCCGCTCTCGACTGCAGAGAACCCTATCTATCCCCCTAATGATATCCCCTACCACTACAACATTTCTTTTTACTCCCCCCACTTGAATGGCCCCCTGTTCCACGGTGCTCTGGCCAGGTTGCTCATCCTCCCTGCAGTCCCCGCTCCCGCCCTCACAGGGAGAAAGAATCTTGAAACTGTTTGACAAGAGCAAGGGCTGCAGCTCCTTCAACACTACCTCCTGGATCCCTGTACCTGCCTCACTCATAGTCACACTGTCCTGTCCCTGACCACAGACTACATCTGAATTAATTAATTTCATAGGTATGACTACCTCCTGAAACATAGAGTCCAGGAACTTCTCCCCCCTCCCTGATGTGTCGTAATGTCTGAAGCTCGGTCTCAAGCACCTCAATACGGAGCCGGAGTTCCTCTAGCAGCAAACACTTGTCGCAGATGTAATCACTGTGAGCCTCAATGGGGTCCACCGGCTCCCACATCTCGCAACAGTAACACATCACCTGCTCCATTCTATATTAATTAATTAAATTTCTTATTTTTTATTAGTTATGAAGACCCTGCCCGGATATAGATGATAATATCACACCACTATTCAATAGGACTTACCAACTTAAAGGTATAAAAGAGAAGGAAGAAAACCTACCAACCAGCTGATCACCAACCTCCTCTTTGAATACTGTCTGTGGGGCCTGTTTGGTTGACTCGTCTCGCTGCTCCGCTTCCGCAGTGCTGTCTAAGCCTGGGAGTGCGGAACAAAACAGAGCAAAAACACCCCCTCACCTCCCACTTGCCCGAACTCTCCCACTTACCAAACTTTGCTTACACTCAAATGCCACAGCACTCTGTGCAGTAGCACTAGTCCCGCCCCTTTTATACCCGGACTCTACTTCCGGTTTAAACTCCCCAGCAGTTTAATTTACACTTAAAACATTTAACTCACTTCAAATAATTAACTTTTTAACACACTAAAATTCACAAAATACACTTAAATGACTTTTCTCCCACTTACCACACTCTCAACTCAAATGCCACAGCACTCTGAATGAAGTGGTACAATAATGCAGTATACAGGAGCATCAGTGGAAGGGAGTAATGCAGGAGCTCTTCCAGGCCACACTTGCCTACACCTCATAATACTTGGATTCGGAGTAGTATTGGCAGAGGCAGGGAAGAAAGTTTGGCTGGGAATGACGTGCAAGAAACAGAAAATACCTTAATTGTGGGGGAGGAGGAAATTCAGCTTGAAGAAGAAAAACAAGCAAACCTGCATCTAGATAAGAACTGTATGACAATTAAGATCACCAAGGTCTTATAAGTTTGGTAATGTTTCATTTAGAACTATCCTGAAGATATCAAATCCTGGTGCATACAAAAAAAGCCTATTAATCTGCATGTAAAACTTGAATTTGTAGTGTCACTTTTTAAAATCTAGAATGCCATTATTTTTGAAAATACAAAATATTCTATTATATTTCCTCTCCTATGCTCGTACATAAAATGAAGATTTTTCTGTTAATGAAGCAACAGCTTCTGCTTTTCTGCAACTTTCAGAGGACGCGTGAGAAGCTCTCACTTCTACATAAGTGCAAGTTTCAATGTGAGATTGAGAACAGAGACGACAGTTCCCCCACTCTAGTGAACTTTCACTGGGCTATAAAAATGTCATATAAAATGGGTTTTCGGTTGGCTGTTTGCTTATCAGTTGTAATGAAGTTGCAGAATTTCCTGTACATATTTAAAAGAGAAGAAATATTTTAATGAATTATCAGTCTATGCCTTTTTCATTTACTCAGTATGGGTACTATTGAATGCCTTGTACACTCAAGACAAACAGGTTGTTGCTGAAATAAAAGGTGTGCAGCATTGGGCAGGCCCTGTATACACACACACACGTTTCAGGAATGCTTTACTGCTTATTTTCATTGTTAATTAGGCTGTAAAATCACCAACATTTTGGTTGATTTACAGACCATACCTGATCAATCCACATTCAGGTATTTCTTTTTGCCAGGATATTGCCTACCACATGATGCATTTGCACTATACTGTTATTAAGAACAAGTTATAAAGTTGCCAGAAAAAAATCCTGCTGCTAAAATAATAAGCTTCCTATGAATTATTCCATTAAAAGGTTATTTTATTTGTTATCATTTCTAGTTTTAAATACGAATGTGTTCTCATGTTATTGAAATGTGTGGTAGCACTTAATTGGGATAGGAGACCAGAATGTAAACCTGAAAAGTTTAGTTAAATCAAGGAAACTGGAGGCATATCATTGACAACTGGCAAGGACCAATGTTTAGAGGCAATATTTCTCATGTTCCCTTACTGCTGTCGAGTTACAAGGTAATTGGAGTAAGAAATGGAAGTGCACTTCTGAAGTGGTACTGAGCCCAGGTTGGACTGTGGAAGGGACATTGATCCTAACCTTTAAATTTGTGTTATTTTTCAGCCTCCTCCACTGCTTTTTACCCTTACCCCTGAAAGTCATGGATTCATGCCGGGCTACAGTCCCACAAATAGTGGCAGCTCTTTTGGAACATTCTGGGCAGCAATTGTAACAAGATTTTTGTGTGGAACTGGGTGTTTGATGATGCTAAATAAACTTTTTTACCACTCAGGTGAGTTACCTGTGTTTATTTTAAAGTTGAGAGTCACTAGAAGGAAAACTATAACAGGATTAAACACCTGATTTTATTTATTTACTAGCTGAAGTGCCCGGCGGTGCCGAGGCTTTTTCGAGGGCATGTTGTTGTTGGAAGAGAGAGAGAGAGAGCGACTGGGGGGAAGAGAGAGAGCGACTGGGGGGAGGGAGGGGGAGGGAGGGGAGGGGGAGGGAGGGCAGGGGAGGGGGGGAGGGGAGGGCGGGGGAGGGAGGGAAGGGAGGGCGGGGGTAAGGGAGGGGGGGCCCCCCCACGAGGGTCACGCCCCCCCACGAGGGTCGCGCCCCCCCCCACGAGGGTCGCGCCCCCCCCCGAGGGTCACGGCCCCCCGAGGGTCGCGGCCCCCCCCCGAGGTGAAGACCGCCGATTGCGCGCGCAGCAGGAGCTGAGACGCGGCGTCTCTGGCTCGGCCGGCGGGCCCGGTTGCCAGGGTAACCGTGACGCTGACCAAGCCCCGCCCCCCGGCCGAGCAGAGAGAGAGACGTCGCGTCTCTGCTGCGCGCGCGGCCCCTCCCCCCCGAGGGTCGCGGCCCCCCCCGAGGGTAGCGGCCCCCCCCCGAGGGTCGCGGCCCCCCCCCCCCGAGGTGAAGACCGCCGATTGCGGCTGTGCCAGATGTCCGGCGGGCCCGGTTGCCAGGGTAACGCTGGACGCTAGCCAGAGAGATACGCCGCGTCTCAGCTCCTGCTGCGCGCGCACCCTAGCGGCACTGGGCTGAGGCTCGGCCCTCCAGCCTTCGAGTGGGGCCGGGAGGTGCCTAGCTCGGGCGTGGGTGCGGAGGAGACGCCGAGGCTTCTAGGCCTACCTGGAAAAACGGGGAAAGGTAGGAAAATTAATGAGATTAGATAAGTTAATTACTTTGTAAATCATTTTTTTTTAAAACAATATGTGTTTTAAAAGCAACGTTTTTTTTTAAGATGCAGAAAGCGGGAAAAAGAAAGGAAAAGTTTGGAATCAAGATGGCGGCTACTCACCCCGGTTCAGAACGATAAAGCCCGGCCACACGCGCACCGATTGGCCCGGCGGCACACGCCAGCAACCCGGCGTACGATTGGTTGAGCTCGAGGTCACTCTGTCGCTAATGAGCGGATAATGAGATGCTAATGAGCGGAACGTTGAAGGTTTTTGGGATACCGCGGGCGGGATTTTAGCCCGGCCGAAACGTAAATACGCTTAAAACCGTCTCGGAAGCGTAAGCTTTCTTTGGCGGTAACGCGCGCGTAGGTACGCCCTGTAACTTTCGAGCGCATAGCTCGCCAGACGCACACGCGATGACAGAATGACAGACAGAATGACAGAATGACAGACAGACACACCGACCGATTTATATATATAGATAGATAGATTTCACCCAAGCTGCCTCCCAACCACATGCTTGGCCTGGCCTCTTCCTGGCATGTAATCTATACTCCTCCCAGCTTCCTAGGTTTAGCACCAAGGTAGATTTGCACCAGGTCCTGCATTTTGTTCCTCCAAATCTGCAATAATAATACAATTGTAATGCAGATGGTCCGCAACAATAATAATATAAATAAAACCATCCTATTAGTATGCATATGACACAGCAACAATAATATAAATACAGCTAAATAATAATAAATATAGGCCAGAGTATTAATATAATACAGCCAGGGCTATCACTTAAGACTCGGGCTATCCCAGTCTCCCTATTACAACCCTAGCCTCCACTCACTCCCACATAAATGGACACAAGAGCTGAATTCCAGAGGCGAGGTGAGAGTGACTGCCCTTGACGGTAAGGCAGCATTCAACTGAGTGAGGTACCAAAGAGCCCGAGTAAAACAAGTCAATGGGGATCAGAGGGAAAACCCTCCAATGGCTGGAGTCATACCTGGCACAAAGGAAGATGGTTATGGTTGTGCTTACAAGATTTGAAAGAGTAAGCTACAGTTATTTTACCATTCTATATTTGTTAGGTTGCAGATGCATTAAAATCAATTTGCAAACTTAATTGCACTTGTAGTTGGTTTCTGTGTCGAGCTAGGTGTATGGGCCATTTAGTTATTTTGAAATCTGTTAATGAATGCTCACTGCCAAGTGAGAAGAAATGACTTAAGACTGGACAATAAATATATTAATTGATTTGGGGTTTTTAATGCCTATTCATTCACTTATATTTATCCACATTTCCCTCCACAATGTCTGTTTGCTCGCAAACAAGGCCCTTGGCATCTGTGACCTTATTGTGCATGATTGCATTGATGTTGTGGCTTTGACTGAAACTTGGTTCACGACTGTCAACACCTTGCCCCCTTACAGAAGCCTCCTCATCTGACTAAACTTTCCACCACATAAACCGCCACAGTGACAGTGTGACCACTGTCACTTTATGATCTCTTCCCCCTAAAAAAAAACTTTCTGTACTTTCCCCTACTCTGCTATCGCCTCCTCTAAGCATCTCACCTTGCTCCGCCCCTTTATTCTCCTTTAAAATCCTCATTATCTACTGCCTTCCACCCTCAAGCCCCACCTTGAATTTTTTCCTGAGGTATCCTCCCTCCTTTCCTCTCTCAGCCTCAGCACTGTGACTCCTCATTCCTCAATGATTTCAACCACAATCTGAACCCTGCTTGCCCTCTCTGACTTCACTGCCCTCCTATTCTTCCTAAACTATTCCCTCCATATAAACTCTTCTACTCATATTCACGGCCAACCCCTCAAACCTACAGTCTCCTATGGCCTCTCTACTTGAATACTCTCAATCAATGACAAGACCATCTCTGACCATTTCCTTGAATCTCTCACCTCCCACAATCTCCTACTCTCTTCCAACCCCACTTCCTTCTATGTCTGCCCTGCATAAAGTCGTCATTTACAACTGTTCTTTCAACGTCCCAACGGGCTAGCTTTTTCCCCTACTGTTGCCATGATACTTCTACAGCCAATGAGTTGCTCAACCACTCTTGACCTTTGATAAGAACACAAGAACATAAGAAATAGGAGCAGGAGGAGGCCATTTGGCTCCTCGAGCCTGCTCCACCATTCAGTAAGATCATGGCTGATCTTCTACCTCATCTCCACTTTCCTGAACTATCCCCATATCCCTTGATTCCCTTAATATTCAAAAATCTATCAATCTCTGCCTTGAATATACTCAACAACTGAGCCTCCACAGCCCTCTGGGGTAGAGAACTCCAAAGATTCACCACCCTCTGAGTGAAGAAATTTCTCCTCATCTCAGTCCTAAATAGCCAACCCCTTATTCTGAGACTGTGACCCCTGGTTCTAGACTCCCCAGCCAGGGGAACCATCCTCCCTGCATCTACCCTGTCAAGCCCCATAAGAATTTTGTATGTTTCAATGAGATCACCTCTCATTCTTCTAAACTCTAGAGAATATAGGCCTAGTCTACTCAATCTCTCCTCATAGGACAATCTTCGCACCCCCCCCCCCCATCTCAGGAATCAGTCTGGTGAACCTTCGTTACACTCCCTCTATGGCAAGTATACCCTTCCTTCGGTAAGACCAAAACTACACAATACTCCAGGTGTGGTCTCACCAGGGCCCTATATAATTGCAGTAAGACGTCTTTACTCTTATACTCAAATTCTCTTCTAATAAAGGCCTTGAAGCCTTTTTACATCCTCTGCACAACTTACATTCTTACCTAGCATTGTATCATAAGCAAACTTGGATATATTACATTTGGTCCCCTCATCCAAATCATTGATATAGATTGAATAGCTGAGGTCCAAGCACTGATCCTTGTGGTACCCCACTAGTTACAGCCTGCCAACCTGAAAATGACCCATTTATTCCTACTCTCAGGCTTACTACTCTTTTTGGCAACATTATAAGCCTCTTCCTTTAATCTAATACTATCTTTAATTTCTCATGTTAGCCATGGTTGGACCATTGTTCCCGTGGTGTTTTTATCCTTTAAGGGGCTGTATATTCATTGCGAATTATGAATTATTTCTTTAAATGTTTGCCATTGCTTTTCTACTGTCATATCTTTTAATCTAGTTTCCTAACCTACCTTAGCCAACTTGCCTCTCATACCTATGTAGTTTGCTTTGTTCAGGTTTAGGACCCTAGTTTCGGACTTAACTAAATCACTCTCAAACTCAACATAAAATTCTATCATATTATGATCATTGCTCCCCAGAGGCTCCTTTACTACAAGGTTATTAATTAACCCTGTCTCATTGCACAGCACTATATCTAAAATAGCAAATTCCCTTGTAGGTTCCTTGACATACTGATCTAGAAAACTATCTTGATTGCATTCCATGAACTCCTCCTCTGCACTATTTCTGCAAATTTGGTTTGCCCAATCTATATGAAAGTTAAAGTCCCCCATGATTACTGTATTACCCTTGTTACATGCATCTCTAATGTCCTGGATTATACACTGCCCGACACTACAACCACTGTTAGGGGCCTATAGACTACTCCCACTAATGTTTTCTGCCCCTTGTTGTTTCTTAGCTCCACCCAAACTGATTCTACATTGTGTTTTTCTGAGCCAAGATCTTTTCTCTCTACTGTCTTTATTCCCTCCTTTATTATCAAGGCTACCCCTCATTTTCCATTCTGCCCGTCTCTTCTAAAAGTCAAATATCCTGGAATATTTAGTTCCCAACCTTGGTCACTCTGCAACCACGGCCTTGATTTTCCTGGAGCCGTCAGGCGGGGTTTCAGGCGTGTGGGGGTTGAAAATAGCAGAAATAGGAGTCTCGACACCCCCCCACCCGATTCCCCGCCCCGTCCAACTTTCGCCCCGGTGTTTCAACGCAACCCGAATCAGTCCCGCCCGCAGCAGGTGGGACTGGTCGTCGGGAGCCTAATCAGCAATAATTGGCATCTGTAATCCAATTTTAAGGGGCCCTTGCAATTTTCAGCCTTTCCCCACGTAAACCACGCCTGGTGGGAACACCGCTGATGAAACCTGGCGTGAACAATGCCGGCTTGCTTACTTTCAGCTGCAGGTCAATCAGGAATGAAGAGATTTAATCAGACTGCATTTGTAGGCTGCAGGATGTTGTGTCTGTGTGTTAATAGAGACACGGAAGGCAGGAGTAGGTTCCACAGGTGTTTACTGAACAAAGTCTGGAGGTCAACTAACAGATACAAGACAATATACAGGCTTATATAGCCCGAGTGGCCATTACCGGCATTACAGTACACAGGGGACTCTTAAAGGCACATACACCACAATTCCTCCCCTTTTAGACAACCAGTACATAATATTTTAAGTAATCATTAATTAATATGTTACAAGAACAATAATCTACACATTGCTGCAGTTAATCAATTATAAGTCAGTCTTTCTGGAGGCTTCCTGACTCGGTCCGGATAACGCCTCGGTGGTGCAGTAGTTTCTGGTGGTGTAGTAGGTTCTTTTGGCAAGGCTGATTCGGCTTGAATGCCAGTGTCGGGTTCATCTGGTTCCAGTATCACCGGATCGGAGGTAGATACTATGGGTATCTCTACTTCATCATTAGGTGTATAGAGTTGTGGTGTAGGTTGTCCCTTTACGGATGACTCTATGATCTGGTCAGCATGGCACCTTATTCTGCTTTCTCCAATGTCCACGGTATACATCAGTGGTCCTAGTCGTGTGCAAATAGTTCCAGGCTGCCATTTCTCGGTACGGTAGTCCCGGGCCAAAACTTGTTGACCTATCTGGAAGGTTCTAGTTGGCCTTTCATTCATGCCTTGAAATTGCCGGTTCTCCACGTCCCTTCTGATGTTTGGCTTGATCAAATCCAGCCGGCATCTTAGGTTTCTATTGAAGAACATTATGGTGGGAGTTTGGTTTGTAGCCACATGTGTTGCATTCCTGTATGCAAACAAGAAGTTATCTACCTTGTGTTGAAGTTTTATGTCTTCATTACCCATGGCCTTTATGGCCTTCTTGAAGGTCTGGACAAACCTTTCAGCCAATCCATTGGTGGCGGGATGGTATGGGGCGGACGTGTAGTGCTTAACCCCATTGTTTTTTTAAGCACAAATTGCGGTCCATTATCAGAACAGATCTGTTCAGGCAGCCCATTCCTGGCAAATATGGTCCTTAATACTGTGATGGTTTTTTCCGTGGTGGTGGAGGACATCTTTATTACCTCCGGCCACTTGGAGTGTGCATCAACCGCGATTAAGAACATTGAGTCCATAAATGGACCAGCAAAGTCGATGTGTACCCTTTGCCATGGAGATGAGGGCCACTCCCATGGATGTAGAGGGGCTTGTGGTGGGGCGTTTTGGACCTTCTGGCATCCTAGGCAGCTCTTGGTCATTTCTTCGATGTCTCCATCGATACCTGGCCACCACACAAACGCTCTGGCTAGGTTCTTCATTTTCACTCCACCCAGATGCCCCTCATGAAGCTCCTTTAGCACTTTATCTTGGAGTTTGGGTGGAATCACCACTCTGGATCCACACATCAAGGTTCCTCGGCACACTGACAGCTGTTCTCTTCTTTGCGAGAATGCTGGCAACAGTGGTTCGCCATGTGCTGGCCATCCCTTCACCGTTAAATCGTAGACTCGTGAGAGAGTCGGGTCATTTCTCGTTTCCTTTTCAATGGCAGAATTTGTTACTGGTAGACATTCCACTATGGTTGAGTGGAACATCTCCACTGGGTCTACTGTAGGTGCCTCTTCTACCGTTGGCAACGGTAGGCACGGTAAACCGTCAGCATTCCCATGCTGTTTTGATCCTTTGTATCCTTACCAAGAAGATAAGAGCCCATGGGATCCAGGGTGCCTTGGCGCGTTGGATCCTAAACTGGCTGAGTGGCAGGAGGCAGAGGGTGATGGTCGAAGGATGCTTTTGTGACTGGAAGCCTGTGTCCAGTGGGGTACCTCAGGGATCGGTGCTGGGTCCCTTGTTGTTTGTGATCTACATAAATGATTTGGATGAGAATGTAAAAGGTATGATCAGTAAGTTCGCAGATGACACGAAAATTGGTGGGGTGGTAAATTGCGAGGAGGAAAGCCTCAGGCTACAGGACGATATAAACGGATTGGTCAGATGGGCGGAAAAGTGGCAAATGGAATTTAACCCTGAAAAGTGCGAGGTGATGCATTTTGGACGGACAAATAAGGCAAGGGAATACACAATGAGTGGTAGGACCCTAGGAAGTACAGAGGGTCAGAGGGACCTTGGTGTACATGTACATAGATCTCTGAAGGCAGCGGAACAGGTAGATAAGGTGGTTAAAAAGGCATATGGGATACTTGCCTTCATTAGCCGAGGCATAGAATATAAGAGCAGGGAGGTTATGATGGAACTGTACAAAACGCTGGTGAGGCCACAGCTGGAGTACTGTGTGCAGTTCTGGTCGCCTCACTATAGGAAGGATGTGATTGCTTTGGAGAGGGTGCAGAGAAGATTCACCAGGATGTTACCTGGGATGGAGCGCCTCAGCTATGAAGAAAGACTAAACAGGCTGGGGTTGTTTTCCTTGGAGCAAAGAAGGCTGAGGGGGGACCTGATTGAGGTGTACAAAATGATGAGGGGCATAGATAGGGTAGATAAAGAGGAACTTTTCCCCTTAGTAGAGGGGTCAATAACAAGGGGGCATAGATTCAGGGTAAGGGGCAGGAGATTTAGAGGGGATTTGAGGAGGAACTTTTTCACCCAGAGGGTGGTTGGAATCTGGAACTCACTGCCTGAAAGGGTGGTAGAGGCAGGAACCCTCACAACATTCAAGAAGCATTTGGATGAGCACTTGAAATGCCATTGCATACAAGGCTATGGACCAAATGCTGGAAAATGGGATTAGACAGGACAGGGGTGGATGGGTGGCGCGGACACGATGGGCTGAAGGGCCTCTTTCTGTGCTGTAAAACTCTATGACTCTATTCTATGTCATATTGGTGTGCCCCTAGGAAAAGGGACCACCTCTGTAGCCTTTGCGCTGTCATAATGGGAACACCCTTTTTAGGGTTGAATATGGAGACGAGGGGCTGATGGTCAGTCAACAAGGTAAATTTTTGTCCGTGTAGGTAATGGTTGAATTTCTT
Organism: Somniosus microcephalus; assembly: GCF_052327205.1. NCBI lineage: Eukaryota > Metazoa > Chordata > Chondrichthyes > Squaliformes > Somniosidae > Somniosus > Somniosus microcephalus. Next base: position 299,147,575 of record NC_140989.1, on the reverse strand, counting down.
CACTCCCCATACCAGGCTGAGTGCTTCCCTGTCAATCTGGGCATAGTTACGCTCAGCTGAGTTCAATGAGCGTGACGCAAAAGCTATCGGCCGTTCTGAGCCATCAGGGAATCTATGTGATAATACCGCTCCTATGCCGTAAGGGGATGCATCGCACGCCAGTCTGATTGGCAGTGATGGGTTGTAATGAGCCAAAACTTCCTTGGACGTGATCAAGCTTTACATTTATGGAAGGCACGTTTACAGTCCTCGCTCCATTCCCAAATTACTCCCGTTTGTAGCAGTTCGTTAAGAGGGTGCAGAACAGTTGACAAGTTCGGTAAAAATTTATGGTAGTAATTTATCAATCCCAGGAACGACCTTAATTGTGAGACATTTTCAGGTGCTGGTGCTTTTATGACTGCTTCAATTTTCTCAGGGGACTTATGCAACCCTTCTTCATTAATTATGTGGCCACAATATGATATTTGTTTCTGGAAAAATTTGCACTTGGGGCGGTTTGCTCGTAGGCCCCGTTCTCTCAGCCTAGTGAGTACCTTCTCCAAATTGGCAAGGCGTTCGTTGTCATTTTCTCCTGTTACAAGGATGTCGTCTAGGTAGCATTGAGTCCCAGGAATCCCTTGCAGGACTTGCTCCATAGCTCTTTGCCAGATAGCTGGAGCTGATGCTATTCCGAAAACCAGTCGATTGTACTGGTACAGGCCTTTGTGTGTGTTTATTGTGAGATACTTTTTAGAGGCCTCCTCAACCTCCATCTGTAGATATGCCTGTGCCAAGTCAATTTTTGTGAAACGTTTCCCTCCGGATAGTGAGGCGAAAATATCTTCTATCCTCGGAAGAGGATACTGTACCGTGTGAAGGACTGGGTTTACAGTCACCTTGAAGTCCCCACAGATGCGAATTTTTCTCTGTTCTTCAGATTTATCATTATTTAACGTTTTCTTCATGACCGGGACGATGGGTGTTGCCCACTCGCTCCAATCTATCTTGGATAGCACGCCTGTCTTTTCCAAATTCTCCAGCTCTGCCTCGACTGCTGGACGAATTGCGTATGGCACCGGCCTTGCCTTAAAAAACTTGGGAATCGCCGCATCTTCCACCTTTATTGAGGCGGTGACGCCTTTTAAGGTTCCTAGTTCCTGTTGGAACACTTCTTTGGCGTTGGCCAAGATGTCTTTTAACCGTTCAGGTATGATGTCATCATCATTTTTTTTCTTACTGGTCACCATCAGTGCCTGAATGGAGTGCCAGTCTAAACGTATCTTCCTGATCCATTCACGTCCCAACAATGGTGGACCACCATCTTGCAGAACGTTTAAATACAACTTTTGTATTTCCTTGCCGTTGTATACAACAGGCACCTTTATTTTCCCTTTGGGGTATACCTTCTGCCCCGTATATGTTTTCAAGATAATGGATTTGTCTTTCAAAGGTATATGCGGAAATAGCCGCTCGTAATCCCGTCTACTTATGACAGTCAGAGCTGATCCTGTATCTAGCTCCATTTTAACTGGGGACCCCGCTATCGTGAGGGTAACCCAAATGGTCTGGTAATCTTCTTTGGCAATTACATTATGTAATTTGAGAGAGCTTAGTCTCTTGTTTCCGGAGTCACTATCGCTCTTCTGGTCTTCGGAGCTACTGTCCGTCATCATTTGTACCTTGCTGTACTTTTCTTTATTGATTTTTTTTCTGTCAGTGGATTTTTTGTTTCCAGATCGGCATACATGTGCAATGTGTCCCATCTTCCCGCATTGCCTGCATGCTTTGTCCTTGAACCAGCAGTCCCTCTGGTCATGGGTGGATCTGCCGCAGCGATAACATCTCTCGAAACCCCATGTCATTTCATGGGTGCCGAAGTCCTGTGGCTTTTGTTGTATCTTTGCAGCTCCTCTTGCTGCTGCTTCGTATGATACAGCCACACTGAAAGCCTTGTCCAGTGTCAAATCTTTCTCAGAAAGTAGCTTTTTTTGTGTTCCTTCACTTAGGAGACCGCAGACGAATTTGTCTCGTAGAGAATCTGCCAGGCCTGTCCCGAATTGGCAGTGTAGGGTATCAACAATCTCCTTAAAATTCTTGTCCATCGGTTTGGCTGGAGTGATTAAGTTTCGTAACAGCCCGTATGTCCTTGCGCCCATTAGATTTAGAAGTACCGATGCCTTTTTATCATCTTTTATTTCATTCGCTGTGCAATATTTCTCCACTTTTTCCACATATGTGGTCCAATCCTCTATATCGTTATCAAAAGCATCAATATTGCCAGCCTTAGGCATCCTGGAAAAAAAATGGCGCTTCCCGCGCTTTTCTTTCTTTCCTGCAGAAAAGATATGGCACTTCCCGTGCTTTCCCGCCGCTGCTGCTGCTGACAACGCTGTTTTCCGCTGTGTTTTTTTTATTTACAGGTGGAGACTCGTTCCCGCTGGACTCTCTCTGCTAGGTCCGAACGCCGACCTGCTTTGCAGCGCCGGCCGTCTCCCGAGTGCTCCCTCCCCCGTCTGTTTCTGCTTGCCTCCGCCTTAGCTGCTTGGCCTCGCTGCAGAGCCAGCCGATGGAGCCCCAGCCCACCGCCCAGGAAGGATTATTGCAGTACCTGCCACCAGCTCGGCTAGCTGGTGAAACCACAGCTTTTTTTTTCTTTTTCTTGCTTTTCTTCGACTTTGGACGTCTGAGGAATCGGTGTCCTTGAGGTGCTGCCGAATTGCAGGTAAGTCCGTTTCCAATTCGTCACCACTGTTGTGTCCGTGTGTTAATAGAGACACGGAAGGCAGGAGTAGGTTCCACAGATGTTTATTGAACAAAGTCTGGAGGTCAACTAACAGATACAAGACAATATACAGGCTTATATAGCCCGAGTGGCCATTACCGGCATTACAGTACACAGGGGGCTCTTAAAGGCACATACACCACACAGGACCTTGTTGCTCCAGGCTTGGGGCAACTTGTTCAAGGCTTAGGCACAGCTGTGGAAGGTTGGAGCCTCACACACTTCTCCAGTGTAAGCTCCTGGGAAGCCCCTCTCAGCACCCTAACTCAGCGCTTCCTCAATGGAGGCATCTGCCAGAAGCATGGGAGGCCATTTGTTCCTTCCCTTCTTGGCATTAGAGGATCTCCAACAGCAGAGGAGGCTGCAACAGATCCAGCAACAGCAGCACCAGCAACAGCAGCACCAGCAGGAGCGACAGGCTGCGGCTCAGCCACCTGAGGCAGCACAGGCCAGAAGGGGCCAGCGCATGGAAGGCCGTCAGCACAGGAGATACCCCCCAAACAGGGTCTACAGACACAGGGTGAGCTACCTCAACATGACTGAGCAGCAGTGCCAAAGGCGGCTCCGACTTTCGCGAGAGGTTGTGACTGACATCTGCGCAATGCAACAGCAAGACCTGGAGCCCAGAGCACCAGGTTGACACTCCTTACCAGTGGCCATCAAAGTCACCACCGCACTCAACTTTTATGCCTCAGCCTCCTTCCAGGGATCAGCAGCAGACATCAGCGGCATCTCCCAGGCGGCCGCACACACTTGCATCAAACAGGTCACCAATGCCCTCTTTGCCCTCGCGCACAATCACATCCATTTCACCCGGGATCGCGCAAGTGTGAGGGCGCGAGCGCTTGGATTAGCTCAGCTGGCAGACTTTCCAAGGGTGCAGGGCACCATTGACTGCACACATGTGGCCCATCGCAATCCAGGAGTTTTTGTCAACCGCAAGGACTTCCACTCCCTTAACGTTCAGCTGGTGTGTGACCACAAGAAGGTGATTTTGCATGTTTGTGCCAAGCACCCTGGCAGCTGCCATGACTCCCTCATACTGCGCCAGTCTACTGTGCCTCCGCTATTCAGTCCGCCAAATGAACTTCAGGGATGGCTACTTGGAGACAAGGGATATCCCCTGTGGACTTGGCTAATGACGCCATTGAGGAGACCAGCCAACGAAGCTGAGGAGCGCTACAACTCCAGCCACATTTCCACCAGATGCATTATCGAGCAAGCCATCAGATTGCTAAAGATGTGCTTCAGATGCCTCGATAGATCAGGTGGAGCCCTACAGTACTCAGCAGCCCGGGGCTCCAAAATCGTCGTGGTATGCTGTGTGCTTCACAACATGGCACAGCATCGTGGCTTGCCGATTCCGCAGGACCAAGAGGCTCTTCACAGAGCCGCCTCAGATGAGGATGATGCTGAGGAGGAGGAGGAGGAGGAGGACGGAAACGAGCATCCTGCAGAGGCCCGTCAACCAGCGGCACCAGTACACGAGAACATTGCTGGGCGAAATGCAAGGAACGCACTCATCCTGGCCAGATTTGCGTAGCCTGGTACATCAAACACTGCAGCCTCACTGCTTCTTAACTGACCATGGACAGTGGCACATCCCTGCGCATTTCTACCTATTTGACCAGCTTGCTGACATGTGCAAATAATCCTAAGGCCTCAATGTGAAATCCCCATTCGCCAAATGACAGACGCCACAACTGCAACAGTTGCCATCAGATTTTTTATGTACAAGAAACTGATGGCATTAAAACTATATACTGTACAAGACTTTTCACCCAAGTGACTACCCTTGTGATTAGTGGTGCTTTATTTTTCTCTTACGCGTGCTCCTACGTAGTGGTACCCCTGTGGCTTCAGCAGATGTGAAGGCCCCTTGCTCACTTTGCTGCTGCTCCTGTCTCGACACCTTTGGCGGGCGTCCTCTGGGGTGGCGAGCCTGTGAGGGCTCATCATCAGTCTGCTGCTCCTGCGGCTGTGCAGGGGTTGAGACTCCTATCTCACTTGGGTGTGGACTCCGGTGGGGCTCTGACCGAGGGCTCTGAAGTGGCATGGAAGTGTGAGCGCGTGGAGAGAATCCCCCACTTCCTTGAGGTGTGCCAACCACCTCCCTCTCATGGGTCAGCTGCCCCTCAGCGCCTGGAAGTGGCTGGAGAGCACCTTGCTGCACATCAGGGGGGCCATGGGGACCCGTATCTGCACTGGAAGTCCTGCTCAGAGGGACTTCCATGAAGGTCTGGTTTCGGTGCTCAATAGATGCCCATCGCTCCTCAAGAGATGTCATTCTATTCTGAGCACTCACCATGTTTTCGATACCCTGGCGACTAAGCTCCTCCATGGCCGTAGCCCTCCTCTCCTCGGCCGCAGCCCTCCTCTCCTCGGCCGCAGCCCTCCTCCCCTCGGCCACAGCCAGCCCTACCACGGAGGTAGCCATCCTTTCCGTGGTGATGCTTTCATGCGCCAATGACTCCAATAAGGCTCTGCTCATGCTCGCCATGGTTTCCTCCATTCGCTCCACACTCGCAGCGACCCTGGAGACAAAACCTGCCAGAGACTCCTGCATCTGTGCATGGAGATCCATCACCTCCTCTCTTGCAGATGGACCCAGAGGCATAGGGTCGACATACAGCTGAGCTGAGCTGGCAGAGGCCTGCGCCCTCCGACGAGGACTCTCCACTGCTGTCCCTGTCTCCACAATCTGCTGATGCTCACTTGTGAGCTGTGAAACACCAGGTGACAACACTACTCTATGTCCCGAAGGCCCCCCCGAGGTGTGAGTGTGTGCGCTGTTGCTGGGTGCGCTTACTTCTGCTGACGCTGCGCCCTCAAAGGCTGGAGCTTCCTCTGAGGAGTCTGGCTGCTCAGCCTCTTCCTCCTCGACAGTGGGGACGGGGGCTCTGGATGGTCCTGTGGGGGAGTAAAGGAAAGAGAGATCTGATGCCAAGGCAACTTGCACATTGGATTTGGCAGATGCTCATAAGTCCAAATGATGTAGCTTCTGAATCATATCAGCGACTCATGCTATGTCAATGAGCGAGATGGGAAACTATTCTGTCACCAGCTTGCGGGACTGCTCCTGTCTCTCCTTCCCCAGCTTCCGCAGCCACATCAGCCCCAACAATCTCCATCACTCCTTCTTCCAGGGGGTCAGATGGGCGATTGAGGGTGGTCCTCCTCCAGTCCTCGCACGCTCTCTCCTATTGTGAGCTCTCTTTTCCTGCAATGAGGGAGACAAGTGGAGTTTGAGTGAGAGTGCAGGAGTGAGTGTAGAGATTGCATAGCATAGATACTTAGAAGGAGACAAAGATGGTGTGAGGCTGCGAGACCAAGGACCCTCCCTTTGTGTTGTCAGTTGTGTTCCAAGAATCAGAGTGAGAGGCAGTGTGAGGGCTGCATGGTGGAATAGTTATGTGAATGTGAGCATAGAGAGAGAGGGAATGGGTAATGGTGCATGGATGTGACTGTGAAGTGGGATGTGGAGGAAGAGAGTGCTGAAGCTGAGTGCTGTTGGGGAAAGGCAATGGGGATCAGGTTGAGGGTGATGGAAACTTCATACTTACCTTTCCTGTACGGTAAAGGTCATGGAAGCGCTTCCTGCACTGCATCCAGGTCCATCGGGTGACTCCCTGAGAGTTCACCTCTGCAGCCACATCCATCCAAGCAGCCCTGGTCTCTTTGGGAGGCCTCTTGCTCCCTGAGCTAGGGAAGAGGACCTCCCTGTGGGCCCTAACCCCATCCACCAATGTCTGCAGTGAGGTTTCATCAAATTTGGCGGCAGCTCGGGCTCTGCTGCTGGCAGCAGCTGGTGCGGGCTCCTCTGCCATTCTGTACGACTGGTTGGGAAGCCTGCAGAGGTTGAAAAGCTTGCTGGAGACTTTAAAAGCACCACGAATGATGACATCGTACTGTGGGGCTTTCTGACTGGAAACAGACAATTAGCAAGGGTGCCCACACACTGAAAATTAATTGGCCAATTGAGGGAAAATTGCGTCCAGCTGGCAGACCCATTTAGATTCGTGTTGGAACCCGACATTCAGAGAACCCGACAATTCCCGGCACCTGCGGGAAAATCGGCCCCCACGTCTCTGTAAATCAAACCCATTTAGAGTCATAGGGCAGGATTTTTATTGGGCCGTGGAGGTGGGATTGGAGGCGTGCGGGGGGTTAAAATCACAAAAACTGGCGGGCGGGTCGCCCCCCCCACCCCGCCTGGTTCCCGACTCCGAGCAATTTTAACTCAGGCGTGTCTGATGGTCCCGACTCCGTCCCGCATCCAACAGGCGGGACTGGTCTTTAAGGACCTTAATAACCACTAAATGGTCTCTATAATCCTATTTCAACAGGCCCTTGCAAATTTAACCCTTTTCCCATGTAAAACATGCCTGGTGGGAAATACGAATGTGAAACCTGGCGGGAGCACTATTAGATTGCTGACTATCAACTGCAGGTCAACCATTAAAGAGGAGATTTGATCAGCCATCATTTGCAGGTGGCAGGACTTAGTGGTCTCAGGTCTGGGGCAACTTTTAGAAGGCTTAACCACACCTGTGGAAGGTTGGAGCCTCACACCCATCTCCAGTGTGGCCTCCTGGGAAACCCCTCTCGCCACTTTCACTCAGCGCTTCCTCAACGTAGGCATATACCAGAAGCATGGGAGCCATTTATTTCCTTCCCATCTGGGCATTAGAGGAGCTCGAGCACCAGCTGCGGCACCAGCAGAACCAGGAACAACAGCAGCACCAGCAACAGCAGCAGCAACAGGAGCGCCAGGCTGCTGCTCACCCACCTGAGGCTGCACAGGCCAGAAGGGGCCAGCGCCTGGAAGCCCGTCGGCGCAGGAGATACCCCCCAAACAGGGTCTACAGACGCAGGGTCACCTATCTCAACATGTCTGAGCAGCAGTGCCAAAGGCGGCTCCGGCTTTCGCGAGAGGTAGTGACTGACATCTGCGCAATGCTACAGCAAGACCTGCTGCCCAGAGGACCAGGTGGACAAGCATTACCAGTGGCCGTCAAAGTCACCACTGCACTCAACTTTTTTGCCTCAGGCTCATTCCAGGGATCAGCAGCAGACATCAGCGGCATCTCCCAGGCGGCCGCACACACTTGCATCATGCAGGTAACCGATGCTCTCTTTGCCCTCGCGCACAATCACATCCATTTCACCAAGGATCGAGCAAGTTACATACATAGATACATAGAAGATAGGAGCAGGAGTAGGCCATTCGGCCCTTCGTGCCTGCTCCGCCATTCGATGAGATCATGGCTGATCCTTTAATTCAGTATCCCGTCCCCGCCTTCTCTCCGTAACCCTTAACCCCTTTTGCCCGTAGAAATATATCTAATTCCCTCTTAAATATATTTAATGAGCTGGCGTACACTGCCCTCTGTGGCAATGAGTTCCACAGGTTCACCACTCTCTGAGTGAAGAAATTCCCCCTCATCTCTGTCCTAAATGGTTTAGCCCTTATCCTTAAATTATGTCCTCTAGTTCTGTTCTCACCCGCCAAGGGAAACATTCCTTCTGCATCCAGTCTGTCTAGACCTGTCAGAATTTTATACACTTCTATGAGGTCCCCTCTCAATCTTCTAAACTCCAGTGTGTACATCCCTAAACTACATAGTCTCTCCTCATAGGTCATTCCCGCCATTCCTGGTATCAGCCTGGTGAATCGCCGCTGCACCCCCTCCATGGCAAGAACATCCTTCCTCAGATGAGGCGACCAAAACTGTACACAGTACTCGAGGTGTGGTCTCACCAGTGCCCTGTACAGCTGCAGCAAGGTATCCCTGTTCCTGTATTCTAACCCTTTTGCTATGAAGGCCAGCATACCGTTTGCCTTCTTGACCGCCTGTTGCACCTGCATGCTCGCCTTCAGTGACTGGTGTACAAGAACACCCAGGTCTCTCTGTACTTCCCCCTCTCCCAATCTATTGCCATTTAAATAATAATTTGCCCTCCCGTTCCTGCACCCAAGGTGGATAACTTCGCACTTGTCCACATTATAGTGCATCTGCCATTTATCCGCCCAATCGCCCAGTCTGTCCAAATCGCTCTGGAGCTTCCTGGTCTCTTCCTCTGAGCCCACCCCCCCTCCTAGTTTAGTGTCGTCTGCAAATTTGGAAATGCTGCATCCGACTCCCTGATCCAGGTCATTAATGTAAATTGTGAACAGCTGGGGGCCCAGGACAGATCCCTGTGGTACCCCACTTGTTACTGCCTGCCATTCAGAAAATGAGCCGTTTATTCCAACTCTCTGTTTTCTATCTGACAGCCAGTTCCCTATCCACGCCAAAACTTTCCCCTTTATCCCATGAGCCTCAATTTTCCATGCTAATCTTTTATGTGGGACCTTATCGAAGGCCTTTTGGAAGTCCAGGTACACCACATCTACTGGCTCTCCCCCATCTATTCTACCAGTTACTCCCTCAAAAAATTCCAATAGATTAGTCAAGCACGATTTACCCTTTGTAAATCCATGTTGACTCTGTCCTATCCTGTCCCCATTTGCTAAGTGCTCCGCTATTTCATCCTTAATGATGGACTCCAGCATTTTGCCCACAACTGATGTAAGGCTTACAGGTCTGTAATTACCTGCTTTTTCCCTACCCCCCTTTTTGAATAGTGGGGTAACGTTAGCTACCCTCCAATCCATCGGCACTGTTCCCGAGTCTAATGAATTCTGAAAAATCATCCTTAGTGCATCCGCTATCTCTAGGGCCACCTCCTTCAGTACCCTAGGATGCATGTTATCAGGCCCTGGGGATTTGTCCACCTTCAATCCCTTTAGCTTCCTTAACACCATATCCTTAGAGATATTGATTTGCGTCAGTTCCTCCTTTGCCAATGTCCCTATTTTTCCCGATATCCCAGGGAGGTTTTTTGTGTCTTCCTTCGTAAAGACTGACCCAAAGTATGCATTTAGTTGATCTGCCATTTCCTTATTTCCCATTATATATTCCCCCGTATCTGACTGCAATGGACCAACTTTGGTTTTCACCAGTCTTTTCCTTTTGATATATTTATAAAAGCTTTTGGAGTTAGTTTTTATATTTTCCGCCAGCTTGTTTTCGTAAGCTATTTTGCCCCTCTTGATCATGCCCTTTGCCCTCCTTTGCTCTATCTTAAACTGTTCCCAATCTTCCGCTCTGGCGCTTTTTTTGGCTATTTTATACGCCCTATCTTTGGATTTTATGCTGTCTCTAATTTCCCCTGTTATCCACGGTTGAGTCACCTTTTTAGATTTCCTTTTATGCCAGATTGGTATAAACAATTTTTGCAATTTTGTCATTCTATCTTTAAATGTTTGCCATTGTTTATCTACCTCCAGTCCTCCCAGGAACGTTGTCCAATCAGACCTACTCAGTTCCCGTCTCATGGCATCATAATTCCCCTTGTTTAAATTCAGGACCTTAGTCTCTGAGTCAATTTCTTCGCTCTCCATTTCGAGTGAGAAATCGATCATGTTATGATCGCTCTGACCCAAGGGTCCCCGTACAACAAGATTACTGATTAGTCCCTTCTCATTGCACAGTACCCAGTCCAATATAGCCTGTTCCCGAGTTGGTTCCTCGACATATTGATCCAGATAACCATCCCTTAAACACTCAAGGAATTCCTCCTCCTCATTATTTTTACTGATTAGGCTAGTCCAATCTATATGTAAGTTAAAGTCACCTATGATGACAGCTGTGCTCTTATTGCACGCTTCTCTAATTTCCCTCGTGATGCCCTCCCTAACCTCTATTTTACTATTTGGAGGCCTATATACCACTCCTATTAATGTTTTTCGCCCCTCGCTATTTCTTAGCTCCACCCATATAGATTCTGTATTAACTGAGTTAATATCCTTCTTTTCAATTGCATTTATCCCCTCTTTTACCAGCAATGCTACCCCTCCTCCCTTTCTTTTTTGTCGATCCTTCCTAAATACTGAATACCCCTGTATGTTAAGCTCCCAGCCCTGCTCACCCTGCAACCATGTTTCCGTAATCCCAATTAGATCATAATTATTAACCTCTATTTCCACAGCTAATTCATCTACCTTGTTCCTGATGCTTCTCGCATGTGGTTGGATTAGCTAATCTGGCAGGCTTTCCAAGGGTGCAGGGCATCGTTGACTGCACACATGTGGCCCTTACGGCACCCCATCGCAATCCAGGTATTTATGTCAACCGCTAGGGCTTCCACTCCCTTAACGTTCAGCTAGTGTGTGACCACAAGAAGGAAATTATGCATGTTTGTGCCATGTACCCTGGCAGTTGCCATGACTCCTTCATACTGCACCAGTCTAGTGTGCCTCCGACACAAAGCTGGGTGGGAGGGTATGCTGTGAGGAGGATGTTGTGAAACTCCAGTACGATTTGGACAGGTTGGGTGATTGGGCAGAAACATGGCAAATGCACTATAATGTGGATAAATGTGAGGTTATCCACTTTGGTGGCAAAAACAGGAAGGCAGATTATTATTTGAATGGCAATAGATTGGGAGAAGGGGAAGTACAAAGAGACCTGGGTGTTCTTGTGCACCAGTCGCTGAAGGTAAGCATGCAGGTGCAGCAGGCGGTTAAGAAGGCAAATGGTATGTTGGCCTTCGTAGCAAGAGGGTTCGAGTATAGGAACAAGGATGTCTTGCTGCAGTTGTACAGGGCCTTGGTGAGACCGCACCTTGAGTATTGTGTGCAGTTTTGGTCGCCTTATCTGAGGAAGGACGTTCTTGCCAGGGAAGGAGTGCAGTGAAGATTCACCAGGCTAATACCTTGGATGGCAGGAATGACGTACGAGGAGAGATTGGGTCAATTGGGCTTGTACTCACTGGAGTTTAGAAGATTGAGAGGGGATCTCATCGAAACCTGTAAAATTCTGTCAGGCCTGGACAGACTAGATCCAGGAAGGATGTTCCTGATGGCCGGGGAGTCCAGACTAGGAGTCATAGTCTAAGGATAAGGGGTAAGCCATTTAGGATTGAGATGAGGAGGAATTTCTTCACCCAGAGAGTGGTGAACCTGTGGAATTCTCTACCACAGAAGGCAGTGGAGGCCAATTCATTAAATATATTCAAGAAGGAGTTGGATATATTTCTTAAGGCTAAAGGGATCAAGGGATATGGGGAGAAGGCAGGAACGGGATTCTGAATTTGGATGATCAGCCATGATCTCATTGAATGGCGGAGCAGGATCGAGGGGCTGAATGGCCTACTCCTGCTCCTATCTTCTATGTTTCTATGTTTCTATTCAGTCCGCCAGACCAACTTAACGGATGGCTACTTGGAGACAAGGACTATCCCCTGAGGACGAGGCTGATGACGCCGCTGAGGAGCCCATCCAATGAAGCTGAGGAGAGCTACAACTCCAGCCACATGTCCACAAGAGCCATAATCGAGCAAACCATCAGTTTGCTGAAGATGCGCTTCAGATGCCTGGATAGATCAGGTGGAGCCCTGCAGTACTCAGCAGCCAGGGTCTCCAGAATTGTCATGGTTTGCTGTGCACTTCACAACATGGCACAGCGTCGTGGCTTGCAGATTCCTGAGGACCAAGTGGCTCCTCGCATATCCTCCTCAGATGAGGAGGAGGAGGAGGAGGGTGAAAACAAACATCCTGCAGAGGCCCATCAACCAGCGGCAGCATTACACGAGAACATTGCTGCCCAGGATAGAAGGAACGCACTCATCCTGGCCAGATTTGCTTAGCCTAGTCAATCAAACACTTTTGCCTCGCAGATTCTTACCAGAGCATTGACAATGGCCAAGAACCAGAGGATTCCTAGCAATTTGACCACCATACTGACAGTCGCAAGTATTCCTAAGGCCTCAATGTGGAAGACCCAATAGCGAAATGACAGACGCCACAACTGCAAAATTTGCCATCAGAATTTTTATGTACAATTATGACTTTTTTAAAATTCATTGATGGGATGTGGGCGTCGCTGGCTAGGCCTGCATTTAGTGCCCATCCCTAATTGCCCTTGAGAAGATGGTGGTGAGCCGCCTTCTTGAACCGCTGCAGTCCATATGGTGTAGGTACACCCACAATGCTGTTAGGAAGGGAGTTCCAGGATTTTGGCCCAGCGACAGTGAAGGAACGGCGATACAGGTCCAAGTCAGGATGGTGTGTGGCTTGGAGGGGAACTTGTAGGTGGTGATGTTCCCATGCGTCTGCTGCCCTTGTCCTTCTAAGTGGTAGAGGTCGCAGGTTTGGAAGGTGCTGTTGAAGGAGCTTTGGCAAGTTGCTGCAGTGCATCTTGTAGATGGTACACACTGCAGCCACAGTGTGCCGGTGGTGGAGGGAGTGAATGTTGAAGGTGGTGGATGGAGTGCCAATCAAGCGGGCTGCTTTATCCTGAATGGTGTCGAGCTTCTTGAGTGTTGTTGGAGCTGCACTCATCCAGGCAAGTGGAGAGTATTCCATCACACTCCTGACTTGTGCCTTGTAGATGGTGGAAAGGCTTTGGGGAGTCAGGAGGTGAGACACTCGCCGCAGAATTCCCAGCCTCTGGCCTGCTCTTGTAGCCACAGTATTTATATGGCTGGTCCAGTTCAGTTTCTGATCAATGGTAACCCCCAGGATGTTGATAGTGGGGGATTCAGTGATGGTAATGCCATTGAATGTCAAGGGGAGATGGTTAGAGTCTCGCTTGTTGGAGATGGTCATTGCCTGGCACTTGTGTGGTGCGAATGTTACTTGCCACTTGTCAGCCCAAGCCTGAATGTTGTCCAGGTCTTGCTGCATATGGACACGGACTGCGTCAGTATCTGACGAGTCTCGAATGGTACTGAACAGTGTGCAATCATCAGCGAACATCCCCACTTCTGACCTTATGATGGAGGGAAGGTCATTGATGAAACAGCTGAAGATGGTTGGGCCTAGGACACTGCCCTGAGGAACTCCTGCAGTGATGTCATGTGATTGAGATGAATGACCTCCAACAACCACAGCTAACTTCCTTTGTGCTAGGTATGATTCCAACCAATGGAGAGTTTTCCCCTTGATTCCCATTGACTTCAGTTTTGCTAGGGCTCCTTGATGCCACACTCGATCAAATGCTGCATTGATGTCAAGGGCAGTCACTCTCACCTCACCTCTTGAGTTCAGCTCTTTTGTCCATGTTTGGACCAAGGCTGTAATGAGGTCAGGAGCTGAGTGGCCCTGGCGGAACCCAAACTGGGCGTCAGTTAGCAGGTTATTGCTGAGTAAGTGCCGCTTGATAGCACTGTCGACGACACCTTCCATCACGTGATGGCATTTTTACACTTAACACATAATTCCACCCAAGTGACTACCCTTGTGACTACTTGTGGTTTAACTTTCTCTTATGCGTGCTCCTACGTAGTGCTTCCCCTGTGGCTTCAGCAGATGTGGAGGCCCCTTGCCCACTTTCCTGCTGCTGCTATCTCGACACCTTTGGTTGGCGTCCTCTGGGGTTGCGAGCCTGTGAGGGCTCATCAACAGTCTGCTGCTCCTGCGGCTGTGCAGGGGTTGAGACGTCTATCTCACTTGGGTGTGGACTCCGGTGGGTCACTGACCGAGGGCTCTGCAGTGGCATGGAAGTGCGAGCGCTTGGAGAGGAGCCCCCACTTCCTTAAGGTATGCCACCAACCTCCCTCTCATGGGTCAGGTCCCCCTCAGTGCCTGGAAGTGGCTGGAGAGCACCTTGCTGCACATCAGGGGGGCCATGGGGACCCGTATCTGCAATGGCAGTCCTACTCAGAAGGACTTCCATGAAGGTCTGGTTTCTCTGTCCAATAGATGCACATCACTCCTCAAGAGATGTCATTCTATTCTGAACAATGACCATGTTTTCCATACCCTGGCGACTAAGCTCCTCCATGGCCGTAGCCCTCCTATCCTCAGCCGTAGCCATCCTTTCCTGTCCAGTAGCCAGCCTTACCATGGAGGTAGCAATCATTTCCACGGAGGTAGCCATCCTTTCCGTGGTGATGCGTTCATGCGTCAATGACTCCACAAAGGCTCTGCTCATGTTCGCTATGGACTCCTCCATTCACTCCACACTCGCAGCGACCCTAGAGACAAAACCTGCCAGAGACTCCTGCATCTGTGCCTGGAGTTCCATCACCTCTGATCTTATGGATGGACCCAGAGGCAAAGGGTCGACATGCTGCTGAGCCAAGCTGGCAGAGTCCTGCGCCTTCCGACTAGGACTCTCCACTGCTGTCCCTGTCTCCACAATCTGCTGATGCTCACTTGTGAGCTGTGATACACCAGGTGACAACACTACTCTATGTCCCGAAGGTCCCATTGAGGTGTGAGTGTCTGCGCTGGTGCTGAGTGCGCTGAATTCTGGTGATGCTGCGCCCTCAGAAGTTGCAGCTTCCTCTGAGGAGTCTGGCTGCTCAGCCTCTTCTTCCTGGCTAGGGGGGACGGATGCTTGTGATGGTCCTGTGGGGGAGTAAAGGAAAGAGTCAGAGATGTGATGCAAAGGCTACATGCACAAAGCTTTTTGCAGATGCTCATAAGTCTATCTGTTACAGCTTCACAATCATTATCAGCGACTCATGCAATGTCAAAGAGAGAGATGGGAAACTTTTCTATCACCAGCTTGCTGTGTTGTACCCATCTGTCCATCCCCCACGCGCGAATCATCCTCAATGCCTATGATTTCCAGGACGGCCTCCTCCCAGGAGGTCAGGTGGGCTAATGAGGCTGTCCCTCCTCCTGCCCTGGCTCGCTCTCTTTTGTTGTGAGCTCTCTTTTCCTGCAATGAGGGAGACAAGTGGAGGTTGAGTGAGAATGAAGGAGTGAGTGTAGAGATTTCATAGCATAGATACTTAGAAGGAGACAAAGATGAAGTGAGGCTGCAAGGCCAAGGGCCCTCCCTGTGTGTTGTCAGTTGTGTTCAAAGCATCAGAGTGACAGGGAGTGTGAGGGCTGCATGATGGAATAGTTATGTGAATGTGAGCATAGAGAGAGAGGGAATGGGTAAGGGTGCATGGATGTCAGTGTCAAGTGGGATGTGGAGGAAGAGATTGCTAAAGCTGAGTGTTGGTGAGGAAAGGCATTGGGGTCAGATTGAGGGTGATGGGAAATTCATGCTCACTTTTCCAGTGCGCTGAAGGTCATGAAATCTTTTCCTGCACTGTATCCAGGTTCTGCGGGTGACTCCCAAGGAGTTGACCTCCTCAGCCACCTGCATCCACACTGCCTTGGTCTGAGTGGGAGGCCTCTTCCTCCCTGATGAAGGGAAGAGCACCTCCCTGTTGGCCCTAGCCCCATCGATTAATGCCTGCAGTGCCGCCTCGTCAAAGCGAGGAGCTGATCTTGCCCTCCCAGTTGTCATCTTTCCTGCAGGTCCCTCTGACACCAAATGGAGAAAGCTTGGAAGGCTGCAGAAGAAGCAAGGCTTGCTGTGGACCTTAATTGCAGCAGCAATGATGACATCATCGGAGGGGACTTTCAATCATGAAAAACCCATTTGTAAAGGCTTCCCACACGTTGGAAATCAATTGGCCAATTCAGTTAAAATTGCATCAATCTCCCACATCCATTTAGATTCGTGTGGGAAACACGAAATTCTGATAACGTGACAACAGCCCGCACCTGAGTTAAAATCGAGCCCATAGAGTCATAGAGTTATACAGCACAGAAAGAGGCCCTTCGGCCCATCATATCTGCGCCGGCCATCAAGCCCTATCTATTCTAATCCCATTTTCCAGCACTTGGTCCGTAGCCTTGTACGCTATGGCATTTCAAGTGCTCATCTAAATGCTTCTTGAATGTTGTGAGGGTTCCTGCCTCTACCTCACTTTCAGGCAGTGAGTTCCAGATTCCAACCACCCTCTGGGTGAAAAAGTTTTTCCTCAAATCCCCTCTAAACCACCTGCCCCTTACCTTGAAACTATGCCCCTGGTTATTGACCCCTCTACTAAGAGGAAAAGTTCCTTTCTATCTACCCTATCTATGCCCCTCATAATTTTGTACACCTCAATCAGGTCCCCCCTCAGCCTTCTCTGCTCTAAGGAAAACAGCCTCAACCTGTCCAGTCTCTCTTCATAGCTGAAACTCTCCAGCCCAGGTAACATCCTGGTGAATCTCCTCTGCACCCTCTCCAATGCAATCACATCCTTCCTATAGTGTGGCGACAAGAACTGCACACAGTATTCCACCTGTGGCCTAACTAGCATTTTGTACAGCTCCATCATAACCTCCCTGCTCGTATATTCTGTCCTTTGGCTAATGAAGGCAAATGTCCCATATGCCTTCTTAACCACCTTATCTACCTGTCCTGCTGCCTTCAGGGATCTATGTACATGCACACCAAGGTCCCTCTGATCCTCTGTCCTTCCTAGGGTCCTACCATTCATTGTGTATTCCCTTGCCTTGTTAGTCCTCCCAAAATGCATCACCTCACACTTTTCAGGATTAAATTATATTTGCCACTGTTCTGCCCATCTGACCAACCCGTCCATATCGTCCTGTAGCCTGAGGCTTCCCTCCTCGCTATTTACCACTCCACCAATTTTCGTGTCATCTGTGAACTTACTGATCATGCCTCCTACATTCATATCTAAATCATTAATGTACACTACAAACTGCAAGGGACCCAGCACCAATCCCTGCGGTACACCACTGGACACAGGCTTCCAGACACAAAAACAACCTTTGACCATCACCCTCTGCCTCCTGCCACTAAGGCAATTTTGGATCCAATGTGCCAAATTGCCCTGGACCCCATGGGCTCTTACCTTCTTGACCAGTCTCCCATGTGGGACTTTGTCAAAAGCCTTACTGAAGTCCATGTAGACTACATTAAATGCACTACCCTCATCCACACACCTAGTCACCCCCTCAAAAATGTCAATCAAATTGGTCAGACATGATCTCCCCCTGACAAAGCCATGCTGACTATCGTTGATTAATCCTTGCCTCTCCAATTGGAGACTAATTCTGTCCCTCAGAATTTTTTCCAATAATTTCCCTACCACTGATGTTAGGCTCACTGGCCTGTAATACCTTGGATTATCCCTACTACCCTTCTTGAATAATGGCACTACGTAAGCTGTCCTCCAGTTCTCTGGCACCTCCCCTGTGGCCAGAGAGGTTCTGAAAATTTGTGTCAGAGCTCCTGCAATCTCCTCCCTTGCCTCATACAGCAGCCTGGGATACATCTCGTCTGGGCCTGGTGATTTATCCACTTTTAAGCCCGCTAAAACCGCTAGTGCCTCCTCCCTCTCAATGCTAATTTGTTTAAGCCCCCTGCCTGATTTCTATGCCTACATCGTCCTTCTCCATAGTGAACACAGATGCAAAATATTCATTTAAAAGCTCACCTACATCTTCCGGCTCTACACACAGATTGCCACTTTGGTCCCTAATGGGCCCTACTCTTTCCCTGGTTATCCTCTTGCCCTTAATATACTTATAAAACTGCTTGGGATTTTCCTTTATTTTGCCCACCAGTGTTTCTTCATGCCCCATCTTCGCTGTTCTAATTTCTTTTTTAAGTACCCCCCTGCACTTTCTATACTCCTCTAGGGCTTCCACTGTTTTTAGTCCTTTGTATTTGCCAAAGGCCTCCCTTTTTTTCCTAATCCATTCTTGTATATCCCTTGACATCCAAGGTTCCCTGGACTTGTTGGTCCCTTGACCTTTTCGGGAACATGTTGGCGTTGTACTCTCTCTATTTCCTTTCTGAATGACTACCATTGCTCTAATGTGGATTTTTCTACAAGTATCTGATCCCAGTCCACTTTGGCCAGATCCTGCCTTATCATATTAAAATCGGCCTTCCCCCAATTTAAAACTTTTATTTCCGGTCCATCTTTGTCCTTTTCCATGACTACCTTAAATCTCACCGAATTATGGTCAGTGTCACCAAAATGCTTTTCTACTGACACTTCTACCACTTGCCCAGCTACATTCCCTAGAATTAGGTCCAGTACCGCCCCCTCTCTTGTAGAACTTTCTACATGCTGGCTCAAAAAGCTCTCCTGGATGCACTTTAAGAATTCCGCACCTTCTAAGCCTTTTGCACTCTGACTATCCCAGTTAATATTGGGGAAGTTGAAATCCCCTACTATTATTACCCTATTATTTCTACACTTCTCTGAGATTGGCCTACATATCTGTTCCTCTATCTCCCCCTGACTGTTTGGGGGCCTATAGTACACTCCCAGCAAAGTGCTTGCCCCCTTTTTGTGTTTAAGATCTACCCATATGGCCTCATTAGAGGAACCTGCTAAGATATCATCCCTCCTTACTGCAGTAATTGACAACTTGATTAATATTGCGACACCCCCTCCTCTTTTACACCCGTCTCTGTCTCGCCTGAAGTTTCTATACCCCTGAATATTGTGCTGTCAGTCATGCCCCTCCCTCAACCATGTCTCTGTGATTGCAACAATATCATACTCCCATGTGTTCATCAACACCTTCAATTCATCTGCCTTACTCGTAAGATTCCTTGCATTATAATAAATGCCATCCAGCCTTGCCATACTCCCTTGTGCCGTTACATATTTGCTCTGCCTTCCAGACTGACTTGTTTTTTCCTCTATATTTGGCTGTGCATCACCCCCTACTATAGCTCCACTCCGTATCCCATCCCCCGGCCAAGTTAGTTTAAACCCCCCCCACAACAGCACTAGCAAACCTCCCCGCAAGGATGTTGGTCCCGTTTCGGTTCAGGAGCAACCCGTCTGACTTGTACAGGTCCCACCTTCCCCAGAAACAGACGCAGTGATCCAGGAAACTAAAGCCCTCCCTCCTGCACCAACTCTTTAACCACGCATTCATCTGCTCTATCCTTCTTTTCCTATATTTACTAACACGTTGCACCAGGAGTAATCCAGAGATTACAACCTTTGAGGTCCTGCTTTTTAATCTGCTACCTAGCTCGCTAAATTCTTGTTGCAGGACCTCATCCCTCTTTCTACCTATGTCATTGGTACCAATGCGAACCACGACCTCTGACTGTTCGCCCTCCCCCTTCAGAATGCCCTGCAGCCGTTCAGTGACATCCTTGACCCTGGCACCAGGGAGGCAACATACTATCCTGGAGTCACGTCTGCGGCCACACAAATGCCTGTCTGCACCCCTCACTATTGAGTCTTGTACCACTATTGCCTTTCCACTCTTACTCCTCCCCCCTTGTGCAGCTGAGCCACCCACAGAGCCGTGAACTTGGCTCTGCCTGCACTCCCCAGAGGAACCGTCACTTTCACCGTTTTGCAACACAGAAAAACGGTTGTTGAGTGAGATTCACTCTGGGGCTTTCCTGACTACCTGCCTGCCCCCTTCTTCTGACTGGTGGTCACCCATTCCCTCTCTGGCTGCACTTTCTTAAGCTGCGGGGTGACCATGTCTAAAAACATGCTATCCACGTAACTCTCAGCCTCGCGGATACACCGCAGTGCCTCCAGCTGACGCTCAAGCTCTGAAAGCCGGATCTCAAGTTGGCCAAACCGTTGGCACTTAATGCACATGTGGTCATCCTGACTGCAAGAAGCATCTAGGAATTTCCACATGCTGCAGGCCGTGCAGCGCACAGGACTGAGGTCCCCTGCCATACTTTTAATTAAAAACTCTTAGCTCAAATTTAAACTCTCGGATTCTCGCTTTCCCGAACTACCTTAACTGAAATAAACTTAAAATTGAAGAGAAAAAAGCACTCACTTACTACTCACCAATCAGCTTCTTCCCCTGCGCCGTCATCACTTTCTGTACTGTGATGTCACTCTCGAATTCTGTCGCCGCTCCCGCTGCTGTTGCTGCTCCCTCACAAGTCCGCTGCTGCCACTGCTCAACTGGGCCTGAAAATCACTGACCTTTATTTTCTCCCACAGCCATTGCTCCCTCGCAGGTCTGCCGCTTCCGCTGCTGCCACTGCTCGACTGGGTCTGAAAATCACCAACCTTTATTTTCTCCCACAGCTGCTGTTCCCTCGCAGGTCCACCGCTCCCGCTGCTGCCGCATTTCTATCTGCGCTATCAATTCATCCATTTTGTTGCAAATGCTTCGTGCATTCAGATATAATACCTTTAGCTTGTAAGATTCACAAAATTCCCACATTTCCCACAAGGTTATCTATATATATAAAAGGATATGTCTCTCTGTCTGTCTCTCTGTCTGTCTGTCTCTCTGTCTGTCTCTCTGTCCGGCTATACAATCAAAAGTTATAGAGTGTACCTACACATATGTTATATCAAAAGAAAGCTCATCATTAGGGGACTCTTGTAGGCATATTTACTTTTTGGTCGGACAACAATTGTGCCGACGGTATCCAAAAAACGTTCAAAATTCCGCTCATTATCCGCTCATTTGCATCGAGTGGGGGCGGGTTCATTGTGTGTGCGGGCGGGCCATCCTACAGTCGAGTGACAGGACCATTGACCAATCCTACACTTCAGTGACCTGACGGTTGACCAATCGGTGCGTGTGTGGGTGGGCCTTATCATTCTGAACTGAGGTGAGTGTCAGCCATCTTGATTCCTAACTACTAACTATTGATTTATTTTTCCCACTTTCTGTGTGTGTGGAGGGGATTTTATCCAGCACAAATTTGGTACTTAGGAGCCCAACTAACTCATTATATAATTTGCGTGTAATAAATGAGTCCAGTATGTGATTTATTTCTCGGGGCCATGTCAGTGCGGGGGCCCGGGGCCTAGGCTTCTCCAACCGCCAGCAGCGCAACTCCAGTCCCAGGCTCCCGGCCTAGACAGGGACCAACACTGGCAGAGGGGAGAGGGTCTGCTGCCTCCGCTCCATTCCGGGGTCGGTAGGTGGGGAGGCTTCATAAGCAACTGGGGTAGGTCGCAAGCCCCGAATAATTATCTGAAGGTCCCGTGTTTGCAGCTGAGGGGATTTCTTCTGCTGACAGTCCCAGGTTAACAGCAGCCATCTTTGTCAAGGAGGGCAAAAAGTTTCAGTGCAACGCCATTTTGATTCAGTGTGTAACAGAGTGCATGCGCGGCCATCTTAGTACAGGAACATAGAGTGGGTGGGGCTTCAGTGCTCTCAATCGGGTCCTGGCGAGACAATCGATTGTGTGGGCGGGGCCTAATCTTTCCAACTGAACAGCAAGCGGCAGCCATTGCTTGTGATACAACACACTGACAGGTGAGGACCCCCTTTTTTAATAAAAAGATTGGTGAGGTTGTAAAGTGTATGTTATAGAAAGATTTACCAAAAATGTTTTATAAGTACATTAAGTTTCATGTTTCAAGGTATTAAAAGGTAGGCTGGGCCATGTCAGTGCAGGGGCCCGAGGCCTAGGCTTCTCCAACGGCCGGCAGCGCAACTCCAGCACCAGGCTTCCGGCCCAGACAGGGACCAACACTGGCAAAGGGGAGAGGGTCTGCTGGCTCCCACTCTCCCTTTCCCCCCCTTCCCCCCCACACACCCCCTTCCCCCCTCCCACACACCCCCTTTGCCCCCCTCCCACACCCCCCCTTCACCCCCACTCCCACACACCCAGATCCCCCCCTTCCCACACACCCCCTTCCCCCCCCACACACCCCTTCCCCCCCTCCCACACACCCCTTCCCCCCCTCCCACACACCCCCTTCCCCCCCACACACCCCCTTCCCCCCTCCCACACACCCCCTTCCCCCCTCCCACACACCCCCTTCCCCCCTTCCCACACCCCCCCTTCCCCCCACACACCCCCTTCCCCCCCACAAACACCCTTCCCCCCTCCCACACACCCCTTCCCCCCTCCCACACCCCCCTTCCCCCCTCCCACACCCCCCCTTCCCCCTCCCACACACCCCCTTTCCCCCCCCACACCCCTCCCCCCCCACACCCCCTTCACCCCCCACACCCCCTTCCACCCCCACACACCCCCTTTTCCTCCCACCCCCCTTTCCCCCCTCCCACCCCCCCTTTCACCCCTCCCACCACCCCTTTCCCCCCCTCCCACCACCCCTTTCCCCCACCACCCCTTTCCCACACCACCCCTTTCCCCACCACCCTTTTCCCCCACCACCCCTTTCCCCACCACCCATTTTCCCTTTCTCTCCTTCCCTCTCTCTCTCCTTCCCTCTCTGTCTCTCTCTCTTTCCCTCTGTCTCTCTCTCCCTCTCTCTCTCTGTCTCTCTCTCCCTCTCTCTTTGTCTCTCTCTCCCTCTCTCTCTCTCCCTCTCTCTCTCTCACACTCCCAGTCTCTCTCTCTCTCACACTCCCACTCTCTCTCCCACTCCCACTCTCTCTCTCACACTCCCACTCTCTCTCTCACACTCCCACTCTCTCTCTCTCTCCCACTCTCTCTCTCTCTCCTCCACTCTCCCTCTCTCTCTCTCTCCCCCACTCTCTCTCTCTCCCCCACTCTCTCTCTCTCCCCCACTCTCTCTCTCTCTCTCCCCCACTCTCTCTCTCGCCCCCACTCTCTCTCTCTCTCCCCCACTCTCTCTCTCTCCCCCACTCTCTCTCTCCCCCCCACTCTCTCTCTCTCTCCCCCACTCTCTCTCTCTCCCCCACTCTCTCTCTCTCTCCCCATTCTCTTTCTCTCTCCCCCAGTCTCTCTCTCTCTCCCCCACTCTCTCTCTCTCTCCCCCACTCTCTCTCTCTCTCCCCCACTCTCTCTCTCTCTCCCCCACTCTGTCTCGCTCTCCCCCACTCTCTCTCTCCCCCACTCTCTCTCTCTCCCCCACTCTCTCTCTCTCTCTCCCACTCTCTCTCTCTCTCCCCCACTCTCTCTCTCTCCCCCACTCTCTCTCTCTCCCCCACTCTCTCTCTCTCCCCCACTCTCTCTCTCTCTCCCCACTCTCTTTCTCTCTCCCCCAGTCTCTCTCTCTCTCCCCCACTCTCTCTCTCTCTCCCCCACTCTCTCTCTCTCTCCCCCACTCTTTCTCTCTCTCCCCCACTCTCTCTCTCTCCCCCACTCTCTCTCTCTCTCCCCCACTCTCTCTCCCTCTCCCCCACTCTCTCTCTCTCCCCCACTCTCTCTCTCTCCCCACCACTCTCTCTCTCTCTCCCTCCACTCTCTCTCTCTCCCCCCACTCTCTCTCTCTCTCTCCCCCACTCTGTCTCGCTCTCCCCCACTCTCTCTCTCTCTCCCCCACTCTCTCTCTCTCCCCCACTCTCTCTCTCTCTCCCCCACTCTCTCTCTCTCCCCCACTCTCTCTCCCTCTCCCCCACTCTCTCTCTCTCCCCCACTCTCTCTCTCTCCCCACCACTCTCTCTCTCTCTCTCCCTCCACTCTCTCTCTCTCCCCCCTCTCTCTCTCTCTCTCTCCCCCCCACTCTCTCTCTCTCTCCCCCACTCTCTCTCTCTCCCCCACTCTCTCTCTCTCCCCCACTCTCTCTCTCTCTCCCCCACTCTCTCTCTCCCCCACTCTCTCTCCCCAGTCTCTCTCTCTCTCCCCAGTTTCTCTCTCTCTCCCCCAGTCTCTCTCTCCCCCTGTCTCTCTCTCTCACTCTCTCCCCTGTCTCTCTCTCTCTCTCTCCCCCTGTCTCTCTCTCTCTCTCCCCCAGTCCCTCTCTCTCCCCCAGTCTCCCTTTCTCTCTCCCCCAGTCTCTCTCTCTCTCTCCCCCAGTCTCTCTCTCTCTCCCCCAGTCTCTCTCTCTCTCTCCCCCAGTCTCTCCCTCTCTCCCCCAGTCTCTCTCTCTCTCCCCCAGTCACTCTCTCTCTCCCCCAGTCACTCTCTCTCTCCCCCAGTCTCTCTCTCTCTCCCCCAGTCTCTCTCTCTCTCTCCCCCAGTCTCTCTCTCTCTCTCCCCCAGTCTCTCTCTTCTCTCTCTTTCCCCCAGTCTCTCTCTCTCTTCCCCCAGTCGCTCTCTCTTCCCCCCAGTCGCTCTCTCTTCCCCCCAGTTGCTCTCTCTTCCCCCAGTCACTCTCTCTTCCCCCCAGTCGCTCTCTTTCTCTTCCAACAACAACATGCCCTCAAAAAACCCTCGGCACCACCGGGCACTTCAGCTAGTTAATAATAAAAGGGACCCTGCATGGACATTTTTAAAAAAGGGTACCCAAAAATGGCGTCCGCACCTTGTGACCAAAAGCATGCAAGATTTTAAAAACGTGGACTCTGGCAGCACAAGCAGCTTTTGGGGAAATCGAAACCTAAAATGCAGTTTCTGTGAAAAAGGACTTTGTATTTTGGAAAGCAGACACAGGACTTTGAATATGCATTAAGCCAGATCGTAGACAGATCAAAACTAGTTAGGCCTATGCTTGAGGCCATCAAGCTGTCTGCATACATAATCGGAAACAGCTTAAGGAAGCCATCGAGGCTGGACAGGCCGATTAGGATGCATTAATAACAATACAGCTCGGACATCAGGCCATTAGGTGCGATAAATGGCCATCTAAAAACAGTTAGTTTAGATTGCTACAATTATTTAAACTAGCCCGCCAAAATTGTAACAATGAACTAACCTGATTTGGCGCACAGATAAGGGTTATCGTAAGGAGTATAACTGCAGGCCCCGGGTAGCAATCTCTCTCTTGCTCTTGCTCGCTTGCTCTTGCCCTTGTCCCTGCTCTCGTGGCTCCGGCCTCTTGGGCTGCCGCTCGCACTCATGCCCTGGCCTCGTGGCGGGTTTTCTCCTTGCTCCCTGTAGCAGATTTTCAGTAACCAGTTACACCATACCAATCGCGGGGAAGGGGCACGAGACCCAAGTCCATAGCCATCCAGGATGCTCAGGCCGCACAAAGGGGCGAGACGAAAGTGAGTAGGCAGTTCAGGACTTGTATAGTAACCAAACGAGACGAGACGTAAGGAGACAAAGAAGACGGTAACAACTCGATAAGAGCAGAGCAGGGCAACGAAAAACGTATTGATGAGGCCAAGCGTCTAGTTATAAGCTGGCGCTTGGTGAGATGAACATTCCTTGTTGAACACTGCAAAAACGCAGGTGGCCACGCCACGACGAATAGACTGGCGTTCTTAAGCTTGGGTAGGAAAATCTAGGCAGTTAAGACTGCCAACTGCCCTGTAGGCACAACGTTGCTGCCGCCGACCGCCCGAGGGAGAAGAAGAGGAGAACCCATTGCGACGAGATGATGACGGCAGCGGAGGGGAAGAAGGTGTGTCGCAGCAGCAGATCCAGCACCGCGCCCCTGAAGACCACGTGGCGACGGGCTACCTAGAAGGACCAAAGACCAGACCTCAAAACTCGCACTCGTTAACAGTTGGCTTTTGCTTTGGATTGGTGAGCATGAATTCTGGCCCCTCATAGCTTAATCTAGTTAGGGGGAAGGGGTGGGATAAGGATAAGGGGATTGTTAAGATAATTTGTTTTCCCTCGATGTGCCGTGTGTTCCCCATTCCCTGTATAAGTTTAGTTATTTTGTATTTGCCTGTATTGTTATACTAGTAGCTTCATAAGACTGTGTCAATTTCTGTTTTAATAAAATCTTGGTTTTCTTACATCCAAACCACCTGTCTACTTGAGTCTTTCTGTATCGCCACCTGTACCTAAGTCCGGTGTCTAGAACCTAGGGGCGTGGGAGCGATTTGAACCATTCACAAACAGTCAGGGGCATAACAGACTGGGCGCACGCGCCACACCCAACAACCACCCCCTACAGGATGGCGACCACGGCAGGACACCGGCAACAGGGTTGCGATACAGTAGACAATGGTTCGGATGAGCAAACCATGATGGAGGAAAGGATTTCTGATTATGTGTTTAGCAAGCTGAATATCACTAAGAAGTGGATCACCACTCTGTTAAGGGCTGGGCGTCCGGTAGATGCAGCAGCTAAGTGGACAGAGGGAAAGGAACACAAGAAGTCCTTAGAGAAGGCAGTTTGGCTGATGTGTTTCAAAAAGCAGGTCCAACTTTTGGACAGGCTCGTTGCAGCACAGGCAGTCGAGTTAAGGGAGTCAGCCCTGGAGATCCAGGATAAGGCTCTAGCAGGGGAGAAGTTATTAGTAGCTTTGCAGGCCTTGAATCAGGAGAGAGTGCATTTAATGGGAGAACACAAGGCCCAGTTGGAATACCTACGGTGCCAAGTCACCGAGGCCAAGGGAAATGAGTTAAGGTTACGGGAGAAGAACACCCGCTTGGCAAGGCAGATTAGGGAACAGGAAGAGAAACTACAGGAGGTAAAGGCAGCTTATAAGTTTGCGAGCGAACAGGGGTTTGAGGAGGCAGACCACGGCCCCTGTAAAGAGCGGATAGAAAATCTGAGCTGGGCCCTCCGGAAGGCAAAAGGCATGTTATGCCTCATAAGCCCAAAGGCAGGTCAGGCGGATTTTATGGGGAACGAGGGGAGGACAGTTCCAACGTCACCGGTAGTGCCCAGGGACGACCCGGTTGAGAGAGAGGAGACCTCACGACCACCACCCGTAGCGCCAAGTTTCAGCGAGGTTTGGCAGCAAGGGGGGGTGGAGCCAGGGGTGGAGCCAGAGGTGGAAGCGGAGGTAAAGCCACCCCCGCCAGTGAAGCCGGAGCCGGGACCGATGTGCCCAGCATGGCATCGGAGGCTCGGCCCACCCGTCGATGGCGATGATGAGGGACCCTTCCAAAACCAGTTCGTATTACCCTTTAACACCCAACAGCTTAGGGCTATGGTCAACCATATCCCGAAGCTCTCCGAAAAGGGAGACCCCTTGATCCACTTCAGGGACATAGAGCAGGCAGCCAGCGTCAATGACTGCGATGGCGCTGAGCAGGCCACGATGCTGCTATTCTCCCTGGAGAGTAGTCTCCTCCAATCCCTCTCTGACGAGTGTAAAAGGGGGCAGAGTGGGTACGAGGAGCTTAGAGATGCGGTTCTGGAGGCCATGGGGATGAATGAGGGAAGTCCTTTCTCCCGCGTGGAGAAGACGGCCCAGCTCCCAGGGGAGACCCCGCAGGCTTTTGCGGACCGGCTGTGGCCGGTGTACCGGAGGGCCTGTCCGAGGACGCCGGACCGGGGGTTCCTGAACGGGGATCCCCTGGCCCATTGGCTCCGTTGCCTGGTGGCGAACAGCTTGCCACAGGTCCGGGCCAAGGCAGAAGTCTGGTTCGACCCCAAAAATCCCCAGACCACCGAGCTTACGGTGACCAGGCAGCTAACTCTGGCCTACAAAAACGGTAGGGGAGCCGATGCACACCCACCCAAGGGAAAGGTGCATGAGGTAAAACCCGGACTGGGTAGGAAAGAGTGGCACCAGGAAGGGAATAACCCCTTCAACACAAAGACGAATTGTTACGGGTGCGGGAAGGATGGTCACTGGCGGAAGGAGTGCAAAAACCCTTGGAAAGATAACAAGGGAAAGAATTCCACAGCCCCAGCCCAAAAGGCGGAGGCAGGAATCACTCCTGCAGCGGTCGAGTCATTTTTGGATGCCATGAGGTCCATATTGACTGTCCAAGGGAGAGTAGCAGCCACTACCGGTGCTCTGACCCCATCAGCCCCATCCAACCCACAGCCCTGACTAGAGCCAGCGCAGCCTGTCGACCTGTGTCCCCCTGAAAACAATGAGGGGAGCAGGCACTGTGTAAAGATGTGGGTGGAGACGGTGCAGGGGAGATATTCGGTGGACACTGGAGCTTCCAGCACGGTGGTCCATCCGGAAGACCCGACCAATCCGCCCGGGTCTAACGAGGTCCCATTTAGCCCAATGGGAGTCACAGGGAACGAGGAGGCTGGGGAAATGGCCAAACTTTTGGCCATAGTTTTAGGATCCCTCCCCACGACGTGGGAGGGTAACCAAAGGACCAACGAGGTAGCCGAGCAGGGGGCTAGGGAAGGAGAGTTCTGGGATCCCTGTAGAGCAGGCCCGGTAGCCGCAATCCGGGACAAGAGAGGCACACAGGGGGTAGCTTTGGCCCTGGACCTAAAGCAGGTCGAAGCCCGAGATCCCGTCTGTGAGGCCGTCCCGGCAAGGGAAGAGAATGGTGAGCCCCTAGAAGACCCGTTCGGGGCAGCGGACGAACCTTTAGGACAGGTTTTAAAACACGCTGCTGGTTATATTAACCACTGCAAGCTGTTTAGACCTGAAAGGGGAAAACAGCCAGTTGGGGTAAGGTCTGAGGATAAAGATCCTCAGCCTGCAGCAGGAGTGAGTTCACAGACTGCACAGGCAGGCGCTGTGGCTTGCTTGAAGGGAGGGGCCATCCCGCCCATCGATTGGGATACTCCCCCGCTCTTCTGGGATCCAGACAAGGGGGAGGGACCTGAGGGTGAAAACCCCGCCCCTAACCCAGGTGTAGAGGAGGAGGGACTTGAGGTCGAAAACCCCGCCCCGGACCCAGCCATGGGACCTGGGGGCGGAGACTCTCAGCTTGCAGCAACAGGCTGCGAAGAGTTACCTGCCCCTAGCCCAGGTTCGGGAGAGGTCAAGCCTGAGGGAGCGGCAGTTCTGGTTAAAGGCCCATCGGCCAAGAAAGCCCCACCCGCCAAAGTCCCTAGAAGGTCCCCGCGGACGCCCCAGCCGAGAAAGCTATGGTCACCAGCTCTCCAGTTACCAAGGGCCGTCCCTCGAGTCAGGGGGAGGTCCAAGGACAGAGGTCCTCAGCCAGCAGCCATGGGCTGCGAGGGACCAACAGTGCAGGATGGTGCGGCCATGCCGGGGGTAGCAGTGAGCCGCAGTCCAACCAGGAATTAGCTTGGCTGCCCGGAGATGGGCGGCGGATGTACATAGTTTAGGTAGTTTAAGTTTTGGTTAATGTTAAGTTTAGGTATTTAGCTTAAGTTTGGGTGTTTTAGCTTAAGTTAAATAAGGTGATGGGTAGTTTTAATTAAGTAAGGAATCTGCTAAGAGTGTATATATTTGGGTCGAGGTCGCGGGACCCGACCATGCTTCACCAAGCCAGAGAATCTCTTGGGGACCTGGCTGCATGTTTTTGCATCTTTTTGCAGAAAGACTTTCAGGATGAAGGGGATCATAATCCTACTCGCCCTGATTGGGATGAGCATCGGAAGGCGAGGTGACGTGGAGGACTCGCACATCTACGGGTGCTCGGGAGAAAAGGCTCCAGTGGAGACTGCCGGGAGCAGCGAACAAGGCATGAAGGGACCTGCCATCTACGCCCACGAGGGAAGATGACCCGGGTGGTTGGGATTCAACTCCACCCAGTACTCCAGCCAGACCGGATTCACCTACGGAGA
Organism: Somniosus microcephalus; assembly: GCF_052327205.1. Lineage (NCBI taxonomy): Eukaryota > Metazoa > Chordata > Chondrichthyes > Squaliformes > Somniosidae > Somniosus > Somniosus microcephalus. The sequence goes on along the minus strand of NC_140989.1, from coordinate 299,117,811 downwards.
AGCCTGCCTCAGCGTACAGGTTGTGGACTCACGGATCGGGGTCACTGAGGGGAAACGCGTGTGCCTGACTTGCACAGGACAGATTCCCCTGGGAAGATGGTGGTGGCTCAGGAAGCTGAGCACGGACATGGGGGATCGCACCGCCGACTGGGAACGGATGGGAAACGACACCCACCGAACGGTCACCGGGACCCAAGAAGGGACTAGTGTATGATGGGACAAGTGGTGGGAATTGGAACAGGGGATATATGTCTGTATGTGGGGGTCGAAAAGGGGCTGCCCTATGGGCGTATCTATGATCTTCTCTGCAGCCTGGCAGGATAAGGGGAAGGGGGTAGAGTGGGATTCCCACCTACACACATGCATAGTCCCACGGTACCCAGCCCCAGTTAAAGCCACTGAGCTAGTGGCACGCGCCCGAAAGCCCTTGCCCACGACTCAGGCAGTAAGGACACACTGAGAGGGGTGCCCCACCACCACCAAGGGACCAGGGAATGGGTTGGTACTAGTACCTACCGATCAGGTACTGTACCAGGGGGTGCACTACGCAGTAGCCTCCGTGATTTTAAATCTCACCGAGGTACATTTGCCGGAGTGGTGTCCCAAAGAAACAGAGCAGCTATACCAGGCCCTATTAAAGGACATGAGTTCGATTTCGCCCATGTGGACAAAACCGAACTGTACACCACACACCGAGAGTTTTTGGGTAATGCAGGGAGACAAAGAAGGGGAGTATGGAATGATGTTTTTACTGCGTTTAATACTGGGTCCTCTGTCATCAACAGTTTGGATGACATAGAGCTACAGACCCAGATAAACGGTTTAAAAACACAGTTAAGGAAGATATTACTGGATGAGAACAAAGTAGTGGGCTCGGAGTTGCATGAGGACCAGGCCATGACGGTCCATTTAACAGAAATCATAGCGGAGTTGGAAAAGCACGCAAAGACGGTAAATGCTCTCATAAGGGAGGACAGAAATGCTTCTGAGAGGCTGCGCACAATGAGGTGTGCGTGCTGTATGGGGCGTGGTTGCTGGGCGAAGGCCGCAGTAATCTGGAGGATTTAAAACAGGGTTTAGTCCCCTCCTGGATCAGCAACAAGCACCTCGCAGCCCTCCACCCATTTGAGAATGCATTAAGCCCATGCCAACTCCGGCTAGCTTCCGAGGCCTACCCAGTCCCCATGGATTGTGGGCGGTCCAACCACACGATCGTGGGAGTAGTAGTTAGGATGCCGGTCATGAGTAGGACAGCCCGACCCGCACTGGTATACAGGGTGGAGAACATTGGAGTCATTCAAGGGGGTGCACACATTCATTTCACAGCGGTCCCGCCTTACATCATAAAGTGGGAGCACGCTATGACAGGTACTGACCTCTCAGGGTGCCGGAGCCGGGGAGCACACATAATCTTGTGTCCCCAGCACTTGAATGCCTATTCAAAACCGCAGTGTGGATTCAGAGCTGCTGGCGCGAAACCTACAAGTTGTACCATGGAGGCAATGGCACAAGGCCATGTTCCCCCACAGGTAGCATATATAGGAGGTGGGACATATTGTGTTACCACCGGCGCGTCCCACTACCAACATGGACAGCATAGCTGGTGTCCGGTCAGTGACAGCAGTTTCTGTTTCAAATCTGAGGCAGAAGTTCAAGTGGCCCAGGAGCGAATTGTCCCCATTCCTGAACCCTCCACTGTTCACCTCACTGTGAAGGAGAATTTTACGAATTTGCAAAAGTACGTAGCGCATTTTGGCTACAAGATCCCCCCTCTCCCTGAACACCTTACCAAAATACTCAAGGCCGTTATAGTTTCGCAGAAACATTTTTACACTCTAGAGCAGAAAACAGTAGAGATAGGGGCTAAGATATTGGATATTGTGATTCCACCCTGGTGGGACATTTTCAATAACATAGAGGTCCCTTCGTGGATCAGACTGGCTTCCCACATTCTCGTGGTTTGCCAGTTAGGGATAGTGTTGTATCTAGTTTGCATCCAATGCAAGGGAAAAGGTCAGTTGTTAGAATTCCGAAACCAGAAGATCTGGAAGGAACATTGGCCTAGAAATTGGGTTTTGGCTTAGCCAGGGCTTTAGCACCGGAGGTTAGTGCTGGCGCTAAGTCCCCCTGCGCGCGCCAAAAATTCAGTAGCGCCGCGCCCAAACGGCTGCCGGCACTACTGAAGGGTCTTAGCGCCTGGAAAAGGGCGCTAACTGCCGTTTAGCGCCGCAATTCCGGCGCTGCGGCACCCGATGCGGTGCGGCAGGCTGGGGAAATGCAGGCCTCCTCCTTCCGTTAAGGAGGAGCTGCCTGCACCCGGCCGCGGCCCGCGCAAATCTGTTTAAAAATGAGCCCGGCACCTCGGACAAGTGCCGGGCTTGCATCTGTTCCGAGAGGGGGGGGGGAGAAGTCCGGGGAGGGAGCTGCGGGCAGGCGGCTGGCGGGAAAGCGGCCGGCCGCCGCGGGGCCTTTAATGCGCCGGCGCAAACACATGTTGGACTCTGTTGCCAGAGTCTTAGTTGCGGCTGCCACGGGCGAGGCGGCCGCAACTGAATTTCGGCGCTGGGGCCCGTCGGCATGGCAACCGGGACGCTGCGCACACCGATGACGTCATCGGTGCCGGCGCAGCGCTACCGGTGCAACGCCGCTTTAGGGCCCCAGGGAATTTTTCAACTGGCCATAACTCTGGCGCTAGTCCCTCTAGCGCCTCAAAAGCGGCGCTAAGGCTAGTGAATTTCTAGGCCATTATGTGAAGGTGGAGGGAGATACGCCTGTTTGAGTTTTTTCCTTGTATTTTTGATTAAAGGTTGTTGTTTTTTTGTGTTTGTTGTTTTTAATAAAGTTTTTTTTTGTTTTTTGCGACGCGTTTAATAAAGATGTATGTGTACCAAGTGGTGCAGGGGTGTTGGACCCCCTCCATGCTTGGATGTGTGTAAAGTCTGTAATTTATCCTATGTATGCTTATGTACACTACAGTTTTGTGGAATGGGAAGTGCATGTGTCGTGGGTATATTAGATAGGTAATTACAGGGGAAGGTTGACTATGGAGGGTCAGAAAATTTTGCTCACCTTGTAAGGATGATACTTCAAGCAAGTTTTAGTATCACAGGGGGGAGTGTAAGATTCGCAAAATTCCCACATTCCCCCAAAGTTATTAATAAAAGGGACCCTGCATGGAACTTTTAAAAAAAGGTACCCAAAGATGGCGTCCGCACCTCGTGACCAAAAGCCTGCAAGATTTTAAAAGCTTGGACTCTGTGGCAGCACAAGCAGCTTTTGGGGAAATCGAAACTTAAAATGCAGTTTCTGTGAAAAACGACTTTGTATTTTGGAAAGCCGACAGCAAACATTGAATATGCATTAAGCCAGATTGTAGACAGATCAAAACCAGTTAGGCCTATACTTGAGGCCATCAAGCTGTCTGCATAGATAATCTGAAACAACTTAAGGAAGCCATCGAGGTTGGACAGGCCGATTAGGAGGCATTAATAACAATACAGCTCGGACATCAGGCCATTAGGTGCGATAAACGGCCATCTAAAAACAGTTAGTTTAGATTGCTACAATCATTTAAACCAGCCCGCCAAAATTGGAACAATGAACTAACCTGATTTGGCACGCAGATAAGGGGGCTTCATAAGGAGTATAACTGCAGGCCCCGGGTAGCAATCGCTCTCTTGCTCTCTTGCTCTTGCCCTTGTCCCTGCTCTCGTGGCTTCGGCCTCTTGGGCTGCCGCCGCTCGTACTTGTGCCCTGGCCTCGTGGCGGGTTCTCTCCTCGCTCCCCGTAGCAGAGTTTTCAGCAACCAATTACACCATACCAATCGCGGGGAAGGGGAACGAGACCCGAGTCCATAGCCATCCAGGACGCCCAGGCCGCAAAAAGGGGCGAGACAAAAGTGAATAGGCAGTCCAGGACTTGTATAGTAACCGAACGAGATGAGACAAAAAGAGACGAAGAAGACGGTAACAACTCGATAAGAGCAGAGCAGGGCAGCGAAAACTGTATTGATGTGGCCAAGCGTCTAGTTATAAGCTGGCGCTTGGTGAGACGAACATTCCTGTTGAGTACTGTGAAAATGCAGGTGTCCACGCCACGACAAATATACTGGCGTTTTAACGCTTGGGTAGGAAAATCTAGGCAGTTAAGACTGCCAACTGCCTTATAGGCACAACGTTGCCGCCGACGACCGCCCGAGGGAGAAGAAGAGGAGAACCCATCGTGACGAGACGATGACGACAGCGGAGGGGAAGAAGGTGTGTTGCAGCAGCAGCTCCAGCACCGCGCCCCTGAAGACCACGTGGCGACGGGGTACCTAAGAGGACAGAGAACCAAACCTCAAAACTCGCACTCGTTAACAGTTGGCTTTTGCTTTGGATTGGTGAACATGAATTCTGGCCCCTCATAGCTTAATCTAGTTAGGTATAGGGGGTGGGATAAGGATAAGGGGATTGTTAATATAGTTTGTTTTCCCTCGATGTGCCGTGTGTGCCCCATTCCCTGTATAAGTATAGTTATTTTGTATTTGCCTGTATTTTTATACTAGTAACTTCTCGTAAGACTGTGTTAATTTCTGTTTTAATAAAATCTTGGTTTTCTTACATCCAAACCACTTGTCTACCCAAGTTTTCTGTATCGCCACCTGTACCTAAGTCCGGTGTCTAGAACCCAGGGGCGTGGGAGCGATTTGAACCACTCACAAACAGTCAGGGGCATAACTGACTGGGCGCACGCGCCACAACCCGCCACCTCCCACAAGCTTTAATTTTTTTCTATTTTTCCCTGATATCACTTTAGTCACTAATTACCTTTATTATTCTTTCTGTCCCTTCCTGACCCACTCTGCTTATTTTTATCCAGATCACTACTCTGCTCTACAGCCTTGACATTTCTCTTACTGCTTCTGAATTTACCCTTTCCTGAATCCTCCCACCCACCCCCCCTTTATTAGTTTAAAGCCGTAGCTACTGCCCTAGTTATTCGATTCGCCAGGACACTGGTCCCAGCCCGGTTTAAGTGGAGCCCATCCCCACGGAACAGCTCCCTCTTTCCCGAGTACTGGCGCCAGTGCCCCATGAATTGGAAACCCCGACTCCCACACCACTCTTTGAGCCATGCATTTAACCTTCTCATCTGTTTGTCCCTATGCCAATTTGCCCATGGTTCAGGTAACAATCCAGAGATTATTATCTGTGAGGTTCTGTGTTTTAATTTCGACCCTAACTCTTCAAACTCTCTCAGCAGGAGCTTATTCCTATTTCTACCTATGTCATTGGTTACTACATAGACCACGACAACTGGATCCTCCCCCTTCCACTCCAAGTTCTTCTCCAGCAGCGAGGAGACATCCTTTTTCCTGGCACCAGGCAGGCAATGCAACCTTTGGAACTCCCAGTCGCAGCTGCAGGGAACAGTATCTATCCCTCTAACTATACTGTCCCCTATCACTACCACATTCCTTTTCACTCCCCCCCACTTGAATGGCCTCCTGCACCATGGTGCCATGGTCAGTTTGCTCATCCACCCAGTCCTTGTTCTCATCCCCACAGGTAGTAAGTATCTCATACCTGTTGGTCAAAGTCAAGGGCTGAGGATCCTCCATCACCACATCCTGGGTCCACATACCTTCCTGACTTGTGGGCACACCCTGACCATTGATGAACTCTAAAGTACTACTTAATCTAAGGGGTGTGACTGCCTCCTGGAACAAAGTGTCCAGGTAACTCTTCCCCTCCCTGATGCCCCGCAATGTCTGCACCTCAGACTCCAGCTCAACAACTCTGAGCCGAAGTTCCTCGCGCTGCAGTCACTTACTGCAGATGTAGTTGCTCGGGATCTCGCTGGTCTCCACAAACTTCCACATGCTGCAGTTACGGCACACCACCTGCCCTGCCATGTCTATCTTGTAGTGTATGTACCCATCTACCTTTAAGAGAACTATTGTATGTAACCGTTCACCTTTAAGAGAACTATTTTAGGTGTGGCACTACTTTGTTTGGCTTCTGTATACGGTAATACCGACGGTGACCACACCAGTATATAAGTGTTGTGCCAGGAGTTATTGGGCAGATTCACCCTGACCTTCGAATAGTAAAGTCCTGTTTTAAGTTACTCTTGGAGCCTGTGTATTAATTAACTAAACAACCCACAGACTTTACATATCTAACCTTCTTTATTTATTTGATTAGTTAATTATTATTATGATGATGATTATTATTATTATTATACGGATGCACTTGTCCTTAGCAATACATTTATTCTCTCCCATCCTGGCCCTTATTTACAAAAGTATACCAGCCAATGGGTTTGGAATTGCACCACTGGACTGGATTGGGACTCATTTTACATTGGATCATTACCACAAGAAGAAATTTTCATCACATCAGTCTGGGCTGAATTTGAATCCAGGTCCCAGAGGTGAAAGGGTAGTGTTTAATCCACTGCTCGACACAGTTCACAACATTATGATACGTAGACAAACAATCACGTTGCAATTACCCAGATTATTAATATACAATGTTATAATATGTTATAATTATGATATTAACATTTGCTAATCCATAAGGGTGTGGATTTATGGGGCCTTTGACACATTATGGCCTAGAAATTCAGTTGCTTGCGCCAGCCGGTAGCGCCTTAGGAGGAGGAGATGTTGGGCGCTAGGCAGCTAGCGGCCGGGCGCAGCGCGATCTGCGCCTCTCCCCAACTTCACTCAAGATTTAGCGGCGGCGCAAAGTCTTTGCGCGCGCTCAGCTGCGCGCACAGATCCTGACGTCATTTCCTCGTGCAACGCCCTTTGTGCGCCCCAAACCGGAAATTCAGTGGCGACGCCCTATTGTGCGCCTGGCGCCCCTAGCGACTGGTAGAGGGGAACGGTTCTCAGTCGATGCGGGCTGCGGGGGGCGCAAATTAAAGGGCACTCCTCCTGCAGTAGAAAAGGCAGCCATTTTGCAGCACTCCTTTTTGAGAGACGGATCTTTGCAGAGAGACAAAGGTAGAGAGCTTTCTGCTTTGGCTCAACACTCGGACAGGTACTTGTGGCTTCAGGCCACAGCTTTCCACTTGTCTTTGCCTTCAGTGTCATATCATTGTTTGCAAACATATAATGGGGCTGCAATGGGTGCAAACGCTGGCCTACTCCATTGCATTCAAAGGGCTCACAGACGCCGTGAGAGAGTGGCAGTCCTGGCCAGACGGAGAGGGGGCAACAGGCATCGGCAAAGGAGGCCTTACTCACCCAGGGTATACCGCCAGCAGTTCTCCTATCTGAACATGTCTGACGAGCAGTGTGTTCGGAGGCTGCGATTCCGAAGGGCGGTGGTCACTGAGATCTGCCACCTGCTTGGCGGTGATCTGCAGCCACATCTGAGGAGCAGGACGTCTCTGTCGGTGGCAGTGAAGGTGATGGTGGCTCTCAACTTCTATGCCACCGGCTCCTTCCAATCCGCTACTGGGGACATTTCCAACATTTCCCAGTTCGCCGTGCATTGCTGCATCCGCCAGGTGACCAATGCCCTTTTCAGAAGGAGACGTCAGCTCATCTCCTTCTCCATGGCCCTTGTCAAGCAACAACAGCATGCAATGGGCTTTGCAGCATTCGTGGGCTTCCCCATGGTGCAGGGCGCCATTGACTGCACGCATGTGGCTTTGCGGGCACCTCTGGAGAATGCCGAGGATTACCGCAACCGGAAGGGCTACCATTCGCTCAACGTTCAGCTGGTGTGTGACCACAGGCAGCTCATCCTAGCTGTCAATGCCCACTTTCCAGGCAGCAGCCACGATGCCTTCATCCTGCGCCAGACTTCTGTGGCAGACATGTTCCAGGCCCAGCCTCACCCATGAGGATGGCTTCTCGGGGACAAAGGCTATCCTTTGTGTACCTGGCTGATGACCCCGCTCCGTGCGCCCAGCACCCCTGCTGAAGAGGGATACAATGAGAGCCATCAAGCAACCAGGAACATCATTGAGCAAACAATCGGCGTCCTGAAGCAACGGTTCCGCTGTCTGGATCGTTCCGGTGGAGCCCTACAATATTCGCCGGAGCGAGTCTCCCATTTCGTGGTCGTGTGCTGAATGCTGCACAACCTGGCTATCCGCAGGGCTCAGCCACTGCCACCAGAGATTGGAGGACCACCTGAGGAGGAGGAGGAGGAGGAGGAGGAGGAGGAGGAGGAGGAGGACCAGCACAGGAGGGAGGCAGAAAGTGCAAGGGCCGCCCGTCGGTGGCTTATTGAACATCGGTTCTAGGCCCCCTCTCAGGGAATGGCTTGTGCCAATGTCACCAGATGAATGTAGCCGCTCCACAAGCCCTCAGCCGAGCAGGGCAACCAGGACTTGCAAAATAAAGCATGGGCAGTGCGATTTAAGAACATTTATTACTTGGAAACCTCTGCCCTTCCCACATTACAAACTAATGGAGAGAAGCCCCCTCCAAAAACACAAAACGAACAATCTCGGCCTTACAAAAAAAAGAAATACACCAGTCTCGGCCTTACAAAACAAAGAAAGACACCAGTCTCGGCCTTACAAAACAAAGAAAGACACCAGTCTCGGCCTTACAAAAACACAACTACACCAGTCTCGGCCTTTCAACAAACACAAAGCATTTGGCCAGACCTTCTACTTTTTGACCTGCGAGGGCGATGCCTTTCGCATCCGTGACTGGCCCCTGCCCGCCCTGCAGCTCCTCCTCAATGGGACACCAGTGGCTGCAGCAAGGCTGGGGGAAGGCTGCTGAGGGTCAGATGGCGAGACGGCAGATGCCCTTGGGGGTCGGCCTGCACCAGCTCTGGGCCTCGAGGGGCCGGCTGCTGACTGCTCCAACTCTGCTTGGGTGGCAGCAGTCTGTCCAGCGGCTGGTGGCAGCTGCAATGGCGGAGTGGCAGTGTTGGCTGCAGGAATGGTGCCAACCTGACAGATCGCAGGTACTCCCTGGTCGCCTGAGACATTGGCATTCGCACGGGCCAGCACTGCAGCATGCGCAGCAAACAGCTGAAGAACAGACTGCTGGGCTGCTGCTGCGCTGCGAGTGCCCTGGCGATGCCTGGCCGATCCAGCGAGGGTGGCAGCAGTTAGTGCCCGTGTGGCCCTGGTCTGTGTCCGCATGACACCAGCCAGTGAATGAACGGCACGACTGAGCACTTGGCTAGAAGCCGCCAGTGCTGTCGTGAAGTCCTGCAGACTCCTGGCCTGTGCTGCACTGAATTGTTGCAGAATCCTGGCCTGTGCTGCTCCGAATTCCTGCACACTCCTTGACAGAGACTCAATGGAGTCAGGCATCCTTGCCACTGCAGCCATGAGCTCAGTGTGCCTGCGCTCAGCCTGGACGGCCATTTCCTCCAGGAGCCGCACCTCCTCTGCGCTCACCGTTGCAGGACTGGAGGCTGCACTCACCCTCTGGGGAGAAGTCCGCCGAGCTTCCCCACCCCTCCCGCATTGCTGCAGGCCGCTGGGCCCCGGAGCTTCACTCTCCTCCGACCCTTCCCCCCGGCTCCCCTCCAGGGAAGACGTGTCCCCTTCATCGCCATGGGCTGGCGCGGCTGAGGGTGGCACTGATGGGCTGGCTTCCTCTTCCTCCTCCTCGAATTCGGAATCGCTGACAGTGGCAGCTTGAGGGCCCGCCTCCTCACCTGGCGATTCACCATCTGAAAGCAGGGAGGCACAAGAGTTGCTTTAGAGTGAGGACAGGGCGGCAGCGAGGGAGGCATGAGTGCTGCCATGCACTGCATTGGTCGGACAGTGGCAAAGGATGCTGATCTGAGGCGCAAGTGGAAAGAGAGAGGTCAAAAAGGTGATGCCCTTACCATTGGTGCCCAGAACAGGGTCGGCATCTCCACTGGCGACGGGGCCAATCAGCCGTCCTGCCATAATGTGCTCCACATGCTGGTCGAGGTCGGAGAGCTCTTTGACGTCAGGACGGCCTCCCCCGGTCTCACGTTGCTTCCTATGGTTGTGCGCCACCTTGGCCTGCAAGAGTAAGGACGGCCTCTAAGTACAGTGTGAAGCCCTGATCTTGTCTGCACTGCCTCCCATGGTGGACTGGCCCTGACAGTGTGAAGCCCTGATCTTGTCTGCACTGCCTCCCATGGTGGACTGGCCCTGACAGTGTGAAGCCCTGATCTTGGCTGCACTGCCTCCCATGGTGGACTGGCCCTGACAGTGTGAAGCCCTGATCTTGGCTGCACTGCCTCCCATGGTGGACTGGTCCTGACAGTGTGAAGCCCTGATCTTGGCTGCACTGCCTCCCATGGTGGAATAGCTTGTAGAGTGTGTAAAGTGCTGAATGTGCAAGTGAGTTTCATGACAGTCCCATAGCTGCTGGATGAGGGCTGGCCATTAGGGCTTTCAGGTCCCTTTGCCCATAAACTGAGGTGCACATGCAGGGATGAGGAGGACACTGGAAAGGGTACTCACCCTGACAACCCAAGTGAGGTCGTTGAACTTTTTCCGGCATTGCACAGGAGTCCTGGCAACCACGCTGTTGGAAGTCACCCTGTTTGAGACCTCCCTCCAGGCTTTCCGGTAGGCGCTGGGCAGCGGCCTCCTGCCACCTTCAGGGAACAGAACATGGCGCCTGCGCTCCACTCCGCCAACCAGCACCTTCAGGTCGCCCTCGCTGAAGCGCTGCGCTCTCTCCCTGGCCTTCTCCATAGCCCTGGGCGTTGCACAGATGAAGCAGAAGTGGTCAGGCCTAGCTTGAGGGCTGCAGTGTGCAGGGCGTGGCAGGCAAACAAATCCACCCTCCCCCTTTAAGAGCTGACCAGCGCCAGAGTGTCTGCCGTCAATTGGCAACTCGCCGCACCTGCACTGCGCCCGCCCTCGGGGGTATCGCCCCGGACCGCCGGCTTAGCGCCTAATGATAGTCGTGCATCACCTGTTTTAGCACAGCAGCAACCTCTTGGGGCGATGCGACTGAATATCGGCGAAGGTGGCGCGAACATGCGCCGGGCGCAAACTTTAGCGGCCGCCCGACTTTAGCGCCCCGAACGTGGCTATACTGAATTTCTAGACCTATGAGTATAAAATGCCTCCTCTGTTTAGACGAACGAAATATTACCCAGAAATGGCAGTGTCTTGTACATGCAATAAGAAGGTTCCTGCATATGATGAAACTCTTTAAAGATCAAGGCCTAGAAATTTGGTATCCCCCGAAAATGGGCACAGGGATCGTGATGCGATAGGAAACCTCGCCTGTTCAGAGGACTGCAGGCAGCATATAAAAATTGTGCTGTCTGCTACTTTGCACGATTGTAGTGTTCAGCCGTGCAAGGCTAGCTCCAATTAAAGCTAGCCTGCAATACTTAAAGGCAGTCTGCACCTCTTAAAGGGGAGGTGCCTTCTGCCTGCAACAGGTGGTGGAAGTGATTGTGAAGGCTGCCTGCAGAAAAAGAAGAGTGAGTAATAGCTCAACAGGCCAGAGAAAGGGTTCCAAGGTTCTCAGATGCAGCATTGGAGGCCTTGGTCCAGGAGGTCAACTCCAGGAGAGAGGTCCTCTTCTCAAAGGGGTCAACAGACAAGACTATAGTGGGAGCAGATAGTCATTGTGGTCAATGCCAGCAGTATAGCCATGAGGACCTGGACTTAGTGCAGGAAGACGTTTAATGATCTCACATGCATGGTCAAGGGAATTGAATTCATCTTCAAATGCCATATCCCACCATCTGCACCACTAGCCTCACACACTGCTCAATGCACCACACCCCATCACTCACCTACCAACAATCTCTGCCAAACACGACTCATATCTCACATTAATCATAATCATAATCATAATCATAATCATAATCAACTTTATTGTCACTGTTAGTGCAGAAGTGCAGTACAACGAAATGTAGGCTTGCGGCTCCCGAGAGTGTACATTTAGATTAAGATATTTAAACATTCAACATTCATTTGGCTTGTAATACATTAACATAAACATAATAAAGTGCATTGGCAGATGTGCAGGCTTTAGAGTTTATTTGTGGAGTTCAGTAGGATGACAGCCCTGGGAAAGAAGCTGTTCCTAAATCTGGTCGTTCGGGTGCGAATGCATCTGTAGCGTCTCCCAGATGGCAGGGGGGCGAACAGACTGTGGCTGGGGTGGGTAGGGTCTTTGATGATGGTCAGTGACCTCCGTAAACAGCGTTTCTGGTATATGTGCTCTATGGTCGGTAGCCGGGTGCCGGTAATGCGTTGGGCAGCTTTGACTACCCGCTGCAGGGCTTTCCGGTCATAGGAGCTACAGCTGTCATACCATACTGTGATACAGTTCGTCAGGATGCTCTCTATTGTGCAGCGGTAAAAGTTAGAGAGGATCAGGGGTGACAGGTTACATCCCTGCAGCCTCCTTAGGAAATATAGGCGCTGCTGGGCCTTCTTCACCAGAGAGGAGGTATTGAGGGACCAGGAGAGGTCTTCCGTGATGTGGACTCCGAGGAACTTAAAGCTGTCCACCCTTTCCACCACAGCCCCATGGATGTGGATGGGGGTGTGACTTCCGCCTTTAGACTTCCTGAAGTCCACAATGATTTCCTTGGTTTTCTTGATGTTAAGGGCCAGGTTGTTATCGGCGCACCACTTCACTTCACCTGCACACACTTACCACTGCTGCAAACCTCACACACACATCTCACAGCTTGGACACACTGTCAGCTATTCAACCATGGCAGACACATCACCCAAACACATTGCACCACACTCACTGACACACTTCCCTTTCTCTTGCAGGAAAAGATGGTACATAACAGACGACAGCAGACCTTAATTGGCAGAGGACAGACTCATTGCATCACCTCATCCTCTTGGAGGAGACTGTGTTGGCCATTCTTGGGAGGGGCATGGCTGAGCTCGTGGCCAGTGGCAGGAATACAAGATGCCGGTATCCTCCTTCTCACCTCCCACTTCCCCCTTGATACACCTATCAATTCGTCCAATAAAAAGCGACGAGTTAGGAACGTAACTAAAGGTTTTTATTGACTAAATAACAGAGCCCACCCTCGTGGGTGATCGGGTCCAACAAGGAGGAATACCAGCCAGTCGACTACCTTTATACCTGGGCAGGTAGGTGGAGCCATGGGCGGAGTCGGAGGTGGTCAGCCCAGGTATAACAGCGCGACAAGAGGCGACCTCGTATCGTGATACAACAGTGATAACGGTGATAACAATACAACAGTGATAACTATAGTGTAACGATAAAAGTGGTTTACCACATTCACCCCTTGTTTAGATTTGAGTCCGGCGGGGTGAAGTGTACTACCAGTTCTGGTATGTCAGTCTGTCCGGAGGCCTCGTAAGCCTCTCCGATCGTCGCAGCGGCGGTGCTGCATTATCCGGTGTTAGTGCTGGTGTCTGCGTGGTCGGCGAAGGCTCGTGGGGTTCCGGCATGCCGTCTACCTGGGCTGGAATTGGGGGGGTGGTGGGGGGGGGTAAAGGTGGTGTCTCCGGAGTGCCCGAGGGTGCGAGGTCTCGTAAGGAGACAGTGTCCTCCCGCCCGTCTGGGTAAGCCACGTAGGCGTACTGGGGGTTGGCGTGCAGGAGGTTCACCCTTTCGACCAGGGGGTCTGTTTTATGGGCCCTCACGTGCTTTCGCAGCAAGACGGGCCCCGGAGAGGTCAGCCAGGTTGGTAGAGTGGTTCCCGTAGTCGACTTCCTGGGGAAAACAAACATTCGTTCATGGGGGGTGGCGTTAACGGCAGTGCAAAGTAGTGACCGGATGGAGTGCAGCGCTGTCGGGAGGACTTCCTGCCAGCGGGAGGTTGGGAGGCCCTTAGACTTTAAGGCTAAGAGGACGGCCTTCCATACCGTCGTGTTCTCTCTTTCCACCTGGCCGTTCCCTCGGGGGTTGTAGCTGGTGGTCCTACTTGCTGCAATACCTCTCGCTAGTAGGAACTGACGGAGTTCCTCGCTCATGAAAGAGGAGCCCCGGTCACTATGTATATAGTTTGGGAACCCGAACAAGGCGAAGAGGTCGTTCAGGCATTTAATGACCGTGGTACTGGTCATGTCTGGGCAGGGGAAGGCAAAGGGGAAACGGGAGTACTCATCAACGATGTTGAGGAAGTACACATTACGGTCAGAGGACGGGAGGGGCCCCTTAAAGTCGATGCTCAGGCGCTCGAAGGGGCGGGTGGCCTTGATCAGGCTTGCTCTGTCCGGCCTAAAGAAGTGCGGTTTGCACTCGGCGCAGGTCTGGCAGTTCCTGGTTATGGTCCTGACCTCCTCGATGGAGTAGGGCAGGTTGCGGGCCTTAATGAAGTGGTAAAGTCTGGTGACCCCGGGGTGGCAGAGGTCGTTGTGGAGGGTCTGAAGTCTATCACTTTGCGCGCTGGCGCATGTAATTCGTGACAGAGCATCGGGGGGTTCGTTCAGCTTACCTGGCCGGTACAAGATATCATAATCGTAGGTGGAGAGCTCGATTCTCCACCTCAAGATCTTGTCATTCTTGATTTTGCCCCTCAGCTTGTTATTAAACATAAAAGCGACCGAACGTTGGTCGGTAAGGAGGGTAAATCGTTTGCCTGCCAGGTAGTGCCTCCAGCGTCGTACCGCCTCCACAATCGCCTGGGCCTCCTTCTCGACCGACGAGTGTCGGATCTCAGGGCCCTGTAGGGTCCTTGAGAAGAAGGCCACCGGTCTCCCCTCCTGGTTAAGGGTGGCGGCTAGGGCGAAGTCGGATGCATCGCTCTCGACTTGGAAGGGGATGGACTCATCCACTGCGTGCATAGTGGCCTTGGCAATGTCTCCCTTAATGAGGGAGAAGGCTGCGCACGCTTCCTCCGTAAGGGGGAAGGATGTGGACTTCATGAGGGGTCTGGCTTTGTCCGCATAATTGGGCACCCATTGGGCATAGTAGGCGAAGAGCCCCAGGGTTCTCTTAAGTGCCTTAGGGCAGTGGGGGAGGGGTAGCTCTATGAGGGGGCGCATTCTTTCGGGGTCGGGGCCGATGAGTCCGTTCTCTACTACACAGCCAAGGATGGCAAGGCGCGAGGTGTTAAACACACATTTCTCCTTATTGTAGGTGAGGTTCAGCCGTTGGGCTGTACGGAGGAATTTCTCCAGATTCACGTCGTGGTCCTGCCGGTCGCGGCCGCAGATGGTGACGTTATCTAGGTAGGGGAATGTGGCCTGCAGTCCGTTCTGGTCAACCATCCGGTCCATCTCCCTTTGGAAGACCGAGACCCCGTTGGTGACACCGAAGGGGACCCTAAGGAAGTGGTATAGGCGCCCATTCGCCTCGAAGGCGGTGTACTGGCGGTCCTCGGGGTGGATAGGGAGTTGGTGGTAGGCCGACTTAAGGTCGATGGTCGAGAATACGCGGTATTGTGCAATCTGATTGACCATGTCAGATATGCGGGGAAGGGGGTATGCGTCCAGCTGGGTGTATCTGTTTATGGTCTGGCTGTAGTCGATGACCAGGCGATTTTTATCGCCGGTCTTAACGACCACGACCTGGGCACGCCAGGGGCTGTTGCTCCCCTCGATGATGCCCTCCTTCAGGAGACGCTGCACCTCAGAGCTAATGAAAGCTCTGTCCCCAGCGCTGTACCGCCTGCTCTTGGTAGCGACGGGTTTGCAGTCGGGGGTGAGGTTAGCGAACAGGGAAGGTGGCGGCACCTTGAGGGTGGATAGGCTGCAGGTGTTACGCGGTGGGCGGTTTAACCTTCGCTGGTTGTCGACTGTGAGTGGGGGGAGGGGTCCACCGTATGCTAGGGTTACACTTTGGAGGTGGGATTGGAAGTCCAGCCCTAGTAGGACGGCAGCGCAGAGCTGGGGGAGGACGAGGAGTTTAAAGTTTTTATACTCTGTACCCTTAACCGACAAGGTCACAGCACAGTAGCCGCTAATGTCCGTGGCGTGGGACCTCGATGCCATCGAGATTCGGTTGCGCGTTGGCAGGACAGGGAGGGAGTAGTGGCTCACCGTGTCTGGGTGGATGAAGCTCTCCGTGCTTCCGCTGTCGAACAGGCAGGTCGTGGCGTGGCCGTTTACTTTGATGTCCATCATCGACTTGGACAGGTGGTGTGGGCGGGCTTGATCCAGAGTGACGGAGGCTAGCGTGTAGGTAAGCGAGTCGTTGTCGTCTGCGGGCGAGGCGGTCGTCGGGTCCGGGGGCCCGGTGGCAGTCGGGCGTGGTGGGTAAAATGGCGTCTCCCACGAGGTAGGACAAAATGGCGGAGAAGATGGCTGCCCCCATAACTCACATGAGGCACTATTGGGGTCGGTTGCCTTGATCAAAGATGGCCGCCCCCATGACTCACGTGTGGGGATACTGGCCTCAGTTGCCGTGAAAGAAGATGGCCGCCCCCACAGTTCGCATGAGGCACTGCTGGCCTCTGAAGATCCGCTCCTGCAGGCCTTAGAGAAATGGCCTTTCTTCCTGCAGGTTGTGCAGGTAGAGTTCCTGGCTGGGCAGCGCGACCTCGGGTGCTTCTCCTGGCCGCAAAAGAAGCAGCCAGCGGCCCGATCGCGGGTGCCCGATGTCGGAGCCGGTACCGGGGGTGGCGGGCCCGGTCGGGTCCGGGACGCCGACGCTGAGGTAGGTCCCGGGGGCGGCGCTGCGAAGGGTATTGCGGTAGGGGTCGGGCCCGAGTCCCAGGGTCGCGAGCAGTACCTGGAAAACGCCTCCTGGTCCTGATGGGCCACCTCCAGGGAGAGAGCGAGGGCTTCAGCTTTGTCCAGGTCGAGGTCTTTAGCTTCAAGCAGTCTTTGCCGTGAGTAGTCGGACCGTAGGCCTTTCACAAAGGCATCGCGGATATTATCTTCCGTATTTTCAACAGCCGTCACCGCTTTAAAGTCACAGTTCCTGCCGAGTGCTCTTAGCGCCCGTAAAAATTCAGCTACAGACTCTCCTGGCTGTTGCGGGCGGGATCTTAGGAGGTGCCTGGTGTACATGTAATTTACCGGGCTGCGGTACTGCTGTTTCAGTAGGTTGATAGCGGCCTCGTACGTAGTCGTGTCCTGTATGAGTGCGTATACTCTCGGGCTCGCTTGGGCGTTCAGAAGTCTTAGTTTGGATCTCTGCGGGGCGCCGGATTCTTCCAGGTAGGATTCGAAGCAGTCCAGCCAGTGTTTGAAGTTGAGGGCTGCGTTTGCTGCCTGTGGGTTTAGATCCAGGTACGGTGGTTTGAGGGCTTGCAGCCAAGCCGGCTGGTGTGGCTGTGCTTCTGGGAGGGCTTCTGGCTGGCCAGTAGTAGACATCTTTAAAATTTAGTCAATAAAATTGATACACCTATCAATTCGTCCAATAAAAAGCGACGAGTTAGGAACGTAACTAAAGGTTTTTATTGACTAAATAACAGAGCCCACCCTCGTGGGTGATCGGGTCCAACAAGGAGGAATACCAGCCAGTCGACTACCTTTATACCTGGGCAGGTAGGTGGAGCCATGGGCGGAGTCGGAGGTGGTCAGCCCAGGTATAACAGCGCGACAAGAGGCGACCTCGTATCGTGATACAACAGTGATAACGGTGATAACAATACAACAGTGATAACTATAGTGTAACGATAAAAGTGGTTTACCACACCCCTCATCCCATTATCTCTTCTGATTTACAATCTGCACATGGTGTAAGCATGTAGATATTGCTTTCCCCCTCTGTCCTAACTGCAATCCTACCCTTGTGCCTTTCTCATTTCAGACACCCAAGAATTGCAGCCTGCCCAGCCAGTGGTCGAAAAACAAGAGGGAGAGGAGAGTCCAGAAGAAGAAGAAGAAATATTGTCACTCAATTTCACACTCCCAGCCATCAAATCAGATACTGACACTCTGCCTACTTTAGAGCATAGGTTAGATGTGGGATCTGCACGTGGCGAGTCACCCAGTATGAGTGGCCTGCAGCTAGAGCTATGTTTCTATGTTTCTGAAAGGTAGCTCAGGTGCCAGCTCCCCAGAGAACAAGGTCGCACATGAGTTCTGCTGCACATGACTCAAATGAAGACCTTGGTGGGGTGACCTACAGAAGAATGCTGATGGGTATGCATATGAAATCCTTGGTGCATTGGCAAGCCTGCCAGAATGCCTGAATGCAATATCAAGGATCATGGAGGAATACAGCTCCAGCTTTGCACAGGTCTTTGGGCAGAGCACAAGCACAAGCCACCCAACGTCTGAGTGCAGCAATGGAAGCTCAGACTGAAATCATGCAAGCACAGACTGCTGCCATCATGGCTGGGTTTACCAGTCTGGAAAGGGGCTTGCAGGGTGTCACAGTAGTCCAGCACTCTGTACTCCAGAAGATTACTAGGGTTGCTGAGATGCTGCCTCTGGGGAGTGGCACTGGCTCAGTGGAGGATGACCCTGCTATCCTTTCTCAGGGTGACAGCATTCATCCGCCTGCCACTGCCACTGCGCCAGTGTCCTTGCTATTGCCTTTCAGCCAGCCAGCCCAGACTGCTGCCGCCCCGGCCAAGCTGGTGCAGTCCAAAGCTGGGCCTACTAGGCCTGGCTCTCCTTGAAGTCATCCTGCAAGGCCATCTGCAGTCTCTCCCACTGAAAGTCAGGAGCCTTCCACCAGCCATGTTGCAGCCACTGGTAGCACTGTGTAGGAGCACTAGGATAGGCAAAGGCACACGCAAGACAGTCACTAAGGGAATACACAAGGCTGATTATTTTTGTTGTAATATTGGATGGATATATGGATAAAGTTGGATTGGAAAGTTTGCTTTGTGGTGGCTTTTATTTCAGCATTGTGACCAAGAGGATGCTGCGATGGTCAGTAACACAGGAAAGGTAAGGTGCGGGATTAATGTTGAATGGGGAAATCGGGTTATGTTGAATCATACCGCAGGTGGATGATTCGATCCTGGATATCCCGGCCAGAAAGGGGCTGGCTGGGTTGTCTCCTTCCTTCTGCTTCCACCTCCTCTTCCTCCTCCTCCTCCTCGTCCTGCTCCTGAGCTGGTGTCCGTATCTCTGGTGGCAAGGGCTGTGCCCACATGATGGCCAGGCTGTGGGGGATACAGCAAACCATGACGAATCGGGACACACGGTGAGTAATGTAGGGCTCCTCCAGGGCGGCCCAGGCACCGGAAGCGTTGTCTAAGTATGTGGATGGTCTTCTCTATGATGTTTCATGTGGCAGTATGGCTCTTTTTGTACGCTTGCTGCCCATGTGTGGTTGTGTTGCGGACCGTGAGACACGTGGTCAAGGGATAGTCCTTGTCGCCCAGTAGCCATCCTCTGGTTTGTCTTGGTGGCTCAAAGACTGCGGGAACAGTGGACTGGTGCAGAATAAAAGCATCATGAATGCTGCCAGGATACCGAGCATTCACCATCATAATGTGCTGAGCATGGTCGCACACCAACTGCACATTCAGTGAGTGGTAACCTTTGCGGTTGCGGTACATCTCAGCATTCCTATATGGTGTCCGCAAAGCCACGTGCATGCAGTCAATAGCGCCCTGCACCATAGGAAGTCTGCTATCCTGGCAAAGCCACATGCACACTCTGTCTGCTTCTCTCTGGTCAGAGAGAAAACAATAAAGTCCCCTTGCCTGGCATAAAGAGCCTCTGTCACCTCTCTTATGCAGCAGTGGACGGCGAACTGTGCGATGTTACAGATGTCACTTGTTCTAGCCTGGAAGGATCCCGATACAAGGAAATTTAGGGACACGGTCACCTTCACAGCCACAGGCAGCGCTGTCCTTGCCCTGGAGTGAGGCTGCCGGTCTGGTTGCAAGAGGTGGCAGAGTTCTGTGAGCACCTCCTTTGTAAATCGCAGAGTCCTCAGACTCTGCTCCTGGCTCAGGGTGCTGTAAGAGAATTGCTCTCGGAAGATCCTAGTTGGGTAAGGCCTCCTGCTGAGAGCCCTTCTCCCCCTCCACGAGCAGCTTGTCCTCTTCTTTGCTGCCTCTGCTCCATCTCCCTGTCATACTACAGGCTAAGGGGGATAACATCTAGAGCCCCCATGACTGGGAGCAAGAGGTCTGACCAGAACCCTTGAATTCAGAAGCAAGGCCTTCTCCACTTGCAGCACAACTCCGTCACCTCACCAACTTCAAATAACTCTAGAAAGCTCCAAACAGTTCCACATACTTATGCAGAGCCAGTAGAAATCAAAAATCATGTTACGTGAAAGTTGGTGATGCTCCCTTTAAGCAGCACTGGTGGGGGTCCTTCCTGCTGCTGAATGCATGTTCAGCTGTGCGAGGTTAAGAGAGGGCGTTAGCTCCAGCAATGACGGCAAAAATGGCAACGCTGGCATCAAATCAGCGTTGCACACTGATTGACATCACGATCTGCTTACTTACCATACTACATCTGCTTACTTACCTACTTACTACACATACTCCTAATGGCCGCCCTCACCAAGATGCCGTCTGGCACAGCCCATACCAGATGTGTGTGCACGCGGCTCAGAAGCCATTTTGTTCCCAATTCGGCATCTGTAGCACCCAAGCAACGGGCGCTGGGGACCCCAATTTCTGGGCCCGACTGCTTTTCCTAGCTGCATATTTTACCTTACCATTGGCAGCACGGTGGCATAGTGGTTAGCACTGTCGCCTCACAGCGCCAGGGACCCGGGTTCGAATCCGGCCTCGGGCGACTGTCTGTGTGGAGTTTGCACATTCTCCCCGTGTTTGCGTGGGTTTTCTCCGGGTGCTCCGGTTTCCTCCCACAGTCCAAAGATGTGCAGGTTAGGTTGATTGGCCATGATAAATTGACCCTTAGTGTTAGGGGGATTAAATACGTGGGGTTACAAGGATAGGGTGGGATATGTGTTGGTGTAGGGGTTACGGGGATCGGGTGGAATATGTGTCGGTGCAGGCTCGATGGGCCGAAATGGCCTCTATCTGCACTGTGGGGTTTCTGTGATTGCACATGAGGTTTAATGTTCATTTGAAGAGTGGTGCCTGAAAAACCTAAAAGTGAGTAACCACACATTGTGTACTGTAAAATAATGTCACAGGTCTAATATGATAGAAAACATGTGTATATTTTGAATTTAGAAGAAATATTCACATTTTAAGTACCACTGCAAATAGGGTTGGCCCTGAATCAGTATAAACACTTGTGCTGTTCTGTGTACTGACTGGAGTTACGAGATTTACAATTTAATTAACACAACAGCAGCTACTTATGGAAGAATAGAAGTACCAGTTATTCCTAGAAAATTAAGTTGTCTCTATTATCATTGATTATTAATATTAGATAGCAAATAATTTCTCAATATATTACTGTATGTGATGTAAAGTCTGACTGAAGAAGTGCTTCTTTCTGTGGTTTCATTTATTTATGTTGACATTTAGCCCTGTGATTGGTATGCTGCTGTAGTTGAAACCAAATTAGGCTTGAATTAAAAATTAAAGTAGTTAATGTATTATCACCAAGTTGAGAAGTAGAGCAGATGGAAAAGTCTCATCTTCCTTCCCTGCTCATGATAGTTTGTTTAAGAAACCTTATAAAAAAGGGACTAATGTCTGCCTTTTCGCAGAAGGTTGAATTCTCCCTCCTCTGGGTGAGGCAATGCAATTATCAACATGGGGACAAAATGTGTGGCTTACTTGCATACCAATTAGATACAGTGGAAAGTGTATGCCTAGTTCCAGCTGTTTGACACCCCTACAGGGGACAATGTGACAGATCCAATAGAGATCAATGACAGAGTCTGCAGGTTTTATTCATGTCTGAAACCAGACCTTTGAATGAAGCATATGAAAGCTTTTATGCTGCAGGGAACTCTTGGAGTTTAAGAGAATTAAAAGTTAACCTAATCTGCCTTCAGCACAAGCACTTGAATTGGATTTTCAGACCAGGGAATTCTTCAAAGTATTTTTCGTCATCTTCCTTTAACTGAGGGAATATATGCTAAGGCTAATCTGCTCAGAGGCCTGGAGACAAAGATTGCTGCGTTAGGGCCATGGCATATTGGCATAGTTTTTGGAGTTCTAGGCTGGAAGTTGTTGAAGTGATATAAGTGAAGAATGAATAGCTTGTTGCGAGAGTAAAGCTGTCCATAGAAAGAAGAGACTTGTTTGAGTTTCAGCTTCTAACGAACTGCAGCATTTATCCTATGTGTGAAAATTATATCTGCCTTGAACCTCACCTTCCTGCACTGTGGACTAATTCCAAGGTCCATAACATTGGTGCTGATTTGGATTGCAGAGTGAGAAGAAAATTCTCTCCTTCACATTTTGTTGAAATGTTTGATTATCAGCAGAAGTCAGTGGGGGGCATTTTAACTTTGGGCGATGGTGTAAAATGGGCAATAGCGAATTAGGTGCTCATTATACACCATGCCTGGTGTTCCTTTCCATTGACTTCAATGGTGTATAATGGGCACCTAATTTGGGATCACCCATTTTACACCATCGCCTGAAGGTAAAATTACCCCAGTATTTTCTAAGAACATCACAGCCTTAGGTAAACTATGAATCCTAGATGACTTAATTCAGAACCGGTTTTGACATTAAAATTTTCTCTGATAGTTTGCTGCATAAAGATGTTATGAAGTGGTTTATTTACGGATAAGAGTCATTAATTGGCTATCTAGTTTGAAAGATTTTCAATTACTGCCTCAGTGCTCCTTGCAAGTCTCTTTGTTCCTATTTGATTAAGGTGCAGCCTTTCTCCGCTGCACCTGTCCTTTTTGTTCTAGTAATGTTCCTAGTTATTTATGAAGGTAGCATTGTTGTTTTGCCAACAGATTGCCAGCCATTTATTTACTTTCTTAATTTTATTATTGAACTCCTCTCCTTTCCCAAACAGTGGAGTTTACCAGCAAACACTACTTTGCATTCCCTTTCTTTGAGTTTTGAAACAAACCTGTGCATGTGCCTTTTAATGCCTCTATACTATTTCTCTCTATGTTGTTAACCCCAATGTGGACTGCTACCAAGGAGCCTGGTCCCGACGCCTTAGGTATCCCTTCTAACCTTTCCTTGATGTGTATTGCACTAGCTCCAGGTAAACAGCTCACCACCCCATGGATCTTGTCTTTTTGGCTCACGTGGCTATTTTCTTGAGCAAAGGATCCCCTGCAGTCACAGTTTCTTTGTGGCCTACAGATTGTATCTTTAAGTAAGCTGTTTCCTCTGGTCTTCTAGATGCTTTCTTTCCAGGACCTTGTTATCTTCTATGTCACAGGGCAGTGCTTGGAATCTAATTGTTATTAGGATATTATGGATATCTTTGCAGGCTTTCTAACCATGCTTGCTTCTTTTCCCAAACTCAGTCCATCCAATATCCCCATTACCTTGGTTTCCCTTTACACTGGTCATCATATTTTCATAACCCTCTTCCCTAGTTATATTGGTCCCCACTTCCTGACTGTTCTCTCGCAAGGTCTATTGTTTGCCTGGCCATCTCATGGACTCTTCAGGTTGCCTTCAGGACCATTGCAGACCCTTCAGTCCGTGGAGCTCCGGTGTTCAAGCCCCACCGCCAAGTCTGTTCAGACTTTCTCCACTTGGGTGCCTAATGGCGAGATGAAGAGGAAACTGAAGCAGGGGGCCAGGAACCCCCTCTCCTACCTCATGCACACTTTGGGCATGTGCCTACTCCAGACATAAGCCCAGTGACATGAATTTGGGGAATCCTAGGGATTTCTGGGGCAGCATTGCTGGAGCAGAGAGCTGACACAACGGGTCTTCTTCCGCATTTCTTCTTCAGTGCACCTGGGAACTGAAGGTTTCCCAGGTAAATAAAGAAGACAATGTCCCCTACTAGGCACATCTGGGGCAATGATTGCATCAAATAATAGGGAAACGTATTAACAGTTAACGTACACATATTCAATGTGATCTCCTGGACTGGTTTTGCTCACCTGAGGGGGTCGGAGAGGAATGTTCTAGAGTTTGTTTCCCCTTATTGGCACTGAGTTTTTTCCACCTCTCCCAGGAGATTACAGGGCTGCAGCGGAGTGGTGTAAGAAGTGTCTATCTGCCAAGTTTTTGTTACTGTGACTATCAGCTAGGTAGCACTGCAATTGCTCTAGAGGTCCAAAGCAGTGTCTCACTTGTCTCATAGACATTTATATTTCTCAGAGGCAGTAAGATAATAAGGAGTTGAAAAATTAATAGCAGTTCAAATAAAACATTTGTAAGAACGCCAGAATTGGACCAGCTTCAGTTAATTTGCAAAATGTGCAGTTTCCTGCCCTTTGAAAAATGATGAGCACAAACACAGAAAAGAAAATATTCTGAATCTCAACATCTTTTGCAGAATTTATGGTCTCTATGATGGTGGGCAGCTGGGTGACTGAACAGCCAAGGCTAGCTGTCACCAAGTAACAAAGTTCAGTATTTTTCAAGCATTCATACGTGACAGGTTAGTTATGCTGTATGTCCACATTCCCTGACAATCTAGTGTTGGGGTGTATGGTTAAAGGGGGATTTACACTGGTGGGTGGTGAATTTGGTCTATGCCAAGCTTGGTTTAAAATGGGCTGCCATTTCACTATTAGCACGTTTTGTACTACTGGTGGAGACTAATTTCACCCCTGGGGTTTCTAAGTAGTTTAGCAAGACTCCCATGGTGACCTGTAGTCAGTGGAATTAAGTTTCAGTAATTGGGAATACACACATTTAAGGTCTATAAACCTGACACCTAAAGAAGACTGACTGTCATATGTAGTGTTAGGATGGTGACTCTGAATAATTTTTTAAGTGATCTAAGCTTATAATACTTAATATAATGTGATACCCTTGTAAATTGCATAGGGGATAACGATGTCAGGTTAAATATGCTGTGTTGGTATAATGGGAAAATTACTAAAAGCTTCAGATTTTTAAATATGTTCTCCAATCATTCCTGTATTTTGAGATATGTATGAGTGCTACATTCTGCTTTACTCTTGGGGTATTGAATGGCCCAACTAGTGAAATAGAATGAAATATGAAGATACGTTAGAATTGACTGGGTTCCTTCTACATCAGTCAGTTCATTATATGCAGTTGGAGAGTCAACAGGGCATTCATTTGACCTTTCTAAGTGGGTAGGTAGCTGCATTTTAAAATGCCGTCCATCACTGCAAAGTAACTTAAGTAGCCAATATAAAATATGGAAAGCATTTCTCTTTCTAACATAAATTATCCATGATTTAATTTTCAACAGATATATATCTATTCTCCATCCTTATTCTAAGGTTTAACAGAGCAGTCTGGCCACAATGCAGATATCTAGATATTCACACTTCTAATTCAGTTGAGGGCTAGAGCTTTGCTTTTTTAATGTATATTTTAAAAAATCAATAAGCAATTAAAACTGCGATATATAGTCATGAATACATTGCAGAATGGCTGTCTTATGTGTTACAGTTAAAAGCCAAGAATGAATTTCACATGTATAAAGCAATAAAGCATGTGAAATATAATAATGCACTTTATTTTAATGTCCTCAGTTTGGCTTGGATATTTCTTTACTATCTTTTATGAACTAGTCCTCAAAATATTGTCCATTTAGTTGCTTCCTTGATCTTCATTTCCTTTTAAAGAAAATCACTCACTCAAAATCTATAAAAAAAAATGCAAAATTTTATATCTCTCTTCAAAGTTTATGGCAACAAATACTGACTCCTCAAGCACACTTCCATTTTAATTCAGGTCACATTACACATACTATTGAATGGATCTTACTTTGATGTGTAGGAACAGAATCCAAACTACAGTATTCCATGTTCGATAATATGTAGTACAAGAAACATTTTCACACAAGTCTTTTTTTTTGTGGTGGTACGGCTATTCAGTATTTTAGGCAATTTTTGTTAAATTAGTGTGATGAAATATATGCCTTCATCAGCCTATGTGTTTTACCTGTGTGTTTCACCTGCTTGTATTGTGTGAACCGCCCCCTTTTGTTCCTATTGTGTGTATTGGCTACGCCCCTGTCTTTTGCCATATAAAGGTCTCAGGAGCTGTATGAGTCATTCCTACCAGACGCCCGATGTGGGAAGACCTGTAATGCTGCTATGCTCTTAGTGGTTAAAAGCCTTAGTTGAATCCTTTAAATTCCTTGTCTTTGAGTTATTGAAGGCACATCAATTTTAATCACTAAAACACCAGGATGGATCGACTCCTGAAACCAGAGCGCTTGGATCTGGACCCCCATGCCTCAGATGCAGCCACACAGTTTGGACACTGGTTCCAATGCTTCGAATTTTTCATTGCAAACTCATCCACTGCCATAGCCGCAGCCGAAACCGCTACCGGAGACATGAAACTGGGAATCCTGCGAAACTGGGTGAGCCATCGGGTCTCCCCCCTCATCCAAGATGCCACCAGCTACGAGGAGGCCTGCACCATCCTGAAGGCCCACTACGCGCGGCCAATAAACGTGGTGTACGCCAGGCATCTTCTGACTACTCGCACGCAGCGGCATGGTGAGTCACTAGAGGACTTTATACTAAACCTAAAAGTACTGGGCAGAGACTGTAACTGTAAGGCCGTGTCTGCCATCGTGTACACGGAGGAGCTGATTTGAGACTCCCTTATTGTGGGCCTCAGTTCAAATTATATTCGGCAGAAACTGTTTGAAAAGGAGGGACTGGACTTAAAACAGGCTATAGATATAGCGCGATCGCTGGATATGGCCCAGAGGAACTCTGAATCCTGTTCCCCAGGCCACGCGGCCCACTCCGCCTCGTGCGCGCCGTGGGGGCCGCCATCTTGGAAGCCATCTTGTCCACCCTCATGGAGTCCACCATCTTGCCCCGACTACACGGACCTCCAGGACCCACTGGTGGCCTCGATCATAGTGGATCAGCCCAGGCCGCATCCGTTGTCTAAATCGATGATGGACATAGAGGTAAACGGGAACAAGGTTAAATGCTTGATTGACTGCGGGAGCACCGAAAGCTTTATTCATCCTAGCCTGGTAAAACGACTTTCACTAACGATAGTCCCCACACAGGGCAAAATCGCCATGGCCGATAAGGCTCATACCTCAAAAATTACAGGTTTCTGCGCGGTTATGTTGTCGGTAAAAGGTAATGATTACAGAGATTTTAAACTATTGATAATACCAGATCTCTGTGTGAGCGTGATCTTGGGTCTGGACTTCCAGTGCCACCACCAAAGTATCACGCTTACCTACGGTGGGTCCCAGCCGCCCCTCACAGTGTGCGGTCTGGCTACCCTGAAGGTCAAGCCGCCCTCTCTGTTCGCCAACCTCACACCCATAGCGACCAAGAGTAGGCGGTACAGCTGGGAGGACAGACGGTTCATTGCGTCGGAAGTAGAAAGACTCAAGCGGGAAGGTATCATCGAATGCAGTACCAGCCCGTGGCGCGCCCAGGTAGTAGTAGTTAAGGGTAGCGAAAAGAAGTGGATGGTGATAGATTATAGCCAGACAGTTAATCTATACACCCAGCTAGACGCCTACCCTCTGCCCCGCATAGCGGATATGGTTAACCAAATCGTGCAATACCGGGTGTTTTCCACCATCGACCTAAAATCGGCATACCACCAGCTCCCCATTAGGCCGGAGGACCGTCCATACACCGCCTTCAAGGTGAACGGACGTCTCTACCACTTCCTCAGAGTCCCCTTTGGGGTAACGAATGGGGTCTCGGTCTTCCAGCGGGAGATGGACCGCATGGTCGATGAGAACCAGCTACCAGCCACCTACCCATACCTAGACAACGTCACCATCTGCGGCCACGACCAGCAAGACCACGACTCGAACCTCGCGAGATTTCTGAAAACCGCCCTCAGACTCAATCTCACCTACAACGAGGATAAGTGTGTCTTTAGCACCACGCGCCTCTGTATCCTGGGCTGCGTGGTGGAAAACGGGGAAATTGGTCCGGACCCCGACCGATTGCGCCCCCTACGGGAGCTACCCCTACCAAACACCCCCAAGGCCCTGAAAAGGTGCCTGGGGTTCTTCTCCTATTACGCCCAATGGGTCCCCAATTATTCCGACAAGGCCCGTCCCCTCCTGAAATCAACGTCCTTCCCGCTCACGGCCGAGGCCCACGCCGCCTTCAACAGCATTAAACACGACATTGAGAAGGCCGCGCTGCGGGCAGTGGACGGAAACACCCCTTTCCAGGTCGAAAGCGATGCGTCCGACTTCGCTTTAGCAGCCACCCTCAACCAGGATGGGTGGCCCGTAGCCTTTTTCTCAAGAACCCTCCAAGGGCCCGAGATCAGGCACTCCTCGGTAGAGAAGGAGGCCCAGGCCATAGTGGAGGCAGTGTGGCACTGGAGGCACTACCTAGCCGGCAAACGCTTCACCCTGCTTACCGATCAGCGGTCGGTAGCCTTCATGTTTAACAACAAACAGAGGGGGAAGATCAAGAACGACAAAATTCTCAGGTGGCGGATCGAACTCTCCACGTTTGAGTACGACATAATATATAGGCCGGGGGCCCTCAACGAATCCCCCGATGCCCTATCACGAGGGATGTGTGCCAGCATCCAGGGGGACAGGCTACAGGGCCTCCACAATGGCCTCTGCCACCCGGGGGTCACCCGGCTATTCCACTTTATAAAATCCCGTAACCTGCCCTATTCCATCGAGGAGGTCCGGTCTATGACCAGGGACTGCCGCACTTGTGCGGAATGCAAGCCCCGTTTTTTCAGGCCCGACCGAGCCCACCTGATCAAAGCTACATGGCCATTCGAGCGCCTGAGCTTAGATTTCAAGGGACCACTCCCCTCCACCGACCGCAATGTGTACTTCCTCAACATTGTGGACGAGTACTCCCGCTTCCCATTCGCCTACCCCTGCCCAGATATGACCAGTGCCACGGTCATCAAGTGCCTCGGCAACCTGTTTTGCACGTTCGGCATGCCCAACTACATCCACACTGACAGGGGGGCATCGTTCATGAGCGATGAACTGCGCCAATACCTGCTGTCAAAGGGGATAGCCACGAGTCGGACCACTAGTTATAACCCCCGGGGTAATGGGCAAGTGGAGAGGGAGAGCGCGACAGTGTGGAAGGCGGTCACCTTAGCACTAAGGTCCAAAGGCCTCCCCACCTCCCGCTGGCAGGAGGTCCTCCCAGACGTACTCCACTCGATAAGGTCGCTACTGTGTACTGCTACTAACGCCACTCCTCACGAGAAGATGTTTGTTTTACCCCGCAAATCAACCTCAGGAGTATCCCTACCCTCGTGGCTCTCCGCCCCAGAGACAGTCCTGTTATGGAAACATGTGAGGGGCCACAAAACGGATCCCCTCGTGGAGGCAGTACACCTACTCCACGCAAACCCACAGTACGCGTACGTCAAGC
Source organism: Somniosus microcephalus (assembly GCF_052327205.1). Lineage (NCBI taxonomy): Eukaryota > Metazoa > Chordata > Chondrichthyes > Squaliformes > Somniosidae > Somniosus > Somniosus microcephalus. Next base: position 299,088,653 of record NC_140989.1, on the reverse strand, counting down.
ACGCCGACGGGCGTGAAGACACCGTGTCCATAAAGGACCTCGCCTCGGCAGGAAGCGACAACGACGACCCATCACCACCACCCCCAGAAGAACCTCCACCATCCCCAGAGGTATCCTCACCACCACCCCCAGCAGTACCTGCAACAACCCCAGCACATGGGTATGCCCAGGAGGGCACCACGGACTCCCGGTCAGAACCCAAGGTACTGTTGCGACGTTCAGGAAGGACTATCACACCCCCGGACAGACTAAATCTGTAGAAGGGGTGAATGTGATGAAATATATGCCTTCATCAGCCTATGTGTTTTACCTGTGTGTTTCACCTGCTTGTATTGTGTGAACCGCCCCCTTTTGTTCCTATTGTGTGTATTGGCTACGCCCCTGTCTTTTGCCATATAAAGGTCTCAGGAGCTGTATGAGTCATTCCTACCAGACGCCCGATGTGGGAAGACCTGTAATGCTGCTATGTTCTTAGTGGTTAAAAGCCTTAGTTGAATCCTTTAAATTCCTTGTCTTTGAGTTATTGAAGGCACATCAATTAGGGATCCACCATTGCTATAATTCAGGGAACAAAACTATCATGGAAAGCATGGAAAAACTCGATAAATGAGTATCATTGACATGCATTCATTAGATTGATATTGTATAAAATAAGTGCCTCTCCATTCTCCAAATCCCTAGATGAGTTTGGAAAAAAACAAGAAAAAGGAAAGCAGACCTGTCTGACAATTAGAAAGCACCTTGTTACCTTGATATTTGAATCCTGCTGGGTTTCTATCTAGTAACTTTATTATGAATCACATTGGCATTCAGTTGACCTTTCTCCATTCAGTCACTGCTTTTCTTGTGATGCAGCCATCCATTCCATGTGATAATTAAATTTCTATCTCTCTCTACAACATTGATCCGTACTGAACAAGATATTTTGGAGCTTTTTATTCCTTCATGGAATCTGGAGTTCATGTATCAACAAAAATTTTTAGAGAAATCTGGATGAAGGGCCAAGGCCCAAGGCCCATAGTACAGGGCAACGCCAAGGTTTAAAGAACTAGCATAAAAGTTAGGGTTCATTAATAAGTAGCGGTTGGATGATGACAAGCTTAGACTTCAGAACTCTGTAGTTGTAGGAGGGAGACTGGGAGGTGAGGAGTTCTGTAGTTTTGAGGACCGGCAAAAGAATTAATTCAAGAAGGATCAATTTTAATACAGTGAGAATACAGGGAGAAGGAAGGCTGTATATAGCATTCTGTATTTGGAGCATTGGCATTCACACATACAATACACAGGGCACACAGTTTCCCTGTTACATGCACTGAAGTAATAATGCACTCGTATGCTTTTTTAAAAATTCATTGATGGGATGTGGACGTCGCTGGCTGGCTAGGCCTGCATTTAGTGCCCATCCCTAATTGCCCTTGAGAAGATGGTGGTGAGCCGCCTACTTGAACCGCTGCAGTCCATATGGTGTAGGTACACCCACAATGCTGTTAGGAAGGGAGTTCCAGGATTTTGGCCCAGCGACAGTGAAGGAACGGCGATACAGGCCCAAGTCAGGATGGTGTGTGGCTTGGAGGGGAACTTGTAGGTGGTGATGTTCCCATGCGTCTGCTGCCCTTGTCCTTCTAAGTGGTAGAGGTCGCGGGTTTGGAAGGTGCTGTTGAAGGAGCTTTGGTGAGTTGCTGCAGTGCATCTTGTAGATGGTACACACTGCAGCCACAGTGCGCCGGTGGTGGAGGGAGTGAATGTTGAAGGTGGATGGAGTGCCAATCAAGCGGGCTGCTTTATCCTGAATGGTGTCGAGCTTCTTGAGTGTTGTTGGAGCTGCACTCATCCAGGCAAGTGGAGAGTATTCCATCACACTCCTGACTTGTGCCTTGTAGATGGTGGAAAGGCTTTGGGGAGTCAGGAGGTGAGACACTCGCTGCAGAATTCCCAGTCTCTGGCCTGCTCTTGTAGCCACAGTATTTATATGGCTGGTCCAGTTCAGTTTCTGATCAATGGTAACCCCCAGGATGTTGATAGTGGGGGATTCAGCGATGGTAATGCCATTGAATGTCAAGGGGAGATGGTTAGAGTCTCGCTTGTTGGAGATGATCATTGCCTGGCACTTGTGTGGTGCGAATGTAACTTGCCACTTGTCAGCCCAAGTCTGAATGTTGTCCAGGTCTGTTGCTGCTGCTGCTTGGTCCACCATCTTTAGAGAAATTCCTACAATTTACCTGAGAGCTCTTGACAATTACATTTGTTGCAAAAAAAATCAATTTTTCAGTGATCCTTCAATTTGATAAACAGTAGAAATGAGTAAGAACTGCACCCCTTCTCCAAAAAAATAAATCCCTGAAATACATTGAATCAAGTTTGAAAGCCTGAACTACTTTGGTGTTTAATCAAAGCAGGATTTCATCCTTTAAATTGAGTTAGACATTAGGGCTGCTAAATTCGATAGCTCTCGAAAACCGCTGCAGGAATCACGATGCGCGATTAACCCACGCCCGTTGATTGCGATGCAGGCAGCACACCAACTTCGTGTTGCCTGATCTTCAAATGCCATATCCTACCAACTGCACCACTAGCCTCAGCCACTGCTCAAATCACCACACCCACATCGCTTACCTACCAACAATCTCTATCAATCAGGCCTCACACCTCACATTCAATAGCTTCACCTCAGCCTCACACACGTAGCACTGCTGCAAGCCTCAAATCCACATCTCACAGCTTACACACAGTGCCAACTATTCAACCACGACAGCCACATCATCCAAACAGACACTCGCTGATGCACTTCCCTCTCTCTTACAGGACAAGGTGGCACACAACCGGAGACAGCAGGAGCTAACCGGAGGGGGACAGGCACACCTGCATGGCCAAACCCCCATGGAGGAGACTGGTGCTGGAGATTATTGAGAGGGACATGGCTGAGCCCGTGGCCAGCAGCGGGGCTGAATCAATTGAAGATAACAATATCCTCATAACTAATCCTCCTTCTCACATCTCACTTCCTCCTCATCCCACAATCTCTTCTGACTTACAAGCTGCAGATGGTGTAAGCATGCACCTCTTACTTCCCCCCCGCACCCCCCCCCCTCACCACAACCTTACGCTTGTGCCTTTTTCCTTTCAGATACCCAAGAAGTGCAACCTGGCCAGGCAGTGGAGGAACAGCAAGAAGACAGTGATGATGAAGATGCACCGTCACCTGAATTCACACTCGCAGCCACCAGCTGAGATACTGACACTGCGTGTAATTTAGAGGATAGCTTAAAGGTGGAATCTGCACACAGTGAGACACTGGGCCTGAGTGGGCTACAGGCATGGCAGGGAGCAAGGGTAGCTCAGGTGCCAGCTCCCCGGAGGGTGAGGTCACACATGAATTCTGCTGCACAGGACTCAGATGAGCACTTTGATGGAGCAGGGTACAGAAGAAGGCTGATGGGTATGCACAATGAAAAGCTTGGCGCATTTGGAAGTGTGGTGTATGTAACCGTTCCACCTTTAAGAGAACTATTTTAAGAGATGCACTACTTTATCTTGGCTGCTGTATACTGTAATACCGGTGGTGACCACACCGGTATATAAGTGCTGTGTAATGATTTATTGGGCAGTTCAGCCTGACCTCCGACTAGTAAAGACCTGTTGAATTTACTCTTGTGGTCTGTGTGCAGTGATTCTTATTAACAATAACTAGAACACACAGACTTAACAGTGGCGGCGATGACGATCTTACCCTGCGGCAGAGATATATCCAAGGCAGTTTAACGGGTGTCGAGAAGAGGCATCCGCCCTCATCATCCTGCTGAGAAAAGACTCGGGTCTGAAGAGCAAGGAAGAATCCTGACACGAAGCCTTCCATCAGCAACAGGCAGTGATCATCCCTTCTATCACGGTGGTGGGTAAGCCGATCAGCGACGAGCAGCAAGTCGGCCACGTTGGCTGTGAAGTAGGGGAGGGAAAAACGGAGGATATAAGGGCGGAGAACTCGACCACGGCCGGGGAAAAGAGCCGGACAGAAGTCGGGGCCAGAGGCGCTGAGACTGGGGCAGCGTAAGGCACGGGAGCCGCGGTGAATGCAAACGCAGCCGGTGTAAAAGACCGGGCTGCAAGCGGGCTGGGAGACGCAACAGCGTCGAGAGGGAGCTCGACCGCGACTGGGGAAAAAGGCCGGGCAGCTACCGAGGCGCGGGATAAAATAAAAATAAAAAAAAACGCGGAGAACTCAGCCGCAGCCGGGGGAAAGGACCGGACTGCAAGAGGGGCTGGGAGGCACGATTTGAGAACCGCTGGGGAGGGCGAACGCAGCAATACAGCAATCGCCATTACAGCCAGCGGGGGAGAAAGGCAAACGTGGGAAGCCGCCATTTTCGTAGGCGGGGGAAGAAGACAAGCGCGGGAAACTGCCATTTTGAAAAAAAAAAAAATTCTTTTCGTTTCTCAAGAAGATTGCGAGGATGCCTAAGTGTGGTAACATCAACGATTTCGATCCCGATGTTGAACATTGGGCCACGTATGTAGAACGCATAGAGATTTATTGTAAGGCAAATAAAATATCAGATGAAGATAAAGCACTAACCTTACTAAACTCAATGGGTGCGAAGACATACGGGCTATTGAAGCATCTTCTATCACCAGCTAAACCGGCGGATCAGGCTTTCGCTAATATTGTTGCTGTCCTGAGAAATCATTTGAACCCCACACCGCTGATGTTAGCGGAACGATTTAAATTTTATGCGAGAACGCAACTGAAAGAGGAAAGCAACGCGGAGTATTTAATTGAACTGCGTAAGCTAGCGAAATACTGTCAGTTTGGGGAAAGACTGACAGAGGCACTGAGAGACAAATTCGTGTGTGGATTGTTGAAAGAAGGAACACAAAAGCGGCTGCTTGAAGAGAATGATCTTACACTTGATAAGGCTGTCACTATTGCAGCATTGCACGAAGCCGCAGCGAGAGGCACTGCGGAAATGCAGCTGAAGGCAGCGGTACTCAGCGTAGATCAAATGGCTTTGGGTACAGCGAAATGTTATCGTTGTGGAAAGACAGCACATGATCAGAACCAATGCTGGTTTAAAAATCAGGAATGTAGAAAATGTGGCAAGCTTGGTCACATAGCTAAAGTATGCCGGTCAGGAAAGAAGACCAGCAACAAAAAGTCACCGCAGGAAAAGTGCAGAAAGGTACATAAGGTGGCTGAGAAGAGTTCGGATGAACAGAATTCGGATTCAGACTCCAACAGCAAGGAACTGGGTAGTCTGAGAATTCACAATGTGAGTCAGGAAGCTGACCTACAAACTATCTGGGTCACACTTCAGATAGCAGGAGTCCAAGTGAAGATGGAATTGGACACCGGATCAGCGTTGACGGTCATGAATAAGCAAGATTACAAAAGGTTATTCACACATATTCCCCTACGGGATACGGAGATAGTATTGCAGACATACACGGGGCAAAGAGTATACCCCATCGGAAAGATAAAAGTCAAGGTGGTACACAAGGGCAAAGAACACCAAGGAATGGACTTATATGTACTACCTGAGGGAGGTCCACCACTTCTGGGACGGGAGTGGATCAGGAAAATAAATATGGACTGGCACTCCCTAAAAGCAATAACGGTAGATTCCGGAAAAAAAAAGATGTCAAACCTGAACGATTGTCCAGAATATTGGATGAGGTTAAAGAGGTGTTCCAACAGGGACTGGGAACACTGAGAGGAATTACGGCAAAAATCAAGATTGCAGAACATGCAAACCCAAAATTTTTCAAAGCCAGACTGGTACCTTATGCGATACGACCTGCTCTGGAAGCTGAGCTGGAAGGGCTAGAACGTTCAGGAGTACTGTCTAAGGTGGACTGGAGTGAGTGGGCCACGCCCATTGTTCTCGCCATGAAGCGTTCATCGAGTAACAAGCCAGGGGAACCGGGGAAGGTCCGCATCTGTGGAGACTTCAAGTTCACGGTTAATCCGGTGCTTCACACGGTGCAATATCCGCTTCCGCGGATTGAGGATAACTTTGCTTCATTGTCTGGCGGGAAACACTTCACCAAGATAGACCTGGCACAAGCGTACTTACAGATGGAAGTTGAGGAAGAGTCGCGCCAGTATCTCACAATCAACACGCACAGAGGCTTGTATCGATATAATAGACTGGTTTTTGGAGTGGCTTCGGCTCCAGCAATTTGGCAGAGGGCCATGGAGCAGGTATTACAGGGAATTCCAAGCACTCAATGTTACTTGGACGATATCCTGATTACAGGAGATGACGATGAGGAACACCTTGCAAATTTGAAACTGGTGCTCACCAGATTGAAGGAATATGGACTTCGAGTTAATCGCCAGAAATGTGAGTTCTTTCAGAAACGGATCTCGTACTGTGGTCATGTCATTGACCAGGAGGGGCTGCACAAGTCACCTGACAAGATCGAAGCTGTTGTGAAGGCTCCCGCTCCGGAAAATGTATCCCAGTTGAGGTCGTTCCTAGGGTTGATTAACTATTACCATAAGTTTCTGCCAAATCTATCCACGGTGCTGCACCCGCTGAACGCTCTTTTGCAGAAAGAAGTACCATGGAAGTGGAGCGAGGACTGTAAGAAGGCCTTTCGCAAAAGCAAGGCATTGATCACCTCAGAGGAAGTGTTGGCTCACTTCAACCCAACGCTACCTATTCGTTTAGCTTGTGATGCTTCTCCTTATGGTATTGGAGCAGTACTCTCACACAAGTTGCCAAATGGCTTGGAAAGGCCAGTCGCATTTGCATCCAGATCATTGACCTCCGCTGAGCGCAACTATGCTCAGATAGATAGGGAGGCTCTCAGCCTTGTGTGGGGAGTAAAGAAGTTTAATCATTACCTGCAGGGCCAGAAGTTTACACTGCTGACAGACCATCAGCCGTTGGTATCTATTTTTAACCCTAAGAAGGGTGTTTTGGTGATGACAGCACAGAGGCTCCAGAGATGGTCCCTTTTCCTAGGGGCACATCAATATCAGATAGAATTCAAAGGTACAAAGCAGCATGGTAATGCTGATGGGCTGTCGCGCCTGCCACTACCTACTGAGGAGGAGGCACCGACGGTTGACCCGGTGGAGTTATTTCACTCGACCATCATCGAATGTTTACCTGTCACCAATGCAAATATTGAAAGGGAGACTAGGAATGACCCGACACTGTCCCGGGTCTACGAATTGACAGTAAAGGGATGGCCAGCCCATGGTGATCCACTGTTACCGGCATTCTCAGCAAGACGAGAACAGCTGTCCATCTGTCAGGGAACATTGATGTATGGAACAAGGGTGATTATCCCTCCTAAGTTAAGAGAGAGAGTTCTAAAAGAACTACATGAAGGTCATCTGGGGGGAGTCAAGATGAAAAGCCTTGCTAGGGCTTATGTGTGGTGGCCGGGTATCGACCAACAGATAGAGGATCTGACGAAAAGCTGCTCAGGGTGCCAAAAAGTCCAAAATGCACCTCCAATTGCACCGCTGCATCCATGGGAATGGCCTTCAACCCCATGGCAACGTGTACATATTGACTTTGCTGGTCCATTCATGGATTCCATGTTTTTAATTGCGGTGGACGCACATTCTAAATGGCCAGAAGTGATTAAAATGACTACCACTACCTCGGAGAAGACGATCGCGGTGCTAAGAACGATATTTGCAAGAAATGGATTGCCAGAGCAAATATGTTCAGACAACGGACCACAGTTCGTGTCAGAGGAATTCCAGAAATTCCTGAAGAAGAATGGGGTGAAACATTATACCTCTGCCCCATATCATCCAGCTACGAATGGGCTGGCCGAGAGGTTTGTACAGACGTTCAAAAAGGCAATAAAGGCCATGAGCGAAGATCAGATTCCACTGCAACACAAGGTGGACAATTTCCTACTGGCATATCGAAACGCCACCCATGCAACAACAAAACAAAGTCCTGCCATGATGTTCTATAACAGGAGGTTGCGGTCCAGGTTGGACTTGTTAAAACCAAATGTGCGGAGGGAAGTCGAAAACAAACAGTTCCAGCATATCAATAACAAGCCCACTTGGAGTTTTGAAATAGGACAACCGGTGTTAGCCAGGGACTATAAAAACGAGAAATGGCAATCTGGAACAATTCGGGCCAGACAAGGACCCCTGATGAACACGGTAGATGTTGGTGAAAATGTAATGCGACGTCATGCTGACCAACTGGTGGGATCGAGAACAAGGGTCGAGCCCATGGTTACGACAGAGACAACCGTGGAGGAAGTTAGTGAACCTGAAGCATCTACCTCAGAAGTGAATATACCTGATGATGATGTCCTATCCATAGGGGATCAACTAGATGAGTCACCCCAGCAACGAGAACCAGAGACCCCTGAAAGGCGTTATCCGTCTCGGATCAGGAGGCCTCCTCAGAGACTGAATCTGTGAACTGTTTTTACATGAAGTTGTGTATATATGTTATTATGTTATGTTTAATGGGGAATATATACTGTTAAGCTAAAAAGGGAGGATTGTGGTGTATGTAACCGTTCCACCTTTAAGAGAACTATTTTAAGAGATGCACTACTTTATCTTGGCTGCTGTATACTGTAATACCGGTGGTGACCACACCGGTATATAAGTGCTGTGTAATGATTTATTGGGCAGTTCAGCCTGACCTCCGACTAGTAAAGACCTGTTGAATTTACTCTTGTGGTCTGTGTGCAGTGATTCTTATTAACAATAACTAGAACACACAGACTTAACAGGAAGCCTGCCAGAAAGCTTGTGTGCAATGTCAAGGAGCTTGGAGGAGTCCGGCACCAACTTGGCACAGGGGCTTTGCACAGAGCTTAGAGCCCATCCTTTCTAGAATGGAAGTGATGGCCAACTCCATTAGCACACTTGTGGGCCCAACCATGATATCACGTCTGATGGCCAATGTCCCAGCTTCCATTGCAGCACAAGCAGCTTCCACCCAACATCTTAGTGCTGCAGTGGAAGCTCAGACTGTTGCCATCGTGGCTGTGGATTACAGTGTTCAAAAGGGCTTGCAGGGTGTCACAGCAGTCCAGCAATCTGTCCTCCAACAGATTACTAGGATTGCTGAGGTGCCGCCCTGGGGGAGTGGCAGTGGCTCCGTAGAGTACGAACCTGCTGTCCTCTCTCAGGACGACAGCATTCGTCCTCCCACCACTGCCACTCTGCCAGTGCCCTTGCTGTTACCTGTCAGCCAGCCAGCCCAGACTGCTGCTGTTCATGCCGAGATGGTGCAGTCCACAGCCAGGCCTTCTAGGCCCAGAGCTGCTCAAGGTTGTCCTGCAAGGCCATCGGCAGTCTCCTCCGCTGAAAGTCAGCAGCCTTCCACCAGCCATGCTGCAGCCACTGGGTGGCACTGCATTGGAGCACTAGGACAGGCAAAGGCACACTGAAGACAGGCACGAAGAGAATGCAACAGGGTGATTAGTTGACTTTTGTATGCAATATGGCATGATTTAATTTATAAATTTGGTTTGGAATGTTTATTTTATGGTGCCTTTTATTTTTGCATTGTGGCTAATCAGACACTGTATTGGTCAGTGACAGAGGGAAGGTAAGGTGTGGGACTGCTGGTGAATGGGGAATTGGGGTTGCGTTTACTGGTATCGCACTCGGATGAGCTCTTCATGATAGCCCGTGCGTGCAGTCAATGGCACCCTGCACCATGGGGAAGCCTGCAATCTCGCTCTGCCTGCTGGTCTCTGGCAAGAGAGACTGAAATGTAGTTAGCTCTCTTGGAATAGAGAGCCTCAGTGACCTCCCTTACGCAACAGTGGATGGCAAACTGCGCAAGGTTGCAAATATCTCCAGCACCAGCCTGGAAGGAGCCAGACGCATAAAAGTTCATCACCACGGTCACCTTCACAGCCACTGGCAATGTGGTCCCTTCCCTGCTCTGAGGTTGGAGTTGTGGCTGCAGCAGTTAGCAGAATTCAGGTGAGGTTCAGGTAGGAGAATTGCTCCCAGAACACCCTAGGTGGATATGGCCTCCTGCTGAGAGCCCTTCTCCCCATCCTCCTCCTCCCTCTTCCAGCAGCTTGTCCTACTCTGTGTGGCCTCTGTTCATTCACCTAGTCATGCTGTATTCCAAGCCTACTAGTGCACCCATGTCTGGCAGCAAGTGATTTGTGTAGAAGCCTTAAAGTGAGGAAAAAGTCCTTCAGCACCTGCCACACCACTCCCTGTAGACTTTTGCAACTTGAAACAACTATAGAAAGCAACAAACACTTGTAGAATCATAGCAACAGCAAGTAGAAATCAGTCAGCAACTAACCTGTAAGTAGTCGATGATCCCTTTAAATAGCTCTGGTGGGGGTCCTTCCTGCTGCTGAATGTGTGTTCAGCTGTGTGAGGTTAAGAGAGGGCATTAGCTGAGCGTTGAGCTCCAAAATGGCAGCACTGGCGTCAAATCAGTATTGCATGCTGATTGACGTCATGCTCTGCCTACTCTGGTGGACATTCAGTGCACGCGCACTAACGCCCTCACCAATATGGCATCCAGCACGATTTGACTCACAAGTGTGCGCACGTGCATCGGGCACCATTTTGACATCTAAATGGCATCCGTAGCACCCAAACAATGGACGGTACCGATCCGAATTTTGCGCCCTAGAAGTCTGATGACCTTTGTTTCCTTGGAATGCTAGGGATGTGGTTCTTATAGTTTCTATTTTCAGTATTGTGGCTGAGGTAACTGTCATAACTGTTTCAGTAACTTTACGTTGATGGGCAGTTTTATTTTTGTGCATATATCAAGGTCAGAACATCGTGTACAGGATGTGTTTATGAGGAAAAAGGCAATGATTGCAAATACATTAAAATGAATGGAGCTATTTTTAACAATGAGAGAAAACATACAGTTTTCCCCCACAAAATTGATAAGGGTTACCATAAATATGTTGTGATACAATTTGCTTAACTTATTTAGCAAAATTGCTTGACTAGAATGTACAGCTGAGATGCTACATCATGTCTGTAATGTTCTCCCGAAGACAGCGCTGGGTAATTTCATGCAGCACAAAGTACATAGATGCAGTTGAATGACTATTTACCTGGTAGTAAAGTACTTGTAACTGCTGTGATAATGGACCAGTTTTAATAGATTGTAGTGACACTGGAAGCTGACATTAACCTTTAATCAGTTTGAAACAAAACAGCCGAGTACAGTGCTAAAGGAAAAGCAACATACTGCGGATGCTGGAAATCTGAAATAAAAACAGAAAATGCTGGAAATACTCAGCAGGTCAGGCAGCATCCGTGCAGCTCTCTCTACAGATGCTGCCTGGCCTGCTGAGTATTTCCAGCATTTTCTGTTTTTATTACAGTACTAAAGGAGGTTACTGCAGCCAAGTTTACTTCTTTGCAGCCTAGTGGTATCTTATGGAAAATAAGTAAGATAATTTTGCACTGAAGATCTTGCACTATTTAAGCTCATCAATGTCGTCATCAATTCATCATCAATAGTCTGCCCGAACCCAGTGAATTGGAACAATACTTTACTTAACCCACATGAAGCCTTTAGCAAAGACAAGGAAGGCTGAAATGGGTTATGAATCATACTCCCTTACTATCCAATATTCAACAGAAGCACTGAGGAAGCAATGAGACCTTCAACCAGCATCATCAGCTGATTCGTTCATTCTACAAACAACTCTGCTTCCACTTCAAGCAACAACAAAATTCGACACTAATAACAACAAAAACAACGTGTAATTTTGTAGTATTCCAACCAAATTCTGGCCACAAGCACCTCTGTGGGCATTCACAGTTCCTGAATGTGGAAAGCTTTTGCCATTTATGTAATGGTAGTCTTCCACCAGGCCACCATGAGCTATAGTAACCAGCAGCCTGTGTCTTGCAACTCTCTGACTTGCATCCCATTCACTGTGACTGGGGGAAGATGAGGAGTCAACCTATCTGCATCGGTGGTCGTGACATAACTGACCATCTCATACCTGATGAGCTCACACATCCTCCTGGTTTGCAGCCCAGGGTTCGAAGTGACCAGCAGTGGTTCACCTTGTGGCCTGCCTCACCACATTGTCTTCTCCAACCTCAACAGAGTTAAGCTGAGCAGCTGACTTGCTGTGCGGTTCATCCACGGAACAGCATGAGGCATCTGGCCTCCCACCCATTGAACGGCTCACCTGTGCTCGCTGGGCTATAAAATGATCAGCATGCGTACCTAACAGCTTCAGAGTTTTACTGGTAGAAAGCATCAAGCATCAAAAAATGGTGATGCTTTCTCTTGTGTCCAGTTTTCTGAACACAATCGATTGCTTTCTGGAAACTGGCCTTTTAAATTTTAAATCCCCTCCAAGGCCTTTATGTCCACCCAGATGTCTCTGGCATCCAATGGAAACAAGTATGTCATTTGACATATTTACCCTAATTGCATGGTTTCATAATACGTCCACCCACAAATCCACTGGTATTTATGATGGGGGCAAAAAATTCTGGGGACTTGGCTAAATGGGCTCCGCCCCCCACCCCCCACAAATATTGTCCCCCAGCCACGTCTTTTGTGGCCTCAGAGCTGGGGAATTTTGACCCAGTGTTACCCAGTTTTAACACTGTTAAATTAATAGCTTGGCAGATGCAATACTGAGCCATGTAGATCAGGGATGTTCTGGATTTGATTCCTGGACTATGGTGAGTTAGCTATTTTTAGCCAGGCGGAGGTAGGGCACTATAATTGGCCTCAGCGTCTCCATGCTTGGGAGGGGAAAAGAAATTAGCCAGGGTTTCTGCAGCTGATTACTCCCCAATGATCCCTGCTGGAAAGTGATGTCTGTGTGGATATCCAGTAAGGACAGGATCATCTGAAAAAAGATAAGCGCAACTGCACAAGTGTGGGGATTTGCATGCTGACACCTACACTGGGCAATACTGAACAGGGCCAATTCTAAATGCTTTTGTCTAACAGTGACAGGATCGGACAAAGTCAACATGGATTTACAAAAGGTAAATCATGCTTGACTAATCTACTGGAATTTTTTGAGGATGTAACTGTTAGAATAGATAAGGGAGAACCAGTGGATGTGGTGTATTTGGATTTTCAGAAGGCTTTCGATAAGGTCCCGCATAAGAGATAGAGAACTTGGATAGAGAACTGGCTGGCAGACAGGAAGCAAAGAGTTGGAATAAATGGCTCTTTTTCCGAGTGGCAGGCAGTGACTAGTGGGATTCCGCAGGGATCGGTGCTAGGACCCCAGTTATTCACAATATATATTAATGATCTAGACGAGGGAACTAGATGTAATATCTCCAAGTTTGCAGATGACACAAAGCTGGGTGGGCGTGTGTGCTGTGAGGAGGATGCAGAGAAACTCCAGTATGATTTGGACAGGTTGGGTGATTGGGCAGATGCATGGCAGATGCAGTATAATAATGTGGATAAATGCGAGGTTATCCACTTTGGTGGCAAAAACAGGAAGGCAGATTATTATCTGAATAGCAATAGATTGGGAAAAGGGGAAGTGCAATGTGACCTGGGTGTCCTTGTGCACCAGTCGCTGAAGGTAAGCATATAGGTGCAGCAGGCGGTTAAGAAGGCAAATGGTATGTTGGCCTTCATAGCGAGAGGATCCGAGTACAGGAACAAGGATGTCTTGCTGCAGTTGTACAGGGCCTTGGTGAGACCACACCTTGAGTATTGTGTGCAGTTTTGGTCACCTTATCTGAGGAAGGATGTTCTTGCCATGGAGGGAGTGCAGCGAAGATTCACCAGACTGATACCTGGGATGGCAGGAATGACGTATGAAGAGAGATTGAATCGATTAGGCTTATATTCACTAGAGTTTAGAGGAATGAGAGGGGATCTTATTGAAACTTATAAAATTCTAACAGGACTAGACAGACTAGATGCAGGAAGGATGTTCCTGATGGCGGTGGAATCCAGAACCAGGGGTCACAGTCTAAGGATAAGGGGTAAGCCATTTAGGACTGAGATGAGGAGGAATTTCTTCACCCAGCGAGTGATGAACCTGTGAAATTCTCTACCACAGAAGGCAGTTGAGGCCAATTCATTAATTATATTCAAGAAGGAGTTAGATATATTTCTTAAGGCTAAAGGGATCAAGGGATATGGGGAGAAAGCAGGGACAGAATGTCATAAATCGCAACTTCTACAAGAAGTAACTCAGGAAGTACTACTGAACGGCCAGCTGAGGGCGCCGTCCGAGGAGTATAAATACTCGGGCGTGGGCCCACCTTGGCCAGAGACTATCTGGAAACAGGAAGTTAGTGACTACTAACTAGACCTCCATGTTTTGTTACAAGTCGATTAAAGCCTTGCTTTATGTACAACCAAGTGCGTAGTGAGTCTTTATTACATTACAGGGTACTGAATTTGGATGATCAGCCATGATCTCATTAAATGGCGGAACAGGCTCGAGGGGCTGAATGGCCTACTCCTGCTACTATCTTCTATGTTTCTATGTTTCTATATTATGTATTTGTATCATTTGTTGCCTTGTCTTCACAAGGTTCATTGGGCAGCACGGTGGCATGGTGGTTAGCACTGTTGCCTCACAGCGCCAGAGACCCGGGTTCGAATCCGGCCTCGGGTGACTGTCTGTGTGGAGTTTGCACATTCTCCCCGTGTTTGCGTGGGTTTTCTCCGGGTGCTCCGGTTTCCTCCCACAGTCCAAAGATGTGCGGGTTAGGTTGATTGGCTATGATAAATTGACCATTAGTGTTAGGGGGATTAAAATACGTGGGGTTATGGGGATCGGGTGGGATATGTGTTGGTGTAGGGGTTACGGGGATCTGGTGTGATATGTGTCAGTGCAGGCTTGATGGGCCGAAATGGCCTCTATCTGCACTGTGGGGATTCTGTGATTCTGTGAAAACATGGTGACAAATTGGAGAGCTGGAGAAGAATTGCTCAGTTCTTGTTTAAATTTATTTAATGCCAGGATGCTGCATGTGCCTAAATCCCAATTCCCACACATGTGTAATTGTGATTTACTCAGGGTTGCACTTACACCATCACGAGTCTTTGTAAATTCACTGTTGCAATTTTTTTGCACTTAAGAAAAAAAATATAAATCAGAATAATGTTGTAAAGATTCAAGCCAAACAAATGTTGATGAATTCCTTTCTTTGTTCAGTGATTAAAGGCAAGCCTCCGCACCTTATGCCCAATTTATATAGTAGTAGAATAGGTTCTGCATTGTGTTGTAACAGCACTGGAATCCACCCATTTAAAATGCGAGTTGGATTTCAGAACACCAATAGCAACACAAAAACTGCAACCTTGTGCACGTGCAATACACAAATTTAATTTTTGAGCCACAGACTTTTGCTGATGAAAATGTAGTGGTCAGGTACAAAAAATAAATAAAAGGCTAATGGAATGTTAGCCTTTATAACTACAGGGCTAGAATATAAAGGGGAGGATGTTTTGCTACAGCTACACAAAGACCTGGTTAAACCACATCTGGAGTACTGTGTACAGTTCTGGGCACCGCACCTGAGAAAGGATATATTGGCCTTGGAAGGAGTGCAGCGCAGATTCAGCAGAATGTTACCAGGGCTCCAAAGCTTAAATTAGGAGTTGAGATTACATAAATTAGGCTTGTATTCCTTGGAATATAAAAGGTTAAGGGGTGACTTGATTGAGGTTTTTAGAATTTTAAAACAAATTGAGAGGGTAGATCGAGAGAAACTTTTCCGCTGGTGGAGGAGTCTAGGACAAGGGGACATAACTTTAAAATCAGAGCTAGGCCAGGAGAGAAGTTAGGAAATACTTCTTCACACAAAGGGTGGTAGAAGTGTGGAACTCTCTCCCACAAGAAACAGTAGATGCTAGCTCAATTAATAATATTAAACCCGAGATTGATAGATTTTTGCTAGCCAAGGGTATTAAAGAATACGGAGCCAAAGTGGGTGGATGGAGTTACAATACAGATCAGCCATGATCTCATTGAATGGCAGAACAGGCTCGAGGGGCTGAATAGCCTGTTCCTGTTCCTATGTTCCTATATTGGCTACCAATGTGAAAACTGTCTTGATGGCTTTTGTGAGCAGGCTGAGTGCTCAGATTGCCAGTGGCCAGAAAAATTGTGGCCTGCCATTGTTCAAACACCAGACGCACGAGGCCCCTTGGGACGGAGCGATCATAATATGATAGAATTCTTCATTAAATGGAGAATGAAGTTGTTGACTCAGAGACTAGGGTCCTGAATTTAAATAAAGGAAACTATGATGGTCTGAGGCGCGAGTTGGGTAGGATTGATTGGGGAATGTCACTCAAAGGGTTGACGGTGGATAGGCAATGGCAAACATTCAAAGACCACATGGATGAACTACAGAATTTGTTCATCCCAGTTTGGCATAAAAATAAAACAAAAAAGGTGACTCAACCGTGGCTAACAAGGGAAATTAGGGATAGCAGAAGATCCAAGGAGAGGACATATAAATTGGCCAGAAAAAGCAGTAAACCTGAGGATTGGGAGCAGTTTAGGATTCAACAAAGGAGGAAAAAGGGATTAATTAAGAAGGGGAAAATAGAATATGAGAGTAAGCTTTCAGGGAACATAAAAACTGACTGTAAAAGCTTTTATAGACATGTGAAGAGAAAAAGATTGGTGAAGTCAAGCGTAGGTCCCTTGCAGTCAGAATCAGGGGAATTTATAATGGGGAACAAAGAAATGGTAGACCAATTAAATACATGCTTTGGTTCTGTCTTCACAAAGGAGGACACAAATAACCTCCCAGAGATGTCGGGGAACATAGGGTCCAATGAAAGGGAGGAACTGAAAGAAATCAGTATTTGTAGGGAAATGGTGTTAAGGAAATTGATGGGATTGAAGGCCGATAAATCCCCAGGGCCTGATAATCTGCATCCTAGGGTACTTAAGGAAGTGGCCCTAGAAATAGTAGATGTATTGCTGATCATCTTCCAACATTCGATGGAATCTGAAATAGTACCCATGGATTGGAGGGTAGCTAATGTTACCCCACTATTCAAAAAAGGTGGTAGAGAGAAAACGGGGAATTACAGACCGGTAAGCCTGACATCGGTAGTGGGGAAAATGCTGGAGTCCATCATAAAAGATGTAATAGCAGAGCACTTGGAAAACAGGGCCAGGATTGGACAAAGTCAACATGGATTTACAAAGGGTAAATCGTGCTTGACTAATCTACTGGAATTTTTTGAGGATGTAACTGGTAAAATAGATAAGGGAGAACCAGTGGATGTGGTGTATTTGGACTTTCAGAAGGCTTTCGATAAGGTCCCGCATAAGAGATTAGCGTGTAAAGTTAAGGCACATGGGATTGGGGGCAAGGTACTGACTTGGATAGAGAACTGGTTGGCAGACAGAAAGCAAAGAGTTGGAATAAACGGGTCTTTTTCCGAGTGGCAGGCAGTGACTTAGTGGGGTACCGCAGGGATCGGTCCTTGGACCCCAGCTATTCACAATATATATTAAATGATCTAGACAAGGGAACTAGATGTAATGGGCCAGAAATTCATGAACAGGGCTTGCCGCGCGTGCAAGCCCCGTATATGCACTTACCCTGTGCTCCTGCCGATCAGCTCCAGGGACGCCTGGAATTGGTGTTTCAAACAGAAGAATCCCGGGCAGCGTATGACGTCACGCCGCCCAGGAGTGCAGCCAGCGCGAAGCCTGGAGCGTGCAGTGCAAGTGAGACACGCCCCTTAAGGTCTCATTGTAGCAGGACACGCCCCCAATCTCTCCAAGCAGCTGCAGAGGACTTTGTAGTTACACAGCTGCAGGGAGAGTAAGTTATCTGCTATTTTATGAATGTTTTGTGAACTTTTATAAAATTTTAAAAACGTTTACATTATTTTGAAGAATCTGAAGTAGTTTTAAACAGATTAAAGCAATTTAAAGACTTTTAAAAGCCCTAAAAGAATTTTTTTAATTCCATTTATTTATTTAGCAATGTCGTCGTCATACGTGTCTTCACACTGTTCCCTTTGGGGAACTGTATGAAGTGGTGGAAGGATTTATGGCCATGATTAACGCTCATTCCGTGACCGTAACCATCTTTGAACCAGCCATTAGGGCGGTTAGTCCTATGGCGGGAGGGTTTTACGGGCTCCCACAACCCATCTGAGGGGGGGGGGCACCCACACCCACGGACGCAAGTATCCCGCTGGATGTCCACCCAGAATTTATAGTTGGAGCTCCGACTCCACTTGCCGGGACTGTCTGGAGTGGGGTTCGAAACCTCACATAATACTTCTGTATCAAACTCGTGAACTCAATCTCTGTACATTCTTTGGTGAGGAGTTGCAGAATTCTGGGGGAGTTTTCTGGACCCTCATAATATCCAGAATGTTACAGTCTAGCTAAACTTATTGAAAGTGCTATCTGGAGGACGGTAACATTTTCAGGTTGTTTCTTTCCTTTAGGGAGAGATAGTCCGGACCTTTAGACCCAATTAAGCGTCTTAGGATTCGGCTACCTCAAACTTTGGTTGAAAGTGAACGTCTGAGGAATATGCCTGATCTGGGGTAGCCCTAAAGGGGCTAGGACTAGTAATTATCCCTTCAACATCCCCTTGTCCTCTGTAACCTAGCTAGCATGAATAACATATACAATTGTACTGAGTCTAATCCTTTTATTATTTCAAAAATCACAATCAAATCTCCTTAAGGTCTACGCTTTTCTAGGGTTAAAAGCTCAAGCTCTCTAAGCCGATCATGGTAACTAAGGGCCCTTAAACTAACGATCAATCCAGTGGCCCCCCTCTGAATCTTTTCTAGACCCTCTGCATTAAGTGAGGGGACCAACATGGGACACGATATTCTAAATAAGGCATGATCAAGGCCTCATACAGAGAAGGAATAGTATTTCTTGTTTTATATTTAATTGCTGTGCCATGCATTTTAAGAAGTTATTTGCTTTTGCAATAACCTTGTGCCATTGGCCATGGACCTTCAATGACTCATGCACTATAACCCCCCAGGTCCTTCTCCCACTCAGCAGCCTTGAACACACAGCCTTGTATGGTGTACATGTGTTCAGGACAACATGGTCTACCTACGGCCTAACCAATGGTTTTAAAGGCAGAAAGTAAAGTGCATACCACCAATCTTACTGATCCCGTAAAGGGATTGCTGGAGGCCGCCACCAAAAAGGTAAGTTTGTCGAAAAACAGTTACCTACATGTGGAGCTGTGAGGTGCAGGAGTGCTCTTCCCAGCTCCACTGCAGTGCCAAAGATCATTGCCGGTGCCCACTCGGTCCCCTCCCGATCGTCCTCTCCCTTCTGATTGCTTTCTCCCTCTCCCAATTGCTCCCCTCCCTCCCGATCACCTACCCCACCTCCCGATCACCTACCCCCTTTGTCAGTCCTACCTGAGGGCTGTTGCTAGCTGGGGACACCCAGCCTGCGTTTGCTTATTTAAATGAAGCACGAGGTCCAATATCGGGTGTGCCGCGGGCCTACCCATTTTGGACGCGAACCAATTTCTAGGCCTATGTCCTCAAGTTCTGGTGTGGGGCTTGACCCGCAACTTTCTGACTCAGAAGCGGAAGTGCTACCACTGAGCCAAGGTTGACACCTCTTGAGACAAAACAAAATATGCTCTTAATATTATCAATTAGAAACCAAGAAATTGATTCATAAAAATCTACTCAGTTATTTGATTAGTCTTAGTCTGTTCCTACAGCAATAAACAATACACTCATGATTTACAATGTGATGGCTTATGCATGTGGATGCAGTTCATCTTTGACAAGTACATTGTTTAATGAGATACTCAATACAACATCACATGACAAATTTATATGGACAGCATTTCCCAAGGGCAGCTTTAACAGCATGTTCATTGCCTACATCAAACCAAGAGCTTTTAAAACCATTCTACAGTGAATATACTGATTGTATAATTTATCTTAGGCAGAAGTTATAGAGGAAGAATCAAAATTCCGTTCTGAACTGCACTTGTTTTTCACACAACACAGCCTCAGCACGCTAGATCTGCAGTCATTGCTAACATATCTCAGTTCTCTTCTTTGATCATTTAAGTAACTTGAAAATTCAGAGCTCTATGAAAATCCAGATCCATCATGCAAAGACATATATAAATGGACTGCAGTGACTGTAACTGCCTAACCTGTGTATAACTGATGAATCAGGTTGTTGCATTCAGAAATGTAACAAAGCTGTTAGGTTGAGCATTAATCACAACATTCAAATTCTTGGAAGATTAACGGAAGCAAATGCCCCACCCTGCACTGTTGCACTTCTGTTGTCTTAGTTAAAGATTTGTTCATTAAACCACACTTTAGAACATGCTCCATGGAGCAGATCTGCTGGAAAGTGTGCAATGACTGTTTTGCTTGATTAAACCTATTAATATATATTTGAATGGAATTACTCCAGGCCAGTAGGCATAACTGAGATAAAGTTTGCTTTAGGCAGAAGCTGTTTTTCAAGCACATATTAAAGTGAATGTAAAAAACAACCATCAGAGCTAACTGATATAGCAAGAGCATTTCAATCAACATAGCAGAAAAGTAATCCTCCATATCTACAGAGGCAAACAACAGCATGATAGGCCACAATGTTATTCTGTACGTCACCTGACTTTACCACATCATGTTACTTCTGTGGCTCCTGTACTTATTATCCCATTTATATTAGGGCATTGCAGCTGGTGACATCTTAGACTTCAGTAGCAGCAACAGGACAACAGTGTCTCTGGCAGCACACAGTGCTACCTCAAGAGGGGTGTTTCCCCCAAGTTACTGAAGGCACTGTGTCACCATTGGCAACATGAACAGCTGCATCATAGAAACATAGAAACATAGAAGATAGGAGCAGGCGTAGGCCATTCGGCCCCTCGAGCCTGCTCCGCCATTCAATGCGATCATGGCTGATCATCCAAATTCAGTACCCGGTCCCCGCTATCTCCCCATACCCCTTGATCCCTTTAGCCTTGAGAAATATATCCAACTCCCTCTTGAATATATTTAATGAATTGGCCTTTACTGCCTTCTGTGCTGGAGAATTCCACAGGTTCACCACTCTCTGGGTGAAGAAATTCCTCCTCATTTCTGTCCTAAATGGCCTACCCCTTATCCTTAGACTGTGACCCCTGGTTCTGGACTCCCCGACCATCGGGAACATTCTTGTCCTGTCAGAATTTTATAAGTTTCAATGAGATCCCCTCTCATTCTTCTAAACTCCAGCAAGTACAAGCCCAATCGACCCAATCTCTCCTCATACGTCATTCCTGCCATCCCAGGTATCAGCCTGGTGAATCTTTGCTGAACTCCTTCCATGGCAAGAACATCCTTCCTCAGATAAGGCGACCAAAACTGCACACAATACTCAAGATGTGGTCTCACCAAGGCCCTGTATAACTGCAGCAAGACATCCTTTTTCCTGTACTCAAACCCTCTCGCTACGAAGGCCAACATACCATTTGCCTTCTTAACCGCCTGCTGCACCTGCATGCTTACCTTCAGCGACTGGTGCACAAGAACACCCAGGTCTTGTTGCACTTCCCCTTCTCCCAATCTATTGCCCTTCAGATAATAATCTGCCTTCCTGTTTTTGCTACCAAAGTGGATAACCTCACATTTATCCATGTTATATTGCATCGGCCATGCTTCTGCCCAATTACCCAACCTGTCCAAATCATCCTGGAGTTTCTCGGCATCCTCCTCACAGCACACACACCCACCCAGCTTTGTGTCGTCTGCAAATTTGGAGATATTGGGCCAGAAATTCGTGGCCAAAGGCGTGAGTACGGTCGGGGTACTCACGCATCTGGCCGTTGGAAATGCCGGCGTTCAGCATGCACAGCGCATGCGGGGAACGCCGGCATTTCCAGACCCGAGGTCTAGGCACAGCGCGTGCGACTGCACAGGCAGCGCTTGCGCAGTGAACTTTGTAGATTTCATTCATGGATTCAGTGAGGGTAAGTCCTTACAAGTTACACTTGAAAGAAGCAGGTGTAAAGTTGTTCCAAGGCTGCGGAGGAAGATATATTTTATCGTGGAGCTTCTGAAATGCAATATTTTTGTTTGGGAAAGGGAGGGAAGTTATTTTAAGAAATTTTAAGTAAGTTTTAAAGTTTAAATTTTTTTTTTAAACGGGTTTTCAGAACGGTAGGTAGAAGGAGCAATTGTGGCTGTGTGAATGGAATGTGAAAATGAGTTATGTATGTATGTCCACATATATTCCTTTACGTATATGTATGTATGTTTTATATTCCTTTACTAATGTGTATGAATGTATGTTTTTAATTATGATTTTCCAATAAGTTACTTGCTCTGAAAGTCATAATTAAATAATACATTCATACACATAAGTAAAGGAATATATACATAACACGCAAAGGAATATATACAGACATACATACTTTCAGAAGCTCCACGATAAAAAATATCTTCCTCCGCAGCCTCTGGAGCAACTGTACCCATGCTTTTTTCATGTGTAAGTTGTAATGACTTGACCTCACTGAAAGCATGAATGAAAGCGGCGAATTTTACTGCGCACGCGCTGCCTGTGCAGTCGCACGCGTTCTGCCTCTGAACCCCTTCGTTCAGAGGACAGGAAATGCCGGTTTTCCCCACATACACTGTGCATGCTGAAAACTGGCATTTCCTCCAGCCAGACGCGTAAGTACCCCGACTGTACTCGCGCATTTGGAAGGGAATTACTGGTCCAACATTTCACATGTCAATAAAATGAAAAATTTAACAATTGCACGATTTGCCCCCTCGCATCTGCGACTGAGGGTCCAAGGAGGTGCATTGCGCAAGAGGTCATCGTCGTACGTATCCTCACACTGTTCCCTTTCGGGAACTGTATGAAGTGGTGGAAGGATTTATGGCCGTGATTAACGCTCATTCCGTGACCGTAACCATCTTTGAACCGACATATAATTTACAGTTGGTGAGTCAATCGCAACATTAGCAGTTCCAAAAAAAGAAAGCTTACAATTCTATTATCAGAGAACCTACTCTCAAATCTTAACTTCGCTACAGTTTTACAGTTCTTAAAGTTTTATTCAGGATATCCACCAAAAACAAATACAGTACCTTTGATCCCCAAGGTACAAAGAGTTTGAGACTTACAGAGCTGGCTCTGAAGCCGAAAATCGCTTTGCCCCTTTAAGCGAGTCTACTATCCCATTTGTGAGTTCAATATTTATACCCTTTTCCAGTGGTATTTCCATTAAGGTTTTCTGCTGATGTAAGCTAATTATCTCTAGTCATTTTTCTGCTGACCCCTGCAATTCTTACAGTCACCTCAGCTGGTAGCACTACAGAACCATGTCTCTCCTCTAGGTGTTCAAAGTTTATCATAAAAAATGGTGTAACAGCAGGTGCGCTTTACTTGGTATCATTTTTATGAAGGCAGAGGTTTGTTACTTTTATGTGCTTCTTTATGAGGTGTAAATTAGAACACCTTGTACAGGGTGAACTATTGTCTTGTTCCCAAAGGTTCAGATTGTCAGGAGCCTTTAACCTTCTGTTTCAATAAGGTTATTGATTCAGTGTCAACACTATCTTATCTCAATAGCCAGAATGCTTTCACAGCTTTTTCATCGTTCGGTTTCTAGATTTCCAGACCCAGTTTGTCATGTTTTAATAAGGCCAAAATTCTTTCATAGAATGGTGTATTTTTCTAAATAAGTTATATAGCTTAGTAAAAGTTATGTTGCATAGGACTAGGCTAGATGCTAGAAGTTATTCCTTTTTGCAGAGAGTTGTTGGAACAAATTGCCGGCATGTACATTGAGTGTGGAATCGCTGCAAGCATTCAAAAGAGAGCTGGATGAATTCCTGCAACATAATGGTACAGAAGGTAGGAGGGTCATTGGGGGGTGTCTCCCAGTCACTGCGATCTCCTGTTTGTTTGCCTTTAGGGGTCAGAGAGGAATCTTGCAGCGCTTTTTCCTAAATTGCCCTAAGATCTTTTCCCTGGTCTTTTGTCTTTTGCAGGAGATTCTGTGCCTGTAGGGAGTGGGGTGGGGTTGGGTGGGTGGGAGTAATGATTTGCAGAAGGTACACTATGCTAAGAAAGGCTTGATGGACCAGCTGGTCTTTACCTATTCTTTGTCATACTATTGCATGTATGATGTATTATCTAATGTTGATATAACTGTCAACTTATCCATGTGAGATATAAGTTATACTTTTCCCATTGTTTTCTGTTACATTGTAAATGTATAACATGACAAGAGGACAAATCAGGAGAGCGCTTTGTTTACTGGTTATATAAGCACACTATAGAAAAATCAAAAATATTCTTTTTGCTGAATTAGAGCATGTGCACATTAACGCTCATGAATGACATGCTGTTTACGTATTAGAATCATAGAATGATACAGCACAGAAGGAGGCCATTCGGCCCATCATGCCTGCGCCGACTCTTTGAAAGACCTATCCAATTAATCCCAACCCCCTGCTCTTTCCCCATAGCCCTGCAATTTTTTTCCCTTTAAGTATTTATCCAATTCCCATTTGAATGTTACGATTGAATCTGCTTCCACCACCCTTTCAGGCAGTGCATTCCAGATCACAACAATGTGCTGCGCTCGCATGTTTCCTCATGTCGCCTCTGGTTCTTTTGCCAATCACTTTAAATCTGTGTCTACTGGTTACTGATCCTTCTGCCACGGGAAACAGTTTCTCCTTATTTACTCTATCAAAAACCCTTCATGGTTTTGAACACCTCTATTAAATCTCCCCTAAACCTTTTCTGCTGTAAGGAGAACAACCCCAGTTTCTCTAGTCTCTCCATGTAAATGAAATCTTTCATCCCTGGTACCATTCCAATAAATGTCCTCTACACCCTCTCTAAGGCCTTGGCATCCTTCCGAAAGTGTGGTGCCCAGAATATGCTATAATACTTCAGCTGGGGCCTAACCAATGTTTCACATAACAGCCTTCTCGACTTGTTCTGCCACCTTCAAATACTTGTATACCTACACCCCCAGGCCCCTTTGTTCCTGCAGCCCCATTAAATTGTACCTTTTAGTTTATATTACCTCGCCTCATTCTTCCTGCCAAAATGTATCACTTCACACTTCTCTGCATTAAATATCATCTGCCATGTGTCTGCCCATTTCACCAGTCTGTCTCTGTCCTCCTAAAGTCTGTTACCATCCTCCTCACTGTCTACTATATTTCCAAGTTTCGTGTCATCTGCAAACTTTGAAATTATGCCCTATATACCCAAGTCCAGGTCATTAATAATATATATAAAAAAGAGTTTGTTTTGGCATCAGTTGAAGCAGCAGCAATTACGCTTAGACTGCAGAGGTCTGTGGAGTTGTCCATCCATGACTGCACTGTATGGCCTAATTCCAAATGTCAGAGAGTTCCACTGGATTGGTACTAATCTGATATAAGCAGGTTAGCCAAGGACGACCCATGGTTGTTTCGAATCCGGAGCAGGCCCTTCCTGACCTCGATTCCAATCTTCAGTGCCCGGTTTATGGGACTTCTGTCTCTGAGGTGGGCAACATAACCAAGGAGTGCCCAGTCGTGATGATTAATGATGACTTCAATCTTCTCAAATCTGGTTCTCGTTATCAAATCAAATCAAATCAAATCAACTTTTATTGTCATTGTTAGTGCACAAGTGCAGCACAACGAAATGTAGGCTTGCGGCTCCCGAGAGTGTACATTTAGATTAAGACATTTAAACATTCAACATACTTTTGGCTTGTAATACATTAACATAAGCATAACCATAATAAAGTGCATTGGCAGATGTGCAGGCTTTAGAGTTTATTTGTGGAGTTCAGTAGGATGACAGCCCTGGGAAAGAAGCTGTTCCTAAATCTGGTCGTACGGGTGCGAATGCATCTGTAGCGTCTCCCAGATGGCAGGAGGGCGAACAGACTGTGGCTGGGGTGGGTAGGGTCTTTGATGATGGACCGTGACCTCCGTAAACAGCGTTTCTGGTATATGTGCTCTATGGTCGGTAGCCGGGTGCCGGTAATGCGTTGGGCAGTTTTGACTACCCGCTGCAGGGCTTTCCGGTCATAGTAGCTACAGCTGCCATACCATACTGTGATACAGTTTGTCAGGATGCTCTCTATTGTGCAGCGGTAAAAGTTAGAGAGGATCAGGGGTGACAGGTTGCATCCCTTCAGCCTCCTTAGGAAATATAGGCGCTGCTGGGCCTTCTTCACCAGAGAGGAGGTATTGAGGGACCAGGAGAGGTCTTCTGTGATGTGGACTCCGAGGAGCTTATATCTGAGTAAAATCGAACCATCTAATTCCCAACATTCACCTCTGACAGTGCATACGAATTCCTTCCAGTATCTTGATATATTGCTTAAACAGCGTCCATGTTTCAGATCCATACAAAGTATTGGAAGGGCACAGGTCTGTTACAGCTGTCCTTTTGTAGGGTTTTGGCAATGAGGCAGAAGAAGGAATCAGAACTAATAACCTTTGGCATACATATAAATCCAAGCAATCAGTCCGACCCTAAACTAAAAACCACACGGATAAACAAGGCCATGGCAGAACATGTTCAACTCTAGGAAATCTTGCAAAGGTGGAAAGAACATTATGGGGGGGATTTTAACTCAGGTGCGGGATGGTGTCGTGTTATCTGAATTTCGTGTTCCCCACACGAATCTAAATGGATGTGGGAGATTGATGCAATTTTAACTGAATTGGCCAATTGATTTCCAACGTGTGGGAAGCCTTTGCAAATGGGTTTTTCATGACTGAAAGTCCCCTCCGATGACGTCATCATTGCTGCTGCATTTAAGGTCCACAGCAAGCCTTGCTACTTCTGCAGACTGCCAAGCTTCTTGACTGTGCAGTGTGAGGGAGCTGCAGCAAATATGACAAGCAGGAGGGCAAGATCAGCTCCTCGCTTTGACGAGGTGGCACTGCAGGCATTAGTGGATGGGGCTAGGGCCAACAGGGAGGTGCTCTTCCCTTCATCAGGGAGGAAGAGGCCTCCCACTGTAGGGGGTGGCGTGTGCGCCCAGTCAGCTCCACCTCTGACTGTCCTCTGAGCGGTTCGAATCGCTCCCACACCCCTGGGCTCTAGACACCGGACTTAGGTACAGGCGGCGATATAGAAAATTGAGTAGACAAGTGGTTTGGTATAAGAAAACCAAGATCTTATTAAAAGCAGAATACAACAATCTTATGAAAATTATTGGTAAGAAATACAGGCATAAACAATTACACTTATATGGGAATGGGGAACACATGGCACATCGAGGGAAAACAACTACATTAACAATCCCCTTATCCTTATCCCACCCCTATACCTAACTAGATTAAGCTATGAGGGGCCAGGAATTCATGCTCACCAATCCAAAACCTGTTGCTTTAATTGGGTTGATTTTGAGGTCCGCTCTTGCTGTCCTTTGGGGTATCCCGTCGCCGCGTGGTCTCGGGGCGCAGCGCTGAAGTTGTTGATGCGAAGTACTCTCCCTTTTCCTCAGCTACCATCATCGTCTCGTCGCGATGGGTTTTCTTCTTCTTCTCCCTCGGGCAGTCGTCAGCGGTAATGTTACGGTCGGGGGTCGATTGTCGGTCTTTATCGTCTAGATGATTTTACTATCCATGCTTCGAACGCCAGTTTATTCTTTAACCGGGCTATTATTGTCCATGTGACAGACGCCAGCTTATAACTAGGCTGTATGTCTAGATTCTTCTACCCATCCTTCGAATGCCAGCATATTCTTAAATTGGGGTTACACTATACGTCAATCTTATTCACCAAACACCAGCAAACAACTGGACGTTGGTCCCCAAATGCGTCTTTCCGTTACCCTTCTCTGTCTTTACTGGTTTACCTTCTTCGTCTCGTCTCGTCTCGTCTGCCCGTTTGTGGCCTGTGTGTCCTGTGTGGTTTTGAACTCGGGTCTCGTTCTCCTCCCACGTTTGGTCCCGGTGTAATGGGCGTCCTTGGTTGTTGAGCGGCGCGGGGAGCGAGAAGAGAGCCCACCACGAGGCCAGGGCATGAGAACGAGAGGCAGCAGGCCAAGGTCAAAGATGAGGGCAGGCGCAAGAGAGCGATTGCTACTGATGGGCCTACAATTATACCCGTTCTTCAACTTATCTGCGCGCCAAATCAGGTCAGTCCATTGTTTAACTTTTGGCGGGCTTGTTTAAATGATTACAGCCATTTATTTTAACGACTTGTGGAGTGGTTGTCTCCGGGTCTAATGGCCCCGTTGTCCTGGTTGTTTGTCATGGATAAGACTTAATTGTCCCCATCCTGACTTGATGGCTACTGTGAGCTGTTACCGATTAAATGTACAGAAACCTAATGGCCTTGATTCTCGGCCCATTCTGGCTTGATCTATTTCAAGTCGAATGAATGTGTATTCTGTGTTTACTTTGGCTGTCTGGTTCCAGAGAGTCCTTTTCACAGATTTCTGCATTTTAAGTTTCGTCTCCGGGCCTGCCTGTCTGCAGAGCCTTGCTTTAAAAATCCTGTTGGTTTTGGTCACGAGGTTACAAAAGCCATTTTGGGTACCCTGGTTTTAATAACTTGTCCAAAAAAGGGTCCCTTGATCCATAATTTGGGGAGTGCGGGAATTTTGAGAACCCTGCACTTACACTACTCAGACCAAGGCAGTGTGGATGCAGGTGGCTGAGGAGGTCAACTCCTTGGGAGTCACCCGCAGAACCTGGATACAGTGCAGGAAAAAATTTCATGATCTTCAGCACACTGGAAAAGTGAGTATGGATTTCCCATCACCCTCAATCTGATCCACATTGCCTTTCCTCACCAGCACTCAGCTTTAGCAATCTCTTCCTCCACATCCCACTTGACACTGACATCCATGCACCCTTACCCATTCCCTCTCTCTCTATGCTCACATTCACATAACTATTCCGCCATGCAGCCCTCACACTCCCTATCACTCTGATGCTTTGAACACAACTGACAACACACAGGGAGGGCCCTTGGTCTTGCAACCTTACTCCATCTTTGTCTCCTAAATATCTATGCTATGCAATCTCTATACTCACTCCTTCATTCTCACTCAACCTCCACTTGTCTCCCTCATTGCAGGAAAAGAGAGCTCACAACAGAAGAGAGCGAGCCAGGACAGGAGGAGGGACAGTCTCAATAGCCCACCTGACCTCCTGGGAGGAGGCCGTCCTGGAAATAATGGGAATAGAGGATGATTTGCGCGTGGGGGATGGACAGACGGGTGCAACACCGCAAGCTGGTGACAGAAAAGTTTCCCATCTCTCTCTTTGACATTGCATGAGTCGCTGATAATGATTGTGAAGCTGTAACAGATGGACTTATGAGCATCTGCAAAAAGCTATGTGCATGTAGCCTTTGCATCACATCTCTGACTCTTTCCTTTACTCCCCCACAGGACCATCACAAGCATCCGTCCCCCCTAGCCAGGAAGAAGAGGCTGAGCAGCCAGAGTCCTCAGAGGAAGCTGCAACCTCTGAGGGCGCAGCATCAGCAGAATTCAGCACACCCACACCAGCGCAGACACTCACATCTCGGTGGAACTTTCGGGACATAGAGTAGTGTTGTCACCTGGTGTATCACAGCTCACAAGTGAGCATCAGCAGATTGTGGAGACAGGGACAGCAGTGGAGAGTCCTAGTCGGAGGGTGCAGGACTCTGCCAGCTCGGCACAGCAGCATGTTGACTCTCTGCCTCTGGGTCCATCCGTAAGATCAGAGGTGATGGAACTCCAGGCACAGATGCAGGAGTCTCTGGCAGGTTTTGTCTCTAGGGTCGCTGCGAGTGTGGAGCGAATGGAGGAGTCCATAGCGAACATGAGCAGAGCCTTTGTGGAGTCATTGGCGCATGAACGCATCACCACGGAAAGGATGGCAACCTCCGTGGAAAGGACGGCTATGGTAGAGGAGAGGATGGCTATGGTCATGGAGGAGCTTAGTCGCCAGGGTATAGAAAACATGGTGAGTGTTCTGAATAGAATGACATCTCTTGAGGAGCGATGGGCATCTATTGAACAGAGAAACCAGGCCTTCATGGAATTCCTTCTGAGTAGGACTGCCATTGCAGATACGGGTCCCCATGGCCCCCCTGATGTGCAGCAAGGTGCTCTCCAGCCACTTCCAGGCGCTGGCCCCTTCTGGCCTGTGCAGCTTCAGGTGGGTGAGCAGCAGCCTGGTGCTCCTGCTGCTGCTGCTGTTGTTCCTGGTTCTGCTGGTGCCGCGGCTGGTGCTCGAGCTCCTCTAATGCCCAGATGGGAAGGAAATAAATGGCTCACATGCTTCTGGTATATGCCTCCGTTGAGGAAGCGCTGAGTGAAGGTGGCGAGAGGGTTTCCCAGGAGGTCACACTGGAGATGGGTGTGAGGCTCCAACCTGCCACAGGTGTGGTTAAGCCTGCTAAAAGTTGCCTCAGACCTGAGACCACTAAGTCCTGCCACCTTCAAATGATGGCTGATCAAATCTCCTCTTTAATGGTTGACCTGCAGTTGATAGTCAGCAATCCAAAAGTGCTCCCGCCAGGTTTCACATTCGTGTTTCCCACCAGGCATGTTTTACGTGGGAAAAGGGTTAAATTTGCAAGGGCCTGTTAAAATAGGATTATAGAGGCCATTTAGTGGTTATTAAGGGCCATAAAGACCAGTCCCACCTGTTGGATACGGGATGGAGTCGGGACCATCAGACACGCCTGAGTTAAAATTGCTCGGAGTCGGGAACCAGGTGGGTGGGGGGCCCGCCCGCCAGTTTTTGCAATTTTAACCCCCCGCACGCCTCCAAGCCCGACTCCACAGCTCAATGAAAATCGAGCCCTATGAGTATGCACTCACCACCCTGAAGTGACACCGTGCTTAGACCAAGACTCATTAGCAGCAAATGCAATACCTGATCCCGAGGCCCACACTGATATACCCATGATAGAAGAGGTTAGGGTTAGGGTTATGAAATGGTCATGCTTTTGGATCCGACTGTATAACTACCAAACATCTCATGTGTGCCATTGAGCCCACAAACTCACCATTACATCGTCTCTTTGTTTGGGTTTGGACTTCTGGGATGGTGTCATGGGAGCAGAAGGTAGGGATCATTAACTCGTTCTACATCAGTCAAAGTTGAGTGCTAAAATAATCTCTCAAGTGGCACAGATCTACATAATCCATTAAGTTCGTTATTACCATTAAGTCATGAGTTAGTTATCTTATATGTGCAAAGGCATTATTATAAGAAATAATTATATTAAAAGCAAGTGGTGGCATGATGTAATGAATGGTCTTTCGTTTCTTGTTTTTGTATGTTGTTATTATATTCTCTACTCTCTCTCTCTCTCTCCATCTCTCTCTCTCTCCCCCTCAGTCGCTCTCTCTCTCTCTCCATCTCTCTCCCCCAGTCTCTCTCCATCTCTCTCTCTCCCCCAGTCTCTCTCTCTCTCCCCCAGTCTCTCTCTCTCTCCATCTCTCTCTCTCTCCCCCTCAGTCTCTCTCTCTCTCTCCATCTCTCTCTCTCTCTCCCCCACTCTCTCTCTCCCCCAGTCTCTCTCTCTCTCTCTCTCTCTCTCTCCCCCAGTCTCTCTCTCTCTCTCCATCTCTCTCTCTCTCTACTCTCTCTCTCTCTCTCTCTCTCCATCTCTCTCTCTCTCCCCCAGTCGCTCTCTCTCTCTCCATCTCTCTCTCTCTCTCCCCCACTCTCTCTCTCCCCCAGTCTCTCTCTCTCTCTCTCTCTCTCTCCCCCAGTCTCTCTCTCTCTCTCCATCTCTCTCTCTCTCCCCCAGTCTCTCTCTCTCCATCTCTCTCTCTCTCCCCCAGTCTCTCTCTCTCCCCCTCAGTCGCTCTCTCTCCCCCAGTCTCTCTCTCTCCCCCTCAGTCGCTCTCTCTCTCTCTCTCTCTCCCCCAGTCTCTCTCTCTCTCTCTCTCTCTCCCCCAGTCTGTCTCTCTCTCCCCCAGTCTCTCTCTCTCTCTCTCTCCATCTCTCTCTCTCTCTCCCCCCATCTCTCTCTCTCTCCCCCAGTCTGTCTCTCTCTCCCCCAGTCTCTCTCTCTCTCCCCCAGTCTCTCTCTCTCTCCCCCAGTCTCTCTCTCTCTCCCCCAATCTCTCTCTCTCTCCCCCCTCAGTCTCCCTCTCAGTTCAGTTCAGTTCAGTTCAAATGCTTTATTGGCATGAAAGTTTACAAGGAACCATATTGCCAAAGCTTACATAGCAAAAAGGTACAGTTTTCCAACATTCTGTAGGTGTCAATCGATTTGACATTTGTTGGGTACATACAATATTACTTTTAAACAATATTAATTTTAAACAGTCTTTCTACTTCATTTGGTACGTTCAATATTAATTTTAAACAGTCTTACTTTTAAACAGTCCTCAGGTTGTGACATGTTGTTACATATTTGGCCCCAAAGTATGGTCTGTCTCCTTCTCCTAGGACTAATCTCAATTTTGACAGATCATCCAATTCCTTGAAATCTGGGGTTGTTTGGCTTAGCTTGTTGAATAATATGTTTCTTGATGTGTTGAATTTTTCGCATTTTAGGAGGAAATGCATTTCTGTTTCAACCTCGCCAGCCAGACATTGATCGCATATTCTATTCTCTCTAGGCTGCCAGGATTTCTTGTATCTGCCTTTTTCAATTTCCAGTTGGTGGTCGCTTAGTCTGTACCTAGTGAGGGTCTGTCTCTGTTTTGTGTCTCTGATGGTCGTGAGGTAGTCTGCCAGTTTATATTCTCTTTTTAGGGCCCGGTAACATTCTAATCTGCTTTGGCTTTCGGTTATTTTGTTCCAATGTTCCAGGTAGGTTTCTTTGCATTTTTTAATGATTTGGTTCACTCGGATTGGTGTTTGGACGGCTGTGTTGGTCTGGGGCTGGTCAGGGTCCGGCTGAGTACTTAGTTTCAGTAGCAGCTGACTCAGGGGACTCTTTTCTGGGTTTAGCTCTTGGGTCTGAAAGGCTTTGAAATGAAGGGTGTCTGGGGAGCTAGATTTGAGGTGATTTAGGAAGTTTAGTGCTCATTTTTGGATGTTTATTATCAGTGGGTATCTGCCTAGTTCGGCTCTGCATGCATTTGTTGGCGTTTTTCTTTGGGTGCGAAGGATGCTTCGGCAGAATTCTGCATGTAGGGCTTCTATTGTGTGTTTTTCCCATTTAGTGTAGCTTTGGTGATTTAGCGGGCCCCATACTTCACTACCGTACAGTGCAATGGGCAGGATTATTAAGGATAAAATAGCGGAGCACTTGACAAATGGGGAAAGGATCGGACAGAGTCAACATGGATTTACAAAGGGTAAATCGTGTTTGACTAATCTGCTGGAATTTTTTGAGGAAGTAACTGGTAAAATAGATGGGGGAGAGCCAGTGGATGTGGTGTACCTTGACTTCCAGAAAGCCTTCGATAAGGTTCCACACAAAAGATTATCATGCAAAATTAAGGCTCATGGGATTGGGGGCAAAGTATTAACGTGGATAGAGAACTGGCTGGCGGATAGAAAACAGAGAGTTGGAATAAACGGCTCGTTTTCGGAGTGGCAGGCAGTGACCAGCGGGGTGCCGCAAGGATCTGTCCTGGGACCCCAGCTGTTCACAATATATATAAATGATCTGGATCAGGGAATTGGATGCAATATTTCCAAATTCGCTGACGACACTAAACTAGGAGGAGGGGTGGGCTCTGATGAGGATGTCAGGAGGCTACAGTGCGATTTGGACAGGTTGGGGGAATGGGCGGATACGTGGCAGATGCACTATAATGTGGATAAATGCGAGGTTATCCACTTTGGGGGTAAAAACAGGAGGGTAGATTATTATCTAAATGGCAATAGATTGGGAGATGGGGAAGTGCAGAGGGACCTGGGTGTTCTTGTGCACCAGTCACTGAAGGAGAGCATGCAGGTGCAACAGGCGATTAAGAAGGCAAATGGTATGTTGGCCTTCATATCAAGGGGGTTCGAGTATAGGAATAGGGATACCTTACTACAGCTGTACAAGGTGCTGGTGAGACCGCATCTGGAGTATTGTGTACAGTTTTGGTCGCCCCATCTGCGGAAGGATGTTCTTGCCATGGAAAGAGTGCAGCGGCGATTCACCAGGCTGATACCTGGAATGGCGGGAATGACCTACGAGGAGAGATTGAATAGTTTGGGCTTGTACTCACTGGAGTTTAGAAGATTGAGAGGGGATCTCATCGAAACATATAAAATTATGGCAGGCCTGGACAGGCTGAATTCAGAGAGAATGTTTCCAATGGCAGGGGAGCACAGAACCAGGGGCCACAGTCTAAAAATAGCGGGCAAATCATTTAAAACAGAGATGAGGAAGAATTTCTTCACTCAAAGAGTGGTGACCCTGTGGAATTCCCTGCCACAGAGGGCTGTGAAGGCTAATTCAATAAATATTTTCAAGAGAGAATTGGATATATTTCTGAAGGCTAAGGGGATTAAGGGTTACGGAGAAAAGGCGGGGACGGGGTACTGATCTGGTAAGATCAGCTAAGATCTCAGACGAAGATCAGCCATGATCTCATTGAATGGCGGAGCAGGCTCGAAGGGCCGAATGGCCTACTCCTGTTCCTATCTCTATGTTTCTATGTATGCTGTCAAATATTTTGAGCCAGATTTTGATTGGGATTTGGATGTTGTAGAATTTTCTTTTTATTGCATATAGGGCTCTTCGGGCTTTTTCTTTTAGTGCATTCACTGCTATGCTGAAGCTCCCTGATGCTGTAATAGTTAGACCAAGGTAGGTGTAGCTCATAGTGTGTCCTATAGTGGTATCACTGAGGGTAAACTGGTATTTGTTTTCCTGACATCTGGGTCTTTTCTGAAAAATCATGATGTTGGTTTTCTTTAGATTTACTGTTAGAGCCCAATTTTGGCAATATTTGTCGAGTAGGTCTAGTTGTTGCTGTAATCCCTGTTCTGTGGGAGACAGCAGAACCAGGTCGTCCGCATAGAACAGGGACTTCACTTCTCCATCCAGGAGACGGAGACCTGGTGACTCGCTTTGCTCCAGCATGTCTGCTAATTCATTTATGTATATGTTGAACAGGGTCGGGCTCAAATTGCAGCCCTGCCGGACGCCTCTTCTCTGGGTGAAGAAATCGGTGCGTTTGTCTCCAATTTTGACCCCGCATTTGTTTTTCAGATACATTGATTTAATAAGGTCATAGACTTTGCCCCCTATTCCACACTGAAGAAGTTTATAATAGAGCCCTTCGTGCCATATAGAGTCAAAGGCTTTCTTGAAGTCGATGAAACAGGTGAATATTTTCCCATTTTTTGTTTGGTGTTTATGTTTTTCAATGAGGGTGTGAAGGGTATAGATATGGTCGGCGGTGCGGTGTTTTGGAAGAAAGCCTATTTGGTTTTTTCTGAGGATATTATGTTTGTTAAGAAAATCAAGTAATCTACTATTTAGAATACTGCAGAATAACTTCCCTAGACAACTGTTGACACAGATGCCGCGGTAGTTATTTGGGTCTGATTTGTTTCCACTTTTATATATGGGGGAGATTAGTCCTTGGCACCAGATATCGGGAAAACAGCCTGAGCGTAATATGATGTTGAATAGTTTGAGTATCGCACCCTACATCTCCATATTGCTGAACTTTAGCATTTCATTTTTGATGTTGTCTGGGCCACAGGCTTTCTTTAGGTGGAGAGATTTTGTTTTTGTGGCCAGTTCTTTCCATGTGATTGGGGAGTCTAGAGGGTTTTGGTTGTCTTTAATTGTTGCTTCTAATGTGTGGAGTTTTTCTGTGACCTGATGTTGACTTGGGTTTGTTTTGTTTATTGGGATGTCTTTGTAGAGGTTTTCAAAATGTGTTCTCCAGATGTCGCCATCTTGGATTGGTAATGCTTGCAATTGTGTTGTACTCAGGTTATTCCACATTTCCCAGAATTGTTTTGGATTGGTGGAGTTTTCAATTTCTTCGAGTATTTTGTGGGTATAGTTTTGTGTTTTGTTCCTAATGGTGTGTTTATATCTTTTGAGGGTTTCATTGTATCTAGTACGTAGGTCCGGATTGTTTGGTTGCCGATGCTTTTGGTTTGATATTTTTCTCAGGTCTTTTCTGGCATTTTTGCATTCGTGGTCAAACCATTTCATATTTTTATTTTGTCTTTTGTGACGCTTCCTCTTCTGTTTCACGAGGTCGGCTTTTACAGCTGCCTCATGGAAGATCATATTTATATCCTCTATGGCCGTGTTTACACCATCTCTGGTGATCTCATATAGATTTTCTTTAAATTTTGAAATTTTACTTGTGAGATCAGGTGAATTTAGTGCTGTGATGAATTTATCTCCACTGTCTGGGGCCCATCTGTATGTCTGGTTTATTTTATGTAGCTTACTGTGTTCCTTTTTTGTGTCTGTAGTTTGGGCAGAAAGTTTAAGGTACACATTTATTTGGTTATGGTCTGAGAGGGGGGATTGCTGCCTGACAGTGAATGCGTTGATATCGCAGGGGTCCAGGTCAGTGATTGTATAGTCCACCACACTAGACCCAAGAGTTGAGGAGTATGTGAGTCTCCCTTGGGAGTCCCCTCTGAACCTACCATTAACTATGTACAGGCCTAAGGCTCGGCAGAGTTGCACTACCTCCCTACCGCTTTTATTTATTTCACGATCAAGGTTGTTCCGATTTGCGATGGCTGGTGTGACATCTAAAGGGGTCTGGCCAAACACATGGTTGTTTCCCTGTGGGTCTATGAAGTCAGGTTCACAACCGGTCCTTGCATTTAGGTCCCCACATATTATCACCTTTCCTTGGGCCTGGAAATGGCTGATTTCCATGTGGAGAGTATCAAATAACTCCTCTTCGAAATATGGCGAATCTATTGGAGGTATGTAGATCGCACATAAGTAAACATCTTTTTTTGCTATTCCTATATTTTTATCTAGTTTTAGCCATACGTGTGATTTCCCCTGTTTTACCGGTGAGATGTGTTTGTCCAGTTCTCCCTTATACCACACCAATATTCCCCCGGAGGTTCTGCCCTTGCGTGTTTTAGTGTTCTTTACTGAGGGCACAATGATTTCATGGTACATTGGAGGACAGTGGGTCGGCATGTCCTTTTGGCACCATGTTTCTGTTAACACAATTATATCAATGTCTTTTATAGCTTTTAGGAATTCAGGGTCTGTACTCTTCATCCCAAAAGTTGAGGAGCGGAGGCCCTGGATATTCCAGCAGCTTATGTGGAAAGAACGCATTTATATAGTTCAATAAAACGAAATAAAATGGACCTATTTTGTGGGATGAGTGTGGAAACACTATCTCCCCAGTCTCTCTCTCTCTCTCTCTCTCTCTCTCTCTCCATCTCTCTCTCTCTCTCTCCCCCAGTCTCTCTCTCTCCCCCCTCAGTCTCTCTCTCTCTATCTCCCCAGTCTCTCTCTCTCCCCCCTCAGTCTCTCTCTCTCTATCTCCCCAGTCTCTCTCTCTCCCCCAGTCTCTCCCTCTCTCCCTCCCCGTCTCTCTCTCTCTCTCTCTCTCCCCCAGTCTCTCTCTCTCCCCCAGTCGCTCTCTCTCTCCCCCAGTCTCTCTCTCTCCCCCAGTCGCTCTCTCTCTCCCCCAGTCTCTCTCTCTCCCCCAGTCGCTCTCTCTCTCCCCCAGTCTCTCTCTCTCCCCCCTCAGTCTCTCTCTCTCTATCTCCCCAGTCTCTCTCTCTCCCCCAGTCTCTCCCTCTCTCCCTCCCCGTCTCTCTCTCTCTCTCTCTCTCTCCCCCAGTCTCTCTCTCTCCCCCAGTCTCTCTCTCTCCCCCTCAGTCGCTCTCTCTCCCCCAGTCTCTCTCTCTCCCCCTCAGTCTCTCTCTCTCTATCTCCCCAGTCTCTCTCTCTCCACCAGTCTCTCCCTCTCTCCCTCCCCGTCTCTCTCTCTCTCTCTCTCCCCTCAGTCGCTCTCTCTCTCCCCCTCAGTCTCTCTCTCTCTATCTCCCCAGTCTCTCTCTCTCCACCAGTCTCTCCCTCTCTCCCTCCCCGTCTCTCTCTCTCTCTCTCCCCTCAGTTGCTCTCTCTCTCCCCCTCAGTCTCTCTCTCTCTATCTCCCCAGTCTCTCTCTCTCCACCAGTCTCTCCCTCTCTCCCTCCCCGTCTCTCTCTCTCGCTCTCTCTCTCTCCCCTCAGTCGCTCTCTCTCTCCCCCTCAGTCTCCCTCTCTCTCCCCCTCAGTCTCTCTCTCTCCCTCCCCATCTCTCTCTCTCCCCATTCTCTCTCTCTCTTCCCAGTCTCTCTCCTCTCTCTCCCCCCAGTCTCTCTACTCTCTCTCTCTCTCCCCCGTCTCTCTCTCTCTCCCCCAGTCTCTCTCTCTCCCCCTCAGTCGCTCTCTCTCTCTCCCCTCAGTCTCTCTCAATTCAATTTCAATTCAATTCAAATGCTTTATTGGCATGAAAGTTTACAGGGAACCATGTTGCCAAAGCTTACATAACAAAAAGTACAGGTTTCCAACATTCTGTAGGTGTCAAACGTTTTTGACCTTGTTGGGTACAGACAGTATTAATTTAAACAGTCGTTGACCCTCATTGGGTGCATTCAGTGTTAATTTAAAACAGTCGTTGGGTACATTCGGTATTGATTTAAACATTTTTAGCGTATATATGCTATGGGTGTGCTCATTAGCCACTCAATGTTCCTCAGGTTGTGACATGTTGTTACATATTGGGCACCAAGATATGGTCTGTCTCCCTCCCCCAGGACTATTCTTAATTTTGACAGGTCATCCAATTCTTTGAAATCTGGGGTTGTAAGGCTGAGCTTGTCAAAATATATGTTTCTTGTCTCGTTGAATTTTTCGCATTTTAGGAGGAAGTGCACCTCTGTCTCAACCTCGCCGGCCAGACAGTGATCACATATTCTATTTTCTTTAGGTTGCCAGGATTTCTTGTATCTTCCTTTTTCAATTGCCAGTTGGTGGTCGCTTAGTCTGTATCTGGTGAGGGTCTGTCTCTGTTTTGTGTCTCTGATGGTCGAGAGATAGTCTGCCAGTTTATATTCTCTTTTTAGGGCCCGGTAGCATTCTAATCTGCTTTGGCTTTTGGTTATTGTGTTCCAATGTTCCAGGTAGGTTTCTTTGCATTGTTTAATGATTTGGTTCACTCGGATTGGTGTTTGGGGAGCAGTGTTGGTCTGGGACTGGTCAGGGTCCGGCTGGGTAGGAGAACTTAGTTTCAGTAACAACTGACTCAGGACTCGTTTCTGGGTTCAGCTCTTGGGTCTGGAGGGCTTTGAAATGAAGGGTGTCTGGGGAACTAGATTTGAGGTGATTTAGAAAGTTTAGTGCTCGTTTTTGGATGTTTATTATCAGTGGGTATCTGCCTAGTTCGGCTCTACATGCATTTGTTGGTGTTTTCCTTTGGGTGCGAAGAATGCTTCGGCAAAATTCTGCATGTAGGGCTTCTATTGTGTGTTTTTCCCATTTAGTGTAGCTATGGTGATTGAGTGGGCCCCATACTTCACTACCATACAGCGCAATGGGCAGGATTATACTATCAAATATTTTGAGCCAGATTTTGATTGGAATTTGGATGTTGTAGAATTTTCTTTTTATTGCATATAGGGCTCTTCGGGCTTTTTCTTTTAGTGCATTCACTGCTATGTTGACGCTCCCTGATGCTGTAATGGTTAGACCAAGGTAAGTGTAGCTCATAGTGTGTCCTATGATGGTATCACTGAGAGTAAACTGGTATTTGTTTTCCTGACATCTGGGCCTTTTTTGAAAAACCATGATGTTGGTTTTCTTTAGATTTACTGTCAGGGCCCAATTTTGGCAGTATTTGTCGAGTAGGTCTAAATGTTGCTGTAATCCCTGTTCTGTGGGAGACAGCAGAACCAGGTCATCCGCATAGAACAGGGACCTCACTTCCCCATCCAGGAGACAGCGACCCGGTGACTCGCTTTGCTCCAGCTTGTCTGCTAACTCATTTATGTATATGTTGAACAGGGTCGGACTCAAGTTGCAACCCTGCTGGACGCCTCTTCTCTGGGTGAAGAAACCGGTGCGTTTGTCTCCAATTTTGACACCGCATTTATTTTTCAGATACATCGATTTAATAAGGTCATAGACTTTGCCCCCTATTCCACACTGAAGAAGTTTGTAATAGAGCCCTTCGTGCCAAATAGAGTCAAAGGCTTTCTTGAAGTCAATGAAACAAGCGAATATTTTCCCATTTTTTGTTTGGTGTATATGTTTTTCAATGAGAGTGTGAAGGGTATAGATATGATCGGTGGTGCGGTGTTTTGGAAGAAACCCTATTTGATTTTTTCTAAGGATATTATGTTTATTAAGAAAATCCAGTAATCTGCTACTTAGAATACTGCAGAATAACTTCCCTAGACAACTGTTGACACAGATGCCATGGTAGTTGTTTGGGTCTGATTTGTTTCCACTTTTATATATGGGAGAGATGAGTCCTTGGCACCAGATATCTGGAAAACAGCCCGAACGTAATATGATGTTGAATAACTTGAGTACCACACCCTGCATGTCCATAGTGCTGAACTTGAGCATTTCATTTTTGATGTTGTCTGGACCACAGGCTTTCTTTAGGTGGAGAGATTTTGTTTTTGTGGCCAGTTCTTTCCAAGTGATTGGGGAGTCCAGAGGGTTTTGGTTGTCTTTAATTGTTACTTCTAATGTGTGGAGTTTTTCTGTGACATGATGTTGACTTGAGTTTGATTCGTTTACTGGGATGTCTTTGTAGAGGTTTTCAAAATGTGTTCTCCAGATGTCACCATCTTGGATTGGTAATGCTTGTAATTGAGTTATACTCAGGTTATTCCACATATCCCAGAATTGATTTTGATTAATGGAGTTTTCAATTTCTTCAAGTCTTTTGTGGGTATAGTTTTGTGGTCTCTCTCTCTCTCTCCCCCAGTCTCTCTCTCCCCAGTCTCTC
The DNA here is from genome assembly GCF_052327205.1 of Somniosus microcephalus. Taxonomy (NCBI): domain Eukaryota; kingdom Metazoa; phylum Chordata; class Chondrichthyes; order Squaliformes; family Somniosidae; genus Somniosus; species Somniosus microcephalus. The sequence goes on along the minus strand of NC_140989.1, from coordinate 299,047,868 downwards.
TCCTCTCTCCTTCCCTCTCTGTCTCTGTCTGTCTCCCCAGTCTCTCTCTCTCTCTCTCCGTCTCTCCCTCTCTCTCTTTCTCCCCCCTCAGTCGCTCTCTCTCTCCCCCAGTCTCTCTCTCTCTCCCCCCTGGTCTCTCTCTCTCTCTCCCCCAGTCTCTCTCTCCCCAGCCTCTCTCTCCCCAGTCTCTCTCCTCTCTCTCCCCCAGTCTCTCTACTCTCTCTCCCCCCAGTCTCTCTACTCTCTTTCTCTCCCCGTCTCTCTCTCTCTCCCCCCAGTCTCTCGCTCTCCTTCCCTCTCTGTCTCTGTCTGTCTCTCTCTCATTCTCTCTCTCTCTCTCCTTCCCTCTCTGTCTCTCTTCTCCTTCCCTCTCTCTCTCTGTCTCTCTCTCTCCTTCCCTCTCTCGCTCTGTCTCTCTCTCTCCTTCCCTCTCTTTCTCCCTCTCTCCTTCCCTCTCTGTCTCTCTCTCTCCTTCCCTCTCTGTCTCTCTCTCCTTCCCTCTCCTTCCCTCTCTCTCCTTCCCTCTCTCTCCTTCCCTCTCTCTCTCTCTCTGTTTCTCTCTCCTTCCCTCTCTCTCTCTCTCCTTCCCTCTCTCTCTCTCCTTCCCTCTCTGTCTCTCTCCTTCCCTCTATCTCCCTCTCTCTCTCCTTCCCTCTCTCTCTCTCCTTCCCTCTCTCCCTCTCTCTCTCTCCTTCCCTCTCCAAATGGGGCGATACTGAATTTCTAGCCCTCTCCCTCTCTCTCCCCCCAATCTCTCTCTCTCTCCCCGTCTCTTTATCTCACTCTCTGTCTCCCAGTCGCTCTATCTCTTCCCCAGTCTCTCTCTCTCTCTCTCTCCCCCAGTTTCTCTCTCTCCCCATCTCTCTCTCTCTCCCCCCTCAGTCTCTCTCTCTCTCGCTCTCTATCTCCCAGTCTCTCTCTCTCTGTTTCCCAGTCTCTCTATCTCTCCCCCTCAGTCTCTCTCTCTCTCTCTCTCTCTCTATCTCCCCATTCTCTCTCTCTTCCCAGCCTCTCTCCTCTCTCTCCCCCCAGTCTCTCTACTCTCTCTCTCTCCCCGTCTCTCTCTCTCTCCCCCAGTCTCTCTCTCTCCCCCTCAGTCGCTCTCTCTCTCTCTATCTCCCCAGTCTCTCTCTCTCTCCCCCCTGGTCTCTCTCTCTCTCTCCCCCAGTCTCTCTCTCCCCAGTCTCTCTCTCCCCAGTCTCTCTCCCCCCAGTCTCTCTACTCTCTCTCTCCTTCCCTCTCTCTCTCTCTCCTTCCCTCTCTGTCTCTCTTCTCCTTCCCTCTCTCTCTCTGTCTCTCTCTCTCCTTCCCTCTCTCGCTCTGTCTCTCTCTCTCCTTCCCTCTCTTTCTCCCTCTCTCCTTCCCTCTCTGTCTCTCTCTCTCCTTCCCTCTCTGTCTCTCTCTCCTTCCCTCTCCTTCCCTCTCTCTCCTTCCCTCTCTCTCCTTCCCTCTCTCTCTCTCTCTGTTTCTCTCTCCTTCCCTCTCTCTCTCTCTCCTTCCCTCTCTCTCTCTCCTTCCCTCTCTGTCTCTCTCCTTCCCTCTATCTCCCTCTCTCTCTCCTTCCCTCTCTCTCTCTCCTTCCCTCTCTCCCTCTCTCTCTCTCCTTCCCTCTCCAAATGGGGCGATACTGAATTTCTAGCCCTCTCCCTCTCTCTCCCCCCAATCTCTCTCTCTCTCCCCGTCTCTTTATCTCACTCTCTGTCTCCCAGTCGCTCTATCTCTTCCCCCAGTCTCTCTCTCTCTCTCTCTCCCCCAGTTTCTCTCTCTCCCCATCTCTCTCTCTCTCCCCCCTCAGTCTCTCTCTCTCTCGCTCTCTATCTCCCAGTCTCTCTCTCTCTGTTTCCCAGTCTCTCTATCTCTCCCCCTCAGTCTCTCTCTCTCTCTCTCTCTCTCTATCTCCCCATTCTCTCTCTCTTCCCAGCCTCTCTCCTCTCTCTCCCCCCAGTCTCTCTACTCTCTCTCTCTCCCCGTCTCTCTCTCTCTCCCCCAGTCTCTCTCTCTCCCCCTCAGTCGCTCTCTCTCTCTCTATCTCCCCAGTCTCTCTCTCTCTCCCCCCTGGTCTCTCTCTCTCTCTCCCCCAGTCTCTCTCTCCCCAGTCTCTCTCTCCCCAGTCTCTCTCCCCCCAGTCTCTCTACTCTCTCTCTCCTTCCCTCTCTCTCTCTCTCCTTCCCTCTCTGTCTCTCTTCTCCTTCCCTCTCTCTCTCAATTCAATTCAATTCAAATGCTTTATTGGCATGAAAGTTTACAGAGAACCATATTGCCAAAGCTTACATTGCAAAAAGGTACAGTTTTCTAACATTCTGTAGGTGTCAATCGATTTGACATTTGTTGGGTACATACAATATTACTTTTAAACAATATTAATTTTAAACAGTCTTTGTACTTCATTTGGTACGTTCAATATTAATTTTAAACAGTCTTAATTTTAAACAGTCCTCAGGTTGTGACATGTTGTTACATATTTGGCCCCAAGGTATGGTCTGTCTCCTTCTCCTAAGACTAATCTCAATTTTGACAGATCATCCAATTCCTTGAAATCTGGGGTTGTTTGGCTTAGCTTGTTGAATAATATGTTTCTTGATGTGTTGAATTTTTCGCATTTTAGGAGGAAATGCATTTCTGTTTCAACCTCGCCAGCCAGACATTGATCGCATATTCTATTCTCTCTAGGCTGCCAGGATTTCTTGTATCTGCCTTTTTCAATTTCCAGTTGGTGGTCGCTTAGTCTGTACCTGGTGAGGGTCTGTCTCTGTTTTGTGTCTCTGATGGTCGTGAGGTAGTCTGCCAGTTTATATTCTCTTTTTAGGGCCCGGTAACATTCTAATCTGCTTTGGCTTTCGGTTATTTTGTTCCAATGTTCCAGGTAGGTTTCTTTGCATTTTTTAATGATTTGGTTCACTCGGATTGGTGTTTGGACGGCTGTGTTGGTCTGGGGCTGGTCAGGGTCCGGCTGAGTACTTAGTTTCAGTAGCAGCTGACTCAGGGGACTCTTTTCTGGGTTTAGCTCTTGGGTCTGAAAGGCTTTGAAATGAAGGGTGTCTGGGGAGCTAGATTTGAGGTGATTTAGGAAGTTTAGTGCTCGTTTTTGGATGTTTATTATCAGTGGGTATCTGCCTAGTTCGGCTCTGCATGCATTTGTTGGCGTTTTTCTTTGGGTGCGAAGGATGCTTCGGCAGAATTCTGCATGTAGGGCTTCTATTGTGTGTTTTTCCCATTTAGTGTAGCTTTGGTGATTTAGCGGGCCCCATACTTCACTACCGTACAGTGCAATGGGCAGGATTATGCTGTCAAATATTTTGAGCCAGATTTTGATTGGGATTTGGATGTTGTAGAATTTTCTTTTTATTGCATATAGGGCTCTTCGGGCTTTTTCTTTTAGTGCATTCACTGCTATGCTGAAGCTCCCTGATGCTGTAATAGTTAGACCAAGGTAGGTGTAGCTCATAGTGTGTCCTATAGTGGTATCACTGAGGGTAAACTGGTATTTGTTTTCCTGACATCTGGGCCTTTTTTGAAAAATCATGATGTTGGTTTTCTTTAGATTTACAGTTAGAGCCCAATTTTGGCAGTATTTGTCGAGTAGGTCTAGTTGTTGCTGTAATCCCTGTTCTGTGGGAGACAGCAGAACCAGGTCGTCCGCATAGAACAGGGATTTCACTTCTCCATCCAGGAGACGGAGACCTGGTGACTCGCTTTGCTCCAGCATGTCTGCTAATTCATTTATGTATATGTTGAACAGGGTCGGGCTCAAATTGCAGCCCTGCCGGACGCCTCTTCTCTGGGTGAAGAAATCGGTGCGTTTGTCTCCAATTTTGACCCCGCATTTGTTTTTCAGATACATTGATTTAATAAGGTCATAGACTTTGCCCCCTATTCCACACTGAAGAAGTTTATAATAGAGCCCTTCGTGCCATATAGAGTCAAAGGCTTTCTTGAAGTCGATGAAACAGGCGAATATTTTCCCATTTTTTGTTTGGTGTATATGTTTTCCAATGAGGGTGTGAAGGGTATAGATATGGTCGGCTGTGCGGTGTTTTGGAAGAAAGCCTATTTGGTTTTTTCTGAGGATATTATGTTTGTTAAGAAAATCAAGTAATCTACTATTTAGAATACTGCAGAATAACTTCCCTAGACAACTGTTGACACAGATGCCGCGGTAGTTATTTGGGTCTGATTTGTTTCCACTTTTATATATGGGGGAGATTAGTCCTTGGCACCAGATATCGGGAAAACAGCCTGAGCGTAATATGATGTTGAATAGTTTGAGTATCGCACCCTGCATCTCCATATTGCTGAACTTGAGCATTTCATTTTTGATGTTGTCTGGGCCACAGGCTTTCTTTAGGTGGAGAGATTTTGTTTTTGTGGCCAGTTCTTTCCATGTGATTGGGGAGTCTAGAGGGTTTTGGTTGTCTTTAATTGTTGCTTCTAATGTGTGGAGTTTTTCTGTGACCTGATGTTGGCTTGGGTTTGTTTCGTTTATTGGGACGTCTTTGTAGAGGTTTTCAAAATGTGTTCTCCAGATGTCTCCATCTTGGATTGGTAATGCTTGCAATTGTGTTGTACTCAGGTTATTCCACATTTCCCAGAATTGTTCTGTCTCTCTCTCTCCTTCCCTCTCTGTCTCTCTCTCTCCTTCCCTCTCTGTCTCTCTTCTCCTTCCCTCTCTCTCTCTGTCTCTCTCTCTCCTTCCCTCTCTGTCTCTCTCTCTCCTTCCCTCTCTGTCTCTTTCTCTCCTTCCCTCTGTCTCTCTCTCTCCTTCCCTCTCTCTCCTTCCCTCTCTCTCCTTCCCTCTCTCTCTCTCTCTCTGTTTCTCTCTCCTTCCCTCTCTCTCTCTCCTTCCCCCTCTCTCTCTCCTTCCCTCTCTCTCTCTCCTTCCCTCTCTGTCTCTCTCCTTCCCCCTCTCTCTCTCTCTCCTTCCCTCTCTCTCTCTGTCTCTCTCCTTCCCTCTCCAAACGGGGCGATACCGAATTTCTAGCCCTCTCCCTCTCTCTCCCCCCAATCTCTCTCTCTTTCCCCATCTCTTTATCTCTCTCTCTGTCTTCCAGTCTCTCTCTCTCTGTCTCCCAGTCTCTCTATCTCTTCCCCCAGTCTCTCTCTCTCTCTCTCTCTCCCCCAGTTTCTCTCTCTCTCCCCGTCTCTCTCTCTCTCTCCCCCCTCAGTCTCTCTCTCTCTCTCTCTCCCTCTCTATCTCCCAGTCTCTCTCTCTGTTTCCCAGTCTCTCTATCTCTTCCCCCAGTCTCTCTCTCTCTCTCTATCTCTCTATCTCCCAGTCTCTCTCTCTCTGTTTCCCAGTCTCTCTATCTCTTCCCCCAGTCTCTCTCTCTCTCTCTCTCTCTCTCCCCCAGTCTCTCTCTCTCTCTCCCCATCTCTCTCTCTCTCCCCCCTCAGTCTCTCTCTCTCTATCTCCCAGTCTCTCTCTCTCCCCCAGTCTCCCAGTCTCTCTCTCTCCTCCAGACTCTCCCTCCTCCAGTCTCTCTCTCCCAGTCTCTCTCTCTCCTCCAGTCTCTCCCTCCTCCAGTCTCTCTCTCCCCCCAATCTCTCTCTCGCTCCCCGTCTCTCTATCTCTCTCTCCGTCTCCCAGTCTCTCTATCTCTCTCTCTCTCCCCAGTCTCTCTCTCCCTTCCCCGTCTCTCTCTCTTTCTCTCCCCCAGTCTCTCTCTCTCCCCCGTCTCTCTCCCCAGTCTCTCTCCCCCAGTCTCTCTCTCTCCCCAGTCTCTCTCCTCCCTCTCCCCCAGTCTCTCTCTCTCTCTCTCTCCCCAGTCTCTCCCCTCTCTCTCTCCCGTCTCTCTCTCTCCCCCCAGTCTCTCTCTCTCCCCCCCAGTCTCTCTCTCTCCTCCAGTCTCTCTCTCCCCCAGTCTCTCTCTCCCCTCCAGCCTCTCTCTCCCCCCAGTCTCTCTCTCTCTCTCCCCCACTCTCTCCCTCTCCCCCCAGTCTCTCTCTCTCTCTCCCGAAACGTCGCCGCCATTTTTTTAATACCGACAGCGACAGCACCAGCACAACAAACCCCCACAGTGCGGCTCCGGCACAGTATCCTGTTCCCGGCCCATCGGAGCGGGAGGTGAGTTGGGGTCACTCGGGCCGGCCGTAAACCGCGCGGCCCTGTAAACTGCCGTTTTACAAAAAAGCCTTGGCAACGCCGGCCCCCCCCAGCTGGTCTATATATATATAACTTCTGTCTGTCTGTCTGTCCTCTATACACTCAAAAGTTATAGAGCGTACCTACACGTGTGCTACATCAAAAGAAAGCTTACGATTCCGGAACGGTCATAAGCGTATTTACTTTTCGGTGAGACAAAAATTGTGCCGACGGTATCCAAAAAACGTTCAAAATTCCACTCATTAGCGGTTGACCAATCCTATGGGGGAATTAGCATTGAGTGACTATGATGTCGAAGAGCTGCTATGATGTCAGAGCAGTTTTGGTGCTGTCATAAAGAAATCAATGCTTTCACTGTGCCCAGCCTACTCAGCTGGGGTGACTCAGGCCGGGCCTCTTCCTCTCTTCTCCATCTCCTTCCCCCACTCTCTCCTTCTCTCTCTCCTTCCCTCTCTCTCTCTCCTTCCCTCTCTCTCTCTCAATTCAATTCAATTTCAATTCAAATGCTTTATTGGCATGAAAGTTTACAGGGAACCATATTGCCAAAGCTTACATAACAAAAAGTACAGTTTTCCAACATTCTGTAGGTGTCAAACAATTTTGACCTTCGTTGGGTACATACAATATTAGTTTAAACAGTATTAATTTAAAGTCGTTGAACATCGTTAGGTACATTCAGTATTAATTTTAAACAGTCCTCAGGTTGTGACATGTTGTTACATATTTGACACCAAGGTATGGTCTGTCTCCTTCTCCCAGGACTAATCTTAATTTTGACAGGTCATCCAATTCTTTGAAATCTGGGGTTGTTTGGCTGAGCTTGTCAAATAATATGTTTCTTGTTGTGTTGAATTTTTCGCATTTTAGGAGGAAATGCATCTCTGTCTCAACCTCGCCGGCCAGACATTGATCACATATTCTATTCTCTCTAGGCTGCCAGGATTTCTTGTATCTTCCTTTTTCAATTGCCAGTTGGTGGTCGCTTAGTCTGTACCTGGTGAGGGTCTATCTCTGTTTTGTGTCTCTGATGGTCGAGAGATAGTCTGCCAGTTTATATTCTCTTTTTAGGGCCCGGTAACATTCTAATCTGCTTTGGCTTTTGGTTACATTGTTCCAATGTTCCAGGTAGGTTTCTTTGCATTGTTTAATGATTTGGTTCACTCGGATTGGTGTTTGGACGGCAGTGTTGGTCTGGGACTGGTCAGGGTCCGGCTGAGTAGGAGTACTTAGTTTCAGTAGCAGCTGACTCAGGGGACTCTTTTCTGGGTTTAGCTCTTGGGTCTGGAAGGCTTTAAAATGAAGGGTGTCTGGGGAGCTAGATTTGAGGTGATTTAGGAAGTTTAGTGCTCGTTTGTGGATGTTTATTATCAGTGGGTATCTGCCTAGTTCGGCTCTGCATGCATTTGTTGGTGTTTTCCTTTGGGTGCGAAGAATGCTTCGGCAAAATTCTGCATGTAGGGCTTCTATTGTGTGTTTTTCCCATTTAGTGTAGCTATGGTGATTGAGCGGGCCCCATACTTCACTACCGTACAGCGCAATGGGCAGGATTATGCTGTCAAATATTTTGAGCCAGATTTTGATTGGGATTTGGATGTTGTAGAATTTTCTTTTTATTGCATATAGGGCTCTTCGCTTCGGGCTTTTTCTTTTAGTGCATTCACTGCTACGCTGAAGCTCCCTGATGCTGTAATGGTTAGACCAAGGTAAGTGTAGCTCATAGTGTGTCCTATGATGGTATCACTGAGAGTAAACTCTCTCTCTCCTTCCCTCTGTCTCTCTCTCCTTCCCTCTCTCTCTCTCTGTCTCTCTCTCCTTCCCTCTCTGTCTGTCTCTCCTTCCCTCTCTCTCTCTCCTTCCCTCTCTCTCTCTGTCTCTCCTTCCCTCTCACTCTCTCTCTCCTTCCCCCTCTCTCTCTCTCTCTCCTTCCCTCTCTGTCTCTCTTCTCCTTCCATCTCTCTCTTTCTCTCTCTCTACTTCCCTCTCTGTCTCTCTCTCTACTTCCCTCACTGCCTCTCTCTCCCCTTCCCTCTCTGTCTCTCTCTCCCCTTCCCTCTCTGACTCTCTCTCCCCTTCCCTCTCTGTCTCTCTCTCCCCTTCCCTCTCTGACTCTCTCTCCCCTTCCCTCTCTGTCTCTCTTTGTTTCTCTCTCCTTCCCTCTCTGTCTCTCTCTCTCTCTCTCCCCCCTCAGTCGCTCTCTCTCTCCCCCCCAGTCTCTATCTCTCTCTCCCCCGTCTCTCTCCCCCCAGTCTCTCTCTCTCTCTCCCCCAGTCTCTCTCCTCTCTCTCCCCCCAGTCTCTCTACTCTCTCTCTCTCCCCTGTCTCTCTCTCTCTCTCTACCCCATTCTCTCTCTCTCCCCCTCAGTCGCTCTCTCTCTCCCCCCTCAGTCTCTCTCTCTATCTCCCCAGTCTCTCTCTCTCTCTCTCTCTCTCTCTCTCTATCTCCCCATCTCTCTCTCTCTCTCCCTCTCTCCCCCTGTCTCTCTACTCTTTCTCTCTCCCCGTCTCTCTCTCTCTCCCCCCAGTCTCTCTCTCTCCTTCCCTCTCTGTCTCTGTCTGTCTCTCTCTCCTTCCCTCTCTCCCGCTCTCTCCTTCCCTCTCTCTCCTTCCCTCTCTCTCCTTCCCTCTCTCTCTCTCTCTCTCTTCTCCCCCCAGTCTCTCTCTCTCTCTTGCATCACGGGGGGCGTTTCATTCCATGTGTGGGCGGGCCTAATCCTGCAGCCTCCCGAAACATCGCCGCCATTTTTTTAATACCGACAGCGACAGCACCAGCACAACAAACCCCCACAGTGCGGCTCCGGCACAGTATCCTGCTCCCGGCCCACCGGAGCGGGAGGTGAGATGGGGTCACTCGGGCCGGGCCTCACAACCGCTCGGCCCGAGACACAGAGCGGGGGAGTGGCAGCAGCCGGCCGTAAACCGCGCGGCCCTGTAAACTGCCGTTATACAAAAAAGCCTTGGCAACGCCGGGCACCCCCAGTAGTATAGGATAAATATTGAAATAGTTCAAGCTGAGAGGGAATGAACAGCTACAAGAAACATTTTATAGATTGTATGTACGGAAAGGGGAGTAAATTAGAATGTTGTGATAACCAATCACAGTTTGTCATTGACTCAGCCAGGAGAACACGACATAGTTAAACATCTTAAAACTCATCCCTTCTGTTGAATCCGCAAATCTTAAGGTATGGTGTTTTTGACTAACTAGATGGAGGCTGTAGATTAACAATCAACAGGTGTTTACTGGAGGAGGGTAGTCTAAAGACTAACAGTACAGATGCCTGCTCAAGGCTTATATACAGGTGTGGTCACTGCCGGTACTACAGTATACAGGAGCTGTAAAAGTAGTTCTCTCTTAAAGGTACATACACTACAATTCCTCCCCTTTTAGATTAACTGTACCCATAACATTCAAATAACAGTTAACACTTTAACATGCACATTTAACTGAAATAGTCCATTTATAGATTCAGTCTTTGGGGCGGCTTCTTGATCCTTTCTGGATAACGCCTTTCCTGAGTGTCTTGTTCTTGGTGCGGAGGCGATTCTGGCCCCCTTTCGTCTGTTAGTTCACCAGTTTCCGCTGCTACTGTTTCTGGGGTAGATGCTACCGGTATGTCGGGTTCATCCCCAGGTACGCGAGACACGGGGTTGACTCATTCCTGTGACGTTAGGATCTGGTCGACGTGGCATCTTACAATGTTCTCCCCGACATCCACTGTGTACATTAGTGGCCCCTGCCGTGTGCATATCGTTCCGGGTTGCCATTTCTCTGTTCGGTAGTCGCGGGCCAAGACTGGTTGTCCTACATTGAAGCTCCTTCTCAGCTTCTCATTGATGTGCTGGAATTGCTTATCCTCAACATTTCTTCGCACATTTGGTCTGAGCAAATCCAGACGAGATCTCAACCTTCGGTTAAAGAACATCATGGCCGGGGTCTGGTTGGTAACTGCATGTGTCGCATTTCTGTAGGCTAACAGGAAATTGTCCACCTTATGCTGTAGTGGAATGTCATCATCGCACATGGCCCTTATTGCCTTTTTAAAGGTTTGTACGAACCTCTCAGCCAATCCATTTGTGGCTGGATGATACGGGGCGGATGTGTAATGTCTTACCCCATTCCTTCTCATAAATTTCCGAAACTCTTCAGACACCAACTGTGGTCCGTTATCAGAGCAAATCTGCTCTGGCAAGCCGTTCCTGGCAAATATGGTCCGTAGGACTGCAATCGTTTTCTCTGTAGTGGTGGAGGACATTTTGATCACCTCAGGCCATTTCGAGTGCGCATCCACTGCTATCAAGAACATTGAGTCCATGAATGGACCAGCAAAATCAATATGCACCCGTTGCCATGGAGAGGAGGGCCACTCCCATGGGTGTAGAGGGGCATGTGGTGGTGCATTTTGGACCTCCTGGCATCCTGAGCAGCTCTTTGTCAGGTCCTCGATTTGTTGATCGATCCCCGGCCACCACACATAAGCCCTAGCAAGGCTTTTCATTTTCACCCCTCCCAGATGGCCTTCGTGAAGCTCATTGAGCACTCTCTCCCTTAACTTGGGTGGAATTACCACTCGGGATCCACACATCACTGTCCCCTGGCATATTGACAGCTGTTCTCTTCTGGATGAGAATGCTGGCAACAGTGAGTGGCCATGTGTTGGCCATCCCTTCACCGTCAAATCATATACCCGAGACAGTGTCGGATCATTTCGGGTCTCCTTCTCTATATCCGCGTTAGTTACTGGCAAGCGGTCAATTATCGCCGAATAAAATATTTCGATAGGGTCCACTGCTGGTGCTTCCTCCACAGTAGGCAGTGGCAGGCGTGATAGCCCATCAGCATTTCCATGCTGTTTCGTGCCCTTATACTCTATTTCATATTGGTTCGCCCCTAGAAAAAGGGACCATCTTTGTAGCCGTTGTGCAGTCATCACCGGAACGCCCTTCTTTGGATTAAAGATGGAGACAAGTGGTTGGTGGTCAGTCAGCAAGGTGAACTTCTGCCCATGCAGATAGTGGTTGAATTTTTTCACTCCCCATACTAGGCTGAGGGCCTCCCTGTCAATCTGGGCGTAGTTGCGCTCGGCTGAGGTTAGTGACCGAGACGCAAAGGCTACTGGCCTCTCCAACCCGTCTGGGAATTTGTGCGACAGCATCGCTGCAATGCCGTAGGGTGATGCATCACATGCCAAATGAATTGATAGTGCTGGGTTGAAATGGGCCAACACCTCTTTTGATGTGATCAATTCTTTGCACTTCTGGAAAGCTCGTTTACATTCGTCATTCCACTTCCATTGTACCCCCTGTTGTGGTAGGGTGTTCAGTGGGTGTAATACTGTAGACAAATTTGGTAAGAGCTTATGGTAGTAGTTCACCAGCCCGAGGAACGACCTCAATTGTGACACATTTTCCGGCGCTGGAGCCTTGACTACTGCCTCAATCTTTTCAGGGGACTTATGTAACACCTCTTCATCAATAACGTGGCCACAATACGAGATCTGCTTCTGGAAAAACTCACACTTGTGGCGATTAGCTCATAGCCCATATTCCTTTAATCTAGTGAGCACCTTCTCCAGGTTGACGAGGTGATCACTGTCATTTTCGCCTATGACCAGGATGTCGTCCAAATAACACTGGGTCCCTGAAATCCCTTGCAGGACTTGATCCATTGCCCTTTGCCAAATAGCCGGAGCCGATGCTACCCGAATACCAGCCGGTTGTATTGGTAGAGACCTTTATGAGTGTTGATCGTGAGGTATTGTTTCGAGGCTTCTACTACCTCCATTTGCAGGTACGCCTGGGCCAGATCAATCTTAGTGAAGCGTTTACCTCCAGATAGCGAGGCGAAAATACCTTCAATCCGTGGAAGCGGATATTGTACCATGTGAAGGACTGGTTTCACTGTCACCTTAAAATCCCCACAGATGCAGATCTTCTTTGGTTCCCCAGGCGTATTACTCAATGACCTCTTCATTACAGCAACGATGGGTGTAGCCCACTCGCTCCAGTCCACTTTGGACAGTACTCCTGAACGTTCCAAACCTTCCAGCTCTGCTTCGACGGCTGGTCGGATCGCATAAGGCACCGGTCTGGCCTTAAAAAACTTTGGGCTTGCATTTTCCTCTATTTTAATCATCGCTGTTATGCCTTTTAGTGTTCTGAGTCCCTCCTGGAACACTTCTTGTGCGTCAGTTAGCATTTTTGACAGTCGTCCAGGTGTGACGTCGTCATCCTTTTTGGCCTCAACCTTCAGTGCCTGTATGGAATGCCAATCTAATTGTATCTTCCGGATCCATTCACATCCTAGTAGTGGTGGTCCTCCATCTGGCAATACATATAGGTCCATTTTTAGTATTTCCTGGCCTTTGTATATCACGTTCACCCTTATTTTTCCTTTGGGGTAGACTTTTTGCCCCGTGTACGTCTTCAAGACAATCTCTGTAGCTTTCAAGGGTATATGTGAGAATAGCCGCTTGTAGTCCCTTCGGTTTATGAATGTTAGGGCTGATCCTGTGTCCAATTCCATTTTCACTTGGACTCCGTCTATCTTGAGCGTGACTCAGATAGTCTGGTGATCCTCCATTTTGATTACATTATGTAGTTTCAGACAACCCAGCTCCTTGCTTCCGGAGTCTGTATCACTTTTCTGTTCGTCTGAACTACTGTCCATCACCTTATGTACCTTTTTGTACTTCTCCTGTGGAGATTTCTTGCTGCTGGTTTTCTTCCCTGACCTGCAGACTCTTGCTATGTGTCCTGCTTTTCCACACTGTCTGCACACTTGGTCTTTGAACCAACAATCCTTCTGGTCGTGTGTTGTTCTGCCGCAGCGATAACACTTCCCTGCTCCATATGACATTTCATTGGTGCCATATTCTTGCGGTCTCCGTTGTATCTCTGCAGCGCCCCGTGCGGCTGCTTCGTGTGATACTGCCATGCTGAAAGCCTTGTCCAGCGTAAGATCCTTTTCTGATTGAAGCCGTTTCTGGGTTCCTTCACTTTGAAGCCCACACACAAACTTGTCCCTTAACGTATCTGCTAGTCCCATTCCAAACTGGCAGTGTTTCGATAGCTTGCGCAGTTCCGTTAAATACTCAGCATTACTTTCGTCTTTCTGCTGGTTCCTTTTGTGGAACTTAAATCTTTCTGCTATCAGCAGCAGTGTGGGGTTTAAGTGGTCCTGTAGGATTTCCACTATGCTTTTGAAATCCTTATTCACTGGCTTCTCTGGGGTTACTAGGTTTCGCAGTAAGCCATACGTTTTTGCACCCATGGAATTCAACAAAGCCAGTGCTTTCCTGGCATCTGGCACTTCATTCGCCTTGCAGTACACCTCAATGCGTTCCACATATGTTGCCCAATCTTCGACTTCATTGTCGAACGCAGTGACACTGCCACTCTTCGGCATCCCTGGGTGTGGTTAGACTTTCAAAAATGGCGTCTCCCGTGCTCTCCCTCCTTCTCCGCTGGCTCAATATGGCATCTCCCGCGCTTTCTTTTCTTCCCGTGCTCGCCCTTCTTCTCTGCTGCGGCTTCAAAATGGCGTTTCCCGCGCTCTCCCTTCTTCTCCGTGGCTCAAATGGCACGCTCTCCCTTCTTCTCCGCGGCTCAAATGGCGTCTCCTGCGCTCCCTTTCTTTCCCCGCGGACGCTGCTCCACCCTTGAGCCCTGGCTGCGCTCTGCGTGTTCTCCTGTGCGCCTCTCTCGTTGCTGCTACTCGGTCCTGAACCCCGGCTGTGCTTTACCCTCTCTCTCTTTTTGTTTTCCGTCGACGCTGCTCGGTCTTCAACCCCCGGCTGCGCCCTGTGCACTCTACCCTCTCTCTCACCCCGTCGACGCTGCTCGGCCTTTTCTGTGCCGTCAGTCGGCTCCAGCCGCCGCTGTCCGGGAAGGGTCTGCGCTGTACCTGTTGCCAGTCTGTTGCTGGATCGTCGTGGCTGGAGAACCAAGCCCAGCTCTCAACAGCCTCCCCTGCGATGTTCACTCTCTCTGCTGGATGACTGGGCGGTTGCTCGTGGTCGACGCCCGTGCTTCTGGCCTCGACTTTCTTCCACCGTCCTCCCGGAGTGAATCCTTGGAAGGAAATGCAGAGTTGCAGGTAGATTCGAATCGACCTCTTCGCTGTAGTGTATGTAACCTGTACTACCTTAAGAGGATACCTTAAGGTGATGGACTACTTTTTAACGGCTCCTGTACATTGTAGTACCGGTGGTGACCACACCAGTATATAAACCCTGCGGAGCAAAGTGTACCTCAGTTCCGCCCTGACCCTCAATCACTAAAGACCTGTTTACTTACTTCTGTAGTCTGTGTCCTGTTATTCAGTATAACTGCACTTGTAAACACAGACTCAACAGTGGCGACGAGTCTGATCATACCTAGCGGCAGTTTTGCATCCAAGGAAGCTTCGTCCTCAGAAATGGGCGTCGAAAAAGGGCATCCGCCCTCAAGATCCTGCTGAGCACTGCATCGCACGGGAGGCCATCGGGAACCCGCGTTGGTTTTCTGGCCACGAAGTCCAACATCAGCAACAGGCAGTGATCATCCCTTCTACGACAGCGGCGGGTAAGCCCGATCGAGCGGCATGGGGGGGAAGTCGGCCGAGTTGTCAGTGGGAGAAGGGGAGGGAAAATGAAGAAAAGGGCGGAGAACACGACCGCAGCCGGTGTCAGGGGCCGGACTGCAATCGGGGCAGAGACGCGCAGCAGCTAGAAAAGCGTTATATTGCCACAAGGACCGCGGGAGCGGCGGGGCAACAAGAGCAGCAGCGCAAGGAAAATAAAGGCAGGAAGGACCGCTGGGGAGGCGTGGATGGCAACAGCGTGGGAATCGCCATCTTGAGTCGGCGGGGGGAAGAAGACAAGCGCGGGAAAAGCCGCCAAGCGCGGGAAAAGCCGCCATCTTAAATAAAAAATAAATTTTAAAAAGTCATCATATTAAATAATATCCGAAGGGAAAGGAGAAACTCAGCAAGGATGCCAAAAACAGGTAACATCACTGCCTTTGATAACGATGTAGAAGATTGGGCCACTTATGTGGAACGCATCGAAGTTTACTGTACAACGAATGATGTACCGGATGATAAGAAAGCACTAACCCTATTAAACTCGATGGGTGTGAAGACGTACGGGTTATTAAGGAACCTGGTAACCCCAGACAAACCGGTAGGGAAGAGTTTCGCAGATATTGTTACTATCCTGCAAGAGCATTTAAACCCCACATCGCTGCTGATAGCGGAACGATTTAAATTCTACAAAAGAATTCAACTTAAAGAAGAAAGCAACACTGAATTCCTAACAGAACTGCGCAAGTTATCAAAGTACTGCCAGTTCGGAACAGGACTAGCAGACGCACTGAGAGATAAGTTTGTGTGTGGGCTCCTAAGGGAAGGAACCCAGAAGCGACTGCTAGAGGAAAAGGATCTTACGCTGGACAAAGCTTTCAGCATTGCAGCATCCCACGAGGCAGCAACACGGGGCGCTGCAGAGATACAGCAAAGGCCACTGGAATTCAGCACCAATGAAATGGCATTGGGCGCAGTAAAGTGCTATCGTTGCGGAAGGACAACGCATGACCAGAACCAGTGCTGGTTCAAAGACAAAGAATGCAGGCAATGTGGCAAACTTGGTCACATAGCGAGAGTATGCCGGTCAGGGAAGAAGACCAGCAGCAAAAAGTCACCGCAGGAGAAGTACAAAAAAGTACACAAGGTGACAGAGAACAGTTCGGATGAACAGAAGATGGATTCAGACTCCAGCAGTAAGGAACTGGGTTGTCTGGAAATACATAATGTGGGTAACACAGCAGACCACCAAACTATCTGGGTCATGCAGGAGTTCAAGTGAAGATGGAATTGGACACAGGGTCGGCATTAACGGTCATGAATAAGCAAGATTACAAAAGGTTATTCTCGCACATTCCCCTGAGGGATACGGAGATTGTATTGAAAACATACACGGGGCAAATAGTATACCCCAAAGGAAAGATAAAAGTAAATGTGGTCTACAATGGTAAAGAAAGTCAGAAAATGGACTTGTATGTGTTACCTGATGGAGGTCCGCCACTACTGGGACGGGAATGGATCCGGAGAATAAGTTTGGACTGGCATTCCATACAAGCACTGACTGTGGATGCCTGTAAGGAGGACGACGTCAAGCCTAAACGACTGTCCAAAATCTTAGATGATGCTAAGGAGGTGTTCCAACAGGGACTTGGAACACTGAAAGGAATTACGGCAACCATCAAGGTTGAAGAACATGCAAACCCAAAATTTTTCAAAGCCAGCCTTATGCGATACGACCTGCTGTGGAAGCAGAGCTGGAAGGGCTAGAATGTTCAGGGGTACTGTCCAAGGTGGACTGGAGCGAATGGGCTACACCCATTGTTCCTGTCATGAAGCGTTCGTTGAGCAACAAGCCGGGGGAACCTGGGAAGGTTCGCATCCGTGGCGATTTTAAGATCACTGTTAATCCAGTTCTTCACACGGTGCAATATCCGCTTCCGCGGATTGAAGATATCTTCGCTTCGCTGTCTGGCGGGAAGCACTTCACCAAGATAGACCTGGCGCAGGCCTACCTACAGATGGAAGTTGATGAAGCGTCACGACAGTATCTCACGATCAACACACATAAGGGCTTATATCGGTATAATAGGCTGGTTTTTGGAGTGGCATCGGCTCCAGTGATTTGGCAAAGGGCCATGGAGCAGGTATTGCAGGGAATCCCAGGCACACAATGCTACCTGGATGACATCCTGATTACAGGAGATAATGATAATGATCACCTCGCGACTTTGGAGCAGGTGCTCATCAGATTGAAAGAATATGGGCTAAGAGCTAATCGCCAGAAATGCGAGTTCTTTCAAAAGCGAATCTCGTACTGCAGCCACGTCATTGACCGGGAGGGGCTCCATAAGTCACCTGACAAGATCAAAGCTGTTGTCAAAGCTCCAGCACCGGAAAATGTATCCCAGTTGAGGTCGTTCCTCGGGTTGGTTAACTATTACCACAAGTTTCTTCCAAATTTATCCACCGTGTTACACCCGCTAAACACTCTTTTGCAAACGGGAATACCATGGAAGTGGAGCGATGATTGTAAGCAGGCTTTTCAAAAGAGCAAGGCACTGATCACCTCTAAGGAAGTGTTGGCTCACTTTAACCCAACGCTGCCTATTCGCTTAGCTTGTGATGCTTCTCCATATGGTATCGGGGCAGTGCTCACATAAGTTTCCAGATGGCTCGGAAAGGCCAGTCGCTTTCGCATCCAGATCATTGACCTCCGCTGAGCGCAACTATGCTCAGATAGATAGGGAGGCTCTCAGCCTCGTGTGGGGAGTTAAGAAATTTAACCATTACCTGCAAGACCAGAAGTTTACGCTGCTGACAGATCACCAGCCGTTTGTTTCCATTTTCAACCCTAAGAAGGGTGTTCCGGTAATGACGGCGCAGTGGCTTCAGAGATGGTCCCTTTTCCTAGGGGCACATCAATATGATATTGAATTCAAAGGTACAAAGCAACATGGTAATGCTGATGGGCTGTCGCACCTGCCACTACCTACAGCGGAAGAGGCACCGGCAGTTGACCCTGTCGAGATATTTCACTCGACCATCATCGAATGCTTACCAGTCACCAATCCGGGTATTGAGAGAGAGACCCGAAATGACCCGACACTGTCTCGGGTCTACGACTTGACAGTGAAGGGATGGCCAGCACATGGCGAACCACTGTTACCAGCATTCTCAGCCAGACGAGAACAGTTGTCCATATGTCAAGGAACATTGATGTATGGAACAAGGGTGATTATTCCTCCTAAATTAAGGGAGAGAGTTCTAAAAGAATTGCACGAAGGTCATCTGGGGGGAGTCAAGATGAAAAGCCTTGCTAGGGCTTATGTGTGGTGGCCAGGTATCGGCAAACAAATAGAGGATCTGACTAAAAGCTGCTCAGGGTGCCAAAAAGTTCAGAACGCACCTCCAATTGCACCGCTGCATCCGTGGGAATGGCCTTCAGCCCCATGGCAACGTGTGCATATTGACTTTGTAGGTCCATTCATGGATTCCATGTTTTTGATAGCAGTAGACGCACATTCTAAATGGCCAGAAGTGATTAAGATGTCGACCACTACCTCTGAGAAGACGATTGCAGTTCTAAGAACCATATTTGCAAGGAATGGATTGCCGGAGCAAATATGTTCAGACAACGGACCACAGTTCGTGTCAGAAGAATTCCAGAAATTCATGAAAAAGAATGGGGTGAAACACTATACATCTGCCCCATATCATCCGGCTACAAATGGGTTGACCGAGAGATTTGTACAGACGTTCAAAAAGGCGATAAAGGCCATGAGTGAAGATCATATTCCACTACAACACAAGGTGGACAATTTCCTAATGGCGTATCGAAACGCCACGCATGCAGTGACAAATCAAAGCCCAGCCATAATGTTCTATAACAGAAGGTTGCGGTCCCGGTTGGATTTGTTAAAACCCAATGTGCGACGGGAAGTCGAAAACAAGCAATTCCAGCATGTAAATAAAAAGGCCACTCGTAGTTTTGAAATAGGACAACCAGTGTTGGCCAGGGATTATAGGGATGATAAATGGCAACCTGGGACAATTCGTGCACGACAGGGACCCTTGATGTACACGGTAGACGTTGGAGAGAACGTAATACGACGTCATGCTGACCAACTTGTGGAATCGAGAACAAGGGTCAACCCCATGTCTACGGCAGAGACACCAGTTGAAGAACTTATTGAGCCTGTAGCATCTACCTCAGACTCGAACGTATTGGATGATGTTGAATCCATAGGAGATCAAATGGATGAGTCACCCCAGCAACGGGAACCAGAGATCCCTGAAAGGCGTTATCCGGGCTGGATCAGGAGGCCTCCTCAGAGACTGAATCTTTGAACAGTTCTTGTGTGTAAATTGTATATATGTTATCCATGCAGTGTATTAATTGGGGGTGTCCACTGTTAAGCTAAAAGGGGAGGAATTGTAGTGTATGTAACCTGTACTACCTTAAGAGGATACCTTAAGGTGATGGACTACTTTTTAACGGCTCCTGTACGTTGTAGTACCGGTGGTGACCACACCGGTATATAAACCCTGTGGAGCAAAGTGTACCTCAGTTCCGCCCTGACCCTCAATCAGCAAAGACCTGTTTACTTACTTCTGTAGTCTGTGTCCTGTTATTCAGTATAACTGCACTTGTGAACACAGACTCAACAGTCGCCACTGTTGAATCCGTAAATCTTATTGTATGGTGTTCTTCAATAACTAGACGGAGGCTGTAGATTAACAATCAACAGGTGTTTACTGGAGGAGGGTAGTCTAAAGACTAACAGTACAGATGCCTGCTCAAGGCTTATGTACAGGTGTGGTCACTGCCGGTACTACAGTATACAGGAGCTGTAAAAGTAGTTCTCTCTTAAAGGTACATACACTACACCTTCCTTCAAATCATCTCTACTGGAAAAATGTTACATAATGACCCAGAAATTCGTGTCGGGGGCTTCCCGTGGGTGCAAGCCCCCGACCTACACTTACCTAGCGCGCCGGCAGTTGAGGCCTGACCCTGCGTGGATTTCCTCTCTGTGGCCCGGTCCAGCTCCCGGCGCGCTGTGCTTGCGTGATCCAGCGGCGTACTTAGTGCGATGCGTCCGCTGGGATCATGTGAGCCACGGGCAACCAATCGGAGGAGGGAAAAGCCCATTCATGAGATTGACAGAAAGAACTGTCAAACTTATGAAAACTCCGGGTGCCCAAAACAATACTTAACCTTAAAATAAATTTGGGAAAAAATCACACTATTTAAATCAACTATAAATATCATTAAATAACTATTTTAAACAATAATTTAAATTTTTGAAAAAAATAATTTTATAAGAAAACAGGGCTAAAAATACACTTACCTTAGTTTAAAGTATTTAAAAATAATAAACCAGTGGAAAAAATGTTCTAATTTTAATTAATTGACCACTTACCTTTTAAAATGAAGTCCTTACGTCTGGTTTTTAAATGTGCAATAAGTTTGGACTGGCATTCCATACAAGCACTGACTGTGGATGCCTGTAAGGAGGACGACGTCAAGCCTAAACGACTGTCCAAAATCTTAGATGATGCTAAGGAGGTGTTCCAACAGGGACTTGGAACACTGAAAGGAATTACGGCAACCATCAAGGTTGAAGAACATGCAAACCCAAAATTTTTCAAAGCCAGCCTTATGCGATACGACCTGCTGTGGAAGCAGAGCTGGAAGGGCTAGAATGTTCAGGGGTACTGTCCAAGGTGGACTGGAGCGAATGGGCTACACCCATTGTTCCTGTCATGAAGCGTTCGTTGAGCAACAAGCCGGGGGAACCTGGGAAGGTTCGCATCCGTGGCGATTTTAAGATCACTGTTAATCCAGTTCTTCACACGGTGCAATATCTGCTTCCGCGGATTGAAGATATCTTCGCTTCGCTGTCTGGCGGGAAGCACTTCACCAAGATAGACCTGGCGCAGGCCTACCTACAGATGGAAGTTGATGAAGCGTCACGACAGTATCTCACGATCAACACACATAAGGGCTTATATCGGTATAATAGGCTGGTTTTTGGAGTGGCATCGGCTCCAGTGATTTGGCAAAGGGCCATGGAGCAGGTATTGCAGGGAATCCCAGGCACACAATGCTACCTGGATGACATCCTGATTACAGGAGATAATGATAATGATCACCTCGCGACTTTGGAGCAGGTGCTCATCAGATTGAAAGAATATGGGCTAAGAGCTAATCGCCAGAAATGCGAGTTCTTTCAAAAGCGAATCTCGTACTGCAGCCACGTCATTGACCGGGAGGGGCTCCATAAGTCACCTGACAAGATCAAAGCTGTTGTCAAAGCTCCAGCACCGGAAAATGTATCCCAGTTGAGGTCGTTCCTCGGGTTGGTTAACTATTACCACAAGTTTCTTCCAAATTTATCCACCGTGTTACACCCGCTAAACACTCTTTTGCAAACGGGAATACCATGGAAGTGGAGCGATGATTGTAAGCAGGCTTTTCAAAAGAGCAAGGCACTGATCACCTCTAAGGAAGTGTTGGCTCACTTTAACCCAACGCTGCCTATTCGCTTAGCTTGTGATGCTTCTCCATATGGTATCGGGGCAGTGCTCACATAAGTTTCCAGATGGCTCGGAAAGGCCAGTCGCTTTCGCATCCAGATCATTGACCTCCGCTGAGCGCAACTATGCTCAGATAGATAGGGAGGCTCTCAGCCTCGTGTGGGGAGTTAAGAAATTTAACCATTACCTGCAAGACCAGAAGTTTACGCTGCTGACAGATCACCAGCCGTTTGTTTCCATTTTCAACCCTAAGAAGGGTGTTCCGGTAATGACGGCGCAGTGGCTTCAGAGATGGTCCCTTTTCCTAGGGGCACATCAATATGATATTGAATTCAAAGGTACAAAGCAACATGGTAATGCTGATGGGCTGTCGCACCTGCCACTACCTACAGCGGAAGAGGCACCGGCAGTTGACCCTGTCGAGATATTTCACTCGACCATCATCGAATGCTTACCAGTCACCAATCCGGGTATTGAGAGAGAGACCCGAAATGACCCGACACTGTCTCGGGTCTACGACTTGACAGTGAAGGGATGGCCAGCACATGGCGAACCACTGTTACCAGCATTCTCAGCCAGACGAGAACAGTTGTCCATATGTCAAGGAACATTGATGTATGGAACAAGGGTGATTATTCCTCCTAAATTAAGGGAGAGAGTTCTAAAAGAATTGCACGAAGGTCATCTGGGGGGAGTCAAGATGAAAAGCCTTGCTAGGGCTTATGTGTGGTGGCCAGGTATCGGCAAACAAATAGAGGATCTGACTAAAAGCTGCTCAGGGTGCCAAAAAGTTCAGAACGCACCTCCAATTGCACCGCTGCATCCGTGGGAATGGCCTTCAGCCCCATGGCAACGTGTGCATATTGACTTTGTAGGTCCATTCATGGATTCCATGTTTTTGATAGCAGTAGACGCACATTCTAAATGGCCAGAAGTGATTAAGATGTCGACCACTACCTCTGAGAAGACGATTGCAGTTCTAAGAACCATATTTGCAAGGAATGGATTGCCGGAGCAAATATGTTCAGACAACGGACCACAGTTCGTGTCAGAAGAATTCCAGAAATTCATGAAAAAGAATGGGGTGAAACACTATACATCTGCCCCATATCATCCGGCTACAAATGGGTTGACCGAGAGATTTGTACAGACGTTCAAAAAGGCGATAAAGGCCATGAGTGAAGATCATATTCCACTACAACACAAGGTGGACAATTTCCTAATGGCGTATCGAAACGCCACGCATGCAGTGACAAATCAAAGCCCAGCCATAATGTTCTATAACAGAAGGTTGCGGTCCCGGTTGGATTTGTTAAAACCCAATGTGCGACGGGAAGTCGAAAACAAGCAATTCCAGCATGTAAATAAAAAGGCCACTCGTAGTTTTGAAATAGGACAACCAGTGTTGGCCAGGGATTATAGGGATGATAAATGGCAACCTGGGACAATTCGTGCACGACAGGGACCCTTGATGTACACGGTAGACGTTGGAGAGAACGTAATACGACGTCATGCTGACCAACTTGTGGAATCGAGAACAAGGGTCAACCCCATGTCTACGGCAGAGACACCAGTTGAAGAACTTATTGAGCCTGTAGCATCTACCTCAGACTCGAACGTATTGGATGATGTTGAATCCATAGGAGATCAAATGGATGAGTCACCCCAGCAACGGGAACCAGAGATCCCTGAAAGGCGTTATCCGGGCTGGATCAGGAGGCCTCCTCAGAGACTGAATCTTTGAACAGTTCTTGTGTGTAAATTGTATATATGTTATCCATGCAGTGTATTAATTGGGGGTGTCCACTGTTAAGCTAAAAGGGGAGGAATTGTAGTGTATGTAACCTGTACTACCTTAAGAGGATACCTTAAGGTGATGGACTACTTTTTAACGGCTCCTGTACGTTGTAGTACCGGTGGTGACCACACCGGTATATAAACCCTGTGGAGCAAAGTGTACCTCAGTTCCGCCCTGACCCTCAATCAGCAAAGACCTGTTTACTTACTTCTGTAGTCTGTGTCCTGTTATTCAGTATAACTGCACTTGTGAACACAGACTCAACAGTCGCCACTGTTGAATCCGTAAATCTTATTGTATGGTGTTCTTCAATAACTAGACGGAGGCTGTAGATTAACAATCAACAGGTGTTTACTGGAGGAGGGTAGTCTAAAGACTAACAGTACAGATGCCTGCTCAAGGCTTATGTACAGGTGTGGTCACTGCCGGTACTACAGTATACAGGAGCTGTAAAAGTAGTTCTCTCTTAAAGGTACATACACTACACCTTCCTTCAAATCATCTCTACTGGAAAAATGTTACATAATGACCCAGAAATTCGTGTCGGGGGCTTCCCGTGGGTGCAAGCCCCCGACCTACACTTACCTAGCGCGCCGGCAGTTGAGGCCTGACCCTGCGTGGATTTCCTCTCTGTGGCCCGGTCCAGCTCCCGGCGCGCTGTGCTTGCGTGATCCAGCGGCGTACTTAGTGCGATGCGTCCGCTGGGATCATGTGAGCCACGGGCAACCAATCGGAGGAGGGAAAAGCCCATTCATGAGATTGACAGAAAGAACTGTCAAACTTATGAAAACTCCGGGTGCCCAAAACAATACTTAACCTTAAAATAAATTTGGGAAAAAATCACACTATTTAAATCAACTATAAATATCATTAAATAACTATTTTAAACAATAATTTAAATTTTTGAAAAAAATAATTTTATAAGAAAACAGGGCTAAAAATACACTTACCTTAGTTTAAAGTATTTAAAAATAATAAACCAGTGGAAAAAATGTTCTAATTTTAATTAATTGACCACTTACCTTTTAAAATGAAGTCCTTACGTCTGGTTTTTAAATGTGCAAAAAGTGGAGGCCTTCACGCACGGGCAAACCTGTTTAAAAAAGGAAGTTCAACGCGCACGTGCAGATTCTCGCGTGCATGCGTTCGACCTCTGAACCCCTTGGCTCAGAGGATCGGAAATGCTGGTTTCCCGCGCATGCATAGTGCATGCAAGAAACCGGCACTTCCATCGGGTCCACGCGTGAGTACTCCGTGTGTACTCACGCGTTGGGACCCGAATTTCTGGGCCAATATGTAGTGTGCACATTCTAACAGTTTGTATATTATAGAATCATAGAAAGTATGGCATAGAAAGAGGCCATTCAGCCCATCGAGTCTGCACCGGCTCTTTCAAAGAGCAATCCTGTTAGTCCTACTCCCCGACTCTTTCCCCATATCCCTGCAACTTTTTCTCCTTCAAGTATTTATCCAATTCCCCTTTGCAAACAGTTTCCACCACCCTATCAGGCAGTGCATTCCAAATCCTAACCGCTCGTTGCAGAAAAAGGTTTTTCCACATGTCGCCCCTGGTTCTTTTAACAATCACCGTAAATCTGTGCCCTCTGGTTATTGATTCTTCAGCTAGAGGAAACAGTTTCTCTTTATTTACTTTAAACCTTTCATGATTTTCAACACCTCTATCAAATCTCCTCTTAACCTTCGCTGCTCTAAGGAAAGCAACCCCAGCTTTTCTAGTCTATCCACATAATTATAACCCCTCATCCCTGGAATCATTCTAATAAATCTCGTCTGGGGCCAAACTAGTGTCTTGTATAGGTTTAGCATAACTTCCTGGCTTTTGTACTCTGTGCCTCTATTTATAAAGCCCAGGATCCCATATGCTTTGTTAACCTGTCCTGCCACCTTCAAAGATTTGTACACAAACACCCCCAGGTCTCTCTCTTCTTGCTCCCCCTTTAAAATTGTACCATTTAGTGTGGACGGTCTCTCCTCATTCTTCCTACCAAGATGTATCACCTCACACTTTTCTGTGTTGAATTTCACCTGTCATGTCTCTGCCCATTCCACCAGCCTGTCTATGTCCTCTTGAAGTCTATTACTATCTTCCTCACTGTTTACTACACTTCCAAGTTTCGTGTCATCTGCAAGTTTTGAAATTGTGCCCTGTACCCCAAGCCCAAGTCACTAACATATAACAAAAATATCAGTGGTCCTAGTACTGAACCTTGGGGAATGCCACTGTATACCTCCCTCCAGTCTGAAAAACAGCCATTCACCACAACTCTCTGTTTTCTATCCCATGGCCAATTTTGTATCCATTTTGCTGCTACCGCCTCTTTTATCCCATGGGCTCCAATTTTGCTAACAAGCCTGTTATGTGGTACTTTATCAAATGTCTTTTGAAAGTCCATATACACAACATCAGCCACCCTGCCTTATCCACCCTCTCTATTACCTCATCAAAAACTCAATCAAGTTAGTGAAACATAATTTGCCCTTAACAAATCCATGCTGGCTCTTCTTTATTAGTCCATGCTCGCCCAAATGGCTGTTAATTTTCTCCCGGATTATTGTTTCTAAAAGCTTCCCCACCACTGATGTTAAACTGACTGGTCTGTAATTGCCAGCTTTATCCTTCTCCCCTTTTTTGAACATCTGCAACCCTCCAGTCCTCTGGCACTACCCCTGTATCTAAGAAGGATTGGAAGATTGTGGCCAGCACCTTTGCAATTTCTACCCTTATTTCCCTCAGCAACCTAAGATGCATCCCATCCGGACTGGGTGACTTATCCACTTTAAGTACTGTCAGCCTGTCTAGTACCTCCTCTTTATCTAATTTTATCTCATCCAGTATCCCGGCAACCTCCTCATTTACCGTAGCTTTGGCAAAGTCCTCTTCCTTGGTAAACACTGCTGTAAAGTACTCATTTAATACCTCAGCCATGCTTTCTGCCTCCACTGATAGATCCCCATTTTGGTATATATGAATTATATGTTGTGTAGTGTTCATTACTAAAACACACCTGTCTGAAAAATATATTCCATAAACTGATACCAGGCCAGCTTGTTTGTAATGCATCTACTTTTAATGTATTTTCCTATTTAACCAATTTTGCACTCAATGGCATTAAGATATTGCCTGACCAAATTATGGATAGAGGAACTGCTCCCAGTCCTCTACCACTCTATAATATGCCATTGCAAGTTGTGAGAGAATGTCTCATTGTTATCTTACTCTTTATTTTCTGCCTTCCTCTGTGAGGAAGTGCCCAACCTCTGCCAATGGTCTTCTCCTCATGACTTACCAGAGATTATGAGCTCGAAGTATGTGAACTCACACTCTTCCACTGCATAGCCTAGGGATATCTTGCACTATCGCAGCATGATTTCCTGTTGTAGTCATAAAACAACTTGGCTGAGAAATTGAATATGGCCTGAAAATGGGCGGTGTCATGGTCCAGCTGTTAAGCTGTGCCGGGTCAAACTGGTCTAGGTAGCATGAAAAATTTGTGCTCAGTCCTCATTGACATGATTATAGTGCTGATCTCAGCACTAAAATCACTGCTCATTGGCTTACCGCTCAATAGGTAGGCCAATATCGGGTGCAGTCTAAATCCATCTTTGGCCTAGGCTTTATCCAGTACTTAAAGGGGAGGTGCATTGTTGCAAAAGCACCTCATTGTGGAGGAATTCCTGGAGTGTTTATGGGATGGTTTCCTGGACCAATATGTCGAGGAACCAACCAGAGATCAGGCCATCTTAGACTGGGTATTATGTAATGAGAAAGGATTAATTAGCAATCTTGTTGTACGAGGCCCCTTGGGTCGGAGCGATCATAATATGATTGAATTCTTCATTAAGATGGAGAATGAAGTAGTTGATTCAGAGACTAGGGTCCTGAATTTAAATAAAGGAAACTACGATGGTCTGAGGCACGAATTGGGTAGGATTGATTGGGGAATGGCACTCAAAGGGTTAACGGTGGATAGGCAATGGCAAACATTCAAAGACTGCATGGATGAACTACAGAATTTGTTCATCCCAGTTTGGCATAAAAATAAAACAAAAAA
Source organism: Somniosus microcephalus (assembly GCF_052327205.1). Classification (NCBI taxonomy): domain Eukaryota; kingdom Metazoa; phylum Chordata; class Chondrichthyes; order Squaliformes; family Somniosidae; genus Somniosus; species Somniosus microcephalus. Next base: position 299,020,797 of record NC_140989.1, on the reverse strand, counting down.
GGTGACTCAACCGTGGCTAACGAGGGAAATTAGGGATAGCATAAGATCCAAGGAGAGGACATATAAATTGGCCAAAAAAAGCAGTAATCCAGAGGATTGGGAGCAGTTTAGGATTCAACAAAGGAGGACAAAGGGATTAATTAAGAAAGGGAAAATAGAATATGAGAGTAAGCTTTCAGGGAACATAAAAACTGACTGTAAAAGCTTTTTATAGATATGTGAAGAGAAAAAGATTGGTGAAGTCAAGCGTAGGTCCCTTGCAGTCAGAATCAGGGGAATTTATAATAGGGAACAAAGAAATTGCAGACCAATTAAATACATATTTTGTTTCTGTCTTCACAAAGGAGGACACAAATAACCTCCCGGAAATGTCGGGGAACATAGGGTCTGATGAAAGGGAGGAACTGAAAGAAATCAGTATTTGTAGCGAAATGGTGTTAGGGAAATTGATGGGATTGAAGGCCGATAAATCCCCAGGGCCTGATAATCTACATCCTAGGGTACTTAAGGAAGTGGCCCTAGAAATAGTAGATGCATTGCTGATCATCTTCCAACATTCAATGGAATCTGGAACAGTACCCATGGATTGGAGGGTAGCTAATGTTACCCCACTATTCAAAAAAGGTGGTAGAGAGAAAACGGGGAATTACAGACTGACATTGGTAGTGGGGAAAATGTTGAGTCCATTATAAAAGATGTAATAGCAGAGCACTTGGAAAACAGTGACAGGATCGGACAAAGTCAACATGGATTTACAAAAGGTAAATCGTGCTTGACTAATCTACTGGAATTTTTTGAGGATGTAACTAGTAAAATAGATAAGGGAGAACCAGTGGATGTGGTGCATTTGGACTTTCAGAAAGCTTTCGATAAGGTCCCACATTAGAGATTACCGTGTAAAGTTAAGGCACATGGGATTGGGGGCAAGGTGTTGACTTGGATAGAGAACTGGTTGGCAGATAGAAAGCAAAGAGTTGGAATAAACGGGTCTTTTTCCGAGTGGCAGGCAGTGACTAGTGGGGTACCGCAGGGATCGGTCCTTGGACCCCAGCTATTCACAATATATATTAATGATCTAGACAAGGGAACTAGATGTAATATCTCCAAATTTGCAGACGACACAAAGCTGGGTGGGCGTGTGTGCTGTGAGGAGGATGCCGAGAAACTACAGGATGATTTGGACAGGTTGGGTGATTGGGCAGATGCATGGCAGATGCAATATAACGTAGATAAATGTGAGGTTTTCCACTTTGGTGTCAAAAACAGGAAGGCAGATTATTATCTGAATGGCAATAGATTGGGAGAAGGGGAAGTGCAACGAGACCTGGGTATCTTTGTGCACCAGTCGCTGAAGGTAAGCATGCAGTTGCAGCAGGCGGTTAAGAAGGCAAATGGTATGTTGGCCTTCATAGTGAGAGGGTTTGAGTACAAGAACAAGGATGTCTTGCTGCAGTTGTACAGGGCCTTGGTGAGACCACATCTTGAGTATTGTGTGCAGTTTTGGTCTCCTTATCTGAGAAAGGATATTCTTGCCATGGAAGGAGTTCAGCGAAGATTCACCAGGCTGATACCTGGGATGGCAGGAATGATGTATGAGGAGAGATTGGGTCGATTGGGCTTGTACTCGCTGGAGTTTAGAAGAATGAGAGGGGATCTCATTGAAACTTATAAAATTCTGGCAGGACTGGACAGAGTAGATGCAGGGAGGATGTTCCCGATGGTCGGGGAATCCAGAACCCGGGGTCACAGTCTAAGGATAAGGGGTAGGCCTTTTAGGACAGAAATGAGGAGGAATTTCTTCACCCAGAGAGTGGTGAACCTGTGGAATTCTCTACCACAGAAAGCAGTAGAGGCCAATTCATTAAATATATTCAAGAAGGAGTTGGATATATTTCTTAAGGCTAAAGGGATCAAGTGGTATGGGGAGAAAGCAGGGACCGGGTACTGAACTTGGATGATCAGCCATGATCGCATTGAATGGCGGAGCAGGCTAGAGGGGCCAAATGGCCTACTGCTGCTTCTATCTTCTATGTTTCTATGTTTCTATTGTCATTCCACTCAGAACTCCACTTGGAAACACAACCAACTACAAAGAGATCGCTGAGCCTCAATACAGGGAGAGAGCAAGACAATTTTCAGATACAGCCCTGGAGGCACTGGTGGTGACCGTGGAAAGGAGATGGGCTGTCCTCTTCCCACAAGCAGCAGCAGCGGCGGCGGCAGTGCGGACCTGGGAGGAGCGGCAAGGCAGCGGCGGCAATATAAAGAGAGCCCGAGGCGCAGCTAGGCCCCACAGCAGCAGCAGCGGCGGCAGCAGTGCAGACCTGGGAGGAGCGGTGAGGCGGCGGCGGTGTCATGAATCTTATTATTCATGAAGAAATGACTCATGAAATAACACTGGGCGGCCAGCTGGTGGCGCCGTCCAAGCAGTATAAATACTCGGGCGTGGGCCCAGCTTGCCCAGGACGTTTTTGTAACCAGGAATTAGTGATGTAAGTAGAATCTCATAGTTGTGAAACAGTTGATTAAAGCCTTGTTTTATACTCAACCAAGTGCTTAGTAAGTTTTCTTACGCCAATTTAATCAACTGAATATCGGCTCCATGCTCTGAGTGATTTCGGGAACAGCCAGCTACGACTTCAACTGTAGAAGGGAACTCCGACATAGTAATCAATCCATCATGGACAAACTACTCAGACCCGCCCGTCTTGACTTGGACCCGAATTCACCTACAACTGCTAAGGTATGGAAACACTGGTAACGTACCTTCAGCAACTTCCTCAGGGTGTGTGGTGAAAATGTTCCTGATAAATTAGAGATACTTGCCAATTATGTGTCTCCTCATGTGTTTAACTATATCGAAGACTGTGTGGACTATGACTCCGCTATCCTAATATTACAGCGACTATATGTTAAGGCCCCAAACGAAATTTTTGCTCAGCATCTACTGACCACAACTCGACAACAACCCGGGGAATCACTTGACAAATTCCTTCAAAAGCTTTGCAGGCTCAGCAAGGATTGTAATCTTAAAGCTGTCACAGCTGCGCAGTACCAGGAGGAGTTAATTTGTGATTCCTTTATTAATGGGATTGTGTCTCCCTTCATATGCCAGCGTCGGTTGGAGAATAAAACCCTCGAGTTACAGGCTGCCTATGACCAGGCATGTTCTCTGGACTTAGCAAAGAGGACTGCAGATACCAATCTTATACCACATGCACGGGCTGCTGCTATCACTTTTAGTGACTCCTTCGATAGGCCTCGGGCGGAAGCCCTCACTGATGATGACTCTAACCTAGTTGATGACAACCCTACCCTAGAAGCCTTCACTGATGACAACCCTGCCCTAGCGGCATCTTGGCAATCTGGAAGGATGTGTTTCTTCTGTAGAGGTGCATTCCACTATAGGAAATTTTATCCTGCTCGTAACGCAACCTGCAATCATTGTAATAAGAAAGGTCACTTTTCTAAGGTATGCCAGTCAAGAGCCTCTGTTCGTAAGAAAGGCCACTTTTCTAAGGTATACCGGTCGAGAGTCCCTGTTAGTTTTGCAGCTACTATCTATAAAACTGTTCCTCCCCCAAGAACCACTACTAAGGTCACAGCTGTCAAGGGTAAAACTGCTCCTCCTCCCATCACAGCTGTTTTTACCCAAAGTCTGCCCCATGCAGCCACGAAGGTTTCAGTAAATGGACACATTTTGAGTGCACTAATCGACTCATGCAGCTCTGACAGCTTCATTAGTGAGTGGGCTGTCAGTAAGTTAAAACTGTGTATTTACCCCTCGGACAAGGAAATTGCAATGGCTCTGACGACACTGACCACCAACTCTTATGGCTTTTGTCTTGTCGACCTTATTCTCAATGGCCGCACTTATTCCTCCACCCAGCTTGGGGTGCTCGAAAACTGATGCAGTGATGTGCTCCTGGGACAGGATTTCCAGAAACAACACAAAAGACTCACTTTTGAGTTTGGAGGGTCAAAACCGGAGCTTACTATTTCCAAAGTACCATTAAAGGACTCTGACAAAAAGTATACGGCCTTTGAGGCCAATAGTCAGCTTTACCAGCTTTGTCGCTTTCCATTTGGGGTCACCAATGGGGTGGTCGTCTTTCAATGGGCAATGGATAGCCTCGTCAAACAGGAGAACTTAATGGACACTTTTCCATATCTGGATAATATCACCATTGCTGGTCATGACCAGAGGGAGCATGATGCCAACCTCCAAAATTTTTTTGATGTTCTCTGTCGTCACAACTTAACCTTAAACGAGTCCAAATCTGTGAAATCAGTACCATCAGTCAACATCCTTGGCTACTGGGTAGGCAATGGTGTCATCAAACCGAATCTGGAGCGACTTCGTCTGCTTCAGGAGCTCCCTCCCTCTACGAATCTCGGCTCTCTTCATCGGGCACTCGGCATGTTCGCCTATAATGTGAAGTGGATACCCCACTTCTCCGACAAGATCCAGGCCCTGCTTCACGCGAAGTCATTTCCGTTGAAGACAATGGCTATTTCAGCTTTTAACCTCCTCAAGCGACAACTGGAAAAAGCCACGCTTCGTTCCATCGATGAAAATCTTCCTTTCGTGGTCGAGTGCGATGCATCGGAGGTGGCGATCTCGGTTACCTTGAATCAAGGTGGTCGACCCGTTGCATTTCTGTCCAGAACTTTGCAGGGTAGCGAGCTCCATTATCCTCCTGTCGAGAAGGAGGCTACAGCTATCATCGAAGCAGTACGTAAATGGAGTCATTTTCTCACACGTCACCATTTCATGCTTATAACCGATCAGCGCTTCAGATCAAGAATAACAAAATACAACTCTGGAGGATGGAATTGTCCGCCTTTGGTTACACCATACAGTATCGACCCGGCAAAGAGAATGTAGCCCCGGATACCCTCACGCATGCATTCTGCTTTTCTATGTCAACTTCGACTCTTGCAGATCTTCATACTGACTTATGCCATCCTGGCGTTACCCGTATGTTGCACTTTGTGCGATCTAAAAATCTCCCATTTTCTACGGAAGATGTGAAAAGAACATACACCACCTGTAGAATTTGTGCGGAATTAAAACCACAATTCTTCCGTCCATCGGATGGCTCGCTTATACACGCTATACAGCCTATGAAGCGACTCAGCATTGACTTTAAAGGGCCATTGCCTTCCTCAACGCGAAACACCTACTTACTTACTATGGTGGATGAACATTCACGCTTTCCCTTTGCTTTCCTCTGTCCCAATATGCTTACTTCCACAGTGAACAAATGCCTCGATCAAGTCTTTTCCCTTTGCGGTACAGCCATTTTCATCCACTCTGATCGGGGGCCCTCCTTCATGTCAAGTGAACTCAAAAATGATCTTTCCCAACGGGGAATCGCCACAAGTAAAACGACACCATATCATCCCATCAGTAACGGACAGGTTGAGAGATACAACGCTATCATTTGGAACGCTGTTCGTCTTGCACTGAGGTCACGCAACCTACCAGACCAGCAGTGGGAAACTTTGCTCCCTGACGTGTTGCATTCCATCAGGTCTCTTCTTTCTACGTCCACCAATGTCACTCCTCACGAGCGATTCTTCAGGTTCCAGCGTCACTCCACTCATGGGACATCCCTACCATCATGGTTGGCAGCTCCCGGCCCCGTGCTGCTCCGAAGATTCGTCCGATCTTCCAAAAACGATCCCGTCGTCGACGAGGTGGAACTAACAGACGTTAATCCCACATACGCACACATGAGGTACCTTGATGGCCGGGAGTCCACCGTTTCACTCCGAGATCTGTCTCCCTGTCCAACTGGTCCCACGGACCTGACTGATAGAGGGACCCATAGTAATGATGCCGACACTCTGTGCCCCTTTGAGGATGACGCCCTACCTGGGACATCAAGGGATCTGCCGACTACTCCACCAGATCAACTCAGGGAGCCGAGTGCTCCCTACGGGATGGCCACACGAAGCCAGGACGCCGGTCAATCCCCGGCTACCAAACAAGATGAAGCCAGCTCTGCACCTGTTGGGACGCGAACCCGCAGTCACGATCTCCCCAGTCTCCCTCAGGTCGATCAAGGAGACACGGGCCCTGTCGATCTACCAATATGGACCAAGTGACCCAGGGACCAGGACACGGTCCGAGGAGACGTGCCTTCCAGCCACAAACAGAGATCTAAAAGACTGCGGCTATTCGTGGTCCACCTAATCCGCTAGACGGAAGTCGTCGGACTTCCAAATCTTTCAAGCGGGAAGAATGTCATGAATCGTATCATTCATGAAGAAATGACTCATGAAATAACACTGGGCAGCCAGCTGGTGGCGCTGTCCAAGGATTATAAATACTCAGGCATGGGCCCAGCTTGCCCATGATGTTTTTGTAACCAGGGACTAGTGATGTAACTAGAATCTCATGGTTGTGAAACAGTTGATTAAAGCCTTGCTTTATACTCAACCAAGTGCTTAGTGAGTTTTCTTACGTCAGGCGGCGATATAAAGAGAGCCCGAGGCGTAGGTAGGCCCCACAGCAGCATCAGCGGCGGCGGCAGTGCAGACCTGGGAGGAGCGGCGAGGCGGCGGCGGCGATACCAACTCAGCACCGGCAGAATTTTCAAAGAGTGATGTCAGAAGTCAAAAATGACGTTGGCACAAGGGGAGGGAGCTGATTGAGGCCAGTGTCAGGAGTGGAGAGAGCGGCGGTACAAGGTTTACCAATCTCACAGACCGGCGGCAGCGTTCTGGAGCCACGTCACGATTCAAAAAGTGACGTGGGCAAGAGGAAGCAGCTGATTGGGTGAGTACGGCCAGGTGAGTATTTATACTAATCTATAGTTTGACAGTTAAGATTAATAGTTTATAAAATTTAGAAGGTCTTAATTTTTGTGGTTATAGTTTCTAAGGTCCCTGTTATGTATCGGGGAGTGCTAGTAACCAAGGGCCCTTGAGTATATCATTTAATTGTAGTGTAATTAGTGGTTTTGATTTGATTTAAATTAATTTAAATTAATTAAAGGGTAAGTCATGGCAGGACAGCTCGGCCCTGTGGCATGCTCCTCCTGCGCTATGTGGGAATTCAGGGACACTTCCTGTGTACCTGATGACCATGTGGGTGGGAGGTGTATCCAGCTGCAGCTACTGACAGACCACATTGCGGCACTGGAGCTGCGAATGGATACATACTGGAGTATTTGCGATGCTGAGGACATCGTGGATAGCACGTTTAGGGAGTTGGTCACACCACAGGTAAAGGCTGCACAGGCAGGAAGGGAATGGGTGACCACCAGGCAGAGTAGTAGGCGCAGGCAGGTAGTGCAGGGGTCCCCTGTGGCCATACCCCTCTCAAACAGATATACCAATTTGGATATTGTTGAGGGAAATGGCTTATCGGGGGAAGGCAGCAGCAGCCAACTTCCTGGCACCGTGGGTGATTCTGCTGCACAGGATGGGAGGAAAAAGAGCGGGAGAGCTATAGTGATAGGGGATTCTATTGAAAGGGGAATAGATAGGCGTTTCTGTGGCCGCAAACGAGACTCCAGGATGGTATGTTGCGTCCCTGGTGCAAGGGTCAAGGATGTCTCAGAGCGGCTGCAGGGCATTCTGGAAGGGGAGGGTGAACAGCCAGTTGTCGTGGTGCATATAGGTACCAACAATATAGGTAAAAACCGGGATGAGGTCCTAAAAGCTGAATATAGGGAGTTAGGAGGTAAATTAAAAAATAGGACCTCAAAGGTAGTAATCACAGGATTGCTACCAGTGCCACATGCTAGTCAGAGTAGAAATAGAAGAATATTTCAGATGAATACGTGGCTAGTGGAATGGTGCAAGGGGGAGGGATTCAAATTCCTGGGACATTGGAACCGGTTCTGGGGGAGGTGGGACCAGTACAAACTGGACGGTTTGCACCTGCGCAGGACCGGGACCGATGTCCAAGGGGGAGTGTTTGCTAGTGCTGTTGGGGAGGGTTTAAACTAAAATGGCAGGGGGTTGGGAACCTGTGCAGGGAGACAGAGGAAAGGGAAGCAAGGATAGAAGCAAAAGACAGGAAGGAGAAAAGCAAAAGTGGCAGTCAGAGAAATCAAGGGTTTAAATCAAACACAGTAAATAATAATTCTAAAAGGGCTGAGTGTTATAAAAAAAACAAGCTTGAAGGCTTTGTGACTTAATGCGAGGAGCATTCGTAATTAGGTGGATGAATTAGCTGCACAAATAGATGTAAATGGATATGATATAATTGGGATTACGGAGACATGGTTCCAGGGTGACCAAGGCTGGGAATTCAACTTCCAGGGGTATTCAATATTCAGGAAAGACAGGAAAAAAGGAAAAGGAGGTGGGGTAGCATTGCTGTTTAAGAGGAGATTAACACAATAGTAAGGAAGCTGTTTCATCAATGACCTTCCCTCCATCATAAGGTCAGAAGTGGGGATGTTCGGTGATGATTGCACACTGTTCAGCACCATTCGAGACTCGTCAGATACTGACGCAGTCCGTGTCCATATGCAGCAAGACCTGGACAACATTCAGACTTGGGCTGACAAGTGGCAAGTAACATTCACACCACACAAGTGCCAGGCAATGACCATCTCCAACAAGCGAGATTCTAACCATCTCCCCTTGACATTCAATGGCATTACCATCGCTGAATCCCCCACTATCAACATCCTGGGGGTTACTATTGATCAGAAACTGAATTGGACCAGCCATATAAATACTGTGGCTACAAGAGCAGGCCAGAGGCTGGGAATTCTGTGGCGAGTTTCTCACCTCCTGACTCCCCAAAGCCTTTCCACCATCTACAAGGCACAAGTCAGGAGTGTGATGGAATACTCTCCACTTGCCTGGATGAGTGCTGCTCCAACAACACTCAAGAAGCTCGACACCATTCAGGATAAAGCAGCCCGCTTGATTGGCACTCCATCCACCACCTTCAACATTCACTCCCTCCACCACTGGCGCACTGTGGCTGCAGTGTGTACCATCTACAAGATGCACTGCAGCAACTCGCCAAAGCTCCTTCAACAGCACCTTCCAAACCCGCGACCTCTACCACTTAGAAGGACAAGGGCAGCAGACGCATGGGAACATCACCACCTACAAGTTCCCCTCCAAGCCACACACCATCCTGACTTGGACCTGTATCGCCGTTCCTTCACTGTTGCTGGGCCAAAATCCTGGAACTCCCTTCCTAACAGCATTGTGGGTGTACCTACACCATATGGACTGCAGCGGTTCAAGAAGGTGGTTCACCACCATCTTCTCAAGGGCAATTAGGGATGGGCACTAAATGCAGGCCTAGCCAGCGATGCCCACATCCCATCAAAGAATTAAAAAAAAATTATCTCTGATGATGTAGAATCTGTATGGGTAGAGCTGAGAAATATCAAGGGGCAGAAAACATTAGTGGGAGTTGTATACAGACCCCCAAACAGTAATGCTGAGGTTGGGGATGGCATTAATTGGGAAATTAGAGATGCATGCAATAAGGGCACATGGGTGACTTTAATCTACATATAGATTGGGCTAACCAAATTAGTAACAATACTGTGGAGGAGGGATTCCTGGAGTGTATACGGGATGGTTTCCTGGACCAATATGTCGAGGAACCAACTAGAGATCAGGCCATCTTAGACTGGGTATTATGTAATGAGAAAGGATTAATTAACAATCTTGCTGTGCGAGGCCCCTTGGGGAGGAGTGATCATAATATGATAAAATTCTTCATTAAGATGGAGAGTGAAGTATTTGACTCAGAGACTAGGGTCCTGAATTTAAATAAAGGAAACTACAATGGTATGAGGCGTGAGTTGGCTAAGATGGATTGGGGAACGTTACTTAAAGGGTTGACGGTGGATAGGCAATGGCAAACATTTAAAGATTGCATGGATGAACTACAGAATTTGTTCATCCCTGTTTGGCATAAAAATAAAGCAAAGAAGGTGGCTCAACCGTGGCTAACAAGGGAAATTAGGGATAGCATAAGATCCAAGGAGAGGACATATAAATTGGCCAGAAAAAGCAGCAAACCTGAGGATTGGGAGCAGTTTAGGATTCAGCAAAGGAGGACAAAGGGATTAATTAAGAGGGGGAACATAAAAACTGACTGTAAAAGCTTCTATAGATATGTGAAGAGAAAAAGACTGGTGAAGTCAAGCGTAGGTCCCTTGCAGTCAGAATCAGGGGAATTTATAATGGGGAACAAAGAAATGGCAGACCAATTAAATACATGCTTTGGCTCTGTCTTCACAAAGGAGGACACAAATAACCTCCCAGCAATGTCGGGGCACATAGGGTCTAATGAGTGGGAGGAACTGAATGAAATCAGTATTTGTAGGGAAATGGTGTTAGGGAAATTGACGGGATTGAAGGCCAATAAATCCCCAGAGCCTGCTAATCTACATCCTAGGGTACTTACGGAAGTGTCCCTAGAAATAGTAGATGCATTGCTTGTCATCTTCCAAAATTCTATAGACTCTGGGACAGTTCCCATGGATTGGAGGGTAGCTACTATAACCCCACAATTCAAAAAAGGTGGTAGAGAGAAAACGGGGAATTATAGACCGGTAAGCCTGATATCGGTAGTGGGGAAAATGTTGAGTCCATTATAAAAGATGTAATAGCAGAGCACTTGGAAAACAGTGACAGGATCGGACAAAGTTAACATGGATTTACAAAAGGTAAATCATGCTTGACTAATCTACTGGAATTTTTTGAGGATGTAACTGGTAGAACAGATAAGGGAGAACCAGTGGATGTGGTGTATTTGGACTTTCAGAAGGCTTTTGATAAAGTCTCACATAAGAGATTAGCGTGTAAACTTAAAGCACATGGGATTGGGGGTAAGGTACTAACTTGGATAGATAACTGGTTGGCAGACAGGAAGCAAAGAGTTGGAATAAACAGATCTTTTTCCGAGTGGCAGGCAGTGACTAGTGGGGTACCGCAGGGATCGGTGCTGGGACCCCAGCTATTCACAATATATATATTAATGATCTAGACGAGGGAACTAGATGTAATATCTCCAAGTTTGCAGATGACACAAAGCTGGGTGAGCATGTGTGCTATGAGGAGGATTCCGAGAAACTCCAGTATGATTTGGACAGGTTGGGTGATTGGGCAGATGCATGGCAGATGCAGTATAATGTGGATAAATGCGAGGTTATCCACTTTGGTGGCAAAAACAGGAAGGCAGTGTTATAAATCTCATCATCATCAAGAAACTACTCATGAAATAACGCTGGACGGCCAGCTGGTGGCACCGTCGAAGGAGTATAAATACTCGGGCGTGGGCCCAGCTTGCCAGGGACATTTTGTAAGACAAGGAACTAGTGAAGTACAACTAGACCGCCATGTTCTGAAACAAGTTGATTAAAGCCTTGCTTTATGCTAGAACCAAGTGCGTAGTGAGTTTTATTACGTCAATTTAATCAACTTGATATCGACTCCACGCTTTGGGTGATTTGGGAACAGCCAGCTACAACTCAAACCATAGAAGGGAACTCAGACAAGTAATCGATCCATCATGGAGAAACTACTCAGACCCGCCCGTCTCAACCTGGACCCGAATTCACTTACAGCTGCTAAGGTATGGAAACACTGATATCGTACCTTTAGCAACTTCCTTGAGGAGTGTGGTGAGAATGTTCCTAACAAGTTACGAATGCTTGCTAATTATGTATCCCCTCATGTGTTTGATTATATCGAAGACTGTGTAGACTATGATGCCGCTATGCAAATACTACAGCAGCTATATGTCAAGTCCCCAAAATAAATTTTTGCTCAGCATCTACTGGCCACAACTCGACAACAACCCGGGGAATCACTTGATGAATTCCTTCAGAAACTTCACAGACTCAGCAAGGATTGTAATCTTAAAGCTGTTACAGCTGAGCAGTACCAGGAGGAGTTAATTTGTGATTTCTTTATTAATGGGATTGCATCTCCCTTCATACGTCAGCGTCTGTTGGAGAATAAAACCCTCAAGTTACAGGCTGCCTATGACCAGGCATGTTCTCTGGACTTAGCAAAGAGGAATGCAGACACCTATCTTTCACCACGTGCAGGGGTTGCTGCTATCACTTTTAGTGACTCCTTCGATAGGCCTCTGGCGGAAGCCCTCACGGATGATGACTCCAACCTGGCTGATGACAACCCTACATAGAAACCTATACTGATGACAACCCCGCCCTAGCAGCGTCTTGGCAATCTGGAAGGAAGTGTTTCTCCTGTGGAGGTGCGTTCCATTATAGGAAATTTTGTCCTGCTCGTAACGCAACCTGCAATCATTGCAGCAAGAAAGGTCACTTTTCTAAGGTATGCCAGTCAACAGCCGCTGTTATTAAGAAAGGCCACATTTCTAAGGTATACCGGTCGAGAGCTCCTGTTAGTTTTGCAGCTACTATCTATAAAACTGCTCCTCCCCCAAGAGCCACTACTAAGGTTACAGCTGCAATCTATAAAATTGCTCCTCCCCCAAGAACCACTACTAAGGCTACAGCTGTCAAGGGTAAAACTGCCCCTCCTCCCATCACAGCTGTTTTTCCCCAAAGTCTGTCCCATGCAGCCACGAAGGTTTCGGTAAATGGACACATTTTGAGTGCACTAATCGATTCATGCAGCTCTGACAGCTTCATTAGTGAGCAGGCTGTCAGTAAGTTAAAACTGTGTATTTACCCCTCGGACAGGGAATTTGCAATGGCTGTGACGACACTCACCACCAATTCTTCCGGCTTTTGTCTTGTCGACCTTATTCTCAATGGCCGCACTTATTTCTCCACCCGGCTCAGGGTGCTCAAGAACCTATGCAGTGATGTGCTCCTGGGACAGGATTTCCAGAAACAACACAAAAGACTCACTTTCGAGTTTGGAGGGTCAAAGCCGGCGCTTACTATTTCCAAAGTACCGTTTTGTGCACTTTCGGTGGCTTCGCTCGACGAGCCCTCCTTGTTTGCCAATCTTTCCCCCCGATGTAAGCCCATAGTCACTAAATCACGACGTTTCAGCCAAGATGATCGATCCTTTATTGAGGCAGAAATCTCTCGCCTTCTAGCTGACGGTATCATTGAGCCATATTCATCTTCCTGGCGGGCTCAAGTCATCATTGTCAAAAATTCTCTGAAGCAACACAAGAAACGTCTTTGCATCGATTACTCGCAAACTATTAACCAGTATACCGACCTGGATGCCTACCCACTACCACGATGACATGGTCAATAACCTTGCTAACGACAAGGTATTTTCAACCTTTGATTTAAAGAGCGCATATCATCAAGTGCCATTAAAGGACACTGACAAAAAGTACACGGCCTTTGAGGCCAATGGTCGGCTTTACCAGTTTTGTCGCCTTCCATTTGGGGTTACCAATGGGGTGGCTGTCTTTCAACGGGCAATGGGTAGCCTAGTCAAACAGGAAAACTTAACTGACACTTTTTCATATCTGGATAATATTACCATTGCTGGTCATGACCAGAAGGAGCATGATGCCAACCTCCAGATATATTTCTTAAGGCTAAAGGGATCAAGGGATATGGGGAGAAAGCAGGGACAGGGTACCGAATTTGGATAATTAGCCATGAACTCATTAAATGGCGGAGCAGGCTCGAGGGGCCGAATGGCCTACTCCTGCTCCTATCTTCTATATTTCTATGTAAGCCGGCAGGAAGCCATCAGCCCATATGTCCAGAAGTCTGTGGCGGGAGATGTCCGATTATGTGATGGCCACCAGTGTGGTCCCCAGGCCGTCCATCCAATGCTGCAAAATGTTTAATGGCATCACATGACAGGTCAAGGTGAGTGAAGGTTTCAGCAAATGCCATATCCCACTATCTACACCACAAGCCTCTCACACTGCTCAATGCACCACACCCTGATCACTCACCTACCAACAATCTATATCTGTCATCACTCATACCTCACAATCATGGCTTCACTTCACTTTCACAACCTTACCACTGCTGCAACACTCACACCCATATCTCACACCTTGCTTAGACTGACAGCTATTCAACTATGTCAGGCACATCACCCAATCACATTGCACCACACTCACTGACACACTTCCCTTTCTCTTGCAGGCCAAGTTTGCGCATAATTGCTTGGAGCAGCGGCAGACAGGCAGAGGCAAGCCGTTATACAGGCCTTGAGCCAATTGGAGGAGAGAGTGCTCGACATCATTGGAGGGGAAGTCACCAAAGCCATGGCAATGGGCGAAGTTGAAGCCCTTGGGGACAACAACGGTACTCTCATTCCTAATCCTTCTTCTCACATCCCACTTCCCCCATCCCACAAACTCTTCTCACTTTCAAGCTATTCATGCTGTATGCATGCATATCTTGCTTCCCCCCACTTCCCCTCACCATAACCTGACTCTTGTGCCTTTCTGGTTTCAGATAACCAAGACCTAGAAGCAGCAGAACCTGTCCCCGAGGCGATGGAGGAGAGCGAAGGGGGAGAAGAAGACACAGCGTCACTGCATCTGTCACTCGCAGACATCAGCTCAGAAACTGGCACTGCGCAGAATTTAGAAGGTAGTATAGATACGGAATCTGCACAGGGTGAGGCACCAGGCAAGAGTGGGCTGCAGCAATGCCAAGGGGAAAGGATAGCTCAGGGGCCAGCTCCCCGGAGGGTGAGTTCTGTTGCACATGACTCAGATGAGGATCTCGATGGTGTGGTCTTCAGAGGAAGGGTGATGGGCATGCACATCGAATTGCTAGGTGCCATGGCAAGCCTGCCAGAGAGCCTCTTGGCAATGTCAAGGAGCATGGAGAAGTCCGCCTCCAACATTGGCTGGAGCTTTGCGCAGAGCTTGGAGCCCATGATTTCCAGGTTGAAAATGATGGAAAACTCCAGGAGAGACTGTGTCGACCCAGACATGATGCTGCATGTGACAGGTAATGTCATGGCTGCCATTGCAGCACAGGCAGAAGTGACCCAATGCCTTAGTGCTGCAGCGGAAGTGCAGACCACGGTCCTGCAGTCTCAGCTTGCTGCCACCCAAGATCAGACTACTCTCATGCAGTCTCAGCTTGCTGCCACCCAAGCTCAGACTGCTGCCATCGTGGCTGGGTTTACCAGTGTCAAACAGGGCTTGTCACAGCAGGCCAGCTATCTGTCCTCCACCAGCTTGCTAGCAATGCTGAGGCACGGCCCCAAGGAGAGGCAGTGGGTCAGTGGAGCAGGACCCTGCTGTCCCCTCTCAGGATAACAGCTTTCCTGTTCCCACCACTGCCACTCCACCATTGCCCTTGTTGCTGCCTGTCATCTAGCCAGCCCAGACTGCTGCCGCCCATGCCGAGGTGGTGCAGTCTACAGCCGGGCCTTCCAGGCCCAGAGCTGCTCGAGGTCACCCTGCAAGGTCATCTATAGTCTCTCCCATGGAAACTCAACAGCCTTCCAACAGCCATTCTACAGCCACTGGGGAGCACTTCGTAGGAGCACTGGAGCAGGAAAGGGCACCCGAACGACAGGTACTAAGGGATTGCACATGGGTGATTAGTTGATATAGTACATGTTAATTGATTCTTGATAAATTTAATAATTTTGTTTGGAATCTTTGTTTTGTGGTGGCTATAATTTCAGCTCTGTTGCCAGGAGGATGCTGTGATATTCCGTAACAGATGGATTCTGTGATGGGGATGTGGTTGATGAGGATGTGGTGAGCAATGGGGATCTGGGGTTTCTTTCACTGGAGTTGGAGTCTGATGAGGTGTTCACTGACAGCCTGTGTCGAATGGGGATTTGCTGCCTGCCTCCTCCCTTCCTACTTGTTCTCCTCTTCTTGCTCCTCGTCCTCTTCCTCTTCCTCCTCCTCCTCTCCCTCTTCCTCTTTCTGAGGTGTTCCTGCAATCCCTGCTGGCAAGGATTCATGATGGCAAAGTTGTGAAACATGCAGCAGACCACCATGAAATGGGACACCCGCCCTGCTGAGTACTGGAGGGCTCCTCCTGAGTAGTCAAGGCAGTGGAACCGTTGCTTCAGCAGCCCAATGGTCTGCTCGATGATGTTCCTGGTGGCAGCATGGCTCTCATTATATGCATGCTGGGCGCGAGTGGTAAGGTTGTGGAGGAGAGTCATTTTTCCAGGTGCAGAGTCATTCAAATTGAAGAAGCGCTGCTGCCCAGTTGAAAATGGCGGCCGCCACAGGACCCACTGGCAGTGGGCAGAAGTACAGCAGCCTTCATTTTTTCCCCCGAATTGGTTGGTTACGGCCTGCGCTAAACCCCCAAATTTTTAGCCCCTTGTCTCTAACTGCAAATAATTTTCCATTAGTACAAGGAATCAAACAAATTACATGATACTAATATCATATTGGCCAATCAGGTACCTAATGGTACCTGTTAGCGCATGTTTACTACCTTTATTGAAGCAAAGTTTTGGTCTCACCCTGGGACCTGCTTGTATGAAAGAATGACTCTTACATCTAATGTTTTCAGCATTTGAAATGACAATTTCCATCTTTAAAATAAATTTGGTTACAGATCTTATAAATATACATGAAAATGCAAAATGAGGTTTATAATTCCATATCGAGTGGACATTTTCCTTTCTGATAATGTATCATTATGCACATAGCAATTGGTAGAATTCATTCAGTTTTTTTTCCCACAACATATGGAGTAAAGCAAAATAGATCTGAAGTTTTCATCTGAATATAGTTTTTGTTATCTGGATTTTACAGACTGAATCTACAAATTCCATAAATGTAATTTTATCTTAAGGCTGCAAGTATCAACTATTGTACTTAGCCGTGACAGTGTGAAGTTAATATCAGAGCTCAAACATATCATTACAATATGTCCTTGTATTCCAATTGAAAGTAGATGTCTGCTCTGCTCTTTCCTTCAGCACATTGTTCATTTTTACACAGATCAGCATTTTTCAGTGCACCTCATTATGTTGAGCTTTCAATAGCTTCTGTGTGTTGCTCATTACTTCAAAAAAGGACTTGCATTCAAATTATCTTTACAGGTAAACATATTTTCTACAATAAAACAAGACTGCCTGCAGTTCTATTCATTTTCTACCAAACTCCTTGTCAATTTAATTCATTCAAAATTATCCCATAAATTCTCTGGGGGAAAGAATCAGCAAGTAGATTATTTTAATAAAATGCAAATTAGGTTTAAAAAAAGGATTATGTAATTACAGAAGTTCAAAAGGAATGTAATTTTAATATATAAATGTTAATATAAGACTGCCTTAAGACCCTAAAAAGAATATTTTGGCTAAAAAACTAACATTTTCCTGAAGAGCATCAATTTACTCACTGTTATTGGAAGCAGCAAGTCAGGAAAATTAGATTAGAGTTGCAGAAGGGAAAAGGCCAACTTGTGAACAAAGATCAATAACAATGACACTGGGACACAAAGAGAATTACATTTTTTGAACTGGATCAATAAGGTCATTAAGGTAAGTCTAGAACTAAGTACTGAGATGAGATTTTGGAGAAAAACAGCCTCTTGATAGTGTTAGATGTTATCTTGTAATCATTTATAGGCACCAAAGCAGCTTTGAAGCATTATGTTGAAACAGTTAGTGATGAGTGCTAAATCCCAAACCAATTGAAATGAGAGTGGTTCAGCTCTGTGCCAAAGTATGTAAATTTTGGCCTTATTTCCATTTGGTTGGGCCTGTACAGCCCACAAACACACTAACTAAATGAACAAAATTGTATCTATCCTCAAAGTCCAATCTTATATAGGGTAAGGACTGTAGACATGGGAGAGAACTTCAACTGCACCATTTCTGTCAATTACACTTTCAGATGCTCTGACTAGATGGACAGAACTTTGCAGCAAAGAATTATGATTAATTGACAAATGTTAATCATTGCATTCATCTTGCTGAGGTTTTGGTATTATTAGTAAAATTGGAAATGATTGGGAGTTGAAAACAGCGATAATTATAACAAGATTAAACGGTGTTCCCCAGATGCTTTGTACTGGGACCTTTGCTGCTCATTATTTTTATTAATAGTCCCGAGGAGGGCATCAAAAGTACTATTATTAAATTTGCGGATGATAGAAAATGTGCACAAAGGCTGGCAACAGGGAGGAAATTAGTAGGTTGCAAGCTGATTTAGATACGTTTAGTGAATAGTCTCATAACTGGCAGACATAATTTCATGTGGCGTGTACTGCGCAATGCAACTCAAGGCATGTCTACACTATGTGTAGGACATATCTTGTGATAATGAGAAGGTCCTATTTATATATAGCAGCGTGTCACTTCCTCAGGATGTCCCAAGTGCTTTACAACCAATGGATGTGCAGATAAACATAGTAGCTAATTTGCGCGCAGCAAGGTCCTAGAAACAGCAAAGGAATGAATTACCAAATGATCTGTTTTTGTGATGCTAGTTGAGGGAGGAATGTTGGCCAGAACACCAGTAGAACTCCCTGCTTTTCTTCAGATAGTGCCATGGGATAATTTACATTAATTTAACAAACAGACATGGCTTCACTTTCAGGTCTCATCTGAAAGACATCACCACTGCCAATGCAAGAGCTAGTACAGAATTGAAGTGCCAGATTATGTGCTCAATTCTGGGAGTGGGGCTTGAACCTATAACCTTCTGGCTCAGAGACAAGTATGCTACCAAATGAGTCAAGCTGTCACCAACTGGAATAGGTTACAGGTGAATACAGTAAGTGTGGGTATGTCATAGTTCTTTAAGAAGGGACTTGACAAGTTTCTGAGGGAGGAAGGTATTATTACTATGGTTATGCATCAGTGGTTATGGCTTAGTTATTTCACCTAGTGATTATATAGAATTAAAACATTACAACACAGGAACAGGCCGTTTTGCCCAATCAGTCTGAGTTGGTGTTTATTTACACATGAGCAGATGTCCTAATCCTGTGCCCACCATGTTCCCATATCCCTTTATCTCCTTTCGTTCAATACCTATCTAACATCCTTTAATGTTGACATGGCCTCTGTTCCAATTAGTAATTCTGCTAATGCATTCCACAGTGTCACAATCTTCTGTATATAGAAGTTTCTCTTCTCTCTGTCTTAAATCACTTACATTTAATCTGATAATATCCCCACATTCTCGAAACGTTAACTCTGTTTCTCTCTCCACAGATGCTGCCTGACCTGCTGAGTATTTTCAGCATTTTCTGTTTTTATTTCAGATTTCCAGCATCCGCAGTATGTTGCTTTTGTCCCTACATTCTAGACCCTTCAATGACTGGAAACAGTCTGTCCCATGCCGCCATCATTTTAAACATCTCTAGAAAATCATCCCATAATCTCCTCTGTTCTAATGAAAACAGTCCCAATTTTTCTAGTCTTACTGCATATTTGTAATTCCTCATACCAGGCAGCATCCTAGTGAATCTATATCGTCTCAACATCCTTCCTATATTGTGGAAGCTAAGAATGCACATAGTACTCTAACTATGATCTTATTAAGATTTTATATAGATTCACCATTACATCTCAAATTTTATATTCTATACATCTTGCAATAACACCCAATATTCTATTAGCTTTTTATGGTCTTATCCACTTGAGGTGCTGCTTTTAATGTCTTGTGAACTTGAACCCCCAAATCCTTTTGCACGTCTACATCACGCAACATTCCCTTGTTCAAAGTATAATTATTACTTTTACATTTTTGATCAAAATGTACCACCTCACTTTTAGTGGCATTGAATTCCAACCATTTTTGCAAATTCCACCACC
This sequence comes from Somniosus microcephalus, assembly GCF_052327205.1. Taxonomy (NCBI): domain Eukaryota; kingdom Metazoa; phylum Chordata; class Chondrichthyes; order Squaliformes; family Somniosidae; genus Somniosus; species Somniosus microcephalus. The sequence goes on along the minus strand of NC_140989.1, from coordinate 299,001,114 downwards.
CTATCAATATGTCCTTGCAGATTATTTTGATCCTTAGAATTACTTACTATGCCTCCTATTTCAATACCATCTTCAAATTTGGACATCACTCTCTCTAATGCTATATCCAAATCATTGATGTACATGGCAAACAAAAGCAATCCCAAAACAACAACAACAATAACAACAACTTGTTTTTATATAGCATCTTTAACGTTGTAAAACGTCCCAAGGTGCTGCACAGGAGTATTATAAGATAACAATTTTGACACCGAGCCACATAAGGAGAAATTAGGGCAGGTGACCAAAAGCTTGGTCAAAGAGGTAGGTTTTAAGCAGCGTCTTAAAGGCAGAGAGGTTTAGGCAGGGAATTCCAGAGCTTAGGGCCTAGGCAACAGAAGGCACGGCCACCAATGATTGAGCGATTATAATCAGGGATGTTCAAGAGGGCAGAATTAGAGGAGCGCAGATATCTCAGGGGGTTTTGGGGCTGAAGGAGGTTACAGAGATAGGGAGGGGCGAGGCCATGGAGGGATTTAAAAACAAGGATGAGAATTTTGAAATTGAGGCGCTGCTTAACCGGGAGCCAATGTAGGTCAGCGAGCACAGGGGTGATGGGCGAACGGGACTTGGTGCGAGTTAGGACATGGGCAGCGGAGTTTTGGATGACCTCAAGTTTACGTAAGGTAGAAAGTGGGAGGCCAGTCAGGAGTGCATTGGAATAGTCAAGTCTAGAGGTAACAAAGGCATGGATGAGGGTTTCATCAGCGGATGAGCTGAGACAAGGACGTAGCCGGGCAATGTTACAGAGGTGGAAATAGGCGGTCTTTGTTGTGCTGCGGATATGTGGTTGGAAGCTCATTTCAGGGTCAAATATGACACCAAAGTTGCGAACAGTGTGACTTAGTCTCAGACAGATGTTAGGGAGAGGGATGGAGTCAGTGGCTAGGGAACAGAGTTTGTGGCAGGGACCGAAAACAATGGCTTCGGTCTTCCCAATATTTAATTGGAGAACATTTCTGCTCATCCAGAACTGTATGTCGGAGAAGCAGTCTGACAATTTAGAGACCGTGGAGGGGTCGAGAGAAGAGGTAGAGAGGCAGAGCTGGGTGTCGTCTTTATACATGTGGAAACTGACGCTGTGCTTTCGGATGATGTCGGCAGTAGGCAACATGTCGATGAGAAATAGGAGGGGGCCAAAGATAGATCCTTGGGGCACACCAGAGGTAATGATGCGGGAGCGGGAAGAGAAGAGAAACAAGTAGGACACCCCTGCCCACTTACGAACATAAGAACATAAAAAATAGGAGCAGGAGTAGGCCATTTGGCCCTTCAAGCCTGCTCCGCCATTCAACAACATCATGGCTGATCTTCTCCCTCAACTCCACCTTCTCACACTATCCCCATATCCCTTCATTCCCTTCCTTTCCAAGAATTTATTGACCTCTGTCTTGAATATACTCAACGACTGAGCATCCACAGCTCTCTGGGGTAGAGAATTCGAAAGATTCACAACTCTTTGATTGAAGAAATTTCTCCTCATCTCAGTCTTAAATGGCCTACCCCTTATTCTGAGACTGTGACCCCATATTCAAGATTCCCAGGAACCAATCTGGTGAACCTTCATTGCACTTCCTCTATGGCAAGTATATCCTTCCTTAGGTAAGGAGACCAAAACTGTGCACAATACTCCAGGTGTGGTCTCACCAGGGCCCTATATAATTGCAGTAAGACGTCTTTACTCTTATACTCAAATCCTCTTGTAATAAAGGCCATCATACCATTTGCTTTCCTAATTGCTTGCTGTGCCTACATGTTAACTTTCAGTGATTCGGGTACAAGTACATCCAGGTCCCTCTGAACACCAACATTTCCCAATCTCTCACCATTTAAAAAATACTCTGCTTTTCTATTTTTCCTACCAAAGTGGATAACTTCACATTTCTCCACATTATATTCCATTCACTATGTTCTTGCCCACTCACTTAGCTTGTCTATATCCCCTTGAAGCCTCTTTGCATCCTCCTCACAAATTACATTCCCAACCAGCTTTGTATCATCAGTAAACTTGGATATATTATGGGCTAAAAATTGAGTAGCGCCCCAATTGAGGCGCTAACTTCGCCGGGGCGCTAAAAGTAATGCCCGAGAAAAATTAGCGCCCCCGCGCCGGAAATTGAGTGGTTGCGCCCCAAGAGGGAAGCGGGGCGCTACTGGAAGTTGCGCCACATGCTGTGACACGTTGCGCCACAGCATTGCAGGCCTTCCTCCCCTTCTTAAAGGGGAGGGGCCTTGTGCAGCGCAACCTGGGGCCCAGCTGGGCCCTCGGGGATCGGGAGTGCAGGCAAAAGAGCCCGGCACTCAAATGAAGTGCCGGGCTCTTGGAGCGTAGCCGGCACTCCGCGGGGGGGGGGGTGGTTCAGGAGGCTGGGGACGGGAGCGCAGGCAGGAGCTGGTAGGCGGCCAGCAACAAAAATGGCCGCCCCGCACCTTGCCTTTAATTTGCACCTCCCCAGCCGCAGGTACGCCCCCCTGACCCTGTCAGACATAGTGTCCAGCGGTAAATCAGGGGGCGCTCCCGAAGATCGTGAACGGGGCACTGCCCACACCAATGACGTCATCGCCAGCAGCGCAGTGCTACCGGTTAGCGCCAGCACTAACCTCCCACTGAATTTTGCGGGAGGCGTGGGCAGTGCTGCGCCCGGGCGCTAGTTGGTTTGTGCCCCACTTAGCGGCCTCTTAAGGCACTAATGGGTGGCGCTACCAACTGAATTTTTCCCCCATTACATTTGGTCCCCTCAACCAAATCATTGATATAGATTGTGAATAGCTGAGGCCCAAGCACTGATCCTTGCAATACCCCACTAGTTACAGCCTGCCAACCTGAAAAAGACCCGTTTATTCCTACTCTGTTTTCTGTCCATTAACCAATCTTCAATCCATGCGAGTATATTATCCCCAATCCCATGGGCCCTAATTTTGTTTAATAACCTCTTGCTTGGCACCTTATCGAATGCCTTCTGAAAATCCAAATACACCACTGATACGCTTATCAATTACTCCATAAAAGACGATGAATCAGGAAGGTGATGAAAAGGCTTTTATTAACTAGAGAACAGAGCATGCCTCTCGTGGGTGGCTGGTTCCAAGAAGGAAGTGAGTCGGCGAAACCCCCACCTTTATACCTGGTCATGTGGGCGGAGTCAGCTGAGGCATGCCTTGGTACACAGCGCCACCCAGAGGTAACAATATACAATAACAGTGGTTTACCACATTCACCCCTTGTTTAAAATTAAGTCCGGCAGGGTGAAGGGTACTACAAGTTCGTGTAGTTAAGTCTATCAGGAGGCCTTGTCTGATGTCCTGATCGTCGTGGTGGCGGCGGCGGTGTTGCAGCATCCAACGTCGGATCTGGTGTCTGGGTGGTCAACGAAGGGTCCTGGGGCTCCGGCATGCCGTCTACAGGGGTTGGATTGGGAGGGGTGGTGGGGGATAACGGTGGTAGTTCAGGGGTACCCGAGGGTGCGAGATCTCGTATGGAGACCGTGTCCTCCCACCCGTCTGGGTATGTCACCCAGGCATACTGGGGGTTGGCGTGTAGGAGGTGTACCCTCTCGACCAGGGGGTCCGTTTTATGGGTCCTTACGTGCCTCAGCAGTAGGACGGGCCCAGGAGAAGTCAGCCATGCCGGTAGCGAGGTTCCCGATGTGGACTTCCTGGGGAAAACGAACATTTGCTCATGAGGGGTGGCATTAGTGGCAGTACAAAGCAGTGACCGGATGGAGTGGAGCGCCGCAGGGAGGACCTCCTGCCAGCGAGAGGTCGGAAGGCCCTTAGATTTTAAGGCTAAGAGGACGGCTTTCCAAACCGTCGCGTTCTCTCTTTCCACCTGGCCGTTCCCCCGGGGGTTGTAGCTGGTGGTTCTGCTCGTAGCAATACCTCTCGCTAGCAGGTACTGCCGAAGTTCGTCGCTCATGAAAGATGAGCCCCTGTCGCTATGTATATAGCTAGGGAACCCGAACAAGGCGAAGAGGTCATTCAGACATTTGATGACCGTGGTACTGGTCATGTCTGGGCAAGGGATGGCAAACGGGAAACGGGAGTACTCATCAATTATGTTGAGGAAGTACACATTGCGGTCAGAGGAGGGGAGGGGCCCTTTAAAATCGACGCTCAGGCGCTCGAAGGGGCGAGTGGCCTTGATCAGGCTTGCTCTGTCCGGCCTATAAAAGTGCGGTTTGCACTCGGCACAGATTTGGCAGTTCCTGGTCATGGTCCTGACCTCCTCGATGGAGTAGGGCAGGTTACGGGATTTGATGAAATGGAAGAACCTGGTGACCCCCGGGTGGCAGAGGTCATTGTGGAGGGTCTGCAGTCTATCAACCTGCGCGTTGGCGCATGTACCACGTGATAGGGCGTCTGGGGGCTCATTTAGTTTCCCGGGCCGGTACAAGATATCATAATTGTAGGTGGAGAGTTCGATTCTCCACCTCAAGATCTTGTCGTTCTTGATTTTGCCCCTCTGCTTATTATTAAACATAAAAGCTACTGAACGCTGGTCAGTGAGCAGGGTAAACCGTTTTCCGGCCAGGTAATGCCTCCAGTGACGCACCGCTTCCACAATAGCCTGGGCCTCCTTTTCGACAGAGGAGTGTCGGGTCTCGGGGCCCTGGAGGGTCCTTGAGAAAAAGGCCACGGGTCTGCCCGCCTGGTTAAGGGTCGCAGCTAGGGCGAAGTCGGATGCATCGCTCTCCACTTGGAAGGGGATCGACTCATCCACTGCGTGCATTGTGGCCTTCGCGATATCGCTCTTGATAAGAGTGAAGGCTGCACACGCCTCTGGTGTCAGGGGGAAGGAGGTGGATTTGATGAGGGGTCTAGCTTTGTCTGCATAGTGGGGAACCCACTGGGCATAGTAGGAGAAAAACCCCAGGCATCTCTTCAGTGCTTTTTGGCAGTGGGGGAGGGGTAGCTCCATTAGGGGGCGCATTCTGTCGGGGTCGGGCCCGATGACTCCGTTCTCCACCACGCAGCCGAGAATGGCGAGGCGTTTGGTGCGAAACATACATTTCTCTTTATTGTACGTTAGGTTCAGCCGTTGGGCCGTACGGAGGAATTTTTCTAGATTAACGTCATGGTCCTGCTGGTCGTGGCCACAGATGGTGACGTTATCCAGATAGGGAAAGGTGGCCTGCAGCGCGTTCTCGTCAACCATCCGGTCCATCTCCCTTTGGAAGACCGAAACCCCGTTGGTGACGCCGAAGGGAACCCTAAGGAAGTGGTAGAGGCGGCCGTTCGCCTCGAAGGCAGTATACTGGCGGTCCTCATGGCGGATGGGGAGCTGGTGGTATGCTGACTTAAGGTCAATGGTGGAGAATACTTTGTATTGCGCAATCTGGTTGACCATATCAGATATGCGAGGAAGGGGGTATGCGTCCAGCTGAGTGTACCGGTTTATGGTTTGGCTGTAGTCAATGACCAGGCGGCGTTTATCAGTGGTTTTAACGACTACAACCTGGGCTCGCCAGGGGCTAGTGCTCCCTTCGATAATGCCCTCCTTCAAGAGCCGCTCCACCTCAGAGCTAATGAAAGCTCTGTCCCCGGCGCTGTACCGCCTGCTCTTGGTAGCGATGGGTTTACAGTCGTGGGTGAGGTTAGCGAACAAGGGAGGGGGGGGGACTTTTAGTGTGGAAAGGCTGCAGGTGGTTTGCGGCGGGCGATTTAAAAGGTGTTGGTTGCAGACTGTGAGTGGGGGGAGGGGTCCACCGTATGCTAATGTGACACTTTTAAGGTGGCACTGAAAATCCAACCCTAGCAGCACGGCAGCGCAGAGACGGGGCAGGACTAGAAGTTTAAAATTTTTATATTCTGTGCCCCCAACCGAAAGGGTCACCACACAGTAGCCGCCGACGTCCATTGAATGGGACTTGGACGCAATAGGAATCCGATGGCGCGTCGGCAGGACCGTGAGGGAGTGGCTACGTACCGTGTCTGGGTGAATAAAACTCGCTGTGCTCCCGCTGTCGATTAGGCAAGTGGTGGCGCGGCCGTTTACCGTGATATCCATCATGGAGCTGGATAGATGATGAGGGAGGGCTTGATCCAGCGTAACGGAGGCCAGTGTATGGCTTAGTGAGTCGGTATGGTCGTCCGACGAGACGGTGGTCGAGTCCGGAGACGAAGTGGCGGTTGAGTGCGGCGAATAAAATGGCGGCGGCCATGCGGCCGGAGGTGCACAAAATGGCGGATAAGATGGCTGCCCCCATGGTTCGCACGCGGCGCTGCTGGCGTTCGCTGGTTTCCCCCTGCAGGCATTGGCGTAATGGCCTTTCTTCCCGCAGCCCGAGCAGGTAGCGGTCTTAGCCGGGCAGTGCGCTCTAGGGTGTTTTAACTGGCCACAGAAATAGCATTTTTGGGCCTGGTTACGGGGCATCGCTGCGGTTCTTACCGGGGGCGGCTGTCCCAGTTGATTTCGGGACATCGCTGCAGCAGTTGGTGCCGGGGGCAGCGGTCCCATGTCCCACGGTCGCGATGGCCATGGCGCGGCGCCGTTACGTGAGTATGCTTCGAGGTTTCGGTGGGCCGCATCTAGCGAGAGCGCAAGGGCTACGGCCATCTTCAGGTCGAGCTCCTTGCTTTCGAGCAGTCTCTGCCGGGAGTAGTCGGACTGGAGGCCCCTGACGAAGGCATCACAAGTAGGTCCCTCCGCGTGCCCCGCAGCCGTTACCTCCTTACAGTCGCAGTCTCTGCAGAGTGTCTGTAACGCCCGTAAAAATGCCTCTACCGATTCCCCCGGTTGCTGCCTGCGGGATCCCAAGAGGTGTCTGGCGTAAATCGTGTTCACTCGGCGCGTGTATTGCCCTTTTAGTAGTTCGAGGGCCGCCGTGTACGTAGTAGCATCCCGGATGAGCGTATATGCTTGAGGGCTCACCTGGGCGGTCAAAACTTTTAGTTTGTTCTCCTCCGATGTCACGGCGGAGGCTCCTAGGAAGGATTCAAAGCAGCTCAGCCAGTGTTCGAAATTGGTTGATGAACCCGCTGCTTGAGGGTCGAGGTCCAGGCATGCCGGTCTGAGGGCTCGCAGCAACGCCTGCTGTTGTTGCTGTTCAGGTGTCGCCATTTTACTTCTAGTTAATAAAATTGATACGCTTATCAATTACTCCATAAAAGACGATGAATCAGGAAGGTGATGAAAAGGCTTTTATTAACTAGAGAACAGAGCATGCCTCTCGTGGGTGGCTGGTTCCAAGAAGGAAGTGAGTCGGCGAAACCCCCACCTTTATACCTGGTCATGTGGGCGGAGTCAGCTGAGGCATGCCTTGGTACACAGCGCCACCCAGAGGTAACAATATACAATAACAGTGGTTTACCACAACCACATCCATTGGTTCCCCCTTATCTATTCTGCTCGTTACAACCTCAAAAAACTCTAACAGATTCATCAAACATGATTCCCCTTTCATAAATCCGTGTTGATTTTGCCCAATCCTATTATTATTTTCGAAGTGCCCTGTTATCACGTCCTTAATAATAGATTCTAGCATTTTCCCTACTACTGATGTCAGGCTAACTGGTCTATAGTTCCCTGTTTTCTCTCTCCCTCCTTTCTTAAATAGTGGGGTTATATTTGCTACCTTCCAATCTGCGGGAACCATACTAGAATCTATGGAATTTTGGAAAATGACAACCAATGCATTCACTATCTCTATAGGCACTTCTTTCAAAACCCTAGGATGTAGGCCATCAGGTCCAGGGAATTTATTGGCTTTCAGTCTCATTAATTTCTCCAGTATTACTTTTTTACGAATACTAATTTCTTTCAATTCCTCATTCTCACTGGACCCTTGGTTCTCCACTATTTCCTGGAAGTTTTTTGCGTCTTTCTCCGTGAAGACAGACACAAAGGGTTGGATTTTACCTGCTGAGGTGAGTTGGGGGCGGGACTGCTGCCTTCCAGGTTTTAGTCCCGCCCCCAGCGACGTCTGACGCACAGATGCTATTTTCCCCTGATTGGCCTTGTTAAGCCCGCCCTGCTGGCCAATTAAGGGAAAGCCAGTGTCAGATGACATCAGTTGATGATGCTTCATCTGCCGGTTTTCTTAAAGGGACATGAACCATTTATTTTTGTTGATGATTTGACAGTGTTTGACAGCATTGAGGTGCTGTCAAACACTGACAATCACTGTACAAAGGTGAGCCCTTGTACCCAGGCTCTTGAACGAGTCTCTCCTTAGGATAAAACAGATGGCAGCTGCAGGTGAGGGTACAAAAGCGATCTGTCACTTCTCCCAATGAGGTGAGGCCACACAAAAACTTCAAAGCTTGTCACCTACAGAAAAATCTAAACATGTTAAAAATGACTTTCCCAACATTTCCTTACCTATGATACTCACCAGTGTCCCATTGCATCCTTCACCCCATTTCTGCAGCTGTACTCTATACACAAACAAACATTACTGGTAAAATCCTGGTACTGTTATTTGTTTAATTTCTCTTCCATTTCCCTATTCCCCATTATAATTTCTCCTGTCTCAGCCTGTAAGGGACCCACATTTACTTTTGCTAATCTTTTCCTTTTTACGTACCTATAGAAGCTTTTACAGTCTGTTTTTATGTCTCTCGCTAGTTTACTCTCATTCTATTTTCCCTTTCTTTATCAATTTCTTGGTCCTCCTTTGCTGAATTCTAAAATCCTCCCAATCCTCAGGCTGACTACTCTTTTTGGCAACATTATAAGCCTCTTCCTTCGATCTAATACTATCTTTAACTTCTCTTGTTAGCCACGGTTGTTTTTTTTTGCCTTCAAGGAATGTATATTTGTTTTAAATTATATATTAATTATTTAAATGCTAGCCATTGCTTCTCTACCATCATACCTTTTAATGTCATTTCCTAATCTACCTTAGCCAACTTGCCCCTCATACCTATGCAGTTTGCTTTGTTTAGATTTAAGACTCTAGTTTCGGATATAACTAAATCACTTTCAAACTGAATATAAAATTCTATCATATTATGGTCACTTATTCCCTAAAGGCCCCTTTACTACAAGATTATTAATTAACCCTTTCTCATTGCACAAAACTAGATCTAAAATAGCCTGTTCCCTAGTTGGTTCCTCAACATACTGATCTAGAAAACTATCTTGCATACATTCCATGAATTTGTCCTCCTGTAGTTACTAGGTTTATCCCTCTCCCCATTTTTAAACATGGGTGTAACAGTTGCAATCCTCTAATCCTCTGGCACCACCCCCATATCCAAGGAGGATTGGAAGATTGAAGCCAGAGCCTCCGCAATTTCCACCTTTACTTCCCTCAGTAACCTAGGATGCATCCCATCCGGACAGGGTGACTTTTCTACTTTGAGGACCATTCTCTTTATCTATTTTTATCTTATCCAATATCACTACTGCCTCCTCCTTTACTGCTACATTGGCAGTATCCTCTTCTCTAGTGAAGACAGATGCAAATTACTCATTTAGTACCTCAGCCATGCCCTATGCTTCCACAGGGAGATGCCGTTTTGGTCCCTCATCGCCTTCACCCTTCCTTTGACTGCCCTATTACTATTTATGTGTTTATAAAGGACTTTTGGGTTCCCTTTTATGTTAGCTGCTAATCTATTCTCATACTCTCTCTTTGCTACTCTTATTCCCTTTTTTAGACCTCTTCTGTACTTTCTGTATTCAGCTTGGTTCTCTACTGTATTCTCTACTGTATCTGTGTGAGAAACTGCCCTTAACTACTACTCTCTGTTTCCTCCCTTCTAATCAGTTTCTAATCCAATTTTCTACCCTTCCCCCAATTCCATGCACCTTAATATTCTTCAATAGTCTCCTGTGTGGCACCTTGGTAAAGGCTTTCTGCAAGTCCATCTTTACCACATCCACTGCATTTTCCCCATTCATCATATCTCTCGCATCCTCAAAGAACTCTTCTCAGGTTTGTGAAATTTGTGTTGGCTGCTTCTAATTATTTTCTCTTCATCTAGATATTTAGTAACAGAGTGACTGCTGCCAATGAACCGGAAGCTGTTGCCAATGACCGGAAGCTGCACAGAAACGTTCTGTGTATAAATCTGGATTAGATATTAATATATAATGTTGTAGTTTTGCTATCGTTGCTGTTTCTGCTTTGTTTCCCCAGTGCCCGTGTGTCCCAAAGGCCCGCTCCATTCCCAGTTCAATATCCCCAGTGCCCATGTGTCCAGAAGGCCCGCTCCATTCCCAGTTCAATATCCCCAGTGCCTGTGTGTCCCGAAGGCCCACTCCATTCCCAGTTCAATATCCCCAGTGCCCATGTGTCCAGAAGGCCCACTCCATTCCCAGTTCAATATCCCCAGTGCCTGTGTGTCCCGAAGGCCCACTCCATTCCCAGTTCAATATCCCCAGTGCCCGTGTGTCCCGAAGACCTGCTCCATTCCCAGTTCAATATCCCCAGTGCCCGTGTGTCCCGAAGCGAACAACCAAAGAAACACTGAGACTGCGCATGCGCAACTACTTAAACTTCATTGGCAGCAATCGCTGCCATTTAGTAATTGTGGCTTTAATTAAAGATTCCAAATCTTTCCCTACCATAGATATTAATCTAACTGGTCTGTAATTACTCAGGTTCCGCATAGCATGGCATCCATCTATGGAATTTCAGTAGAGTTGTCAGATTGTAACGCATGAGGTAAATAATCAGAATGGTGAGGTGAGGTGAGGGGAGGGGGGCATGTGCCTTTCACACCTCAACCGGTGCCCAGTAAGGGTATAAGTCAATCCACAAATCATCTCTCTCAGCTTTCAAGGAGTGCTGACTATTTGTGTTTTTGACTTAATCTGCATCCATGACTCATAGCAAAAAAAGGAGTTCACAAGATGAGAATGACCATACAGCCCATCTTAGTTCAGCAATTTAGAAAGATCCTAAAGTCCCCCCATTTCAGTGTCCAGTTGTTTCTTAAAACATTTCTAGGGCTTTTGGCTCCAGTATTCTTCCTGGAGATCTATTCCATACGTTGGCCACTTTTTCTTTGAAGAAGATTGTCCTGATATTAGTCTTGATTTGATCATTCACTAGTTTGAATCAACGTCCCCTTGTCCTACTAATGCAATTTAGCTTTAAGTAATATTCCAGGTATTCCATTCCCTTAACAATCTTGTATATCTCTATATGATTGCCTCTCAGATACCTCCTGTCCAAGCTGAAAAGCCCAAGTTTATCCAATCATCCCTTATAATTCCGAACTTTGACAGCAAGGATCAGCTTTGTGGCTATTCTTTTCATTGCTTGAATGCAGTATTCAAGGTGTGGTCTGCTGCAGCACTATGCAGTTTGGTCAGGACTTTCTTTGACTTGTAAGCTACTGTTCTGGCTATATAGTTCAACATTCTATTGGCTTTGTTGATTTTTGCTTTGCTTTGGTTAGACAGGCTAAGCAGTAAGTCTAAGACTCTGACATCTCCTTTGGCTTCATCTTTAGGTATTTCAATGGAGTACATGTGTCACTTACTTTTTCTTCCAATGTGCAGGACTTTAATATTCTGTATTAAATTTGATGTGCCTTTGCTCTGGCAATTTACATATTTTATCCAATTCATTCTATAATTTCTGAGCTGCCTCCTCCAAGCCACTGTTCCTCATAGTTTGGTATTTTCTGCAAATTTGAGCACTTTGCATTGAATATCTGAACCCAAGTCATTTTTGTGAGATTGCTGGATTATCCACTGATCTTTGTACCACTGACTGTACTTTGTACCACTGACTGTACTCATGCAAACACCTAAGAATCAGTACTCAAACTTCTTTGTCACTAAGAATGAGACCATCCGTTCAGCTGCCTCTGCTGCTTCCTTCCCTTCCCCATGTCCACCGGGCCAAACTTCCTCTAAGGTTTTCCCCTAGTCTAGACCTGAACTCACATCTTTCTCTAGTTTCTCTCCTATCTCACCCCATGCCCGCTCTGCGCTCATCTTGTCCATGAGACCCACCTCCTGCTCCCTCAACCCTATTCCCATTCAGCTGCTGACCAACTTCCCTTCCTGGCCCTCATGTTAGCTGATATTGTTAACGGTTCTTTTTCCTCAGGTACTGCCCATCTCTCCTTCAAATCTGCTGTCATGACCCCTCTCCTCAAAATACCAACCCTTGACTCCTCCTTCCTTGCAAACTACCATCCCATCTACAACCTCCCATTCCTCTCCAAAGTCCTTGAATGTGCTGTCGCCTCCCAAATCCATGCTCATCTTTCCTGGAACTCCATGTATGAATCTCTCCAATCAGGTTTCCGCCCCGCCAAAGTACCGAAATGGCTCTTATCAAAGTCACAAATGACACCCTATGTGAATGTGACAGAGGTAAACTATCCCTCCTCGTCCTTCTTGACATGTCTGCAGCCTTTGACATGGTTGATCACACCATCCTCCTCCAACGCCTCTCCTCCATTGTCCAGCTGGGTGGGACTGCACTCGCCTGGCTCCATTCTTGTCTTTCCAGTCATAGCCTGAGAATCACCTGCAATGGCTTCTCTTCCTGCTCCCACACTGTTACCTGTGGTGTCTGTAGTGTATGTACCTTTAAGAGAGAACTACTTTTACAGCTCCTGTATACTGTAGTATCGGCAGTGACCACACCTGTATATAAGCCTTGAGCATGCCTCTGTACTGTCAGTCTTTAGACTACCCTCCTCCAGTAAACACCTGTTGATTGTTAAGTTACAGCCTCCGTGTAGTTATTGGAAAACATCATACTTTAAGAATCACGGATTCAACAGTGGCGACGAGGTCGATTCGAATCTGCCTGCAACTCTGCATTTCCCTTCAAGGATTCGCTCCAGGAGGGCGGTGGAAGAAAGTCGAGGCCAGAAGCACGGGCGTCGACCACGAGCAACCGCCCAGTCATCCGGCAGAGAGTGAACATTGCAGGGGAGGCTGTTGAGAGCCGGGCTTGGTTCCCCAGCCACGACGATCCAGCAACAGACTGGCAACAGGTACAGCGCAGACCCTTCCCGGACAGCGGCGGCTGGAGCCGACCGACGGCATAGAAAAAGCCGAGCAGCGTCAACGGGGTAAGAGAGAGGATGAAGCGCACAGGGCGCGGCCGGGGGTTGAAAACCGAGCGGCGTCGAGAAAAACAAACAGAGAGAGAGAGAGAGGGTAAAGCAGCAGCCGGGTTCAGGACCGAGCGACGGCAACGGGAAAGGCGCACAGGAGAACACGCAGATCACAGCCAGGGCTCAAGGGTTGAACCGCGTCCGCGGGGAGAAGAAGGGAGAGCGCGGGAGATGCCATTGAGCTGCGGAGAAGAAGGGAGAGTGCGGGAGACGCCATTTTAGAAGCCACAGCGGAGAAGAAGTGCGAGCACGGGAAGAAAGGAAAGCGCGGGAGACGCCATTTTGTGTCAGCGGAGAAGAAGGGAGAGCGCGGGAGACGCCATTTTAGACAGTTAAATCACACTCAGGGATGCCGAAGAGTGGCAGTATCACAGCGTTCGACAATGAAGTCGAAGATTGGGCGACATATGTGGAACGCATTGAGGTGTACTGCAGGGCGAATGAAGTGCCAGATGCTAAGAAAACACTGGTTTTGTTAAATTCCATGGGTGCAAAAACTTATGGCTTACTGTGAAACCAAATAACCCCAGAGAAGTCAGTGGATAAGAATTTCGAAAACATAGTGTAAATCCTACAGGACCACTTAAACCCCACACCGCTGCTGATAGCAGAAGGATTTAAGTTCCACAAAAGGAACCAGCAGAAAGACGAAAGTAATGCTGAGTACTTAACGGAACTGCGCAAGCTATCGAAACACTGCCAGTTTGGAGTGGTACTAGCAGATACGTTAAGGGACAAGTTTGTGTGTGGGCTTCAAAGTGAAGGAACCCAGAAACGGCTTCTATCAGAAAAGGATCTTACGCTGGACAAGGCTTTCAGCATGGCAGTATCACACGAAGCAGCCGCACGGGGCGCTGCAGAGATACAACGGAGACCGCCAGAATATGGCACCAATGAAATGTCATATGGAGCAGGGAAGTGTTATCGCTGTGGCAGAACAACACACGACCAGAAGGATTGTTGGTTCAAGGACCAAGTGTGCAGACAGTGTGGAAAAGCAGGACACATAGCAAGAGTCTGCAGGTCAGGGAAGAAAACCAGCAGCAAGAAATCTCCACAGGAGAAGTACAAAAAGGTACATAAGGTGATGGACAGTAGTTCAGACGAACAGAAAAGTGATACAGACTCCGGAAGCAAGGAGCTGGGTTGTCTGAAACTACATAAGGTAATCAAAATGGAGGATCACCAGACTATCTGGGTCACGCTCAAGATAGACGGAGTCCAAGTGAAAATGGAATTGGACACAGGATCAGCCCTAACAGTCATAAACCAAAGGGACTACAAGCGACTATTTTCACATATACCCTTGAAAGCTACAGAGATTGCCTTGAAGACGTACACAGGGCAAAAAGTCTACCCCAAAGGAAAAATAAGGGTGAACGTGATATACAAAGGCCAGGAAATACCTAAAATGGACCTATATGTATTGCCAGATGGAGGACCACCACTACTAGGACGTGAATGGATCCGGAAGATACAATTAGATTGGCATTCCATACAGGCACTGAAGGTTCAGGCCAAAAAGGATGATGACATCACACCTGGACGACGGTCAAAAATGCTAACTGACGCACAAGAAGTGTTCCAGGAGGGACTCGGAACACTAAAAGGCATAACAGCGATGATTAAAATAGAGGAAAATGCAAGTCCAAAGTTTTTTAAGGCCAGCTGGAAGGGTTGTAACATTCAGGAGTACTGTCCAAAGTAGACTGGAGCGAGTTGGCTACACCCATCGTTCCTGTAATGAAGAGGTCGTTGAGTAATATGCCTGGGGAACAAAAGAAGGCCCGCATCTGTGGGGATTTTAAGGTGACAGTGAACCCAGTCCTTCACACGGTACAATATCCGCTTCCACGGATTGAGGATATTTTCACCTCGCTATCTGGAGGTAAACGCTTCACCAAAATTGATCTGGCCCAGGCGTACTTGCAAATGGAGGGAGAAGAAGCCTCGAAACAATACCTCACGATCAACACTCATAAAGGTCTCTACCAATACAACCGGCTGGTGTTTGGGGTAGCATCGGCTCCGGCTATTTGGCAAAGGGCGATGGATCAAGTCCTGCAAGGGATTCCAGGGACCCAGTGTTATTTGGACGACATCCTGGTCACGGGCGAAAATGACAGTGATCACCTCGGCAACCTGGGGAAGGTGCTCACTAGACTAAAGGAATATGGGCTACGAGCTAATCGCCACAAGTGCGAGTTTTTCCAGAAGCAGATCTCGTATTGTGGCCATGTTATTGATGAAGAAGGGTTACATAAGCCCCCTGAAAAGATTGAAGCAGTAGTCAAGGCTCCAGCACCGGAAAATGTGTCACAACTGAGGTAGTTCCTCGGGCTGGTGAACTACTACCATAAGTTCTTACCAAATTTGTCTACAGTATTACACCCACTGAACACCCTACTGCAAACGGGGGTACCATGGAAATGGAATGACGAATGTAAACGAGCTTTCCAGAAGTGCAAAGAATTGATCACATCAAAAGAGGTGTTGGCCCATTTCAACCCAGCACTACCAATTCGGTTGGCATGTGATGCATCACCCTATGGTATTGGAGTGGTGCTGTCGCACAAATTCCCAGACGGGTTGGAGAGGCCAGTAGCCTTTGCGTCTCGGTCACTAACCTCAGCCGAGCGCAACTACACCCAGATCGACAGGGAGGCCCTCAACCTAGTATGGGGAGTAAAAAAATTCAACCACTATCTGCATGGGCAGAAGTTCACCTTGCTGACTGACCACCAACCACTTGTCTCCATCTTTAATCCAAAGAAGGGCGTTCCGGTGATGACTGCACAACGGTTACAAAGATGGTCCCTTTTTCTAGGGGCGAACCAATATGAAATAGAATATAAAGGCACGATACAGCATGGAAACGCTGATGGGCTATCACGCCTGCCACTGCCTACTGTGGAGGAAGCACCTGCAGTGGACCCTATCGAGATATTTTATTCGTCAATAATTGAAGGATTACCAGTAACTAACGCAGATATAGAGAAGGAGACCCGCAATGATCCGACACTGTCTCGGGTATTTGATTTGACGGTGAGGGGATGGCTAACACATGGCGACTCACTGTTGCCAGCATTCTCATCCAGAAGAGAACAGCTGTCAGTATGCCAGGGGACAGTGATGTGTGGATCCCGAGTGGTAATTCCACCCAAGTTAAGGGAGAGAGTGCTCAATGAGCTTCACGAAGGTCATCTGGGAGGGGTGAAAATGAAAAGCCTTGCTAGGGCTTATGTGTGGTGGCCGGGGATCGATCAACAAATCGAGGACCTAACCAAGAGCTGCTCAGGATGCCAGGAGGTCCAAAATGCACCACCACATGCCCCTCTACACCCATGGGAGTGGCCCTCCTCTCCATGGCAACGGGTGCATATTGATTTTGCTGGTCCATTCATGGACTCAATGTTCTTAATAGCAGTGGATGTGCACTCGAAGTGGCCTGAGATGATAAAAATGTCCTCAACCACTACAGAGAAAACAATTGCAGTCCTACGGACCATATTTGCCAGGAACGGCTTGCCAGAGCAGATTTGCTCTGATAATGGACCACAGTTTGTGTCCGAAGAGTTTCGGAAATTTATGAGAAGGAATGGGGTAAGGCATTACACATCCGCCCCGTATCATCCAGCCACAAATGGATTGGCTGAGAGGTTCGTACAAACCTTTAAAAAGGCAATAAAGGCCATGTGCGATGATGACATTCCACTACAGCATAAGGTGGACAATTTCCTGTTAGCCTACAGAAATGCGACACATGCAGTTACCAACCAAACCCCGGCCATGATGTTCTTTAACCGACGGTTGAGATCTCGTCTGGATTTGCTCAGACCAAATGTGCGAAGAAATGTTGAGGATAAACAATTCCAGCACATCAATGAGAAGCCGAGAAGGAGCTTCAATGTAGGACAACCAGTCTTGGCCCGTGACTACCGAACAGAGAAATGGCAACCCGGAACGATATGCACACGGCAGGGGCCACTAATGTACACAGTGGATGTCGGGGAGAACATTGTGAGACGCCACGTCGACCAGATCTTAGCATCACAGGAACGAGTCAACCCCATGTCTCACGTCCCTGGGGATGAACCCGACATACCGGTAGCATCTGCCTCAGAAACAGTAGCAGTGGAAACTGATGAAATAACCGATGAAAAGGGGGCCAGAATCGCCTCCGCACCAAGAACAAGAACCTCAGGAAAGGCGCTGTCCAGAAAGGATCAGGAGGCTGCCCCAAAGACTGAATCTATAAATGGACTATTTCAGTTTAATGTGCATATTAAAGTGTTAATTGTTATTTGGATATTATGGGTACTGCTAATCTAAAAGGGGAGGAATTGTAGTGTATGTACCTTTAAGAGAGAACTACTTTTACAGCTCCTGTATACTGTAGTACCGGCAGTGACCACACCTGTATATAAGCCTTGAGCATGCCTCTGTTCTGTCAGTCTTTAGACTACCCTCTAAACACCTGTTGATTGTTAAGTTACAGCCTCCGTGTAGTTATTGGAAAACATCATACTTTAAGAATCACGGATTCAACAGTGTCCCCCAAGGATCTACCTTGGCACCCTCCTATTTCTCATCTACCTGCTGCCCCTCGGTGACATCATCTGAAAACACAGCGTCAGTTTCCACATGTATGCTGATGACACCCAGCTTTACCTCACCACCACTTCTCTCGACCCCTCCACCGTCTCTAAATTGCCTGACTGCTTGTCTAACATCTAGTACTGGATGAGTAGAAATTTCCTCCAATTAAATATTGGGAAGACTGGAGCCATTGTCTTCGGTCCCCACCACAAACTCCGTTCCCTAGCCACTGACTCCATCCCTCTCCCTGGCAACTGTCTGAGGCTGAACCAGACTGTTCCCAACCCGTGATGAGCTTCCGACCACATATTGGCGCCATTACTAATACCTCCTATTTCCACCTCTGTAACATTGCCCGACAGCACCCCTGCCTCAGTTTATCTGCTACTGAAACCTTCATCCATGCCTTTGTTACCTATAGACATGACTATTCCAACCAACCTCCCATCTTTCACCCTCCATAAACTTGAGGTCATCCAAAACTTGGCTGCCTGTGTCCTAACTCTCACAAAGTCCCGTTCACCCATCTCCCTTGTGCTCGCTGACCTACATTGGATCCTGGTTGAGCAAAGCCTCGATTTTAAAATTCTCATCCTTGTTTTCAAATCTCTCCCTGGCCTCACCTGTCCCTATCTCTGTAATGTCCTCCAGCCCTACAACCCCCTGAGATACCTGCACTTCTCTAATGCTGACCTCTTGAGCATCACTGATTTTAATTGCTCAACCATGGGCGGCTGTGCCTTCAGCTGTTGAGGCCCTAAACTCTGGAATTCCCTGCCTAAACCTCTCCACCTCACTTTCCTCCTTTATGACGTCCTTAAAACCTACGGGGGGAAAATTGAGTTGATTTGCGCCTCTTGTTAGCACCCCCGGGGGCGCTAACAGGGCGCAAATCCCCGAGCGCCCGGGCGTGGCACCGCTAACGCTGCCCCTGAAATTTAGCAGGAGGTTAGCGGCGGCAGCAGCCGGTACCGTCTCGCGGCAATGTACTGCCGACAATTGCATCATCGCCATGCGCAGTGCCCCGCTCGCGCCCCGGCTGCAAACTTGGGTTGTGCCCCCTGAACTATCATTGGATGATATGTCCGACAGGGTCAGGGTGGCGTTTTTGCAGCCGCAGCGGCGCTACTTAAAGGGCAGGTGTCAGGCGGCCATTTTTTTTGGCTGACTGCCAGCACCTGCCCCCTTCCCCTTTTTTCTTCAGGGTGCCGGCCGCGATCGCTCAGCCCGGCACTCCTCTCAAGTGCCGGGCTGTTTCCATGGCACCCCGCTCCCCGATGGTCCAGCAGGGCCACGGTGCGCATAGCGCTAGGCCCCTCCCCTTTAATCAGGGGAGGGAGGCCTGTAATACCGTGGCGCTATGTGCCGACGCGCGTGGTGCTCTTGCACATAGTGCTGCAATATTCAGTTGTAGCGCCCCAGGAAGGGAGTGGAGCACTTCCAGTAGTGGCCCGCCTCCTGCTTGGGGCGCTACAACTGAATTTCAGGTGGACGGGGGCTAATTTTTCAGGACACTAAAATTAGCGCCCAGGCGACATTAGCATCCAAAAGGGGCGTCACCGAATTTTTCCTCCTACCTCTTTGACCAAACTTTTGGTGATTTGCCCTAATATCTCCTATGTGGCTCTGTGTCAAATTTTATTTGATAATATTATGTCCGTGAATGATTGAGACACGGACAGCAGGAGTTGAACAAAACAAGTCTTTACTGATTGAAGTCAATCGGGAAACTGAAACTACAGAGGCTCACTAGCGCCTTTTATACAGGGGTGGTCACTGCCGGTACTGCAGTCTGAGACCAGTTATTCTCTTAAAGGTACATACACAACAATTCCTCCCCTTTTAGATAAACAGTACATAACATTCATTTAACAACTAAATGATAACTAATTACAATCACAATTACGGTTGCTAGATACATTGGTTAAGTTAAAGCAATTATAAGTTCAGTCTTTGAGGAGGCTTCCTGATTCTGTCTGGATAACGCCTCTTTGGGGTATCAGGTTCTTCTGGCAAGGTTGAGTCGGGATCAATGTCGTTGTTTGGTTCATCTGCTTCCAATATCACCGATTCTGCGGTAGCTGCCATTGGTACATCGATTTCATTGCCAGGTGTATCAGATCGTGGTGTGGAGTTGACGTTTTCCAGTGACTCTAGAATCTGGTCAGCATGGCGTCTTACAATGCTCTCTCCAACGTCCACGGTATACATGAGAGGTCCTTGCCATGTACAAATCGTTCCTGGCTGCCATTTCTCAGTGCGGTAGTCCCGGGCCAAAACTGGTTGACCTATCTTAAAACTCCTGGTCGGCCTTTCATTCATATTCTGAAACTGCCTGTTCTCCACATCTCTTCGGACGTTTGGCTTAACCAAATCCAAGCGGCATCGTAGTCTTCGATTGAAGAACATCATGGCTGGAGTTTGGTTGGTAACCGCATGTGTCACATTCCGGTAGGCAAACAAGAAGTTGTCCACCTTGTGTTGTAGGGGTATATCTTCATTACACATTGCCTTGATAGCCTTCTTGAATGTTTGAACAAACCTCTCGGCCAATCCATTAGTGGCTGGATGATATGGGGCAGATGTGTAATGCTTAACACCATTGTTCTTTAAGAACCTCCGGAACTCTTCAGACACAAACTGTGGTCCATTGTCAGAGCAAATCTGTTCAGGCAGCCCATTCCTGGCGAATATGGTTCGTAAAACTGTGATAGTTTTTTCCGTGGTGGTTGAGGACATTTTTATTACCTCAGGCCACTTTGAATGTGCATCCACCGCAATTAAAAACATCGAGTCCATGAAGGGACCAGCAAAATCAATGTGCACCCTTTGCCATGGAGATGAGTGCCACTCCCATGGATGCAGAGGAGCTTGTGGTGGGGCGTTTTGGACCTTCTGGCATCCTGTACAGCTCTTGGTCATCTCTTCGATTTCTCTATCGATTCCCGGCCACCACACAAACGCTCTGGCTAAGCTCTTCATTTTTACCCCACCCAGATGACCCTCATGAAGCTCATTGAGCACTCTATCCATCAACTTAGGTGGAATTACTACTCTGGATCCACACATCAAGGTTCCTCTGCACACTGACAGCTGTTCTCTTCTTGGCGAGAATGCTGGCAGCAGTGGTTCGCCATGTGCTGGCCATCCCTTCACCGTTAAATCATAGACCCGTGATAGTGTCGGGTCATTCCGTGTTTCCTTTTCTATGTTTGCATTCGTCACAGGGAGACATTCGACGATGGTCAAGTGGGATAACTCCATTGGATCCACTGCAAGGTCTTCTTCTTCCACCATCGGCAACGGTAGGCGTGACAATCCATCAGCATTCCCATGCTGTTTAGTTCCTTTGTACTCGATGTCATATTGGTGTGCCCCTAGGAAAAGGGACCACCGCTGCAGCCGTTGCGCTGTCATTATCGGTACGCCCTTCTGAGGGTTGAAAATGGAGACAAGAGGTTGATGATCGGTTAGTAGAGTAAATCTTTGACCGTGCAGGTAGTGATTGAACTTCTTCACCCCCCACACTAGGCTGAGGGCCTCTCTGTCAATCTGGGCGTAGTTACGCTCGGCAGAAGTTAACGAGCGTGACGCAAAAGCTATCGGCCTCTCTAAACCATCAAGAAATTTATGTGACAGTACCGCCCCAATGCCGTAGGGAGACGCATCACACGCCAGTCTGATCGGCAGTGCTGGGTTGTAGTGAGCCAATACTTCTCTTGAAGTGATTAAGTCCTTACTCTTCTGAAAGGCCCGCTTACAGTCATTGCTCCATTTCCATGCTACTCCCGTTCGTAGCAGGGCGTTCAGTGGGTGCAGAATTGTCGACAAATTCGGCAAAAACTTATGGTAGTAATTCACCAATCCGAGGAATGACCTCAGTTGCGACACATTTTCAGGTGCTGGGGCCTTAACAACCATGTCAATTTTGTCAGGGGACTTATGTAACCCCTCTTCATCAATCACGTGGCCACAATACGATATCTGTTTCTTAAAAAACTCGCACTTGGGGCGGTTGGCTCGTAGCCCATGTTCCCGTAGTCTAGTGAGCACCTGTTCTAGGTTGTTAAGGTGTTCACTGTCATCTTCACCTGTCACAAGGATGTCGTCCAAGTAACACTGAGTCCCCGGAATCCCTTGCAGGACTTGTTCCATCGCTCTTTGCCATATCGCCGGAGCCGATGCTACTCCGAATACCAATTGATGATATTGGTAAAGACCTTTGTGAGTGTTTATTGTGACATACTTCCTAGAGGATTCTTCAACCTCCATCTGCAAATATGCTTGTGCTAGCTCAATTTTTGTAAAACGCTTCCCTCCAGATAGTGAGGCGAAGATGTCTTCTATCCTTGGAAGAGGATATTGTACTGTGTGAAGGACTGGGTTCACCGTCACCTTGAAATCCCCACAGATGCGAACCTTCCTTGGCTCCTCAGACTTATTGCTTAACGTTTTCTTCATGACAGGAATGATGGGTGTCGCCCACTCGCTCCTGTCGACCTTAGACAACACGCCTGCCTTCTCCAGATTCTCCAGTTCTGCCTCGACGGCTGGGCGAATTGCATATGGTACCGGTCTTGCTTTGAAAAACTTGGGAATTGCATTCTCTTCTATTTTTATCGAGGCGGTTACGCCTTTAAGCGTGCCCAGTTACATAGAAACATAGAAAAATAGAAGATAGGAGCAGGAGTAGGAGTTCTTGTTGAAATACCTCTTTGGCGTTAGCTAAGATTGTTGACAATCGTCCAGGAGTGACGTCTTCATTTTTTTACCATCTACCGTCATTGCATGAATGGAGTGCCAATCTAAACTTATCTTCCTGATCCATTCACGTCCCAATAACGGTGGTCCACCATTTTGCAGTATGTAGAGATACAATTTCCGTATTTTCTTGCCGTTGTATTCGACAGGCACCCTTATTTTTCCTCTGGGGTATACTTTTTGCCCCGTATACGTCGTCAAGATGATGGATGTCTCTCTCAAGGGTATGTGTGAGAATAGCCGCTCGTAGTCTCGTCGATTCATGACGGTTAGCGCTGATCCTGTATCCAATTCCATTTTAACTTGGGACCCTGCTATCGTGAGGTTGACCCAAATGGTTCAGTGATCCTCTTTTGTGATTACATTGTGAAGTTTGAGACAGCTTAGTCTCCTGTTCCCGGATTCACTATCGCTCATCTGGTCTTCGGAACTACTGTCCGTCATCTTTTGTACTTTCTTGTATGGTTCCTTAGTAGCCTTTTTGTTGTCGCTGGTCTTCTTCCCAGACCTGCAAACTCGTGCAATGTGTCCCATCTTTCCGCATTGCCTGCATATTTTGTCCTTGGACCAGCAGTCCTTCTGGTCATGGTTAGTTCTGCCGCAGCGATAACATTTTGCAAATCCCCGTGTCATTTCGTGGGTGCCGTATTCCTGTGGCTTTTGTTGAATTTCCGCAGCTCCCCTGGCTGCTGCTTCGTACGATACTGCCACACTGAAAGCCTTATCTAGCGTCAGCTCTTTCTCTGACAGTAACTTCTTCTGTGTTCCTTCATTCAGGAGTCCACAGACAAATTTGTCCCATAGGGTATCTGCCAGTCCTGCTCCGAACTGGCAGTGCTTTGATAGCTTGCGTAGTTCCGTAAGGTACTCAGCATTGCTCTCATCTTTATGCTGAGTTCTCCTGTGGAATTTAAATCTTTCTGCTATCAACAGCGGTGCAGGGCTTAGGTGTTCCTGTAGGACAGCAACAATTTCGTTAAAACTCTTCGCCTTCGGTTTGGCTGGAGTAATCAGGTCCCGCAATAGGCCGTACGTTCTAGTGCCCATTAAGTTTAGCAATACCGATGCCTTTTTCTCATCGGCTATTTCGTTTGCCTCGCAATATACCTCGACTCTTTCCACATACGTGGTCCAGTCCTCTATTGTATTATCAAAGGCAGTGATACAGCCAGTCTTCGACATCTTGAAAATCTAAAATGCTGCCTCCCGCGCTTTGCCTTCTTCCCCAATTGCTAGCGCTGCTTTCCGCAGTTCCCGTTGCAACCTGCAGCTCCTCGCGGTTTCTTGCGCGTTTAATATTTCTTTTTTTATTATTTTCCCGTCGTGGAACAACCCTGTGGGACTCTTGCCTCCCTCTTCTCGGGTCTATACGCAGCCCGGCTTCGTAGCACCGGCTGCGCCCTGTGTGCTCCACCCTCTCTCTCTCCTCTTCCCGACAACGCTGCTCAGCCCCGTTGCAAGCCACCCGCTCGAGTTCACGAACGCCGCAGCCCAGGAAGGATCAGTGTACTACCTGCCACCAGCCCGATTAGCTGAAGCACCGTTGACAGGAACCAGGCCCCGCTTTCGACAGCTTCTCCAGCAATCTCCAGCTCCGCTAACACAGGGGTGGATGCCCATGGTCGACGCCCGTTTCTACTGTTTCTTTCTTCCTTCTGTCCTCGACCTCTGCTCACTTCGCTGCAGGAATGGATCCCAGGAGGTGGTGCAGACTGTAGGTAAGTTCGTATCTGCTCGTTGCCAGTATTATGTCCGTGAATGATTGAGACACAGACAGCAAGAGTTGAACAAAACAAGTCTTTACTGATTGAAGTCAATCGGGAAACTGAAACTACAGAGGCTCACTAGCGCCTTTTATACAGGGGTGGTCACTGCCGGTACTGCAGTCTGAGACCAGTTATTCTCTTAAAGGTACATACACAACAGATAACATTCCTGTAAAGCGCTTTGGGACCTATTACTACGTTAAAGGCACTATATAAATACAAATTGTTGTTGTTGTATCATTTTCAGGAACAGGAAAGTGCAGCTGGTGATAAATGCTGAGAATGCTGTACTAGAGTACTGTGTTGTGTCTATTGATGGAGTTTTCTCCTCCACGAGTGATAGAGGCGATGGTATAAAGCCCAGTTCCAAAACCACAAACTACAGAACAAGATCAATATAACAAAGTCCACCAAGCTACTTGACTTATAATAAAGTTTATTTTTTAGCATATTAAAGATGTATTTTCATTGTATGGGTTTCATCAGAGAATGATCACAAACTTGTGCTAACAATGCCTGACTACTCCGTGCTGCCTGTGGCATTCTGCGCAGCGCGGCACCCATCTGTAGACTCTCAGTCGACCTGTCACATTGCAGTAATAGCGCATGAGATAAATGACTCAGGGAAAGACTGGGGAGTGGGGGTATCATGTGGCTGTTTATTTTTTCCATGATGCTTTTATTTACAATTACTTATCTCAAAGATCACTGGGTTCATGGAGACATTTGGTAGAGTGCAGCACATAATAATACAGATATTAGTAGCAGTTGAATGTAATGCTTAACAACAAAAGAGCTTTAGGGAGAGAGTTTCAGAGGGTTGGATCTAGACAGCTCTATTAGAAGAGAGCGTTTATATATATATAAAAATATATTGAGAATCCCAAGTGAAGATTTAAGGCCCACTGTGCAGAAAACGTGCAGTTGAAAAGAGTAGGAGAAAGGGTGAGATAAATCTTGAAATAATGGCTAGGTGATGCCAAGATATTGATTGTAGGAGGCAGGGATGGTTTTGATCATAGTTTTGAGACATAGGTTAAGAATAAGTAAGCGATGATTTCGTAAGTTTTGATTGCAGTGCAATCCAGATCATAACAACTTGCATTTTCCCCCTGGCTTTTTTGTCAATTATCTTAAATCTGTGTCCCCTGGTTACTGCCCTCCTGCCATTGGAAACAGTTTCTCCCTACTTGCTCTATCAAAACCCCTCATAATTTTGACCCCCCTCTATTAAATCTTCCCTTAACCATCTCTGCTCGAAGAGGAACAATCCTAGCTTCTCTAGGCTCTCCACATATCTGAAGTCCGGCATCCCTGGGACCATTAATCAAATTTAATTAGATACAGTGAAAAGCAGCTCCATCTTCACAATAATTTTGTGGTTTGCAGACAGAAGGAGTAGTTCAAGTTAGCTTACATAAAGCAACTGACCTTTCTTCCAATTTTCAAATTTCAAGTGATTATTTTTAAGTTTGGAGCCTGAAAACTGTTAACATAGAATATTATAAGACTGAGGCAAGTTTAATCACAGCCCAAAAATATGTTTACTTTTGCATGTGCCTGGAGATTTTAAATTGTACATCTGGCTGCAGGAATAAAATGGCAGGCCATTTTTTGTTGGTATGCTTCCTGCTCTCCCTCCCAAGCTCACAGGCAAGTTTTCGTGTCCGTATGCTCATATGGCGGACTGGACTCACAGTGCATGCAAATCAGCTTTTGCCAGGAACAAGTGGGCTGTTGTGTTTTGGTGCGATGCATTTACCTAAATGAGGAGCTTACAGTGGGAATGGACATGTACTGAGGTGATCTGGCACCTTAAATGCCAGTATGATGTCAGATGTGTACAGATATATGATATTGCACATGGAGCTTCTTTTGTTTAAGGTGGCCTCTGTGTTCATCTTGATTCAGATTTTGAGAATTTGTTGAAATTGGATTAATATGGATTAATTTGCATTTTTATTTGGTTCATGACTTGTGCCTACTGTCACTTGGAGCTTGGTTAGCCTTGACCCTAATAATGAACCAGTCACAGCCATGTTAGCTCATTGTAATAGGGCCAGACCTTTGTGATGTTCCAATAAAGCTACAAAAACATATTCCTCCACCTTAAAATCTTTTCTACCTCTACGGCTTAGCCAACAATCTATGGTCCATTGACTCTGACTTACAGTTTGCTGCCCATTCTTTCTACTCTATCACTGGAGGCTGATCTCTCAATCACTGTGCCCTGTCCAATATTTCAGTCATTGTGGCCTGTCCTCTGGAATTCTCTTTGAAAACCAATTTGCCTTGCCACCTCTGTCCCTATTCTCAAAAGCCACCCATCCCCTCACCAACCCCACATTGTCTCTTTGATAATGCCTTTAGTCTCTCCTCCCTACAACCCAGATTCCTTCATTTTCTGCTTGGTGTCCACTTCTCTCCCTTCTGAGATGTTTGTCTATGTGAGGAGCACTACATTAATGTAAGTTGCAATGGTGCACAGTTTGCTTACTTTGAAGGGGCAGCCATTGGAGATCCACCATTTGTTCTGTACTACGGAAAGAAAAGGTAAGTTTGCAAATAGTAATACTGGCAGAAATTACAAGTCCAGCTCAGTTTTAGTGATTACAGTTTAATGGGGGAAAAATAATTTATTTGTCTTACACATTACAAAAAATATGCAAGGTTTAACAGTGCATAAAATGAATTAGTGAACAAGTAACTCACGTATTTTGAAGAGACAGCAGGGGATGCTCTCAAGCTCTGGATGTTATATTTCAAAATTAATAAGGCAAATATTAAATCGCAATCTTTGAAGTTCTAGCCATGGCTTTCCCAAAGAACAATGTATGGGGAAATTTAATTCCCCACACCCGGTAGTAATGGAGTGGGGCAGGGGGTGGGGTAGGGGGAAGGGGGCAACTAAAATGGAGTGGGTCAGTTCTCACTGTGCAGCAATTTTAACGTAACTGTTTTTGGCAGTGGATGAAGCATCTGCCTAAATCAGGCGGGAGCTTCATACATTACTGCAAATCGCGATCTTATTACTTCAATAGCCTTTTAACCACTGTCTGAGCAGGATGCACACCTTGACTGACCCCTCAGTGAAAGCTGCTCTGAAGGCTGAAGAGGCCATAAAAGGTAACAGTTAAACTTTCTTTTGTGGGGCCAGGAGGAGCAGGCGTGCTCCTCTGGGCTCTACAAGGAAAGTCTTGGCCTCTGCTGCCCCAGGTTCCCCTCACCCACCTTTCCACCCACGAGACTCTACCAAAATCCCCTTAAGAGAAGCATTTGGATGGCTTTACAGAGTGACAGGATAAGAGGTTAATTGAGGACATTTAGGTGTGGTTGAAAGATGGTTAGATTGGAGAAGAATTATCCAACCTTTTGTCTTTGCGTGCTGTGCACCTCTATGAGCCACATATAAGAGACAATTTCACAATCCCGCACTCCCAACAGGAAGCTGCACCCGTGAGGACCGTGCGTCGGAGATAGGGTTGAAACATTGTAACCCTGGTTCTTTGACCCACGTTTCCTGCAAGTGTGGCTCCCTGCTGGGAGTGCAGGGTTATGGGAATACCCCTACAAAGTTTAAATGATGTTATTTGAATAAATCTGAAGATACCAACACTAACAGTTCTTGGTGTGTGGATTTAGAATTTATCAGCCAACAAGGGAGCATTGCTGAGAACATGCTTCTTCAAACCTCCAACACCTTCAAAATTCAAATATGATAAACTGGTGGAGTAAGAAATATCCCCACAAATAGCAATGTAGTTGTTGGAGCTTCATGTGCTGAATAGCCAGGATTGTAATCTTCATGTTCCCAATCAACTGTAGTTTGGAGGGGTTAAAGGTTAAATAAAATGACGGGGTGGGGGGAGGGGAGCAGTTACTGGGTGGAGAAAAACTAAGTGAAAACATACTTGTGATTTTGTAAGGTATTTTTAGAATGTTAAAGTAGGGCATTATAATGATTTTAATACCTGATAGAACTGTCACGCTATCGAGAACAGAATGAAAATGTCTCTTTAATGAAAAAAAACCTTAAGTACTGCAGGATGAAAGCCATCACTGTCACCCCATCACTGCTCCCATTGTTATTATGCAAAGTTGCATCTGCTCGATTTTATTAGGTATTCTGGAATGCTTCATTCATTAACATGCGGCATGCATCTCAGTACAAGTGTAAAATTGTCTGAATTATGAAATTGTCACCCTGCTAAAGATTTCCCAGCATTCCCAAAATATCTCTAAGTACAGAGATCCCCGTTATGATTCATGTTAAATGTTGTCGCGGGTATGACAAACCCTTATAGCTACTAATGCTTTCTGATGATGTTCAAGCCCAAATCAGACCCCAAATCAAATCAAAGCAGGGGCGCCAACAGGGCACAAACGACTTTTCGCCCAGGCGCGGCGCCGCTAGCGACTCACGCTAAATTCTGCGGGAGTTTAGCGGCAGCACCGTGCGCAGTGCCCCGTTTTCACCCTGCCTGTAAAATTGGCCCGCGCTCCCTGAATCTGCGCCGGGCGATGGCAGTGACTGATTCAGGGGGCGGGAACGGAGCAGCAGGAGGCTCACAGGGCGATAAGTAAAGGGGAGGTGGCGGGCGGGGGGGGAAAAAATCAGCCAATTTACTTGTCGTGGCCCGTTGCGTCTTTGAACGCGGGGTCTCTGCCGTGAACTGGCAGCCCGGCATTCCTCTTGTGTGCCAGGCTGGCACACCACCCCGCTCCCCGGTGGTCCAGTTAGGGCCCTGCAGAGTTGTGGGCTTGGGCCTTCCCCTTTAAGAGTTTGAGGGGTAAGAAGGTGAGTAAAATTGTATCAGTGGGCGTGCAACTAGAACCTGGATTACCTTGGCCACCCTTGTGAGGTAATTGAACCTATTCCTGCACTGTGTAGCAGGGCTTGGGGTGATAGAGTTGCAGTGATTGCCTCTGCTACCTACCTCTGGATAGCCTGCATCATCCTTTTATGGGGCTTCTTGCCCTCAATGACTAGCAGTCTACTACTTCGGGCCATTACCAGTCAGAAACACCTCAACTGCTCTGAAGCAGTTTGCTTAGGAGGCTTAGTCTACTCAAATGGGTATTCTTATTCAAACCTAAATTAAGAGATTACCTCATAGTTAAATTTAGCTGTAATAAATTGTGAATTGAAGCAGAATTTTGTTTTTACTATTTTTACTTAACTTTATTGCTCGCCCAAATGGAAGCACTAACTCTTGATTAGGAGAAAATGGCTTTTTAGACCTCACAGCCATATCTTACTTTCAGCTTTAACGCATAAGAAATACTACCAGTTCTTCTCTACTTGAGGTGTTTTTTCCTAAAAGCATTCTACTTACACCCTGTAACAAGAAGAGCTGGCAATAAACATATGCCAGTCTGATTATCTGACTGGACAGCTAATATCTGGCTATGTAAAAATTGTCAGACCAGACAATCCTACCATCTGTGGGTATAATTTGGGTCTAAAGCCAGGTTTTACACTGTCAGGCAAAGGAGTTTCACTGTACCATAGCTTTGAGTATTGGCAACTCCTCGTCACAAAGGCTAGCAGATGTGAGTATGTGCTGGCTACGGTACTGTCCATTTTGTTCATCTATCTGTTAAATTTACATTAAATTTTGTATATTAAATCATTAATCTTTATTTGTATTTATTTGGAATTGCCCCAATACAGTTGATGCAATTTATAATGTACTCTGTAAAAATGTCTATTGCAAAGGACAATATCCTTTAGTACACAACATTTCTATCAGATTATTGTGTCAATATGCTAGCTACCATGTAAAGTGTATTAAAGAACAATTGAATTAAAATTCTGCAGTATCCCTTCTCTACCAAATAGATAAGTTCAATGATAATTTCAGAAATTCAATATCACCCAGGGATCAAATGATAAATTAATTTAATAACATTTAAATACCTTGACCTGAAAATAAATGAGGCAGACATCATTACAGGAACTTTCCAACAGTGGACAATATACTTTGATTTTACTAGCAATTTCAAAAGACACAGCAACTGTGCAATATAGTCCTGAGGTTCAGAAGGGAAGCTGTTTTCAAAATCCAACACATCTTATGCTTCTGTTTTTGTGTTTGTTGCAAAAAGACGTATGGTTTTGTATCATGAAACACTTACATTGCATTTGAAAGCTCCACATGCTTTCGGAATTATTCAGCATAAATGAATGAGTAATTCTGCAAATGCTTGGGAGCTCTGCCAGTGGCTCAGTTGGGAAGCGCTACACACCAGAAATGTCCCGTGTTGGAGCACTTTATGCTGAATTAACTGATCTCATTGTTGGTAGGGTTACTTTGGTTGACTTCACAGCGGTTGGACTAATCAGGGGGGAAGAAATTGTCCCCGGTTTTCGCTCCAGATTGCTATCTAGTCGCTCCTGCTGGAAAAGCCATGTGTGTACGTGTCAAGCAAAGACATCAGGCAACATCAGGCTTGTCTGTGTTGGCCCCTTTCGTCCAATAACCTACTGACATTCACAAGAATGGACAACTGGAAAAGGTACAGGAGGGTGGCTGCACCTGTAAAACCGTAGCAAGTCAGTGCTTCAGGTGAGGTAAGGTAATGATAAAAAAGGAGGGAAAAAAATGTTGTCAAGAGTTTGCTGTCAGCACATTGTGGGAGTTTTAGGCAGCGATTTTCCACAGATACTTTAAGCATTAAAGCGCCTCTGTTGTAGCCAAGGTGGGGCCTTAAGCTGCAACGCTGGCTTAGCCCGTGTTTAGTGCAAGGCACCATCTTGGTAAAGGAGTTGAAGCTTGCACTCGGAACAGTTCATTAAGGAGCTGATTGCCATTTAAAATGCCTGCTAGTACTTATTAAAGAGGCCGCATGGCATTTTGGTGGCTAGAGCTTGTCCTAATGCCCTCTCCTAACAGTAACCAGCTGTTTGGAAGTAAGCACGGCGCTGATATAGATTTCAAGTGCTACTTAAAGGGATCCTCACCATTTCATGGTCATTTGCTGCTGGAGCTGTGAAGAGGGCCTCTGAAACACATGAAGAGACTTTCTGAGACACTTTGTCAAGACTTCACCAACACTCGAGCAACATTTATTCCGCAAATTCTCTTGAGGACGTCACCTAAAAAGAGTAAGTGCTGTGCTACAGCACTTATAGGAGTCACCAGGCGAAAGGGAGTGCTTGGTCATCGGCATCTTGCTAGGGGCCCCCCTTGGTCTGGGCGAGGGGTGGGAGGAGGAATTGAGGCCAGGCAGAGCAACACCAGTTGCTGCAGGAGAGAGGGACAGGAGGGTGAGTTGATGACCTTCTCCCTGCGGATACAAGACAATCCTCCTCCTCTGGACCTCCTCCACCAGGACCTATAGTGCAGCATCCGAGAACCTATGTGCCCTCTCCTTTGATTCTGGAGTCATCCTGCAACATGCGACTGACTATGTGCCAACCAGAGCACTCCATACCTTCAGTGGAAGTGGGTGCGAGAAGGCAACAAAAACTGCTCCATGAAAATTGCGTCTAATCAGCACTTCAGTGCTAAACCTGCAGGTTTCTGGTTTAGTACCTCCAGGTGAGTTCAAGTTATGGTAATCAGCAATTAGGACCGAAATTGAGTGCTAAATCCAGGCTTTAAAACAGGCGTGTCTTATTAGCACATCACCCATTTAGCGCCAGTTTTCACCCTTTGGCCAAAATAACCCCCTTAATCTTTTGGTGTGAATACTTCAAAACATAACATACACGAGTACAGTACATACAAGGGCCCAATTTAATTAGTATTATCCATAAAATATAAGCTTAGAAAACTCTAGCATAAGCCACATTAGTCGGGGGGGGGGGCGGTTTTAACCCTATTCGCTCAGCAGAAACTTGGCGGATGGGCAGTTAAAATCGCTCTAGCTCTTATCTGTCTGAGAACTGCCTTGATTGCAACATCTGCAATTGTAACCTGCTATCCTGAGCAGGCAGCAAGGACACATGCCCGGAGCCAACAAAGCCCTTCTTCACATGTGCATGTTGCGGCCTGATGACATCATTGAGACCCAACTGTAATTTTAACTAAGGCTGAGCAGGCAATCCACCTGGAGATAATGCCACTGTCTTTGAGAAAGTGCTTCACGTGTAACCCAACACTGCAAAGCCCAATACAACAATTATATTAATTATACATGAAATGATGTTAAAAATGTCTCCCAAAATCTTCAGCTAAAAAATACTGGCCTGGAAATTTGAGTAGGCCGGAAACCTGCCGGTGCCACCGCGGGCCGCAGTTAATGGCCGCACGAAATAATAGGTATTTTGGTGCTGCCTGCTAATTTAAATTAACGCAGCGCAAAACCTGGAGTGCAACACAGGTTTTCCGGTGGTAGTGTCAGCTGGAGGCCCAATGTAGCGTGGCCGTAGCAACCTTGGAGCAAGAGCAGCGTTGTCTTAAAGCTAGCCTTTCATTTTAGAAAGCAGTGTCGGTTCCCTTAAAGGGGAACTTCCTTTTAAAATGAAAAAATTAAAATAATTTAAAAAGAGGCAGTCTTTAGCCATTAGAGCTCAACTGCCTTCTGAAAAAAAATAAACCTAAAAATAGTTCTGAAGTGGCAGTCTTTAGCTCTTAAAGCTGAACTGCCTTCAGCACATAAAAAAAATGGTAGAAGTGCTTCAGCACTGTCACAAATGGCTCAGCAAGCCAGGGAAGGGGCACCCAGGGTCTCGCACGCAGCACTCCAGCTTTGTACAGGGGGTCAGGAATGGCAGTACTGGGATGGCAGGAATGACGTATGAAGAGAGATTGGGTCGATTAGGCTTATATTCGCTAGAGTTTAGAAGAATGAGAGGGGATCTCATTGAAACTTATAAAAGTCTAACAGGACTGGACAGACTAGATGCAGGAAGGATGTTCCCGATGGCGGGGGAAATCCAGAACCAGGGGTCACAGTCTAAGGATAAGGGGTAAGCCATTTAGGACCGCGATGAGGAGGAATTTCTTCACCCAGAGAGTGGTGAACCTGTGGAATTCTCTACCACAGAAGGCAGTTGAGGCCAACTTATTAACTTATTAAATATATTCAAGAAGGAGTTAGATATATTTCTTAAGGCTAAAGGGATCAAGGGATATGGGGAGAAAGCAGGGACAGGGTACTGAATTTGGATGATCAGCCATGATCTCATTAAATGACGGAACAGGCTCGAGGGGCCGAATGGCCTACTCCTGCTCCTATCTTCTATGTTT
This sequence comes from Somniosus microcephalus, assembly GCF_052327205.1. Taxonomy (NCBI): domain Eukaryota; kingdom Metazoa; phylum Chordata; class Chondrichthyes; order Squaliformes; family Somniosidae; genus Somniosus; species Somniosus microcephalus. The sequence continues at coordinate 298,967,717 of NC_140989.1, read as the reverse complement.
CTATGTCAACACTGCAAGAGAGATCCTCTACCCACAGGGGGCCAGGAGGCCCTCCAGAAAGAACAATGTGGGAGTACAACACTAAGGCCATTACTGCCAGCAGTGTTGCCCCCATGACCTGGCTCCAGTGCCCATAGAAGTTTCATGACCTCAGACCACTGGTCAAGGTCAGTGAATGCATCTTCAAAAGCTGTCTCCTACCAACTGCACCACTATCCTCACACGCTGCTCAATACAAGACCTCCCCACCCTCCCCCCCGCCACCCCGTCACTCACCTACCAACAATCTGTACCCAACACGAGGAACACCTCCCATTCCTAACTTCACCTCACCCCCTTGGAGGAGATGGTGCAGGACATTCTTGGCAGGGGCATGGCTGAGCCCTCAGCCAGCCGAAGGGCTGACAGGATATAAGATGCCAGTATCCTCATACGTTATCCTCCTTCTCACATCCCACTTCCTCCTCATCCCACAATATCTTCTGATTTACAAGCTGCACATGGTGTAAGCATGCAGCTCTTGCTTTCCTGCACCCACCCCCCTCATCACAACTCTACCCTTGTGCCTTCCTCATTTCAGACACCCAAGAAATGCAGCCTGACCAGTCAGTGGGTGACCAAGAAGAGGGAGAGGAGAGTGAAGAAGAAGAAGAAACACCATCAATTTGATACTCCCAGCCACCAGTTCCTCAAGGTCATCCTACAAGGCCATCTGCAGTGACCCCACTGAAATTCAGCAGCCTTCCACTAGCTATGCTGCAGCCACTGGGTTTAAACTGTGTGACATCAGTGGGATAGGTAGGGACACACACAGGCAGTCACTAAGGGAATGCATAAGGGTGATTAGTTGATTTCTTGATGTCATATTGAATGGATAGATGTATAAAGTTGGATTGGAAAGTTTGCTTTGTGGTGACTTTTATTTCAGCATCCAAGAGGATGCTGTGATGGTCAGTAGCAGAGGGAAGGTAAGGTGTGGGACTATTGTTGAAAGGGGAATTGGGATTGTGGCCACTGGTACTGCAGGCGGACTATTCCATCCTGGCAATCCCGGCCAGAAAGGGGCTGTCTAGGTTGCATTCTTCCTTCCGTTTACTCCTCTTCTGCATCTTCCTCTTTTGCTTCTTCCTCTTCCCTCTGTGAGCGGATGCTGGAAATCTGAAATAAAAGCAGAAAATGCTGGAAATAGTCAGCAGGTCAGACAACATCTCGACCTCAGATGTTAACTCTGTTTCTGTCTCCACAGATGCTGCCTGAGCTGCTGAGTATTTGCAGCATTTTCTGGCTTCTCGGATGCCTTCGTTTAACATCCAAAGTCTTGCAAGCATCCAACAGCACTCCCTGCACACTTTAAAAACCCTTAACATCTATTGCACCAAGCCACTACTTCAATGAAATATTTAAAAATCCAGTCCAAAAGTTTAAATTCAAACTTATCTGAAAGATGTATGTGTCCCTTTAAGAGGCGCTGACAGCGTCTCTGCAGGGTTGCTTCACACACGCTTTTCTGAGCATGCTTAGGACCCAGCATTAAACAGAGCGAGAACATTGAAGTTTGCAAACGAGGTCTCAAGTCAGCGTTGCACGCCGATTGATGTCACACTCTGCTCATTTCCATGTCAGGGGCCAGCGCTGTCAATGGCACTGCTATGGCTCTTACCAAAATGGCAGTCACCATATCCCGCACCAGAGACGGTCGGAAGCAAGGCGGCCGACATTTTTTTGCAGCAACCCAGCGGTAACGGCCGGCGCACAGGTACCGAATTTCTTGGCCAATATCTCAGTTCTGGTGTTATTCTGAGTTGTTCCTGATAGTTTAAGCAGAAGATATTTAAACTTAGCACCACACACTGCTCGCTGAGCAACAACACAAGCAGTTGCAGAGAAAAGCGCCCTGTGCTTTGTCCTAACAATCTCAGATAGACAAGTGTAACCTTGCTGTCTCTACCTCACCTGCCATTCCTATACCTCCAGTCTGTCAACCAAAGCCTGAAGAGCAAAGGTCTGAGCTTCTGTCAAGGTGAAAGCCCTAACTGCTCCCTCACTGTTCCCTGCTGGGGGCCTGCTGAGTGTCCCAGGGCTGCAGCCACCTGCCGCATTAGTTCTCACAGGTTTAACATCGCCTGTGTGATGTTAGTGCTGAGCATTACAGCAGGCTCAGAGGCCATACCCGTGAGAAGCTCCATGTTATTGCTAATGGAGCCCAGAGTCCTCATGCCCCTCTGATACTCCACCAGTAGGTACCTCTTCAGGCCCTCATCCATCATATTACACTCCACTGACTCACCAGTAGTGGCTGCCTTCTAGCCGGTCTCTCCAGAGAGGTGATGCTATCATCCACCTTCTCAGTGTCTTCCTGTTCCCCGAAACTGGATTGGGAGGCTGCAGAGCTCACATTGTATTAAGGGCCTCACTGAACCCAATGCACTTTGTCAGCATTGGTACCCGGTTGAGGAGAGTTAAGTGACTCTGACTCTGCTTGGAAGTGGCCTAAAGGTGGTGGGGAGGAGGGGGGGTGGTGCACACCCAAGAAACAGCAGAGGTGTGCGGCTCTGGCTTTCCATCAACCCCTCCTTTGGCAGTTCAATGGGGACAAGCCAGGGCCCGCATTCTCCAGCTTCTCCAGACACTGCTCCCCGTCCCTCTCACCCATCCTCGCACCCACTTCCACCTCCTCTTCCTCCTCCTCCTCGTCCCCTCCTCTGCCTTCTGGCATCTTGAATGACCTGTGGGAAGAAAAAACAGAGGGTTAGCATGGCTGTCTTTGCCACTGCTGCGATGCCCTTTGGGGAGGATGGGGAGGGGAAGCCTTGACCCCTGTCCTGGAACAATGAGAGATAGCAAGCAGACAGGTACTCACTGGCTTTGGACTCTTGCCCATATTACCTCCCCCCCCCCCCACAACTTGGGCCTTGGCTGCAGCCACAGTGCTGAGGCTCCACCGCCTTCTCCTTGTAGGGGATGGGGAGGGTTAGAGCGGAGGTTTGCAACCCCTCATGCTCTTTGCCCTCTCCCAGACGTTGAGCTCCATTTTGTCCTGCAAAACCAAAAAGCGAGAAAAATTAAGCTTACAGTCGTGTGAATTGAAGGAGATATAAGTCAGCATTTTTCTGGGGGGTTTTCTGCAAGGTCACTAATCAACTAGCTCTGTCTCAGCGACTTGAGCGTGTATCCCACAGTGGGCGAGGAAGAAAGGGAGAGCATGCCGAGTGCCTTACCTTGCCTGTTGTGGTCAGATCATTGAATTTCTTGCTGCACCGTTCATCCTCCACAAAGTTGAAAACCCTCTTCCTGGGAGCCTTCTCCTGTGTGTTAGACATCTGTGCGAAGGGGAATATTTGAGACAATGGAGACTCTCCAGAGCAATTTAAATTAATTAATTTAAAATACTTATGACAGAGAGTTGTGTGCTACTTACCTTGGGCTCCCCAGCCTCACTGACGGAATTTATTTTCTTCCACTTTTATAGTCTTCTACTGTTATTAGTATGAGGCCCCATTGGTTATGTTCCAATTATGTTCAAACCACGCTGTCCAATTACGCTGATTAATGTAGTGTATGTAACTGTTCTACCTTTAAGAGAACTATTGTATGTAACCGTCCACCTTTAAGAGAACTATTTTAGGTGTGGCACTACTTTATCTTGGCTGCTGTATACTGTAATACCGACGGTGACCACACCGGTATATAAGTGCTGTGTCAGGATTTATTGGGCAGATTCGCCCTGACCTTCGAATAGTAAAGTCCTGTTAAAGTTACTCTTGTAGTCTGTGTATTAATTCGCCATAATACCTACAGACTTTACAGTGGCGACGAGTTCGATCTTACCCTGCGGCAACAATACTTCCGAAGCAGTTAACGAGCGTCGAGAAGAGGCACCCGCCCTCGTCGTTCTGCTGAGAGAAAACTCGAGTCTGCAGAGCAAGGAAGAAGGAAGAATTCAGACACGAAGCCTTCCATCAGCATACAGGCACTGACTGTCCCTTCTGCCACGGTGGTGAGTGAGCCGATCAGCACGAGAAGCAAGTCGGCCACGGTGACTGTGAGTAAAGGGAAAATTTAAAAAAAAAAAATGGAGGATAAGGGCGGTGAACTCGACCACGGTCGGGGGAAAGGAGCCGGACAGAAGTCGGGCCCAGAGGCGCTGAGACTGGGGCAGCGTGGAGCAGGGAAGCCGCGGTACAAGCGGGCTGGGAGACGCAACGGCGTCGTGAGACAGCTAGACCGCGACCGGCGAAAAAGGCCGGGCAACTACCGAGGCCACGAGGCGCTGCGACCGGGATCGTAAGGCGCGGGAAGATATAAAAATAAATAAACCGCGGTGAACTCAGCCGCAGCCGGGGAGGAAAGCACCGGACTGCGAGAGGGCTGGGAGGCGCGATTGGAGTGAAAAAGGCCGGGCAGCGACCGAGGCCACGAAGCGCTGCGACCGGGATCGTAAGGCGCGGGAAGATATAAAAATAAATAAATCGCGGAGAACTCAGCCGCAGCCGGGGAGGAAAGCACCGGACTGCGAGAGGGCTGGGAGGCGCGATTGGAAGCCGCTGAGGGAGAGACAGGGCCCGAGCGAGCGGGAGAGACAGAGCCCGAGCGAGGGAGACTGAGCGAGATCCAGCCCAGCGGCTGAAACTGTTCGCCGTCAACGGGTTGTACCCAGCGCCGGTTGCCCTGCCGAGAAAAGGGAACAAGGAACGCACTGAAGCCGACGCGCAGGCTGCGAACCCCGAAAGCCAGCGGTCGTCGCCCGAGGGAAAAGCTTACCCCTCCCGCTAGGGGAAGAAACGCGGGAAGCCGCCAGTAGGCGGGGAAGAAGACAGAAGCGGGAAACCGCCATTTTGAAAGTGGGCGGGGAAAGAAGACAAGCGCGGGAAACCGCCATTTTGGAAAAAAAAAAGTTAAAGAAATATTTCGTTGTTGTTTCCCAGGAAGAGTGTGAAGATGCCTAAGCGTAGTAACATCAACGGTTTCGATTCCGATGTGGAAGATTGGGCCACGTATGTAGAACGCATCGAGATATATTGTAAGGTCAATAAGATAGCAAATTATGACAAAGCTCTAACTTTACTAAACTCAATGGGTGCGAAGACATACGGGTTATTGAAGCATCTTCTATCACCAGCTAAACCGGCGGATCAGTCTTTCGCTAATATTGTTGCTGTGCTGAAGGATCATTTTAATCCCGCACCGCTGATGTTAGCGGAACGATCAAAATTTTACGTGAGAACGCAACGAAAAGAGGAAAGCAACGCGGAGTACCTGGTTGAACTGCGTAGGCTAGCAAAATACTGTCAGTTTGGGGTAAATCTGACAGAGGCACTGAGAGACAAGTTCATGTGCGGGATGTCGAAGGAAGGAACACAAAAACGACTGCTCGAAGAGAACGATCTTACACTTGATAAGGCTGTCCTTATCGCAGCATCGCACGAAGCCGCAGCGAGAGGCACGGCGGAAATGCAACGGAAGACAGCGGTACTCAGTGTGGATCAAATGACTTCGGGTACAACGAAATGTTATCGTTGTGGGAAGACAACACACGACCAGAACCAATGCTGGTTTAAAAACCAGGAATGTAGAAAATGTGGCAAGCTTGGTCACATAGCTAAGGTATGCCGGTCAGGAAAGAAGACCAGCAATAATAAGTCACCGCAGAAGAAGTACAGAAAGGTACATAAGGTGACTGGGAAGAGTCCAGATGAACAGAATTCGGACTCAGACTCCAACAGCAAGGAACTGGGTAGTCTGAGGATTCACAATGTGAGTAAAGAAGCTGACCGACAAACTATCTGGGTCACACTACAGATTGCAAAAGTCCAAGTGAAGATGGAAGTGGACACCGGATCGGCGTTGACGGTCATGAATAAGCAAGATTACAAAAAGTTATTCAAACATATTCCCCTACGGGATACGGAGATAGTATTGCAGACATACACGGGGCACAAAGTATACCCCATCGGAAAGATAAAAGTCAAGGTGAGATACAAGGACAAAGATCACCAAGGGATGGACATGTATGTGCTGCCCAAGGGAGGTCCACCACTTCTGGGACGGGAGTGGATCAGGAAAATAAAGATAGACTGGCATTCACTAAACACAATGACGGTAGATTCCGGAAAGGAAGATGTCAAACCTGAACGGTTGTCCAGAATATTGGACGAAGCTAAAGAGGTATTCCAGCAAGGACTGGGAACACTGAGAGGAATTAAAGCAAAAATCAAGATTGCAGAACATGCAAGCCCAAAATTTTTCAAAGCCAGATCGGTACCTTACGCGATACGGCCTGCTGTGGAGGCAGAACTGGAAGAGCTTGAACGTTCAGGGGTACTGTCTAAGGTGGACTGGAGTGAGTGGGCCACGCCCATTGTTCCCGTCATGAAGTCTTCATCAAGTAACAAGCCAGGGGGACCGGGAAAGGTCCGCATCTGCGGAGCCTTCAAGATCACAGTTAATCCGGTGCTTCACACGGTACAATACCCGCTCCCGCGGATTGAGGATATCTTTGCTTCATTGTCTGGCGGGAAACACTTCACCAAGATAGACCTGGCACAAGCATACTTACAAATGGAAGTCGAGGAAGAGTCGCGTCAGTATCTCACAATCAACACGCACAGAGGCTTGTATCGTTATAATAGACTGGTTTTTGGAGTAGCTACGGCTCCAGCAATTTGGCAGAGGGCCATGGAGCAGGTCTTACAGGGTATTCCAAGCACGCAGTGTTACTTGGACGATATCCTGATTACGGGAGAAGACGAGAAGGAACACCTCACAAATTTGAAACTGGTTCTCACCAGGTTGAAGGAATATGACCTTCGAGTTAATCGCCAGAAATGTGAGTTCTTCCAGAAACGGATCTCGTACTGCGGTCATGTCATTGACCAAGAGGGGCTGCACAAGTCACCTGACAAGATAGAAGCTGTCGTGAAGGCCCCCGCTCCGGAAAATGTATCACAGTTGAGATCGTTTCTGGGGTTGATTAATTATTACCACAAGTTTCTGCCAAATCTATCCACGGTGCTGCATCCGCTGAATGCTCTGTTGCGGAAAGAAGTACCATGGAAGTGGAGCGAGGACTGTAAGAAGGCCTTTCGCAGAAGCAAGGCGTTGATTACCTCTGAGGAAGTGTTGGCTCATTTCAACCCAACGTTACCTCTTCGTCTAGCTTGTGATGCTTCCCCTTATGGAATTGGAGCAGTACTTTCACACAAGTTACCAAATGGCTCGGAAAGGCCAGTCGCATTTGCGTCCCGATCATTGACCTCCGCTGAGCGAAATTATGCTCAGATAGATAGGGAGGCCCTCAGCCTTGTGTGGGGAGTAAAGAAATTCAATCATTACCTGCAGGGCAAGAAGTTCACATTACTGACAGACCACCAGCCGTTGGTGTCCATATTCAACCCTAACAAGGCCGTTTCCACTATGACAGCGCAAAGGCTACAGAGGTGGTCCGTGTTACTTGGGGCACACCAATATGACATCAAATACAAAAGGTCCAAACAGCATGGAAATGCTGATGGGTTATCGCGCCTACCGTTGCCAGTAGTAGAAGAGGCAGCTACAGTGTTCCACTCATCCATAGTGGAATGTGTACCAGTAACAAATTCGATGATCGAAAATGAAACAAGAAATGACCCGACTCTCTCACGAGTCTACGATTTAACAGTGGAGGGATGGCCAGCACATGGCGAACCAACGCTGCCCGCATTTTCGCAAAGAAAAGAACAGCTGTCAGTGTGCCGAGGAACCTTGATGTGTGGATCTAGAGTGGTGATTCCACCCAAACTTCAGCATAAGGTGCTAAAGGAGCTTCACGAGGGGCATCTGGGTGGAGTGAAAATGAAGAACCTAGCAAGAGCGTTTGTGTGGTGGCCAGGTATTGATGGAGACATCGAAGAAATAACCAAGAGCTGTCTAGGATGCCAGAAGGTCCAAAACGCGCCACCACAAGCTCCTCTGCATCCATGGGAGTGGCCCTCATCTCCTTGGCAAAGAGTACACGTCGACTTTGCTGGTCCATTTATGGACTCAATGTTTCTAATCGCGGTGGATGCACACTCCAAGTGGCCGGAGGTAATAAAGATGTCCTCCACCACCATGGAAAAAACCATCACAGTATTAAGGACCATATTTGCCAGGAATGGGCTGCCGGAACAGATCTGTTCTGATAATGGACCGCAATTTGTGTCCGAAGAATTCAGGAAGTTCTTAAAAAGGAATGGGGTCAAGCACTACACGTCAGCCCCATACCATCCCGCCACCAATGGATTAGCTGAAAGGTTTGTCCAGACCTTCAAGAAGGCCATAAAGGCCATGGGTAATGAAGACATCAACCTACAACATAAGGTAGATAACTTCTTGTTGGCGTACAGGAATGCAACACATGCGGTCACAAACCAAACTCCCGCCATGATGTTTTTCAATAGAAGACTAAGATGCCGGCTGGATTTGATTAAGCCAAACGTCAGAAGGGACGTAGAGAACCGGCAATTTCAGGGCATGAATGAAAGGCCAACTAGATCCTTTCAGATAGGTCAACAAGTTTTGGCCCGGGACTACCGTACCGAGAAATGGCAGCCTGGAACTATTGGGAAAAGGCTAGGGCTGCTGATGTATACCGTGGACATTGGTGACAGCATAATAAGGTGCCATGTTGACCAGATCATAGGGTCATCCACAAAGGACCAACCTACTCCACAACCTTACACGGCTAATGTTGAAGCAGAGATACCCAGAGCACCTACCTCCGATCTGGTAATACTGGAATCAGATGAACCTGACACTGTCCTTCAAGCCGAATCGACCTTGCCAGAAGAACCTACTACCCCGCCGAAAACTACTACACCACCGAGGCGTTATCCGGACAGAGTCAGGAAGCCTCCAGAGAGACTGAATCTGTGAACTGTTTTGCATAAGTTGTATGTATGTTATGATGTTATGTTAATGGGGAATAAGTATGTTGTAAGCTAAAAAGGGAGGATTGTAGTGTATGTAACTGTTCTACCTTTAAGAGAACTATTGTATGTAACCATCCACCTTTAAGAGAACTATTTTAGGTGTGGCACTACTTTATCTTGGCTGCTGTATACTGTAATACCGACGGTGACCACACCGGTATATAAGTGCTGTGTCAGGATTTATTGGGCAGATTCGCCCTGACCTTCGAATAGTAAAGTCCTGTTAAAGTTACTCTTGTAGTCTGTGTATTAATTCGCCATAATACCTACAGACTTTACAATTAACACCCATTTTATGTTTGGGCATATGCTAATAAGATTGGCAGGAAATTTGAGAGTACCTTGACGTCAACGGAATGAGCGTGGGAATAGGCATAATTTCAGGTCCAACATTTGGGTTGTGCCCATGCATGAAATTCCAGGCCAAGAAATGTTACGACAGGGAAAGAAAGAATGGTTGGAGAAATGAAAGAAGGATCATCTTCTGTCTTTAATTGATCAAAAGTCCTACAATAATTTTATAAAGATCAAGCACAAACCAATGTTTGTAGAATTGAGTTACCTTAATTTTTTATTTTAACTACGACACCATAGTGATGATTTTCCCAATGCCTGTGTCTCATAGTGTGTCTTCTCTAAGGCAAAACTGTATTTCAAAGGATTTTATAGGTGTGAAGATTGGGCCTTTCTGATTTACCAGTTAGTTACAGTTTTTTCTACAACAGATGTTGGGACAACATCTTACTCTGAAGGTAGGAAGGCCTACATAACTGCAAGAACAAGCCTGGCTGGTAGGGATTGGGTGGATGCTTCCTTTTCCAAGAAGTGTTTGTGTAAGAATAACTGTTAGATCCGTGTATCTTGATGTTGTGTCCTTCAATAATTAGACAACAAGACTGCAGGGAACGATTCAACAGGTGTTTCCTGAATGAGGGTTACTCTAGAACTAACTGTACAGATCACTACTCAGGGTTTATATACAGGTGTGGTCACTGCCGGTACTACAGTATACAGGAGCTGTAAAAAGTAGTTCCCCCTTAAAGGTACATACATTACAATTCCTCCCCTTTTAGATCAACAGTACCATAACACTCATTTAACAATTAAATATCAACTAATTACAATTAACACTTTTAACATGCAACATTAACTGAAAATAGTCTATTTATAAATTCAGTCTTGGGGAGGCTTCCTGATTCTTTCTGGATAACGCCTTTCCCGAGTGTCTCGTTCTTGGTGCGGAGGCGATTCTAACACCCTGTCGTCAGTTGATTCATCAGCTTCCAATGCTATTGTTTCTGAGGTAGATGCGACCTGTACGTCGGGTTCCTCACCAGGTACGTATGGCCGAGACATGGGGTTGACTCGTTCCTGTGACTCTAGGATCTGGTCAGCATGGCGTCTCACAATGTTCTCCCCAACATCCACTGTGTACATTAGTGGCCCCTGCCGTGTGCATATCGTTCCTGGTTGCCATTTCTCTGTTCGGTAGTCGCGGGCCAAGACTGGTTGCCCTACATTGAAGCTCCTTGTCGGCTTCTCATTGATGTGCTGGAATTGCTTACTCTCAACATCTCTTCGTACATTTGGTCTGAGCAAATCCAGACGAGATCTCAACCTTCGGTTAAAGAACATCATGGCCGGGGCCTGGTTGGTGACTGCATGTGTCGCATTTCTGTAGGCTAACAGGAAATGGTCCACCTTATGCTGCAGTGGAATGTCGTCATCGCACATGGCCTATACTGCTTTTTTAAAGGTTTGTACGAACCTCTCAGCCAATCCATTTGTGGCTGGATGATACGGGGCGGATGTGTAATGCCTTACCCCATTCCTTTTCATAAATCTTCGAAACTCTTCGGACACAAACTGTGGTCCGTTATCAGAGCAAATCTGCTCTGGCAAGCCGTTCCTGGCAAAAATGGTCCGTAGGACTGCAATAGTTTTCTCCGTGGTGGTGGAGGACATTTTGATCACCTCAGGCCATTTCGAGTGCGCATCCGCGGCTATTAAAAACATTGAGTCCATGAATGGACCAGCAAAATCAATATACACCCGTTGCCATGGAGATGAGGGCCACTCCCATGGGTGTAGAGGGGCATGTGGTGGTGCATTTTGGATCTTCTGGCATCCTGAGCAGCTCTTGGTCAGGTCCTCGATTTGCTGATCGATCCCCGGCCACCACACATAAGCCCTAGCAAGGCTTTTAATTTTCACCCCTCCCAGATGACGTTCATGAAGCTCATTGAGCACTCTCTCCCTTAACTTGGGTGGAATTACCACTCGGGATCCACACATCAAGGTCCCCTGGCATACTGACAGCTGTTCTCTTCTGGATGAGAATGCTGGCAACAGTGAGTCGCCATGTGCTGGCCATCCCTTCACCGTCAAATCATATACCCGAGACAGTGTTGGGTCATTTCGGGTCTCCTTCTCTATACCAGCGTTAGTTACTGGCAAGCATTCAATTATAGTCGAATGAAATATTTCAACAGGGTCCACTGCTGGTGCTTCCTCCGCAGTAGGCAGTGGCAGCCGTGATAGCCCATCAGTGTTTCCATGCTGTTTCGTGCCCTTATACTCGATTTCATATTGGTGCGCCCCTAGAAAAAGAGACCATCTTTGTAGCCTTTGCGCAGTCATCACCGGGACGCCCTTCTTTGGATTAAAGATGGAGACAAGTGGTTGGTGGTCAGTCAGCAAGGTAAACTTCTGCCCGTGCAGATAGTGATTGAACTTTTTCACTCCCCACACTAGGCTGAGGGCCTCCCTGTCAATCTGGGCGTAGTTACGCTCGGCTGAGGTTAGTGACTGAGATGCAAATGCTACTGGCCTCTCCGAGCCGTCCGGGAATTTGTGCGACAGCACCGCTCCAATGCCATAGGGTGATGCATCACATGCCAACCGAATTGGTAGTGCTGGGTTGAAATGAGCCAACACCTCTTTTGATGTGATCAATGCTTTGCTCTTCTGGAAAGCTCGTTTACATTCATCATTCCACTTCCATGGTACCCCCGTTTGCAGTAGGGTGTTCAGTGGGTGTAGTACGGTAGACAAATTCGACAAGAACTTATGGTAGTAGTTCACCAGCCCGAGGAACGACCTCAGTTGTGACACATTTTCCGGTGCTGGAGCCTTGACTACTGCTTCAATCTTTTCAGGGGACTTATGTAACCCCTCTTTATCAATAACGTGGCCACAATACGAGATCTGTTTCTGGAAAAACTCGCATTTGTGGCGATTAGCTCGGAGCCCATATTCCTTCAATCTAGTGAGCACCTGCTCCAGGTTGGCGAGGTGGTCACTGTCATTTTCGCCCGTGACCAGGATGTCGTCCAAATAACACTGCGTCCCTGGAATCCCTTGCAGGACTTGTTCCATTGCCCTTTGCCAAATAGCCGGAGCTGATGCTACCCCGAACACCAGCCGGTTGTATTGGTAGAGACCTTTATGAGTGTTGATCGTGAGGTACTGTTTTGAGGCTTCTTCTACCTCCATTTGCAGGTACGCCTGGGCCAGATCACTCTTAGTGAAGCGTTTCCCTCCAGATAGTGAGGCAAAACTATCTTCAATCCGCAGAAGCGGATATTGTACAGTGTGAAGGACTGGGTTCACTGTCACCTTAAAGTCCCCACAGATGCGAACCTTCTTTGGTTCCCCAGGCCTTTTACTCAATGACCTCTTCATTACAGGAACGATGGGTGTAGCCCACTCGCTCCAGTCCACTTTGGACAGTACTCCTGAACGTTCCAAACCTTCCAGCTCTGCTTCGAAGGCTGGGCGGATCACATAAGGTACCGGTCTGGCCTTAAAAAACTTTGGGCTTGCATTTTCCTCTATTTTGATCAGCGCTGTTATGCCTTTTAGTGTTCCGAGTCCCTGCTGGAACACTTCTTGTGCATCAGTTAGCATTTTTGACAGTCGTCCAGGTGTGACGTCATCATCCTTTTTGTCATCTACAGTCAGTGCTTGTATGGAATGCCAATCTAGCTGTATCTTCCGGATCCATTCACGTCCTAGTAGTGGTGGTCCTCCATCTGGCAATACATATAGGTCCATTTTTGGTGTTTCCTTGCCGTTATATATAACGTTCACCCTTATTTTTCCTTTGGGGTAGACTTTTTGCCCCGTGTACGTCTTCAAGACAATCTTTGTATCTCTCAAGGGTATATGTGAGGATAGCCGCTTGTAGTCCCTTCGGTTTATGACTGTTAGGGCTGATCCTGTGTCCAATTCCATTTTCACTTGGACTCCTGCTATCTTGAAGGTGACCCAGATAGTTTGATGATCCTCCATTTTGATCACATTATGTAGTTTCAGACAACCCAGCTCCTTGCTTCCAGAGTCTGTATCACTTTTCTGTTCGTCTGAACTACTCTCCGTCACCTTATGTACCTTCTTGTACTTCTCCTGTGGAGATTTCTTGCTGCTGGTTTTCTTTCCCGACCTGCAGACTCTTGCTATGTGTCCTACTTTTCCACACTGTCTGCATACTTTGTCCTTGAACCAGCAATCATTATGGTCGTGTGTTGTTCTGCCGCAGCGATAGCACTTAACTGTTCCGTATGACATTTCATTTGTGCCATATTCTTGCGGTCTCCGTTGTATCTCTGCCACGCCCCGTGCTGCTGCTTTGTGTGATACTGCCATGCTGAAAGCCTTGTCCAGCATAAGATCCTTTTCTGATAGAAGCCGTTTCTGGGTTCCTTCACTTTGAAGCCCACACACAAACTTGTCCCTTAAAGTATCTGCTAGTCCCGTTCCAAACTGGCAGTGTTTCGATAGCTTGCGCAGTTCCGTTAAATACTCAGCATTACTTTCATCTTTATGCTGGTTCCTTTTGTGAAACTTAAATCTTTCTGCTATCAGCAGCGGTGTGGGGTTTAAGTGGTCCTGTAGGATTGACACTATGTTTTCAAAATCCTTTTCTACTGGCTTCTCTGGGGTTACTAGGTTTTGTAGTAAGCCATACGTTTTTACACCCATTGAATTCAACAATACCAGCGCTTTCTTGTCATCTGGCACTTCATTCGCCTTGCAGTATACTCCTATGCGTTCGACATATGTCGTCCAATCTTCGACTTCATTGTCGAACGCTGTGATACTGCCACTCTTCGTCATTTTTGGGTGTGGTTAGACTGGCTTAAAATGGCGTCTCCCGCGCTTTCCTTTCTTCCCCGCTGCGGTTTAAATGGCGTCTCCCACGCTGCTGCCAACGCCGCTCTCGGCGGTCCTTGTGGCAAATGGCGACGCCCTGTGGGTTTCATGTGCTGCTCCTGCGCTGCTGCCAATGCCGCTCTCTGCGGTCCTCGTGGCAATGGCAGCGCCTCGCGTTTTCCTGCGCGCCTCTCTCCCCCGTTGACGCTGCTCGGCCCTTGAACACCGGCTGCGCTCTGCGCGTTTTCCTGCGCACCTCTCTCCCCCGTTGACGCTGCTCGGCCCTTGAACACCGGCTGCGCTCTGCTCTCTCTCGCCTCTCTCCCCCATTGATGCTGCTCGGTCCTGAACACCAGCTGCGCCCTGTGCGCTCTACCCTCTCTCTCTCCCCCGTCGACGCTGCTCGGCCTTTTCCTGTGCCGCTCGGTCAGCTCTAGCCGCCGCTGTCCGGGAAGGGTCTGCGCAGTACCTGTTGCCAGCCCGTTTCGCTGGACCACCGTGACTGGAAAGCCAAGCCTGGCTCTCGACAGCCTCCCCTGCGATGCTCAAATCTCCACTGGATGACTGGGGGGTTGCCCGTGGTCGACGCCCGTGCTTTTGGACTCGGCCTTCTTCCACTGTTCTCCAGGAGCGAATCCCTGGGAGGTGATGCAGAGTTGCAGGTAGGTTCGAATCTGCTCATCACTAATGTTAGATCCGTGTATCTTGATGTTGTGTCCTTCAATAATTAGACAACAAGACTGCAGGGAACGATTCAACAGGTGTTTACTGAATGAGGGTTACTCTAGAACTAACTGTACAGATCACTACTCAGGGTTTATATACAGGTGTGGTCACTGCCGGTACTACAGTATACAGGAGCGGTAAAAAGTAGTTCTCCCCTTAAAGGTACATACATTACAATAACAAGATGTTTTTACATTGTTTTTGTTTTTAATAGAGACAAAACTAATTATAGGAAGGATTGGTTTAGGAGAGCAATAATAGGAAGTAACAGTCTGGTGTGAAAAAGTATGAGGCCTATCATCCCTGTTTGGCAAACTACAGTGTATTTGAAACAAATGGGTGGCTGTAAAACATGAGATTAGAATTGCATTCGGCAGGAAGAGAAGCATAAAAGGAAAGGGTATAAGACAGATGCCATGATTCTACTTAGTTAGGAAGAAAGAAAGAGACCTCTTGCTACCTTTGAAACCCTGGGTTGTGATCAGGTTGGAGAAGCCATCTTCACAAGTTCTCATCAATATCTAAGCACGTGCATCTCAGACATGGGACTAATGTATGTTATTCTGTGTAGTTGGTGAGGGTGTTTAACGTTAATGTTTTGTCGATAATAAATTAAGTGAATTATCAAACATATAACTGTCTCTAGTTGTACAAATCTATTTAAAGGATAAGGAAAGAAGTATCCAACAGTTTATTTGAACGTTCTGCAAAAAAAGTCACACTAAGGAACACAAACGATTAGTTTGCCTATTTAACACTTCCATTTTATTGAAACAAACTTCAAGCAAATGTCTCTTGTTGCTTATTCCTGCGAATGATTCCAACAGTGAAAAAACTTGCTTGGTAGTTCAATCTGTTACAATAGTGTTGGTGTAGCTGATAATCCAGGAAACAAAAATGGGGCATGTTGTTAGCCCAGGGCAGGATATCCCAGATTAATTGGCATACAAGTTTCACTTCTGTTCATAGGAGGCACAGGCTTGGTTATGAGAGCTGGCATCTGTGTTGGACATGAGAGAAAGTATTTGGAGATTCTGGAGAAGCTCAGATCATAACCGATGTCACGAGGCATACTGTTGTGGATTGCAATTTAACAAAAAACAACTTTTGTCCTCAACTCTAGCACAGTATGGTAAAATACGCATCCATACAATGAGCATGCTAATTAATACAGCACAATAGAGTGAGCAATCATGTGTTTTTTACAAATGAGACACAAGTTCAGTCAATGATAAATGAGGCAGTCTCCTGCTAGCGAGCATAAGCCAAATAGTTTGCGTTGTTCAAGTATGTGTTTTATAATAAAAAATAATTTCATCCTCAATTGCACTTATCTACTCCTCTGTTGGCTAGAGTCCTACACAAATACCATGAAATCCTGCAGCCCCACAGGTTGGAGACAGGAAAACAACAACAAATGCCTCTTCACAGTAAAGCCTGCTAAAGATATTTGTATCTGGCCTGATTTTTAAAAAATTCAAATCTCGTCGATCCCTTACACCCTGACAGAGAAGCTTCTTGTTTTAACATTAAGTTCTAACTATTATCAATCAATGTATAAAGTTAAAAAAAAAATTATTGGAACCCAATAATTACATTAAAAGTGTAAAATTATTATATTCCTGGCAGTTAAAGGAGGTCGTGTTGTCTTGTACGGCAGAAATATGGAGCTATTTAAGCTGTTCAGGACGGAATATCCAGCAAGGTGATTATTAAGGAATTCACTGGCATCTTCCTAATGTTACTGTAATGAGTTAAATTAAATCTATATAAATATGTATACTTTGCAATTAATTATTTTTTTATCACACTGTTTCTTTCATCATTGCCAGAATGCTCTTTGCATAAGAAAGAGTTAACCAAGGTTGGCCTTGTCAACAAGGACCCTAAGTAAGATTTGCAGGTTTTATGGCTGTGTAACCATGACAACTGTTCTCTGGACACCTGGTCCTTTGATTTATTGGAGTAGCTGGATGTATATTAATGCTGGCAGTGTGTCTAAAAGATGAGACGTACAGTGAATACTGGGGAGATTCCGTAAGTACTGTCCAAGTGGAGTTGAAAGCAAATTGGACAGAGTAGTTGACATGAGGGAAGGGCTGGTTTTCAGAGGGCTTGTCCTTAGAGTAAAACAATCTTCAAAGGAAAGAGATTATTTTAAAGATTGCTTATTAGAAAGAACTGTGCACATCTCTGTTTTGTGTACTAATAAGCCTATTTTAATATTTGCTATCAAGAAATGATCTTCCTTTCTTCAACTACTTTATTTGGTGCAGCAGGTTGGTGTCACTGTGCTGATAATTTGGTTATTAACTGAAAAGTAATACATTTGTACACAATTACAAAATGGTGTCTGGATCATATATTTGAATGTGTTCCTAAATATAATTATTACAACAATTACAAGTGACTGCCTCCATATTTGATACCCTTGAAATGGTCTTTGGAGTTTCTTTCAAATCTTTTGCAAGATAATGAACCATTATTAACAGAAGAGGCAATTAAAAGGGAGGACAACTTTGCATTATTGGGAAAACTCAGACTCTCTTTCATTGGGTAAATGACTATACAATAGTGATGATATGACAACTTCAATTAGGAACTCCCTATATCATACAACTAACTACAGAAGAGGAACAGATTGTATTACGACTTGTAATGGGGCAATTGAGGAAGTTGGTGGCCCTGCCCTTTGCAGACAAATTTGAAAGAGCTTGTACAAGGAGGGTGATGACTGCAGCATCAGTGAATTTCCTTATGCAATGAAGCAACTCACGGGCATACTCAGGCCAAAACCCAGCTCATTTGGTAATCTAGCTTGTTACAAAGTTCTGGATCAGGTGTAGTGACTCATGGAACGGGCAACAGAGAGCAATGATATTCCTCCTTCTAAGCATGAAAAGGAAACGGCTTTATAAATAATATACACTGTCAGGAATAGAATAGCACAATGGCACGCGTGGATAAAAGTCTCCTTTCACCTCAATTTGTGAAATGACTTTGAGCAGTCTTAAGCCAGTTTCTACTTAGTTGAGCACCACAACATAAAAATGGCCACAGGGTGGCACTAAATTAGCAATCTCATTTTGAAAGACCAAACGTAAGAGAGAGGGAAGGCAGGCGTAAGAAATGGAAAAATTCACATTTATCCGTTAGATGGTGTTCTTCTGAGGTTGTGGATCAAGCTGCATAGTTGAGACAGAAGGAAAGGACCTCTACTCTGCAACTCTCTATGATAACTGCTGCAAGTGCTTGCTAATGCTTGGTGCCCAAAATGAATGTTCTAGGGTTCCTCTTCCTTGATATTCCCCAGGCTCAGTAAAAAGGAAAAGGGTTAGAGAGCTGTTACATCAGGTCTCTGTCCTGCCTGCAATGGCCTGGGAATCTTTGGGGCTGAACAACCAGGGCCTGTGCATGTAGTAGGCGCAGGGGCCTGTGCATGTAGTAGGCGCAGGGGCCTGTGCATGTAGTAGGCGCAGGGGCCTGTGCATGTAGTAGGCGCAGGGGCCTGTGCATGTAGTAGGCGCAGGGGCCTGTGCATGTAGTAGGCGCAGGGGCCTGTGCATGTAGTAGGCGCAGGGGCCTGTGCATGTAGTAGGCGCAGGGGCCTGTGCATGTAGTAGGCGCAGGGGCCTGTGCATGTAGTAGGCACAGGCCATTGTTGATGCTCCAAAAGGTGGCAGGAGGCATTTCCTGCAGTGGCTCTTGTGCCTGCCTGCCCCATGCAAGTTATGTGCGCTCCTAAACTCCAGGACACAGGGAGGGATCCCATTCCAAGGAATTTCGGGACATGTAGTCATCTTTCCCTTTTTCCACCCCATTAGCCACATCAGGCATGATAGAACCTCTTTCAAAGGAATTACTGTACATTGTAGTGTATGTACCTTTAAGAGAGAACTACTTTTACAGCTCCTGTATACTGTAGTACCGGCAGTGACCACACCTGTATATAAGCCTTGAGCATGCCTCTGTACTGTTAGTCTTTAGACTAGCCTCCTCCAGTAAACACCTGTTGATTGTTAATTTACAGCCTCCGTCTAGTTATTGGAAAACATCATACTTTAAGAATCACGGATTCAACAGTGGCGACGAGGTCGATTCGAATCTACCTGCAACTCTGCATTTCCTTTCAAGGATTCACTCCGGGAGGACGGTGGAAGAAAGTCGAGGCCAGAAGCACGGGCGTTGACCACGAGCAACCGCCCAGTCATCCGGCAGAGAGTGAACATCGCAGGGGAGGCTGTTGAGAGCTGGGCTTGGTTCTCCAGCCATGACGATCCAGCAACAGACTGGCAAGAGGTACAGCGCAGACCTTTCCCGGACAGCGGCGGCTGGAGCCGACCGACGGCACAGAAAAGGCCGAGCAGCGTCGACGGGGTAAGAGAGAGGGTGAAGCGCACAGGGCGCAGCCGAGGGTTGAAAACCGAGCGGCGTCGACGGAAAACAAAAAGAGAGAGAGGGTAAAGCAGCAGCTGGGTTCAGGACCGAGCGGCGGCAACGAGAGAGGCGCACAGGAGAACGCGCAGAGCACAGCCAGGGCTCAAGAGCTGAACAGGGGGAAAGAAAGGAAGCGTGGGAGACGCCATTGAGCCACGGAGAAGAAGGGAGAGCGTGGGAGACACCATTTTAGAAGCTGCAGCGGAGAAGAAGGGCGAGCGCGGGAAGAAAGGAAAGCGCGGGAGACGCCATTTTGTGCCAGCGGAGAAGAAGGGAGAGCACGGGAGACACCATTTTAGATAGTTTAATCACACCCAGGGATGCCGAAGAGTGGCAGTATCACTGTGTTCGACAATGAAGTCAAAGATTGGGCGACATATGTGGAACGCATTGAGGTGTACTGCAAGGCGAATGAAGTGCCAGATGCTAGGAAAACACTGGTTTTGTTGAATTCCATGGGTGCAAAAACTTATGGCTTACTGCGAAACCTAATAACCCCAGAGAAGCCAGTGGATAAGAATTTTGAAAGCATAGTGGAAATCCTACAGGACCACTTAAACCCCACACCGCTGCTGATAGCAGAAAGATTTAAGTTCCACAAAAGGAACCAGCAGAAAGACGAAAGTATTGCTGAGTACTTAACGGAACTGCGCAAGCTACCGAAACACTGCCAGTTTGGATTGGGACTAGCAGATACGTTAAGGGACAAGTTTGTGTGTGGGCTTCAAAGTGAAGGAACCCAGAAACGGCTTCTATCAGAAAAGGATCTTACGCTGGACAAGGCTTTCAGCATGGCAGTATCACACGAAGCAGCCACACGGGGCACTGCAGAGATACAACAGAGACCGCAAGAATATGGCACCAATGAAATGTCATATGGAGCAGGGAAGTATTATCGCTGCGGCAGAACAACACACGACCAGAAGGATTGTTGGTTCAAGGACCAAGTGTGCAGGCAGTGTGGAAAAGCAGGACACATAGCAAGAGTCTGCAGGTCAGGGAAGAAAACCAGCAGCAAGAAATCTCCACAGGAGAAGTACAAAAAGGTACATAAGGTGATGGACAGTAGTTCAGACGAACAGAAAAGTGATACAGACTCCGGAAGCAAGGAGCTGGGTTGTCTGAAACTACATAAGGTAATCAAAATGGAGGATCACCAGACTATCTGGGTCACACTCAAGATAGACGGAGTCCAAGTGAAAATGGAATTGGACACAGGATCAGCCCTAACAGTCATAAACCAAAGGGACTACAAGCGGCTATTTTCACATATACCCTTGAAAGCTACAGAGATTGTCTTGAAGACGTACACAGGGCAAAAAGTCGACCCCAAAGGAAAAATAAGGGTGAACGTGATATACAAAGGCCAGGAAATACCTAAAATGGACCTATATGTATTGCCAGATGGAGGACCACCACTACTAGGACGTGAATGGATCCGGAAGATACAATTAGATTGGCATTCCATACAGGCACTGAAGGTTGAGGCCAAAAAGGATGACGACATCACAACTGGACGACTGTCAAAGATGCTAACTGACGCACAAGAAGTGTTCCAGGAGGGACTCGGAACACTAAAAGGCATAACAGCGACGATTAAAATAGAGGAAAATGCAAGCCCAAAGTTTTTTAAGGCCAGACCGGTGCCTTATGCAATCCGACCAGCCGTCGAAGCAGAGTTGGAAGGGTTGGAACGTTCAGGAGTACTGTCCAAAGTAGACTGGAGCGAGTGGGCTACACCCATCGTTCCTGTAATGAAGAGGTCGTTGAGTAATACGCCTGGGGAACCAAAGAAGGTCCGCATCTGTGGGGATTTTAAGGTGACAGTGAACCCAGTCCTTCACATGGTACAATATCCACTTCCACAGATTGAGGATATTTTCGCCTCGCTATCTGGAGGTAAACGCTTCACCAAAATTGATCTGGCCCAGGCGTACCTGCAAATGGAGTTAGAAGAAGCCTCGAAACAATACCTCACGATCAACACTCATAAAGGTCTCTACCAATACAACCGGCTGGTGTTCGGGGCAGCATCGGCTCCGGCTATTTGGCAAAGGGCAATGGATCAAGTCCTGCAAGGGATTCCAGGGACCCAGTGTTATTTGGACGACATCCTGGTCACGGGCGAAAATGACAGTGATCACCTCGCCAACCTGGAGAATGTGCTCACTAGATTAAAGGAATATGGGCTACGAGCTAATCGCCACAAGTGCGAGTTTTTCCAGAAGCAGATCTCGTATTGTGGCCACGTTATTGATGAAGAAGGGTTACATAAGTCCCCTGAAAAGATTGAGGCAGTAGTCAAGGCTCCAGCACCGGAAAATGTGTCACAACTGAGGTCGTTCCTCGGGCTGGTGAACTACTACCATAAGTTCTTACCAAATTTTTCTACAGTATTACTCCCACTGAACACCCTACTGCAAACGGGGGTATCATGGAAGTGGAATGACGAATGTAAACGAGCTTTCCAGAAGTGCAAAGAATTGATCACATCAAAAGAGGTGTTGGCCCATTTCAACCCAGCACTACCAATTCGGTTGGCATGTGATGCATCACCCTATGGTATTGGAGCGGTGCTGTCGCACAAATTCCCAGACGGGTTGGAGAGGCCAGTAGCCTTTGCGTCTCGGTCACTAACCTCAGCCGAGCGCAACTACGCCCAGATTGACAGGGAGGCCCTCAGCCTAGTATGGGGAGTAAAAAAATTCAACCACTATCTGCATGGGCAGAAGTTCACCTTGCTGACTGACCACCAACCACTTGTCTCCATCTTTAATCCAAAGAAGGGCGTTCCGGTGATGACTGCACAACGGCTACAAAGATGGTCCCTTTTTCTAGGGGCGAACCAATATGAAATAGAGTATAAGGGCATGAAACAGCATGGAAACGCTGATGGGCTATCACACCTGCCACTGCCTACTGTGGAGGAAGCACCAGCAGTGGACCCTATCGAAATATTTTATTCATCGATAATTGAACGATTGCCAGTAACTAACACGGATATAGAGAAGGAGACCCGCAATGATCCGACACTGTCTTGGGTATATGATATGACGGTGAGGGGATGGCCAACACATGGCGACTCACTGTTGCCAGCATTCTCATCCAGAAGAGAACAGCTGTCAGTATGCCAGGGGACAGTGATGTGTGGATCCCGAGTGGTAATTCCACCCAAGTTAAGGGAGAGAGTGCTCAATGAGCTTCACGAAGGCCATCTGGGAGGGGTGAAAATGAAAAGACTTGCTAGGGCTTATGTGTGGTGGCCGGGGATCAATCAACAAATCGAGGACCTAACAAAGAGCTGCTCAGGATGCCAGAAGGTCCAAAATGCACCACCACATGCCACTCTAGACCCATGGGAGTGGCCCTCCTCTCCATGGCAACGGGTGCATATTGATTTTGCTGGTCCATTCATGGACTCAATGTTCTTAATAGCAGTGGATGCGCACTCGAAATGGCCTGAGGTGATAAAAATGTCCTCAACCACTACAGAGAAAACGATTGCAATCCTATGGACCATATTTGCCAGGAACGGCTTGCCAGAGCAGATTTGCTCTGATAACGGACCACAGTTTGTGTCCGAAGAGTTTCGGAAATTTATGAGAAGGAATGGGGTAAGGCATTACACATCCGCCCCGTATCATCCAGCCACAAATGGATTGGCTGAGAGGTTCGTACAAACCTTTAAAAAGGCGATAAGGGCCATGTGCGATGATGAAATTCCACTACAGCATAAGGTGGACAATTTCCTGTTAGCCTACAGAAATGCGACACATGCAGTTACCAACCAGACCCCGGCCATGATGTTCTTTAACCGAAGGTTGAGATCTCGTCTGGATTTGCTCAGACCAAATGTGCGAAGAAATGTTGAGGATAAGCAATTCCAGCACATCAATGAGAAGCCGACAAGGAGATTCAATGTAGGACAACCAGTCTTGGCCCGTGACTACCGAACAGGGAAATGGCAACCCAGAACGATATGCACACGGCAGGGGCCATTAATGTACAGTGGATGTCGGGGAGAACATTGTGAGACGCCACGTCGACCAGATCCTAGCGTCACAGGAACGAGTCAACCCCATGTCTCGCGTACCTGGGGATGAACCCGACATACCGGTAGCATCTACCTCAGAAACAGTAGCAGCGGAACCTGATGAACTAACCGTCGAAAGGGGGCCAGAATCGCCTCCGCACCAAGAACAAGAACCTCAGGAAAGGCGCTATCCAGAAAGGATCAGGAAGTCGCCCCAAAGACTGAATCTATAAATGGACTATTTCAGTTTAATGTGCATGTTAAAGTGTTAACTGTTATTTGAATGTTATGGGTACTGTTAATCTAAAAGGGGAGGAATTGTAGTGTATGTACCTTTAAGAGAGAACTACTTTTACAGCTCCTGTATACTGTAATACCGGCAGTGACCACACCTGTATATAAGCCTTGAGCATGCCTCTGTCCTGTTAGTCTTTAGACTACCCTCCTCCAGTAAACACCTGTTGATTGTTAATTTACAGCCTCCGTCTAGTTATTGGAAAACATCATACTTTAAGAATCACGGATTCAACATACATGATGTGGATGGATCACCTGCATAGGTATAATACTATATCACCTTTACTAATATGACTCTATACCCTGCATCAGCCATCATCATCAATATTCTGTATCTTGTTTGTTTTTAAAAATGTATTACTTTTCATTGATCTTAGTGCAGATGAAGGCACAGGGCTTTATGAACCAAGAATTGCTTCTTGTGCTTTAAAAAATTCTTTAAGCAAACTAATGAAGCTTGAGCTCCAAGAATTTCTTTTCTTAATAGCATGTGTGCACAACTTCACTTCAATTACTACCAATGGAAAATAGGTTTGAATCATTCATCAAAGTCAAGAAATTCACTTCTGATAAGCTGTTTAACTTTTGTGACTATATCTAGACTTCTATCGGACAGCAGAGGCCAATTAACATACATAGTAACCACATACAAATTTTCCTGGTTTCACGATTCTTGTATCAATATGCATAACTGTACATTTTCCACATTAAATTCAGCCTGCTAATTCTGTCTGCCTATTAAACGGTGTGGGACTCATGTGCAGATTGGGTCCAGTGTGTGCTACCCTGCTGATATTTCAACCCCCCTGCATGTAGCCCATTCTCGCCTAGCATTGGGGTTAAAGTCAGGGCTTTTGCTCCGAATGTATTATTCAGCCAGGACAACACATTAGACAAATGCCATGTCTACTGGCACCCCAGTGTGCGACCCCTATCTATCAGCTAAATGGTTAACCAGGGTATTTATATACCTATTCCTGGCATAAATCTATAGATAGATAGATAAACCTCAGGCCTAATAATCACACTGTAAATGCAGAGCTTATTTGTTATTGTCTAACTCACCACCAGCGCAGACTAATGTTGCTGAAGTAATTACTGTGCGCGAGTTCTTAACAGGCCTGCAGATGGCCTAAGAATGAATGTGAAATGTTATCTATCAGATAAAACTGCACCATATCTATCAATGCTATCTAGCAGATTAAAATAGGTCTCTGTCTTTCTAATCTGTCTAATTTATAATAAAGTAGGGATCAAAGAGCTGATTAAAGTGCCTGATTCTGCTCCCTTTTAAACAGCTATCTGTTCTCTACACAAGCAGATAATCGTTATTATTATGATATAGTTGGGATCCCCGATAGATCAGTGAGCAAATACACTGCATAACATGATACTGAGCTATACGCATAGTGAATTTACCAAGACAGAGACGGCAAAAATCAAACAGGGTTCCTGCACCTCTGGTCCTTTAATAATAACACTTTTAAAAATCATTACTTTTAAGGAACTACGCACCAATGGGCTTCAATTCCTTTTTTCAAAAAGATGGTTTTTTTTGGTCAGGTTTGATAAACCGTGAAGAAAATCTCAAGAATTCAAATTTTTGAAATGTGGCAATCCTGAAAATATAACAACAGAAAATGCTGGTTTTGTTAGCTGTCATAAGAAACAAACTAGCAGCCGGTCACAACAATAATGTTACAACATGTCTCAAGTAGCTAATGATATAATTAGTATAAATATCCTAAAATTCATTAACCTAGCTGTGAAACGCACATTTATACCTTCATGTGTTTGGGCCCATAGTGATTATCCTGACATCCTCCTCAAGAATGGTTGGAAACAGGCCTACCAAGCCTCCTGAAAATTTAAGGAGATTTCCGAATTCCTCACTATTTTCTGAAAATCTCCCAGGCTGCCATTTTGCATCAGCCAGACACACCCATGATGTACATAATACCCCAAAAATCTGCAGTGGTGGGGGCACATCCTAGCGTAAATACCCAGAAGCACCATAGATCGTGGGGCCAGGGGATGTCCCCTGATTTACCTGGCAATGGCTGGTGCCACTAGGGGCGCCTCTGCAGTACCTGCCTTGTTAGAAAGTGTGAGTCAAATAGACAGTACTGGGGTGGGGTGTCAGGTTCCCCCCACCACCACCCGACCCGTCCACCAGAATGTAGTTATAGTTGTAATATTTTTGTATTTTCTTTTGGGGTGGGGATAAGCCACAACCCTGGCCTGGACCTCCATATGAGCCCCACTTGTTAGTAGGTACACTAGGTGGAAATCTGGCTATTCTGTGTCAGGTCGCACTGAGGGCCATGAAAGTGGAAACTCCGGGCATATGGGCTTATGCCGATGGCCTTTTTCAGTATGGCAGAGGCTTATCCTGCCTGAACTGTTACAGTACCATGTTACTAACTGTTATCATGTTAAATTAACTGCAGAGTGTGAGACACAGACGGCATCATATACTAGTTAAATATACAAATAAGTCTCTGCACTGTGTGTTTCTGTCACTGGTTTCACATGCATTAAGCTCACCACCATAAGAATATAAGAAAAAGACAAGGATGAGAAAAGTCCATTCAGCCCATTGAGTTCATTCCTCTAGTATTTCAACAGTCCCATCCTACAACTCAAGTGCATCTTGAACTTCCCTGATATCTTTGATTTCAGTATAAAGCTGTGAAAAAGCATGTGTGATCTAGGTTTTATTAATAGGGCCATAGAATTTAATAGCAAAGAGGCAATGCTAAAGCAATACAAATAATTGGTTAGGTTACAGTTTGAATATTGTGTTCAGTTTCTGGTGCCCTACTTTAGGGAGGATGTTAAGGCCTTGCAGTGGTTACAGAAGTGATTCCTAAGATGATACCAGGGATGAGAGTATTTAGTTTTGAGGGGGAAAGAAACTTGGGCTCTTTTCACTAGAATAAAGAGGGTTACTAGGAGATCTGATATAGGGGCTTTTAATAAGATCAATAGGGAAAAACTATTTGCACTGACGAATCAGTAACTTGAGGGCATACATTTAAGATCATCGGCAAAATGATGAGGGGAGAAATCAGGAGAATTTTTTTTTATTTAGAGCATTCCATGACCTAGCATCCCTTTACCAGAAACAGTGGTAGAAGCAGAATGGCTAATAGCTTTTTATAAAGATAATGGATAAATACTTGGAAATAAAAGGAGAAAGGGCAGGGGAATGGGGCTAATTAGCTACGTCTTCCCTTATATTTATTGATCCATTTCTGGAGAGACAGGAATCCTCTGAGCAGGACTAATCCTGGCTAATCAGTCTTTTAGCACTTTCTGCTTATACTCCACCATCATTTGCTTATGCTCACTTCTTTACCCCTATGTTGCTTGACTGTGATAGATACACAAACAGAAACAGAAAATGGTAGAAATGCACAGTGGTTCAGTCACTCATCCTGATGAACGGCCGCACTAGAAATGTCAAACTGTCTTTCTCTTTCAGATGCTGACTGACTCATTGTGCATTTCCAGCATTTCAATTTTAATGTCAGATTCCAATGCTTTCATTTTCTTTCTTTGTATCCCATAAAATATACAAATACTTTTTCGCAAACGTGCTTGTGTCACATGAGACCTGTTTCCCCCTCGCTCGATTGTAGATGATGCTGTCTGAATTTAGAGCAGTGTCTCTGAAAATAGCTGCTGCAGCTCTGCTGCTCCAGTGGGTACAGAGTCAGTCAGAGAGAGGCAGAGCACATAGACAGCAAGATCAATTGGATTCTCAATCTCGGGGAAACTCGGGCTCCTCAGCTGTTACTGTAATTCTAAGCATAGAGGAGCACTGCAATTTTGATGAGAATACAGTTTAGGGATGAACTGTTTGACCTTGGCTCGGTTACTTGGTCTGATTCGAGATTATTGAACCCAGTTTATAAACAATAAGGCCTGTGTGGTAATTCTGATTTGCTTTACGCACCATTAATCCTCAGTGGATTTTTTTTGTTCGGGAGGGGCTGTTCATCCAATTTGGCTGTTAATTTGCATTTGATGCTGAGTTAATCACAAGCATTGCGCCCTGTCGCCCAGGCAGGTAATCAGCAATTATATTAGGAATTACAATGCAGAACAGTAATGCCCAGTTATTTCTTTACATGGTAAACATGCGTTCTATTAAGACCAATTTGAATGAATGTTTAATACCTCCTCTCTGTAACAGAAAGCATAAACACAATTCAGATCAACAATTTCTAGGAACAAGGAAACATAGGAACAGGAGTATCCAACCTCTCAAGCCTGTTCTGCCATTCAATTAGCAATGGCTGATCTGTAGCTCAACTCCACTTACCCACTTTTCATATCCCTTGATACGTTTACCGAATAAAAATCTGTCAATCTCAGTCTTCAAAATTTCAATTGATCCAGCGTCCACAGCCTTTTGGGGGAGAGAATGACAGATTTTCACATCTACATGCTGCCCCTCAGCGACCTCATCCGAAAACATAGCGTCAGTTTCCACATGTACGCCGATGGCACCCAGCTCAACCTCACCGCCACTTCTCTGGACCCCCCCCCGCCACTGTCTCTAAATTGTCAGACTGCTTGTCCAACATCCAGTACCGGATGAGCAGAAATTTTCTCCAATAAAATATTGGGAAGACCGAAGCCAGTGGCTGGAATTTTCATGCTGCCGTGCATGCGGGATTGGAGGCGGGTTGGGAGTAAAATGCGCAATAAATGGAAGCGGGTCGGGAACGCGCCGTCACCCCGCCTCCTCACGCCTTTAACTCAGGTGCGTTTGCCAGTGCAGCATGGACCCCGATGCCATGTTTGACAAATCAGCCAATTATATCAACTTTGCCACTGATGAAGCCAGTGTTACTGAGCGGGCGCTGGGCTTTACTGCTTTGGCTGGCTTCCCATGGGTGCAGGGCGTCATTAATACCTTGTTGTTAGACCCTTAAAAGTGCTTTTAACCAGATCTTTTGAATTTCACTGCATGACCACGGGAATCATGTAGCTCAGGAACCACGTCTGTCAAGCTGAGGCAGAAGCTCAGTGGCCGTTGATCGAGGTCATTACTGCAGAGCATGGAAAGCACAATAAATACTCCCGCATGACACCTGCTTACTTGCCTAAGGGAAATACGCTTGCTGAGTGCATTTTGAGCACAAATTTAGGTGTCTACAGTTTGCAAGTCTTTTCTGCAACTTCGGAAGCCACTCTCCCCTCATTGCTACTATCTAGCATACCATTGACAGATTGGCCCTCTGAGCTCCACTTGACCTATCATCTATTACATCAGCATGGGTGCTGTTTATACTGTCTCATCCTGGTCCTCAGAATTGGACCACGATCAGCCCCAACACCAGCAACATCAGGCACACCAGCAGCACCAACAACACCAACAACCTTCTCCTCACCGACCTGATGTTCCACAGGACAGAGGGCATCAGCGCAGGGCTGCACTGCGCCAGAGGCGATACCCCCAACACAGGGTATACAGGCAGAGGATAAGCTTCCTCAACATGACTGAGCAGCAGTGCCAAAGGAGGCTCAGGCTACCACGCCAGGTCGTCGCAGACATTTGCAGCTTGCTGGAGCAAGACCTGCAGCCCAGAGGAGCGGGTGGACACGCCTTACCAATGGCTGTCAAAGTCACCAGCACCTTCAACTTCTTCGCCTCAGGATCCTTCCAGGGATCTGCAGCAGACATTTGCAGGATCTCACAGTCGGCCGCACACAGGTGCATCACACAGGTCACCGATGCCATGTTTGACAAATCAGCCAATCATATCAACTTTGCCACTGATGAAGCTAGTGTTACTGAGCGGGCGCTGGGCTTTGCTGCTCTGGCTGGCTTCCCATGGGTGCAGGGCATCATCGACTGCATACATGTGGCCATGAAGGCACCCCCACATCACCCAGGAGTGTTTGTGAACCGCAAAGGCTTCCACTCCCTCAATGTGCAACCATAAAAAGATCATCATGCATGTGTGCATCAAATTCCCTGGCAGCTGTCATGACTCTTTCATCTTGCACCAGTCCACCCTCCCTCAGCTCTTCAGACCGCCAAACACACTTACCGGCTGGCTGCTTGGAGACAAGGGCTATCCACTGAAGATGTGACTCATGACACCCTTGAGGAGGCTAAGTACTGAGGCCGAGGAGAGAGATAATGAAAGCCACATGTCCACCAGATGTGTCATTGAGCAGACAATAGGCATGCTGAAAATGCGCTTCAGATGCCTTGACACATCTGGAGGAGCCCTTCAGTACGCACCAGCCAGGGTCTCCAGAATCGTCGTGGTCTGCTGCGCGCTGCACAACATAGCGCAGCAGTGAGGATTAGCGCTGCCTGAGGAGCAAGGTACTGAGCGCACAGCCTCTTCAGAGAAGGAGGAGGAGGATGAGCATCAGCTGGAAGACAAGGAGAAGCAGGAGGTACCTGAGGTCCCAATGCCAGCAGCACCCGAGCACATAGCTGCCCGGGAGGCCAGGGATGGCCTCATCATGGCCAGATTTACTTAACTTCTTGCATTACACCCATATGGCTACCACGTGCTGTGCCAGGTTCCCTCCACAACCACCCCACCCACCCCCACAACACCATAAAGCATCCCTACAATGACCAAGCCATTCCTTTCACACTGACCCCCATTGCTGGAGGCAACATTATGTCTGACCATTCACTGCAACTCACTAAGTCACTTCCAAAGTAACAGGCAAAAGTGGGCATGACCGGAAAGTGGTGAAAATAAATAGTTTTATATGTGACATAAGAGTAATGAAGTAATGAAACTTTAACAGAAACAATTCTTTAAGCACCTATGTGCTTACACTTGTGCATCTACTTCTGTTTCATTTTTTGTTTATGTGTGCTTCTATGAGGTGCAACCCTATGGTTTCAGAAGAGATAGAGCCAGCCTGCTGTGACTGCGTAGATACTTTTGACAGACGTCCTCTGGGTTTTGGAACCTCTGATAGCCCCGCCAAAGTCTGCTCCTCTTGCGATTGTGCAGGGGCAGACTCGGCCATCGCGATCCGAGGAGGTATCTGGGGCTCTGAGTGAGGGGGAGGCAATGGGGGAGAAGTGTGAGCGCTTTGAGAGGAGCCCACACTTCCATGTCCCCTCTCAATATCGTCCCTCTCATGGGCCACCCACACTTTCCTGCTAGCAAGGAGCTGAAGAGCACCTTGCTGCACAGCAGTGGGGCCATGAGGACCCAAGCCTATGGTGACATCCCTCCTAGAGATGAGGTCTAAGAGCCTCTGCCATCTGTTTTCCATAGATAGCATATGCTCATGTGAGTGGCGCATTAGCTGCTCCATGCAGGTGGCCATCCTTTCCATGAAAGAGCCTACAGTCGCCATCGCCTGTGACACGATGGTGCTCATGTTGGAGATGGACTCCTCCATTCTCTGCACATTTGCAGACATCACGGTTGCAAAACCTGTCAGAGCCTCCTGCATTTCTTCCTGCACCTCCAGGATCGCCCTCTTTCTCGATGGCCCCCGAGGCTCACCGTCTGCATGCAGCTGAGCAGAGCTGGGATTGTCCTGCACCCTCTGGCAAGGAGTCTCCACTGCTGTCCCTATCTCCACCATCTGCTCTTGCTCACTTGTGACTTGTGAGACACCAGGTGACAACACTACACTATCTCGCGTGGGACCCACTGAGGTGTGCGTATCTGCGCAGGTGCTGGATGTGCTTATGTCTGGTGATGGTGCACCCTTAGAGGCTGGAGACTCCTCTGAGGAGTCAGCTTCCTCTTCCGCCTGGACAGTGTGGGAGGTGGGTCTCTTGATGGACGTGTGGGAGAGTATAAAGATGCTATAGAAATGTAATATCAAGAATGGGTAACAATACCATTATGCACATGATGAACATTCACTGGCTGCTGACATCAGTCCCCATATAAGTGACTGATATATGCCATGTGGCTGTATGAGATGTCATTCTGGCACCAGGTTTCTGAGAGGTCCCCTTTTCTCTGTCTACCACTGCCAGCTGCTCCGCAACTCCTGAGATCTCCAGGGCGACCTCCTCTGCTGCTGTCAATGTGGAGAATGATGGAGGGCTAACTCCGGTTCTCTCTCTCTCCCTCTTATTGTGGGCTCTCTTCTCCTGCAAGAAGGGAAAGAAGAGGGGGTGAAATTCATTATAGCCCAGGAGTGGGCGCTAACTTCTGAAAAGTTTGAGATTTAGCACCAGGCACTAATGAATCTTGCTGCACGCTAAATTAAGTATTAGCATTCAAAGAAAGGACTGGAGCGCTAAATCAAGCGCTAATGACCTAGCTCAGTGGAGTTAGACTCAAAACGTTAAGCAATTTCAGGTGCAGTCTAATCACTAGTCATAATTGCAACAGGCTCTTTCCAGTTCTTAAAGGGGAGGATCATTGATGCTGCAGAACCTCATTCTCAGCATTGCTGGTTCTGTAGCTGTCTCAGCAAGCAGCAGAAGGCCAAGGAGAAGCAACTGGACCACTGAAGGAGGTGTCATTATGGCAGATCAATGGCCCAGGGAGAGCGCGTGCAGATTCTGCAACCAAGCATTGGAGGCCTTGGTCCTCGCTGTGGAGAGACAAAGGGCAGTGCTGTACCCGACAAGTGGCAGGAGGCCCTTGCCGCAAGTTTTCTGCACCATTTGGAGTGAGGTAGCCCAGCAGGTCTCGGGTAGCACTGTGGTCCCCAGGACCCACACACAGTGCAGGAAGAAATTTAATGACCTCACTCGGGTGATCAGGGTGAGTCAATGCTTCAACAAATGCTACATACCACCATCTGAACCTCAGTTTGCACACACTGCCCAAAGCACCACACCCCCAGCACTCACCCACCAACAATCTCCACCTACCAGCACTCACACCCACATCTCACACCTTGCACACAATGACAGCTATTTAACTATGGCAGGCACATCTCCCAAACGCATTGCTCCACAATCACTCACACACTTTTCTTTCTCTTGCAGGCCAAGGTCGCTCACAATAGGAAGGAGCAGGAGTGCACAGGCGGGGGACAACCTGACACCCAACCATTGTCTGAGCTGGAGGAAAGAATGCTGGAGATCATTGGGCACCAGGTGGTGGATGCCGTGGCCACCGGCGACGTTGACGCCCCTTGGGGACAACAACGGTATGTTCATCCCTACTCTTTCTTCCCACATCCCTCTTCACCCTCACCCCACAAGCCTTTCCCACTTTCCAGCAAATCATGCCTTTCTCCCTTCCTGCCCCCATCCTCTCACTTTAACCTGACACTTCTGCCTTTATGATTTCAGATAATGAGCAAGCAGCTAAGCAGCCTGTCCCTGAGGGCACCGTAGAGAGCGAGTCGGGAGAATAGGAGGAGGAAGAACACACCGCGTCACTGCATGTCTCACCCGCAGGCACCAGCTCAGATACTGGCACTACGCGTTCTTTAGAGGCTAGCAAAGTAGCGGGATCTGCACAGGGTGATGCAGCGGGGACGTGCGGGCTGCAGCAAGGCCAGGGGGAAAGGGTAGCTCGGGAGTCAGCTCCCTGGAGGGCGACTTCACGTGTGAGTTCTGCTGCACAGGACTCAGATGAGGACCTCGATGGGGAGGCTTTTAGAAGAAGGGTGATGGGCATGCACACAGAGATGATAGATGCAATGGCAAGGGTGCCCGAGAGCCTCTCGGGGTTGGCGAACTGGCAGCTTCCATTGTAGCACAGGTGGAAGCGACGCAATGTCTTAGTGCTATAATGAAGTCTATGCTTGGTGGCATCCAATCTCAGACTGCTCTCATGCAATCTCAGCTTGACGCAATGCAAGCTCTGGCTGCTGCCATCGTGGCTGGGTCAACCACCATCCACCGGGGCTTTCACGGTGTCATAGCAGGCGAGCAATCTGTACTCCAGCAGATTGGCAGTAATGCTGAGGTGCTGCCCGGGGGAGTGGCAGTGGGTCAGTTTAGCAGGAAGCTGCTGTCCTCTCTCAGGATTACAGCATTCCTGCTCCCACCACTGGCACTCTGCCATTGCCCTTGTCACTGCCTGTCATCCAGCCAGCCCAGACTGTTGCCGCTCATGCTGAGGTGGTGCAGTCTACAGCCAGGCCTTCCAGGCCCAGAGCTGGTCAAGGGCATCCTGCAAGGCCATCAGAGGTCTTCCGCATGGACACTCAGCAGCCTTCCACTAGCCCTGCTGCAGCCACTGGGCCAACACTTCATAGGAGCACTAGAGTAGACAAAGGCACTGAAACAAGGGGCAGTAAGGGATTGCACAAGGGGAAATAGTTAATACTGTTGTTGTAAATATGTGCTCACTGATTTTTGGATAAATGTATTAATTCAGTTTGGATTCTTTTGTGGTGTCTCTCATTTCAGCTTTGCACTGTGAAATGGCCTGTGACAAGGATGGAATGATGGGGATGTGGTGAGCAATGGGGATCTGGGGATTAATTTATTGGAACTGCAGTCTAATGAGGCGGTCATGGACTGCCCTTCCGGAAGGCCAATTGAGTGGCTGCCTCCTCCCTCGCTCCTGTTCCTCCTCCTCTTCTTCCTCCTCATCTTCCTCTTCCTCCTCATCCTCGTCCTCCT
This sequence comes from Somniosus microcephalus, assembly GCF_052327205.1. Classification (NCBI taxonomy): domain Eukaryota; kingdom Metazoa; phylum Chordata; class Chondrichthyes; order Squaliformes; family Somniosidae; genus Somniosus; species Somniosus microcephalus. The sequence goes on along the minus strand of NC_140989.1, from coordinate 298,933,570 downwards.
CCTCCTCTCCCTCTTCCTCCTCCTGAGGTGGTCCTGCAATCTCTGGTGGCAAGGACTAGGCCCTCATGATGGCAAAGTTGTGGAGCATGCAGCAGACCACCATGAAATGGGACAGCTGCTCAGCCGAGTACTGGAGGACTCCTCCCAAGTGGTCAAGGCAGTGGAACCGTTGCTTGAGCATCCCAATGATCTGCTCGATAATGTTCCTGGTGGCAGCATGGCTGTCATTATATGAGTGCTGAGCAGGAGTGTTGGGGTTGCGGGGGGAAGTCATGAGCCAGGTGCAGATCGGATAGCCCTTGTCTCCGACCAGCCAGCCATGAGCTTGATGTGGTGGCTGGAAGAGTGCTGGCACAGGATGAAGGCATTGTGGCTGCTGCCAGGATAACGGGCATTCACATTGAGGATTCGCTGTCTGTGGTCACACACCAACTGCACATTAAGTGAGTGGTAGCCTTTGTGGTTATGGAAGACCTCAGGATTGTTATGCGGTGCCCGCAAAGTCACGTGGGTGCAGTCAATGGCGCCCTGCACCATGGGGAAACCCGCTATCCTGGCAAAGCCACATGCACGCTCGTCCTGCTTCTCTCTGGTGATGGGGAAGGAAATGTAGTCCCTTCTCCTGCTGTAGAGAGTCTCTGTGACTTCCCGGATGCAGCGCTGGGCAGTGAACTGTGAGATATTTGCTATATCTCCTGTTACAGACTGGAGGGAACTGCTGGTGAAGAAATTGAGGGCGACGGTGGCCTTGACTGCCACTGAGAGAGCCATGGTCGACCTGATCTGAGGCTTGAGGTCTGGTTGCAAGAGGTAGCAGAGTTCTGTGACCATCTCCTTGCTGAAGTGGAGCCTTCTAATGCACTGCTCCTTGCTTAATTAGAGGTAGGAAAAGTGCTCTCGGAATACCCTCGGAGGGTAAGGCCTCCTGCTGAGAGCCCTGATGGCCCTTCTCCTCCCTCTGGTCACATCTTGCAATCTTTCTCGCTGCCTCCGCTCCCTCCGCAGTAGATCCTGGAGGGCGAGGTCGACTGCCAGTACAGCCCTCATTATTGTAACGATGTGTAGCGCTTTGAAATGTTTTCAGAATAAATGTAACAAATTTTTAGTAGCCACAACACTCCTGACACTAAATAACCTTTAAATGACTGAATTAAACTCTTGCACAATCTTGCAAACTGACAAGGAAGCAGTGAAACAGCACTAACCTGACAGCTGCGACTGATCCCTTTAAATATCAGCCCAGAGCCGCCATCCGCCTGTTACATGCCTCCTCTTACTCTTGTCGGGGTGAGGCGCTAAGGCTGGGGGCAAAAATCAATTTGGCAGATCGGGCGCTGAGCGAGCGTTGTACACTCACTGATGTCACAATCTGCCTGGCGCTAAAGCCCCAGGCGCTAACTGTTAGCGGCGGCGCTAAGGGGTGACTGGATTTGGTGTGCAGCGTGGATTCGCCTCGCCCCGGCGTTACTTGATTAGCACCCCGTTAGCGCCACCACCAGGTGCTAAAGGGAGGCACTAACCAACCGAATTTCTCCGCTGAGATGTTTGCGTGAGAGTGATGGCATAAGTGTAAGGAATGTGTAGGTTACATCTTTAGAGGGCGACTATGAGAGAGTGTGGTGCCAATGCCAAAGGGACAATACAAAGTGGCCTCCTTATGTCTTGTTAGTTGGTAGGATTGCATTAGGATGAGGGTGAGTGTGAGGGGTGGTTAGTCAGGTGGGGATGTGAGTATGTAGATAGATAGAGAGGGATGGGTGGATATGCAAGGTATATTGGTGTGAGTAATGATGTGCAGGAGTAGGCTTGGGAAGGCAGAGTGATGGGGATGTGATGAGAGGCATAGCAGGGTGAAGTTGAGTGTGGCTTTGTACTCAACTTTCCTGATCTCATGAGATCATTGATACGTTTCCAGCACTGCACCCAGTTCCTCCTTACCACATCCCTGCTGTTGACCTCCTCTGCAATTTGGAGCCAGGCTCTTTTAGTCTCCTGGGGAGGTCTCTTGCGCCCATCAGCAGGGAAGAGGACCTCCCTGCATGCTCTGACTCCCTCCATAAGAATATGTAGGGAGTCACCTGAGAACCTGGGTGCAGCCCTCTGTCTCTGTGAAACCACCTGTGCAAGGCTCAGCACTAACCAGATGGTGATATGTACTGCCTACACACTCTTAGATGAACCTTCAAATGCTATGTGGCCAAGGCTGCTTTAAATATCCCAGCTGGAAATGAGTCATCAATGACGTCATCAGACTCACACCATTTAATAGGGCTGGGAAATGCGCAGGCCTGCCTTAATAGGCGCCATTAAGGGAAAGTCGCTCTGAGGAGCGCGATGAAAAGAACAACGGGGTCCCGACCCGCCGCGCTGACCGCAGCACCCGACCCGCCCTGGTAATGAAAATTCCGGTCATTGTCTTTGGTCCCTGCCATAAACTCCATTCCCTAGCTACCGACTCCATCCCTGTCCTTAGCATCTGTCTGAGGCTGAACCAGATTGTTTACAACCTTGGTGTTACATTTGATCCCAAGATGAGCTTCCAACCACATATCCGTGCCATCACTAAGACCGTCTAGTTCCACCTCTGAAATATCGCCCGACTCCATCCCTGCCTCAGCTCACCTGCTGCTGAAACCCTCATCCATGCCTTTGTTATCTTTACACCTAACTAGAAGTGCCTTGGGACATTTTACTACTTTAAAGGCACTAGATAAATGCATGCCGTTGTTTGAGTGAAAAAGCGTTTCCTGATTTCAATCCTGAATGGCCTAGCTCTAATTTTATAATTGTCCCCCCTTGTTCTCAATTCCCCCACCGGATGAAATAGTTTATCTGTATCTATTCTACTGAATCCTTTTGTTATTTTAAATGCATCAATTAAAGCACTGTTTAACCTTCTCAACTCAAGGGAATACAAGACAAGTTTATTAAACCTGTCCTCATAACTTAACCCTTTAAGCCCTGATATAATTCAAGTGAATCTGTGCTGTACCCGCTCCAAGGCCAACATATCCTTCCTGAGGTGCAATGCCCAAGACTGAACGTAGTACTCCAGATGGGGTCTGACCAAGGCTCGGTACAACTAAAACATAGCTTCACCTTCTTTGTATTCCAGCCTCCTTGAGATAAAGGCCAACATTCCAGTCATCTTTTTGATTGCTTATTGTACCTGTGCACTTGTGTTTAGTGATCTGGGCAGATGGACACCCATATCACTTTCCTCCACAGCTCCTCATCTCACGCCATTAAGATAATATTACTATTTGTCTATCTTGGATCCAAATGAAGACTTCAGACTTCCCAACATTTGAATTCCATCTGCCACAGTTAATCTGTCCATGTCCCTTTGTAACTTTCTCTTTCCATCTACGCAACTTACTGTGCCTCCTAACTTCGCATCATCTGCAAACTTGGATATACTATTCCCTATTCCTTCATCCAAGTCATTGATATACATGGTGAAAAGCTGAGGCCCCAGTACAGATCTCCAGGGAATAGCAATTGTCATATCTTGCCAATCAGAGAATATTTCCCTTACTCTCTGTCTCCTACCTCCCAACCAATGTCACAAGATTATCTATTCCATACACTTTAATTTTTGCTAATAATCTCTTGTGTGGAACCTTATCAAATGCCTTCTGGAAGTCCATATAGACAACATCCATAGACACTTCCCTGTCCACTGTGTTAGTGACCTCCTCAAAAAATCAACTAGATTAGTCAGACCTGGCCTCGCCTGCCTGAGGTGAACGCCTCCAATGCTGTCCAAAACACATCTGTTAAAATGGCGTGGGCGTGAGTGTGGCGCTATCTTGCCAATGCCGTGATTTTATCCCGCCCAGCACCTCCTATTCTTGTCAGGTGCGAGGGGTTAAAATTGGGGCTTAACTTTTCCCTTCACTCAAACAAGTACAGATTTAGAGATAAAACAAATAACATAAAAATTGCTATTCTAATGCAAACAATGTGAAATGGTGAGTAATTTACTTTCACCAGTTTGAATTTTGAGCATTTAAAGCTTTTTTCTTTTTTTATCCCCAGTACGATTAGATTCAAAATGAAATTTCTTTTAATAACGTGTGACTTATAAACTGATCGTGTATGACCAATGTGATTGATTCAGCTGGTGTCAGTGGAGAGTTCACATTTATGTCCAAAGAGTTGTGAGTTTGCCTTTTACAAAAGCAAATCAAAACGAACAGGTTGCTGAAACATCCAAAACATGGTTCTGCTTCGGCCCGATCAAGATGATATTTGTATTGGCTCAAATCTCTTTGTATCCTTGTTTAGAACAGTAATACTGGATGAATAAAGCAGAAAGCAGCGTGGCAAATACGTGACAAGAACAACTAAGGATTCCTAGACAGGAATTGTGTGTAAAGGTAAGAATTTTAATATGTTATAGATTATATACAGCAATATAATCAAGGCATCTTTCTAATACCAAATGAGGATGAAATAGCTTGCGAATCACTGACCAAGTAGGTCAGTGTCTTCCCTGGAGGTTAGATCTCTCCTGAAGAGTATTGGTGAAGTACCAGGGAATGTTATTAGCAAATCAATTTGATTGTGTCTACTGTGTCATTCAAAAAAAGGTGCATGTCCTGCCAAAGCAAACATATTATTTAAAAATAAGGAAAAATACAAAAGCAACATGTATGCCAATCTAACTTAGTTTAAGATTGAATTTACCAAATAACTGTGTTCTCTTCCCTGGCCAAAAATAAAATATCTGCCTTAAATGTGTTTGCAAGTTCAAAGTCAGCAGGAGAATTTGGGATTAATCATCAAATTTATCATTGTGCATCTGGCCTCATGAGTACAGCCACAGAACAACAAACTTTTAAAAAATTTCATTCACAGGGTATGGATGTCGCTTGAAAGGCTAGCATTTATTGCCCATCCCTAATTGCATTTATGTGGCTTGCTAGGCCATGTCAGAGGGCAGTTAAGAGTCAACTACATTGCTGTGGGTCTGGAGTCACATATAGGCTAGACCAGGTAAGAACAGCAGATTTCTTTTTTTAATGGACATTAGTGAACCAGGTGGGTTTTTATGACAATCCAGTAGTTACATGATCACCATGGCTAATACTAACTTTTTATTCCAGACTTATTTAACTGAATTTAAACTCCCCAGCTGGGATTTGAACTCATCCACTCCAGATTATTAGTCCAGGTCTGCTGGATTACTACTTCAGTAACATTACCACTATGCTAACATTCCCACTATGCTAAAGCTCCTTATTGTGTAGAGGCGGTCTATGAGATGCACATGTACAGCTGATTGTCCCAAAATCTCTTGTTACCAGGCTGTTCTCAAAAATCAAAAATAATGATCATTTCTCTTGCAAGACCAGAAATTATCTCAAACACAAACATTAATTCTGGATTGATGCTGACAGCAATGTCCCTGAATGGGTCTGCAAGGAGCCACTGCAAAGAAACCTAATATAGCTGCAACTTTGCCCTGCAATGGAGAGAATGTCATCTGGCAGTGATGCAGTTCAGAGGCTCCTGGACTTGTTGCAGAGTTGTGTTTATTTTCCCTACACCTCCTGATCACCTGTGTGTCAGAGGGTATTCAAGCACCAGACTTGTGGATATAAAGGGAAGGTAACTGATATCTCCAATCGTACTGCTTGTGTACATTATATGACAAAGAGCCATTGTTAAAAAGCAACTCCATAGCAATGTAGTCTGTTTGTAATACAAGTGCAGTCACCTAGAACTATCACATAATGATAATTTTCAGAAACACTGAGCTTCTAAATGTGTTACATTCATATACCTGCACGTTAGCCCATCTAATGTGAAGATGCCTGAAACTCTCATCCATGCCCTTGTTGCCTCCAAATTTGACTATTCCAATGTTTTCCTGGCTAGCTTCCCATCTTGCATGCTCTGTAAATTTCAGTTCATCCGAAACTCTGCTGCCTGTATCATATCCTGCGTCAAGAACCGCTCAGACAACACTCCTGTCCTTACTGACATTCACTGGCTCCCAGTCCCCCAATCCTTCCAATTTAAAATTCTCATTCTCATATTTAAACCCCTTCATGCAAGTTATTGTTGTTGTTCATGGCCTTGCACCTCCCCCCCCCTGCCACCCATCTCTGTAACCTCTTCCTGCCATACAACTCTGTGCCCAAACTCTCCATTCCTCCAACTCTGGCCTCTTGTGGATCCTCCCCTCTGTTTAGCTGTTGAGGCCTCAAACTCTGGAATTCCCTCCCTAAGACCATTTGCCTCTCCACTTAACTCTCCTCCTTTAAGACCCTCTTTAAAACCTACATATTTGACTAACTCGCCTAATATCTCCTTCTTTGACTTGGCGTCCATTTTTGTCTGATTACACTTTTGTGAAGTACCATGGTCAGGGCACTATATTAATGCAGGTTGTTGTTGTTGCTATAGTATTACTGATAATACTATTCTTCTGAAATTTTACAGTTGTGTAAGGCGTGTGCAATTACCCCTCGCCCAATCCAACAGTTTATAGCGTTCAGACCCATGGAACAGACAACATAAAACCAAAGGATTTCAGGGAAAAACCTTCTTTTAGTTAAAAATCAGCAAGAGATTACCAGTAAGCATCTAATAGTACTGTTGCGCATAACAATTCCCGATTATACTTAAGCATACACAGATCTATTCCTTTACTTTAAACTCAAGCAATCATAAGCAAACACCACATATGTACTAACACCAGCAAGTGGTCGGGTCGGCGATGACTGGACGTATGACTTTAACTGGCAACTGACCAAGTTGCCCCAACTGCAGCCCCGAGTGTCTTTTAGCAGCACTTTTTATACCCCAAAACCTGGGCAGGCCCCTCAATGCGTATGTGTCCCAAACTGTGTGACAAATGGTCAGCAGTTGTTTTCCTCTTCTTCTTATCACCTAGTCAGTTAATCAGTGGGCCCCAAGGCTGTTCACACCATTTGCCTGAAGATGTTCCTGTCTTTGTAACTCCCAACAGTTTGTTCCTGCTCATGGTCTGTCACTTCCTTATCTGATTAACAGCTTGCAGCTGCAGCAGTTTTATTTTAACATTTGTTCAGCAGAAAGTCTCTTGGCCTCTCAAGGCATGCTGGCACATTAAATTTGGTCAACTTTTAAGTTTGGTCAAGTTACAGTAAACTTTTACAGTAAATGATGCATTCTTACAGTTGGGAAAACATTTTCAGAACTGATTAACTGTACCTCTCCCTCTACAATCCACAGGCATTTAAAACCCAAACTTGGTGTCACCCAATCACTATTTCTTGATTTATCTCTTCTTTACCGTTTTCTTCAACCAAGTATGAAAGTCTATCAGGCTCTCTATGACACACAATAGTTCCTTGCTGGAATCAAGGACATGTCCCCTGTGGAATACAACTGGTGAGGATGGCTGATGTAAGATTGATGTCCTGAAAATTTCTCTAGATTAGGATGTCAATGCCTTCGAGAGGATGCAGAGAAGATTTACTAAAATGGTACCAAGGATGGAAGACTTCAGATACATGGAGAGACTAGAGAAATTGGTGTTGTTCTCCTTAGAGCAGAGAAGGTTAAGGGGAGATTTGATAGAGGTGTTCGAAATCTTGAAGTGTTTTGATAGAGTAACTGAGGAGAAACTGTTTCCAGTGTCAGAAAGATCAGTAAGCAGACGACACAGCTTTAAGATAATTGGCAAAAGAACCAGAGATGACATGAGGAGCATTTTTTTTACGCAGTGAGTTGTTATGATCTGGAATGTACTGCCTGAAAGGGTGGTGGAAGCAGATTCAATAACAACTTCCAAAAGGGAATTGGATAAATACTTGAAAATGAAAAATTTGCTGGGCTATGGGGAATGAGCAGGGGAGTGGGACCAGTGAGAGAGCTCTTTTAAAGAGCCATCACAGACACGATGGGCTGAATGGCCTCCTTCTGTGTTGTATCATTCTGTGATTCTATGATTATCTGAGGGGCCAGGCAGAAATCTCACAGAGGTTAACCTGCTTGGAATTTTACATGTGGTTATTTGCCTCTCTCAGGGGATTAAATGAATCGGGTCAAGTTCAAATTATACAGAGTCAGATGGAAGAAGCAAGCTTGACTGGCGCAGTGACCTTATCTCATTCCATATTTTAAGTTTTCATATTTATTTAATATTCTTGCTCCACCAATGATTCTCAGACTATTTTAGTGCAAGCCTGAACCTCTAGAGTCTCCTCTTAAGTCCATGAAGTTAGAATACTGAATGGGGATTTGAAATTGGTGCCAATGATTGGCATGTTTTATAATTGCTTGTGAAAATGAGCCTCAAAGCTAATAAGATTTAATATAAAGTCAAGTAGGATTAAAACACTTTGACACTTTCATTACTCTTTAGCTGTAAGCATGAGATATAAGATGCTGTGTTTTTTTCTTAGCTGCCAAGAAAGCTTGACTAAAAATATAACTTCAGTAACTGAAAAAAACTATGGGGTGAAATTGGACATGGGCGAGACACAATACAGGTGAAATTACATTGGCCGGCCGTTTTACGACATGTCCGATATTCAGGTCTATTGAAGTCAATGGAACTGAACATCAGGCGAGGCGTTTAACAGGTGACCGATGCAATACCGCCAGTTTTGTGTTCCCATCCATGCCCAATTTTATCCCCAAGCCTGGAATTTCCTGGAAACTTGCACCGTAGAAAGGGCGCATCAACGACGTGTGCAACTATTCCAGCATAGAAGTTCCAGGAAATAATGGCGTAAGTGAGTTATGCCAGTATTCACGTTGCACCATCATTTCCTGGGGTTTTTTGCCACTCCACCGTTATCTTAACTGAAAATGAGAAAAGTTCATTATCACAGTCCCTCCCATCATTGCAGTCAACGGTGATCGCGAATTTCCTTAATTTACACCCATTTTAGACTTAGACTGAAAATTAATGCTGCGGGTGACCTGGTATTGACACGATTTATGGTCCTTGCATGACTCTCAGCCTGGGAAGACAAGAAAAGAACCATTAAAGTTGCAGAGCCTCACCCCAGCAGTCAGGGAACCAGCAGTTAGGGAATACCTCTCAGATTTTCTTCTCTAATTCTCTCAGTTTTGGCAGCCTTTTCTTCTCAGTTTTGCCATCCAGAGTCCTGTGAGTGTCTGAAGGCATTACATTTCAGGACCCCCACCTTTCTTTTCATGCTAAGAAGGTGAAAGAATTGCAATGGCCTATCCACTGGGCATTCCCCTGGCCTTGATTATAATGGATGACCTGGAGGAGGGACAGAGGGAGCAGATGCATCTCTTAAGGAACCATGGCCAAAGAGTGAATTGATCTCATTACCTAACCACCACGTGTGTTGAAGGAGCTGTGCATGCACAGACTGCGCTTCACAAGCATGTAATTGGCCACCTCTGTGAGATGCTGCTGGAAGACCTGAAGCCACGGTCTCCCTCTCAAAGAGGTCAATGGGAATGAAGGTGATGATGGCCCTCAATTTCTATGGCTCTGGTTCCTAACAGGCAGGCACTAGAGACATCTGTAACATCAGCCAAAGAGCTGCGAGGGCTTGCATTCAAAAGGTGACAGCTACCCTCTTCCGCAGGGCAGCCGGCTATATGAAATCCGGCCAGTCTTATCTCTGATCTGCCCCATTGAGCAGGACCCGCATGTTCTCATTGCCAAAGTTCACAGCTGTTTTCTTCGCCTCTTTCAGACCCTGCGACATATCTGTGGAAAAGGGGATATGCAGACACTGGAAGATACTTTTTACAATTTTAACTAAAATTAACTTTTAAAAATTGATTTAAGATGATTTCAGAACATGCAGCTCACTTACCCCCCAGTGCCACATCTCACTCTGAATTATGGGGACGGAACTTGCTGGACTGGGGCCCCCTTAGTTAGACTTTTTCCTGCACCCTACAGCTTCAAAAATGTTTGCGCCCTAACTTGCTGGAAGTGTGAGCCGATAACTGTGAGGGCAACAGGGCTTCTGGGACCTTAGTGACTAACAGGACCAGCAGTCTATCTCCTTAACCAATGAGATTTAAGGATTGGGAAATAAACAGAGGAACGACTGAGTATGTGGGTTAATTAGAGTCAAATCAGGTACAGATAGAGAAATATAGAGAGGGAAAGAAAGATTGAATTAAGAGAGAGATAAAGAAACAAAATTGAAAAGTTAGGAAAAAAATTAAAATTTTATGTTTAAAAAATCTCCTACAACAATTCACTACCTGAAGGAATGAGACTCCACAGAATCCACAGTTTAACTTGGTTACTTTCTGGGTCATTAACAATTATCATATTGTTAAAAGAGTACTTATGCTATTAATTACTAGAATTAATTTTCTGTGGTGAGTTTAATGGGCAATTAATGTGCAAATCCAGCAAGATCTTCAAAATAACAGGGAGGCTAAGGGCGAGATGCTGTTCTGACCAGCAAGTTCTGCAAACGCGCAACTCACAGCGTATCTCTTAATACCCTGAACTTGCTGACGGATTTGTATAGTAATTATGGTGTGTGTTGTTCACAAGCCGTTATAATTTGTAAGTTCATGTCCATAGGGCTAGAAATTCATCTCCTCACGCCACATGAAAACGCTCTTTCACGAGCTCGTGCTGGGTCCCACGGCAGCTGCCAATTTTCCTCCCTCCCTTTGCACTGCCGGTACTGGCAGCGCCCTGGAGAAAAAAATGGCGGTGTGGTGACGTCAATCGGCGTGCAATGCCGACTTAACATCACCAATCCGAACTTCAACCCTAATGCTGGGTCCTAAGCATGCCAGATAAACCTTGCATGCAAGCAGGCTGACAGTGGCAATGTCAGCATCTCTTAAAGGGACATACACATCATTCAGGTAAATTTTGATTTAAGTTTTTGGATGGTTTTTTAAAAATTTTATTGAAGCAGTGGCTTGGTGCAATAGATGTTATAAGTTTTTTAAGTGTGTAGGGAGTGCTGCTGGATGCTTGCAAGGCCTCGGATGGTAAAAAGGCCTCTGAGAAGACAGAAAATGCTGCAAATACTGAACAGGTCAGGCAGCATCCGTGGGGAGAGAAACAAAGTTCACATCTCAGGTGGAGATGCTGCCTGAGCTGCTGAGTATTTCCAGCATTTTATGCTGGCATTTCAGATTTACAGCATCCACTCACAGAAGGAAGAGGAAGGCACAGAAGAGGGAGACGCAGAAGAAGAGGAAACAGAAGAGGAGGAAGCCAAAGAGGAGGAAGCAGACAGAAGGATGCATCCCAGGCAGCCCCTTTGTGGCCAAGTTATCCGGGATGGAATTATCTACCTGAGGTCCCAGTAACAACAACCCCAATTCCCCTTTCAACATTAGTCCCACACCTTACATTCACTCTGTTACTGACCATCACTGCGTCCTCTTGGCCATGATGCTGAAATAAAAGTCACCATGAAGCAAACTTTCCAATCCAACTTTATACATCTCTCCATCCAATACGACATGAAGAAATCAACTCATCACCATTATACATTCCCTTAGTCTTGTGTGTGCCTTTGCCTATTCTAGTGATGTCACGCAGTGCTTCCCCAGTGGCTGCAGCATGGCTGGTGGAAGGCTGCTGACTTCTAGCGTGGGACATTGCAAATGGCCTTGCTAGTTGACCTTGAGGAGCTGGTGGCTGGGAGTGTGAAATCAATCTTCTTCTTCTTGTTCTTCTTTACTCTCCTCTCCCTCTTCTTGACCACCCACTGGCTGGGCAAGCTGTATTTCTTGGGTGTGTGAAATGAGGAAGGCACAAGGGAGCAGTTGTGCTGAGAGGAGGACGGGAAAGCAAGAGGTGCATGCAAGAACGTATTAGGATACCAGCATCTTGTATCATTTCAGCCCCGCTGCTGGCTGAGAACTCAGCCATGCCCCTGTCAAGAATGGCCTCCACTGTTTCCTCTAAGGGGATGAGGTGAGGCTAGGAATGGGAGATGTGCCTTGTGATTGATACAGATTTTTGGTAGGTGAATGATGGGATGGCGGGGGGTGGGGGGAGTCGTGTATTGAGCAGTGTGTGAGGCTAGTGATGTAGTTGGTAGGAGACAACTTTTGAAGATGCATTCACTGACCTTGACCAGTGGTCTCAGGTCATGAAGCTTCATTGGGCACTGGAGCGAGATAGTGGGGGCGACACTGCTGGCAGTAACAGCCTCAGTGATCTGGTCCCAAATTGTTCTTTCTGGAGGGCCTCCTGGCCCCTGTGGGTAGAGGGCCAGTCTTGCAGTGTTGACCCCCTGCTCAAAGCTGGAGTGCTGTGTGCGAGACCCTGGGTGCCCCTTCCCTGGCTTGCTGAGCCATTTGTGTTAGTGTTGAAGCATTTTTACCATTTTTTTAGGTGTGGAAGACAATTCAGCTTTATGAGCTGAAGAATCCCATTTGGGAATTATTTTTAATGTTTATGTTTAATTTGAAAGGCAGTAAGAGCTGAAAATTATTTTTTTCATTTGATTGTAATTTTTATTAGTTTTGAATGCACTCCCCCTTTAATTCATAACCCGTTTAATTTCCCACAATGCCTTGCGAACTCCACAACCTCGCTCCCACAGGCTGTAAGGGACGGGAACTTTGGGTCAGAGGCCTCCATTAACGCCACCAGGAGGGCGTTGCACGGTAAGTTAGCGCTGCGCTGCACTCCACATCACCAACCTCCAGAGCCAATTTTTCCAACGTTAGTGCTGCAGCCATTTTCGGCGGCCATTAACTCGAGTTGCCAGTGACACTGGCAATTCTGTTGGCGGGCATGAATTTTCCCCCATAGTGTCTATTCTGAACTTTAGATGGTGGATTTGTGAGGTAAGCTATTCGATGTGTCGCAAATGGAGCCCCTGATTCATCATTGAGCTCCTTGTGCCGCCGTTGAATCGATTTTCCAGGAAATTTTTGTGGAGGTATAGTGTGAGAAGGTCAGAGAGTGCAACTGCCTGATTTACACTGCACGTCGTATATCATTCCATTCCAGGAAATTCCAGGATTATGTTTTCCAAGCTTCAGTGTACTTTCCCACAGATCTCATTAGAAATTCCTTTAACACTAAAATGTATTGATCTCCAAGGGAAGTTTCAGATATGTTGGGCAAGCACTAGTGATGCTGGAAAAGTGACATGTAACATATTAATCTAGATCAAAAAGTTTATTCATACAAAATTACTTCACCAATACTTCAGAATTAAAGTAGTGTGTATGTGCAGTAGAGTTGCAGATCAAGAAGTTAATATTGTGCCAGTTAACACCTTTAGAAAAGAATCGCTGGCTGAATATCTGGTTAGGGACAGGAATAAGCACAGCTAGAGCTGATTGAATGCTGTGTGAGACATGATGGCAGCTGGTTAAGAATGAATAATATAGGGTGTAGGTTAAAAAGATGTTCTAGAGTTTTGGTGATGTGAAGATACTTTATAAAACCTTTCCCCCGGAAGTGGACATGGTAGTTGGGTAGTCTCTATAACAATGTAAATTGTACATGGTCTTTGGAAGAATGTGCTTGATGGGCCAAATAGCCTTTTTCAAACAAGTGCAAAAGCAAAATACTGCAGATGCTGGAAATCTGAAATAAGCCTTTTTCACATTCCCACTAATGTCTGGTTTTCCTCTCCTACTCCTGACATGGCGTTCCTTGATATTGGGTACTGCTCCACCTAATAATCAAACAACATGCAACTCTGTTGTGAGCAATGTTTGTTTTCCACTTGGGAGTTGAGCTCTTTACCATGCACTCAAAGTCTTCTAAGGTATTTAACCTCTACGTCTGCAACAGAAATGCAATATCCATGGTCAAAAGAGGGAATTAAGATTGTTATCTAATGTCTATTACAGACTACAATAAGATACATTCTAGCAATCTCGGTTTAGTTTGTTCTGAAGTGATTACAGAGTACAAAACTGCCTTAAAACGTAGCACTTCATTTTGTAAGTCTTGCTTCATGAAACACAAATAGATGGCACTGAAAACAAGAGTATCACACAGGTGTAGTAGGGAGTGCTTTCCAGGCTTGAGATTAAGATGCATTGCAGAAAACTCAGCATTTCAATCAAGCTTTTGCCATATACCTGACCGTTGAGTGCACGGTGCTTCCAGATATCAAGTGTGTAAATGATAGATTTGTCCAGCACTGACATCTCTATGTTGAGAGTGAGTGCATGTTATGACAGTGTTTGTTGGTAAAATTGCAAGCTGATCAGTCTAGGAGTGTAGAGTATTATCAGAGCTTGAACCACAAGCTGTAATTTCAACTTGCTGCTGACAGAGTGGAGAGCAGGGCATGCTCGACAGTGTCAATTAGACCTGCAAGTCAAGAAGAGAGATTTTGGGGAGAAATTCAGTTGTTAGCGCCAGCCGTTAGCGCCTTAAGAGGGCGTTAAGTGGGGCACGAAGCGGCTAGTGCCCAGGCGCGGCGAGACCTGCGCCTCTCGCGAAATTGAGCGGACATTTAGCAGCGGCGCAAAACTGCAATGCCCGCTCAGCTGCGCGCGCAGATCCTTACGTCATTTCATGGTGCAACGCCCTTGGTGCGCCCCGAGCCGGAACGTCAGTGGCGCCCCCCTTCTTTCCGCCTGGCGCTCCCAGCGACTGGTTGACTGGAATGGTTCCCAGTCGCTGTGGGGCTGGGGGGGCGCTATTTAAAGGGGGCTCTTCCTGGCTTCTTAGTGGTAGCCATTTTTGGACCATTCCTTCTGTGTGAGAGAGAGAGATTTGCAGAGAGACAAAGGGAGAGAGCTTTCTGCATTGAGTCAGCGCTCGCACAGGTACTTCTGGCTTCAGCCCAGAACTTTGCAGTTGGATTGATTTTTCAGTGCCATAGCCTTGAGTGGCCACATATTATGGGGGCTGCAGTGGGTGGAAACGTTGGGTTTCTCCATTGCATTGAGAGGGCTCAGAGACGCCGAGAGAGAGTGCCAATCATGGCCAGATGGAGGAGGGCCAACAGGCGTCGGCACAGGAGGCCTTACCCTCCCAGGGTATACCGCCAGCAGTTCTCATACCTTAACATGTCTGAGGAGCAGTGTGATGAAATATATTCCATTCATCACTGCCTGTTTCCTGTGTCTTGTAACTGCCTGTTTTCTGTGTCTTTTCCCTTCCCCCAGTCCTCATGTATTATGTATTGGAATGTGCTGGAATTGGTTGTGTGCAGGGCTCCGCCCATACCTGGCTCCTTTGTAATCTAAGTCAGTCGGGCATCAGCCTCCTGAAGGAAGACATCTCTCTAGTTTACGTGTTATGTTCTAAGTTAATAAAAGCCTTACTTTTGTTCTGCTAACTTCGAGTCTCGGAATAATTGAGGCACATCAATTTTATTAACTTAATTTTCAACACTATGGATCAACTCCTGAAACCCGAACGTTTGGATTTGGATCAACATGCTCCGGACACATCAGCACGCTTCGGACACTGGTTTGACTGTATGGAATTCTTCCTGGACAATTCCGCAGCCGTCAAAGACGCTACGGACACTGCGAAGATGAGACTCGGAATGCTACGGAATTGGGTAAGCCACCAGGTTTACCCCCTCATCCAAGACGCTGATACGTACCTGGCCGCCTGCAACATCTTAAAGGCGCATTACCAGCAGCCTACGAATGAGGTGTATGCTAGGCATCTACTCGCTACTCGCGCACAGCGACCTGGGGAATCGGTGGAGGAGTTCCTAAGCATCCTGAAAAAGCTTGGCAAGGACTGTGAGTGCCGAGATGTAAAAGCCGCAGTGTACACCGACGAGCTTGGTCGCAATGCCTTTATCACAGGCGTCAGCTCCACTCACATCCGGCAAAGACTGCTGGAAAAAACGGAGTTGGACCTGAAACAGGCTGCGGACACCGCGCGGTCCCTGGAGATGGCCCAGAGAAACTCGGACGCCTACTCTTCAGCCCGCGCCGCCCACGCCGCCACGTGTGCACCGAGGGCGCCGCCATCTTGGAAGGCATCTTCCCCGCCCGGCAGCCCGACACCGGCGGGGCCCAGCTCTCCCCCCAGAAGCCCTACGACAGCCGCGACGCGTCAAGGACCCAACTGCTACTTCTGCGAGCAGCCAAAGCACACCAGAAACCTGTGCCCGGCGAAAGGCACCACCTGCTTTAAGTGCGGTAAGAAGGGGCACTTCGGGAAGGTGTGCAGAGGGAACCCCGCCGGAAAACCAACCGCCGAAAAACCCGCCACCGCCGTGTGTGCGCCGTGGGAGCGGCCATCTTGGACGCCATCTTGTCCGAACTCGTGGGGTCCGCCATCTTATGAGCAGACAGCGTGGACGCCATCTTGTCTTGATCAGGGCCCTACAGTGGCATCGGTCACAGTGGACCAGACCAGGCCGCATCCGCTATCCAAATCAATGGTGGACATCGAGGTAAAAGGCTGCCGGGTTAAATGCTTAATTGACAGTGGAAGCACGGAGAGTTTTATCCACCCTGAACTGGCACAACAACTCTCCCTAAAGGTGGTCCCTGCTCAGGGTACCATCTCTATGGCCGATAAAACCCAGACATCGACCATTCTGGGTTACTGCACGGTACAATTGTGCATTAACGGAACTGTGTATGATAATTTTAAAGTATTAATCATGAAGAATCTATGTGCGAGCGTGATCTTGGGTTTGGATTTCCAGTGCAACCACCAAAGCATCACGCTCAAGTACGGTGGGTCCCAGCCGCCCCTCACAGTGTGCGGTCTGGCTACCCTGAAGGTAAAGCCGCCTTCGCTATTCGCGAACCTTACCCCTAACTGCCGGCCAATAGCGACCAAAAGCAGGAGGTACAGCTGGGAGGACAGGCGGTTTATCGCGACCGAGGTAGACAGGCTCCTGAAAGAGCGCATTATTGAACACAGCAACAGCCCGTGGCGCGCCCAAGTGGTAGTGGTAAGGGGTAGCGAGAAGAAACGGATGGTGATCGACTATAGTCAAACGATCAACAGGTACACCCTACTAGACGCCTACCCGCTACCCCGCATATCAGAAATGGTGAACCAAATCGCCCAATACCGGGTGTTCTCCACCATCGACCTCAAGTCAGCGTACCACCAGCTCCCTATCAGACCAGAGGACCGCCCGTACACCGCCTTCGAGGTGAACGGACGCCTCTACCAATTCCTCAGAGTCCCCATTGGGGTGACGAACGGGGTTTCGGTCTTTCAGAGGGAGATGGATCGCATGGTCGATGACCACCACTTGCAGGCAACCTTCCCCTACCTCGACAACGTCACCATCTGCGGTCACAACCAGCAGGATCACGACTCGAACCTCGAGAGGTTCCTGAAAACCGCACAAAAACTCAACCTCACCTATAACGAGGACAAGTGCGTTTTCAACACCACGCGCCTCTGCATACATAGATACATAGATACATAGAAGATAGGAGCAGGAGTAGGCCATTCGGCCCTTCGTGCCTGCTCCGCCATTTAATGAGATCATGGCTGATCCTTTAATTCAGTATCCCGTCCCCACCTTCTCTCCGTAACCCTTAACCCCTTTTGCCCGTAGAAATATATCTAATTCCCTCTTAAATATATTTAATGAGCTGGCGTACACTGCCCTCTGTGGCAATGAGTTCCACAGGTTCACCACTCTCTGAGTGAAGAAATTCCCCCTCATCTCAGTCCTAAATGGTTTAGCCCTTATCCTTAAATTATGTCCTCTAGTTCTGTTCTCACCCGCCAAGGGAAACATTCCTTCTGCATCCAGTCTGTCTAGACCTGTCAGAATTTTATACACTTCTATGAGGTCCCCTCTCAATCTTCTAAACTCCAGTGTGTACATCCCTAAACTACATAGTCTCTCCTCATAGGTCATTCCCGCCATTCCTGGTATCAGCCTGGTGAATCGCCGCTGCACCCCCTCCATGGCAAGAACATCCTTCCTCAGATGAGGCGACCAAAACTGTACACAGTACTCGAGGTGTGGTCTCACCATACTGGGCAGCGTGGTGGAGAATGGGGAAATCGGACCAGACCCCGACCGATTGCGCCCCCTACGGGAGCTGCCCCTGCCCAACACTCCCAAAGCCCTGAAAAGGTGCCTGGGGTTATTTTCTTACTATTCCCAATGGGTCCCCAACTACTCCGACAAAGCCCGCCCCCTCTTGAAAGCATCCTCTTTTCCGCTCTCTGCTGAGGCCCACGCCGCCTTCAAAAGCATTAAGCAGGATATTGAGCGGGCCACGCTACAGGCAGTGGACGAGAACACTCCATTTCAAGTGGAAAGTGATGCGTCCGACTTCGCCTTGGCGGCCACCCTCAACCAGGCGGGGCGGCCCGTAGCTTTCTTCTCGAGGACCCTCCAAGGCCCCGAGATCAGACACTCCTCCGTGGAAAAGGAGGCCCAAGCCATCGTGGAGGCAGTGTGCCACTGGCGCCACTACCTAGCCGGCAAACGCTTCACCCTACTTACCGACCAGCGATCGGTAGCGTTTATGTTCAACAATAAACAGAGGGGGAAGATTAAAAATGATAAGATTCTTAGGTGGCGGATCGAGCTCTCCACTTTCGAGTACGACATCATTTACCGGCCAGGGGCCCTTAACGAATCCCCTGACGCCCTCTCACGAGGGATGTGTGCCAGCGCCACCGAGGATCGGCTACAGACCCTCCACAACGACCTCTGCCACCCAGGGGTCACGCGGCTGTTCCACTTCATAAAGTCCCGTAACTTACCCTACTCGATTGAGGAAGTTCGGTCTCTGACCAGGAACTGCCGCACTTGCGCTGAGTGCAAGCCTCGGTTCTACCGCCCAGATAGAGCCCACTTAATCAAAGCTACACGGTCCTTCGAGCGGTTCAGCTTAGATTTCAAGGGCCCCCTCCCGTCCGTCGACCGCAATGTTTACTTCCTGAACATTGTGGACGAATACTCCCGTTTCCCATTCGCCTTCCCCTGCCCAGACATGACCAGCGCCACGGTCATTAAATGCCTCAACAGCCTGTTCTGCCTGTTCGGTATGCCGAGCTATATCCACACGGATAGGGGGGCGTCCTTCATGAGTGAAGAGCTACGCCAGTACATGCTGTCCAAGGGGATCGCCACGAGCCGTACCACCAGCTACAACCCCCGGGGTAACGGCCAGGTGGAGCGAGAGAACGGGACAGTGTGGAAAGCAGTCACTCTAGCTCTAAGGACCAAGGGCCTCCCTATCTCCCGCTGGCAGGAAGTCCTCTCGGATGTGCTCCATTCGATACGGTCGCTATTGTGTACGGCCACTAATGCCACGCCTCATGAACGAATGTTTGTCTTTCCTCGGAAATCCACCTCAGGCGTATCCATGCCGTCATGGCTCTCCACCCCAGGTCCGGTACTCGTGCGAAGGCATGTGAGGGGCCACAAGACGGACCCTCTCGTGGAGCCAGTACACCTACTCCACGCCAACCCCCAATACGCATATGTCCGGCACACCGACGGAAGGGAGGACACCGTGTCCATAAAAGACGTCGCCCCAGCCGGCATCGACAACAACCATGGCAATAGCAGCGACGACGATCACAGCAACCCTTACCCACCCACTACTCTTTCATCACCCCCGGAAGAACATCGACCAACGGCACCCCCACCAACTACCCCTTCAACAACCCCGGCGGCACCCCCGGCAGAGACCCAGGAGGCTACCGGGGACACCCAGCCGACACCCGCGGCACCACAACAGCCACGTCGGTCGCAGAGGACTATCAAACCCCCGAACAGACTAAATCTATAGAAGGGGTGAATGTGATGAAATATATTCCATTCATCACTGCCTGTTTTCTGTGTCTTGTAACTGCCTGTTTTCTGTGTCTTTTCCCTTCCCCCAGTCCTCATGTATTATGTATTGGAATGTGCTGGAATTGGTTGTGTGCAGGGCTCCGCCCATACCTGGCTCCTTTGTAATCTAAGTCAGTCGGGCATCAGCCTCCTGAAGGAAGACATCTCTCTAGTTTACGTGTTATGTTCTAAGTTGATAAAAGCCTTACTTTTGTTCTGCTAACTTCGAGTCTCGGAATAATTGAGGCACATCAAGCAGTGTATTCGGAGGCTTCGATTCAGAAGGGAGGTGGTCACTGAGCACTGCCACCTGCTTCAGACAGATCTGCAGCCTCAGCTGAGGAGCAGGACGTCTCTGTCGGTGACAGTGAAGGTGACAGTGGCTCGCAACTTCTATGCCACCGGCTCCTTCCAATCCGCTACTGGGGACATTGCCAATGTCTCCCAGTTTGCGGTGCATTGCTGCATCCGCCAAGTCATGAATGCCCTCTTTAAAAGGAGATGTCAGTACATTTCCTTCCCCATGACCCTGGACAAGCAGCAAGAGCGCGCAATGGGATTTACAAGAATAGCGGGCTTCCCCATGGTCCAGGGCGCCATTGACTGCACGCATGTGGCTTTGCGGGCGCCTCAAGAGAATGCCGAGGATTACCGCAACTGGAAGGGGTTCCATTCGTTGAACGTGCAGTTGGTGTGTGACCACAGACAGCTGATACTAGCTGTCAATGCCCGCATTCCAGGCAGCAGCCACGACACCTTCATCCTGCGCCAGTCTTCTGTGGCAGACCTTTTCGAAGCCCCGGCTCACCCAGGAGGCTGGCTTCTCGGGGACAAGGGCTATCCTTTGTGCACCTGGCTGATGACCCTGCTCCGTACGCCCAGCACCCCTGCTGAAGAACGATACAATGACAGCCATCAAGCGACCAGGAACATCATTGAGCACACAATCGGCGTGCTAAAGCAACGGTTCCGCTGTCTGGACCATTCCGGGGGAGCCCTTCAGTACTCGCCTGAGCGAGTCTCCCATTTCGTTGTAGTGTGCTGCCTGCTGCACAACCTGGCTATCCTCAGGACTCAGCCACTGCCAGCAGACATTGGAGGACCACCAGAGGAGGAGGAGGAGGAGGAGGAGGAGGAGGAGCACCAAGACGGGAGGGAGGCACAAAGTGCAAGGGCCATCCATCAGCGGCTTATTGCAAGTCGGTTCTAGGTCCCCTCTGAGGGAATGGCTTGTGCCATTGAAAGAACATGAATGGAATGGTTCCGTAAACCCTGAGCCGGTCAAGGCAACAAATAGTTCAAAGAGCAAACATGCACAATCTGAATAAAGACAATTATTTATTTAACAAACTCTGTGCCCTTCCCGCATGACAAAGAAACACAGAGAAACCCCCCAAAAAACAATCTGACACATAACTGGCTCTCACAACCTGGAGACAATGAACAAAAGAGTTAACCAAAAATGACCATGATCCTCGGCCTTCACTAAAAAATTCACAGCATTTTGCCACACCTCCTACTTTTTGGCCTGCGAGGGTGATCTGCTTCGCTTGCGAGATTGGCCCCTTCCCACCCTGCAGCTCCTCCGCAATGGGACCCCAGTGGCTGCAGCAAGGCTGGGGGAAGGCTGCTGAGTGTCAGAAAGTGAGTCGGCAGATGCCCTTGGGGGACAGCCTGGACCAGCTCTGGGCCTGGAGGGCCCGGCTGCTGACTGCTCCAACTCTGCATGGGCGGCAGCAGTCTGTCCTACGCGTGGTGGCAGCTGCAGTGGAGGAGTGACAGTGTTGGCAGCAGGAATGCTGCCATCCTGACAGAGCACAGGCACTCCCTGGTCGGATGACACACTGGCACTCGCACGGGGCAGCACTGAAGCATGCGGAGCAATCTGCTGAAGCACAGACTGCTGGCCTGCTGCGGCGCGGCAAAGGCCCCGGCGAATCCTGCCCGATCCAGCGAGGGTGGCAGCAGTCAGTGCTCGTGTGGCCCTAATCTGTATCTGCATCAGACCAGCCACTGACTGCATGGCATGACTAAGCACTTGCGTGGAAGCCACCTGTGCTGCACCAAAGTCCTGCAGACTCCTTGCCAGTGCTGCACCAAAGTCCTGCAGACTCCTTGCCAGTGCTGCACCAAAGTCCTGCAGACTCCTTGCCAGTGCTGCACCGGAGTCCTGCAGACTCCTTGCCTGTGCTGCACCTAAGTCCTGCAGACTCCTGACCTGTGCTGCCCCGAATTCCTGTACACTCCTTGCCAGTGACTCTATGGAGTCAGACATCCTTGACACTGCAGCCATGAGCTCAGTGTGCCTGTGCTCCGCCTGGGCGTCCATTTCAGCAAGGAGCCGCACCTCCTCTGCGCTTACTGTAGCAGGACTGGAGGCCAGACCCTCCCTCCGGGGAGAAGGCTGCCGAGCTTCCCTACGCCCCCCCGCGTTGCTGCAGCTCGCTGGGCCCCGGAGCTTCACCCTCCTCAGACCCTTCCCCCCTGCTCCCCTCCAGGGAAGACGTGTCCCCATTATGGCCATGGGCTGCCTTGGCTGAGGGTGGCACTGATGGTCCGGCTTCGTCTTCCTCCTTGATGTGCCTCAATAATTCCGAGACTCGATGTTAGCGAAACAAAACAAGGCTTTTATTAACTTAGAAGGTAACACGCAGTGGAGAGAGGTATCTTCCATCTGGAGGTCTGCAGTACTGGATATGAGGCCAGACTGAGCTTGCTTACATAGGGGCCAGGTATGGGCGGAGCCCTACACACAATACATTACAATGTACAATACAATGGTGAGGAGACGGAACTGAGGTAAGGGAACTGAAACCTGAAACCAGCCACAGTCACAGGCAGTGATGAATGGAATATTTCATCACATTCACCCCTTCTATAGATTTAGTCTGCTCGGGGGTTTGATAGTCCTCTGCGACCGACGTGGCTGTTGTGGTGTCGCGGGTGTCGGCTGGGTGTCCCCAGTGGCCTCCTGGGTCTCTGCCGGGGGTGCCGCCAGGGTTGTTGAAGGGGTAGTTGGTGGGGGTGCCGTTGGTCGATGTTCTTCCGGGGGTGATGAAAGAGTAGTGGGTGGGTAAGAGTTGCTGTGATCGTTGTTGTTGCTATTGCCGTGGTTGTTGTCGTTACCGGCTGGGGCGACGTCTTTTATGGACACGGTGTCCTCCCTTCCGTCGGCGTGCCGGACATACGCGTATTGGGGGTTGGCGTGGAGTAGGTGCACTGGCTCCACGAGAGGGTCCGTCTTGTGGCCCCTCACATGCCTTCGCACGAATACCGGACCTGGGGTGGAGAGCCATGACGGCATGGATACGCCTGAGGTGGATTTCCGAGGAAAGACAAACATTCGTTCATGAGGCGTGGCATTAGTGGCAGTACACAATAGCGACCGTATCGAATGGAGCACATCTGAGAGGACTTCCTGCCAGCGGGAGATAGGGAGGCCCTTGGTCCTTAGAGCTAGAGTGACTGCTTTCCATACTGTCCCGTTCTCTCGCTCCACTTGACCGTTACCCTGGGGGTTGTAGCTGGTGGTACGGCTCGTGGCGATCCCCCTGGACAGCATGTACTGGCGTAGCTCTTCACTCATGAAGGACGCCCCCCTATCCGTATGGATGTAGCTCGGCATACCGAACAGGCAGAACAGGCTGTTGAGGCATTTAATGACCGTGGCGCTGGTCATGTCTGGGCAGGAGAAGGCGAATGGGAAACGGGAGTATTCGTCCACAATGTTCAGGAAGTAAACATTGCGGTCGACTGACGGGAGGGGGCCCTTGAAATCTAAGCTGAGCCGCTCAAAGGGCCGTGTAGCTTTGATTAAGTGGGCTCTATCTGGGCGGTAGAACCGAGGCTTGCACTCAGCGCAGGTGCGGCAGTTCCTGGTCAGAGACCGAACTTCCTCAATCGAGTAGGGTAAGTTACGGGACTTTATGAAGTGGAACAGCCGCGTGACCCTTGGGTGGCAGAGGTCGTTGTGGAGGGTCTGTAGCCGATCCCCGGTGGCGCTGGCACACATCCCTCGTGAGAGGGCGTCAGGGGATTCGTTAAGGGCCCCTGGCCGGTAAATGATGTCATACTCGAAGGTGGAGAGCTCGATCCGCCACCTAAGAATCTTATCATTTTTAATCTTCCCCCTCTGTTTATTATTGAACATAAACGCTACCGACCGCTGGTCGGTAAGTAGGGTGAAGCGTTTGCCGGCTAGGTAGTGGCGCCAGTGGCGCACTGCCTCCACGATGGCTTGGGCCTCCTTTTCTACGGAGGAGTGTCTGATCTCGGGCCCTTGGAGGGTCCTCGAGAAGAAAGCTACGGGCCGCCCCGCCTGGTTGAGGGTGGCCGCCAAGGCAAAGTCAGGCGCATCACTTTCCACTTGAAAGGGAGTGTTCTCGTCCACTGCCTGTAGCGTGGCCCGCTCAATATCCTGCTTAATGCTTTTGAAGGCGGCGTGGGCCTCAGCAGAGAGCGGAAAAGAGGATGCTTTCAAGAGGGGGCGGGCTTTGTCGGAGTAGTTGGGGACCCATTGGGAATAATAAGAAAATAACCCCAGGCACCTTTTCAGGGCTTTGGGAGTGTTGGGCAGGGGCAGCTCCCGTAGTGGGTGCAATCGGTCGGGGTCTGGTCCGATTTCCCCATTCTCCAGCACGCTGCCTAGTATGCAGAGACGCGTGGTGTTGAAAACGCACTTGTCCTCGTTGTAGGTGAGGTTGAGTTTTTGTGCGGTTTTCAGGAACCTCTCGAGGTTCGAGTCGTGATCCTGCTGGTTGTGACCGCAGATGGTGACGTTGTTGAGGTAGGGGAAGGTCGCCTGCAAGTGGTGGTCATTGACCATGCGGTCCATCTCCCTCTGGAAGACCGAGACCCCATTCGTCACCCCAATGGGGACTCTGAGGAATTGGTAGAGGCGTCCGTTCGCCTCGAAGGCGGTGTACGGGCGGTCCTCTGGTCTGATAGGGAGCTGGTGGTACGCTGACTTGAGGTCGATGGTGGAGAACACCCGGTATTGGGTGATTTGGTTCACCATTTCTGATATGCGGGGTAGCAGGTAGGCGTCTAGTTGGGTGTACCTGTTGATCGTTTAGCTATAGTCGATCACCATCCGTTTCTTCTCGCTACCCCTTACCACTACCACTTGGGCGCGCCACGGGCTGTTGCTGCGTTCAATAATGCACTCTTTCAGGAGCCTGTCTACCTCGGTCGCGATAAACCGCCTGTCCTCCCAGCTGTACCTCCTGCTTTTGGTCGCTATTGGCCGGCAGTTAGGGGTAAGGTTCGCGAATAGCGAAGGCGGCTTTACCTTCAGGGTAGCCAGACCGCACACTGTGAGGGGCGGCTGTGACCCACCGTACTTGAGCGTGATGCTTTGGTGGTTGCACTGGAAATCCAGGCCCAAGATCACGCTCGCACATAGATTCTTCATGATTAATACTTTAAAATTATCGTATACAGTTCCGTTAACGGACAATTGTACCGTGCAGTAACCCAGAATGGTCGATGTCTGGGTTTTATCAGCCATAGAGATGGTACCCTGAGTAGGGACCACCTTTAGGGAGAGTTGTTGTGCCAGTTCAGGGTGGATAAAACTCTCCATGCTTCCACTGTCAATTAAACATTTAACCCGGCACCCGTTTACCTCGATGTCCACCATTGATTTGGATAGCGGGTGCGGCCTGGTCTGGTCCACTGTGACCGATGCCACTGTAGGGCCCTGATCGAGACAAGATGGCGTCCACGCTGTCTGCTCATGAGATGGCGGACCCCACGAGGTCGGGCAAGATGGCGTCCAAGATGGCCGCTCCCACGGCGCACACGCGGCGGTGGCGGGTTTTCCGGCGGGGTTCCCTCTGCACACCTTCCCGAAGTGCCCCTTCTTACTGCACTTAAAGCAGGTGGTGCCTTTCGCCGGGCACAGGTTTCTGGTGTGCTTTGGCTGCCCACAGAAGTAGCAGTTGGGTCCCCGACGCGTCGCGGCTGTCGTAGGGCTTCTGGGGGGAGAGCGGGGCCCCGACGGTGTCGGGCTGCCGGGCGGGTAAGATACCTTCCAAGATGGCGGCGCCCTTGGTGCACACGTGGCGGCGTGGACGGCGCGGGCTGAAGAGTAGGCGTCCGAGTTTCTCTGGGCCACATCCAGGGATCGCGCGGTGTCCGCAGCCTGTTTCAGGTCCAATCCCGTTTTTTCCAGCAGTCTCTGCCGGATGTAAGTGGAGCTGAGGCCTGTGATAAAGGTATCGCGAACAAGCTCGTCAGTGTACACTGCGGTTTTTACATCTTGGCACTTGCAGTCTTTGCCAAGCATTTTCAGGGTGCCTAGGAACTCCTCCACCGATTCCCCGGGTCGCTGTGCGCGAGTAGCGAGCAGATGCCTAGCATACACCTCATTCGTAGGCTGCTGGTAATGCGCCTTTAAGATGTCGCAGGCGGCCAGGTACGTGTCGGCGTCTTGGATGAGGGGGTAAACCCGGTGGCTTACCCAATTCCGCAGAATTCCGAGTTTCATACTCGCAGCGTCCGTAGCGTCTTTGACGGCTGCGGAATTGTCCAGGAAGAATTCCATACACATAAACCAGTGTCCGAAGCATGCCGATGCGTCCGAAGCATGCTGGTCCAAATCCAAACGTTCGGGTTTTAGGAGTTGATCCATTGTGTTGAAAAATAAGTTAATAAAATTGATGTGCCTCAATAATTCCGAGACTCGATGTTAGCAAAACAAAACAAGGCTTTTATTAACTTAGAAGGTAACACGCAATGGAGAGAGGTATCTTCCATCTGGAGGTCTGCAGTACTGGATATGAGGCCAGACTGAGCTTGCTTACATAGGGGCCAGGTATGGGCGGAGCCCTACACACAATACATTACAATATACAATACAATGGTGAGGAGACGGAACTGAGGTAAGGGAACTGAAACCTGAAACCAACCACAGTCACAGGCAGTGATGAATGGAATATTTCATCACACTCCTCGCCTTCAGAATCATTCACAGTGGCAGCTTGAGGGCCCGCCTCCTCACCTGGCGAATCAGCATCTGAAAGCAGGGAGGTACAAGAGTTGCTTTAGCGTGAGGACAGGGAGGCATGAGTGCTTCAATGCATTGTATTGGTTCGACAGTGGCAAAGGATGCTGGTGTGAGGCACAAGTGGAAGGAGAGAGGTCAAAAAGGTGATGACCTTACCATTGCTGTCCAGAATGGGGTCGGCATCTCTAGTGGCGACGGGGCCAATCATCCGGCCTGCCATAATCCGTTCCACTCGTTGCTCCAGATCGCTGAGCTCTTTAAGGTCAGGACGGCCTCCCCCGGTTCGTTGCTGCTGCCTCCTATTGTGCGCCAGCTTGCCCTGCAAGAGAAAGGACGGGCTCTGAGTACAGTGTGAAGCCCTGATCTTGGCTGCACTGCCTCCCATGGTGGAATAGCCCTTACAGTGTGAAGCCCTGATCTTGGCTGCACTGCCTCCCATGGTGGAATAGCCCTTACAGTGTGAAGCCCTGATCTTGGCTGCACTGCCTCCCATGGTGGAATAGCCCTTACAGTGTGAAGCCCTGATCTTGGCTGCACTGCCTCCCATGGTCAAATAGCCCTTACAGTGTGTAAAGTGATGAATGTGCATGTGAGTTTCATGAAAGGCCCATAGGTGTTGGATGAGGGCTGGGCATTGGGGCTTTCAGGACCCTTTGGCCATAAAGTGAGGTGCACATGCAGGGATGAAGAGGATACTGGAAAGGGTACTCACCCTGACAACCCGGGTGAGGTCGTTGAACTTCTTCCTGCATTGCGTCGGGGTCCTAGGTACCATGCTGCTGGAGATCACTCTGTGTGCCGCCTCCCTCCAAGCTTTTCGATATTCGTTGGGCAGCGGCCTCCTGCCACTGTCCGGAAACAGGATAGATCGCCTGCGCTCCACTGCGCCAACCAGAACCTTCAGGGCCCCCTCACTGAACCGCTGCGCTCGCTCCCTGGCCCTCTCCATGGTCCTAGGCGTTAGAATGTGGCAGCAGGTCTGTCCCGGCCGAGAATCAGGGCTCCAATGTGCAGGGCGTGGCTGCAAGCCAAATCGACCCTCCCCCTTTAAGAGGTGACCGATGCCAGCGTGTCTGCCTGCAATCGCTAACTGGCCGCACCTGCGCTGCACCCGCCCTCGGTGGTAGCGCCTCGCCTCTCCGGCTTAGCGCCTTAGGACAGTCGTGCAGCGCCTGCTTTAGCGCACCGAGCACCTCTTGGGGCGAAGCAAGTCAATTTCGCTGAAGGTGGCGATAATTTGCGCCAGGCGCTAAATTTAGCGCACGCTCGACTATAACGCCCCAAACGTGGCAATACTGAATTTCTAGGCCTTTATTTTCAAAAAGAAAAGAAGGAGGTTTAAGAGATGAAAGAAGTTATATGGGGGAACAGCTGGATGTAAATGATGCATTTAACAGAAAGAAAATCACGTGTTAAATATATGTACAGATGAAAAGGAGAGAGAAATTGACAAAGAAAGATTGATAAAGAATCACCAGAAACAGCTGACAGTGAGAAAAGTGAAATGTCTGTTTCAAAGAATAAAGACAATCAAATGTTAAGAATAGGAGAATGTATGCTGTCAGGGAAATGTTGATGGAAATGAAACACTAATAGAGGAAAGGGAATGCTGTGGGGGGAGTTTTTCGGGGGGCCAGCGGGGGCATTTGGAGGCAGGCTCGGAATTTTTTTTTATGACAGCGGGTACGGAACCCGCTGTCAACCCGCCTCCATGCTAGTCTCCCAGATGCGGAGGAGGCAATTTACATCATTACAGAGATTGTTAAGAGGCAATTAAATAGTATTTTATGATTATCTTTAGATTTTTAGAGTTCGCCAATGGCTTCCCCGCTGCTCGGGGATCACGTCAGGTAAGGAGGTTGGGTGTTGTGTCAGCATGGGATGATTTCTTTACTTGACAGCTGAAAATGGTCTGTAGAAGCTCCCATTTCATAGCTCTTCACATTCCAAGGTTAGAAGCTGTTGTTTACTGCACTTGGAAGCCAGATTGCGCTTTATACAGCTTGCAAGTGTTTGGAGCAAACTCTCTATCCAGTGTCACCTCATTGGAACAACCTCTCTCACTATTGACAGATCGCTTCTGTCATCTCAACCTCACCTGTCATCTATTCCATCAGCATCGGTGCCCTTGAAAAAATCTCACCTTGACCTCAGAATCCCACCACCATCAGCCCCAACACCAGCAGCACCAGGCACACCAGCAACACTAACAACAACATCAACCTTTTCCGCAATCAGCTGGTGCTGCACAAGACACAGGGCATCAGCACCCGACAACATTGCTGGCCGGGACGCCAGGGATGGCCTCACCATAGACAGATTTACTTCACTTGACACTGTACACCCTGGTTGCCACATGATGCGCCAGGTTGGCACCACCCCACACCAACACCATAAATCACCCCTACAATGCCCAAGCCATTCCTTTCACACTCATCGCCATTTTGGGGGGGGTACCGTTATGTCTCACCATTCACTGGAACTCACTAAGCCACGCCCAAAGGTGCACACAAATCTGTCCAAGAATGCTTAGTGTTGAAAATAAAGATTTCAATGTTTGACAGCACATTATCAGGAACTTCACATGAACATTAGCTAAAACACCCAAGTGCCTACCCTTGTATGTTTTTAGTTGGTATGATTGGACTCAGGTGAGTGCGAGGGGTGGCTCGTGAGATGGGGAAGTGATAATGTAGATAGAGAGGGATGGGTGGAGGTGCAAGGTAAGTTGGTGTGAGTAAGGATGTGCAGGAGTAGGGTAGGGAAGGCAGAGTGATGGGGATGTGATGAGGGGCACAGCAGGATGAGGTTGAGTGTGGCTTTATACTAATGTTTCGTGATCTACTGAGATCATTGAAAGGCTTGCACCATTGCAGCCTGGTCCTCCTGAAGACATCTCTGCTTGTGCCCTCCTGTCCAATGTGCAACCAGGCTGTGTTGATCTCCTAGGGAGGTCACTTCCGCCCATGGGAAGGGGAGAGGACCTCCCTGCATGCTGTGACTCCCTCCATAAGCATATGGAGAGAGTCAGGGGAGAGCCTGGGTGCAGCTGTGCACCTCTGCACAGTGCTTGTCAGTGTTTGCAGCCCCTCCATCCTATAAAACACTGACAGCACAACTGTCAAAAACAATTTGCGCATGGTCCCTTTAAGGAAACCGGCTGATAACGTGTCATCAAGTGATGTCATCAGATCCGCTTCCTTCAATTGGCCGGCAAACACGCTGGGTGGGCTAACAAGCCCAATCAGTGTAAAATTCTTTTACAGAGCGGGATGGAGCCAGCAGCGGGCCCCGCCACCGACCCCGACCGCCCCGGACCCACCTCGGTAGGCAAAATCACGGCCTGTATGTCTGAAATAGAAATTGGTAATTCTCAAGAATCAAATGGTGATGACAGGAGGAACATAGGAACAGGAGTAGACCATTCAGCCCCTTGGGTCTGTTCCACCGTTCATTAGATCATAGCTGATCTATACCTTGACTCCATTTCCCTAGGAGTGGAAAAGATATTTAAAAAATTGAGGGTGGACAAGTTTAAAATTAAGCAGTTAAAGTAAGAAGACAAGGCAAGTGGTAATAAGTTGACAACACCAACCTCTTCCAACGCCTCTCCACCGTCGTCCAGCTGGGTGGGACAGCACCAAAGCTCCCCCTAATTTATTTTGGGGTGTGCGACTCCTTTAAAGGGCCGCGCAGTCCCTTCACAGTTTGCGCGAAACTTAACATTGGAAAAGTCAGTCCTGGGCTGTGCGGGACCGGCAGAGAGCTGCGCAGTCATGCAGCCTAGAGGAAGTATTGGACTGCACTCACCTGGTTCCATTCTTATCTATTTAATCGTAGACAGAGAATCACCTGCAATAGCTTCTCATCCCGCTCCCACATCGTTACCTCTGGTATCCCCTAAGAATCTATCCTTGGGCCCCTCATATTTTTCATTTATATGCTGCCCCTTGGCGACATCACCCGAAAACACAGCGTCAGTTTCCACTTGTATTCTGACGACACCCAGCTCTCGACCCTGCCACTGTATCCAAATTGTCACACTGCTTGTCCGACATCCAGTACTGGATGATCAGAAATTCCCTCCGACTAAATATTGGGATGATCCCGCCACAAACTCCGTTCCCTAGCCACTAACTCCATCCCTCTCACTGGCAACTGTCTGAGGCTAAACCATACTGTTCATAATCTTGGTGTCATATTTGATCCCGAGATGAGCTTCCAACCACATATCCGCGCCATCACTAAGACCACCTAGTTCCACCTCCGAAACATCACCGACTCCGCCCCTGCCTCAGCTCATCTGCTGCTCAAGCCCTCATCCATGCCTTTGTTACCTCTACACTTGACTATTCCAATGCACTCCCAGTCGGCCTCCCACGTTCTACCCTCCGTAAACTTGAGGTCATCCAAAGCTCTGCTGCCCATGTCCTAACTCGCACCAAGTCCCGTTCACCCATCACCCCTGTGCTCACTGACCTACATTGGCTCCCGGTTAAGCAACGCCTCAATTAAAAAATTCTCATCCTTGTTTTCAAATCCCTCCATGGCCTCGCCCCTCCCTATCTCTGTAACCTCGTCCAGTGCCACAACACCCACCCCACCCCCCATGCTCCCCCCCTCCCCCCCCAGATATCTGCGCTCCTCTAATTCTGGCCTCTTGACCATCCAAATTTGAATCGCTCCACCATTGGTGGCCGTGCCTTCAGCTACCAAGGCCCTAAGCTTTGGAATTCCCTCCCTAAACCTCTCCGCCTCTCTACCTTTCTTTCCTCCTTTAAGTCGCTCCTTAAAACCTACCTCTTTGACCAAGCTTTTGGTCATCTTCCCTAATATCTCCTTATGTGGCTCGGTGTCAAATTTTGTTTTATAATGCTCCTGTGAAACGCCTTGGGACATTTTACTACAGTACGTTAATGGTGTTATATATATACACAAGTTGTTGTTGTTGAATTGTAGAATATATTACCAGAGAAGTCCATTGAAATGAATAGTAGAAATGGAACAACTAGATGTGAAGAGAGAAAGGATTGAGGGATATGTGAAATGGATAGTAGATGGTTGAGATCAATTTAGAAGTAATGGACTTGTTGTAGATAATGATCTTTTCCTAAAAAATTTTGGCCTAGAACGGGGCGCCAGTCTCGCCAGGGCGCCGGATGTACCGCCCCGGAAGGAGTCACGAGCGCCCGCCAGAAATTCAGTTTGAGCGCCCCAAACGGAAGTGCGGCACTACTCAAGGCGCCCCGCATCCGTCTTGGGGCGCTGCAACTGAAGTGCGCAGTGCAACGTGCCGCAGCGCCACACACTGCAGCACGGCGCGCTGCGGTACTGCAGGCCTTCCTCCCCTTCTTAAAGGGGAGGGGCCTGCTGCAGCACGATCTAAGATCGCGAGTGCCGGCAAAAGAGCCCGGCACCGAGGAAAAGTGCCAGGCTCTTGGGAGACAGCCGGCACAACGCGGGGGAGGGGGGGGGCTCAGGAGGCCGGGGACGGCTGCGCGAAGAGGTGCTGGCAGGCGGCCAACAAAAAAAAATGGCCGCCCCGCACCTCAGCGCCTCTACCGCCGCAGGTAGGCCCCCTTGAACCAGTCGCAAATTGCGACCGGCGTTACAGCAGGGGGCGCTACCAAATTTCGTGATCGGGGCGGTAGCGGGGCGCTGCGCACACCGATGATGTCATCGGTGGTGGCGCAGCGCTAACAGCTAGCACTGCCATTAGCGCCCCGCTAAATTTCGCCAGTGGCGCTAAACCCACTAAGTGCCCTCTTTGGGCGCTAACTGGTGGCACAGCCCACCGAATTTCTAGGCCATTATGCTTTTAAATATAAGAGAGACAGATATCCAAAGCAGAGGAATGAAACTTGGGGATTAAATTAAAAACCTGAACTATAACAGAAGAAGAAAGAATGAGAAAATGAAGAGTGATTAAAAGGGACAATATCAGTGGCTACTGAGACCTTGAATAATATTTATATTTGCATTGAGATTACAAAACTGTCTATTATAATTAAACAATGTAATTTTAAGGTGTATTTTGAAATTATTATAGAAAGATGTAAATTTGTTATTTATATAGCTAGACGTGAATAGTTTCAATATACTGAAATGTTCTGAAGATAGTAATGAAAATTTGCAAATTTGAATCCAATGGGTATACTTATATCATAATATATAGTGTGATGTGAGTTCATTATGTGGTAGTAATGGAAGTAGTGTATGAAACAAAAATGATGCATTTTTATCTAGTTCAGCTTGATAGTGGCTTTTAAAAAAGTATCAGTCACAATGCATAACAAGTTAATAACCACCGACTCACTCTATCCCAAAGCTGTCCTGGTACGCAGTTCCATTTCATCCTTCGCCTCATCCGGGTTTTAACAAAAAACTTTTTTTTTTCCTTTTAGGTGTCAAGGAGTGTAAGCTTCAACAACTCTTAGATACCAACGCCCCTCCAGAACCTTCTTCCCCTTCACTTTCCTCTGACCCCATCCCTCCTTCCAATCTCACTCCCTGCCGTGTTTTCACTATCCCCTCTGACCTTCCCCTCTCTGACCCTGAATGATCAGTCCTCAGCAAAGGCCTCAGCTTCATCCCCTGACATCCCCACCTCAATGAATTTCGAGCTCGACGCTGAGCTCTTCTTCCGTCACCTTCGCTTCCGCGCTCGTTTCTTTGGCCAGGTGTCTTCACGCCGCACAGCGGACACTTTTGTCAACCAACATTGCTGTGGGTCTGGAGTCACATATAGGCCAGACCAGGTAAGGACAGCAGATTTCATTCCCTAAAGGACATTAGTGAACCAGATGAGTTTTTACAACAATCTGATAGTTACTGATACTAGCTTTTTATTCTAAATTCATTCCAAATTTAAATTCCCCAGCTGCTGTGGTGGGATTTGATCATTAGTCGAGGCCTCTAGAGTACTAGTCCAGTAACATAACCATTATGCTACCATGCCTTCTACCTCCTTTTCAAGATCCACAAACAGGACTGCCCTGGTAGACCCATCGTTTCAGCCTATTCTTGCCCTACGGAACTGATTTCTTCCTATCTCGACTCTATTTTTTCTCCTTGTCCAGTCTCTTCCCACCTACTTCCAAGACTCTTCCGACGCCCTCTGCCACGGTTTCCAGTTTCCTGGCCCTAACCATCTCCTTTCCACCATGGACGTTCAATCCCTCTACAACTCCATCCCCCACCATGATGGCTGGATGGCCTCCACTTCTTCGTTGAACAGAGGCCCAACCAGTCCCCATCCACCACCACCCTCCTCCGCCTGGCTGAACTTGTTCTCACATTGAACAACTTCTCTTTTGACTCCATTCACTTCCTCCAAATAGTGGGAGCCTGCATGGGTCCTAGCTATGCCTGCCTTTTCAAGGGATATGTGGAACACTCTTTGTTCCAGTCCGACTCAAGTACCCTTCCTCACCTCTTTTTCCGGTACACTGATGACTGTATTGGTGCCGTTTCCTGCTCTTGCGCCGAACTGGAAAACTTCATCAACTTTGCTTCCAATTTCCATCTTTCCCTCACCTTCACATGGTCCATCTCTAACTCTTCCCTTCCCTTCCTCGACTTCTCTGTCTCCATTTAGGCTATCGACCTATATCTACTACAAGCCCACTAACTCCCACAGCTACCTTGATTACACTTCCTCCCACCCCGCTTCCTTTAAGGACTCTATTCCCTTCTCCTAGTTTCTCTGTCTCCGTCACATCTGTTCTGATGATGCCACCTTCCATATTAGTGCTTCCGACATGTCTTCCTTTTATCTCAGCCGAGGATTCCCCTCCCCCGTGGTTGACAGTGTCAGTTCCATTTCCCACACTTCTGCTCTCACCCATTGCTCTCCCTCCCAGAGCCACGATAGGGTTCCCCGTATTTTCACTTTCCACCCTACCAGTCTTGACATTCAATTGATCATCTTCCACAATTTCCGCTACTTCCAGCGTGATCCCACCACCAAACACATCTTCCTCTCCCCTCCCCTCCCCTTTCAGCATTCCGAAGGGACTGTTCCCTCCTCGACACCCTGCTCCACTCCTCAATCACACCTAACACCCCCTCTCCTTCCCATGGCACCTTCCCGTGCAAGCGCAGGAGATGCAACACCTGTCCTTTTACCTCCTCCCTTCCCACCGTCCACAGCCCCAAACACTCCTTCCAGGTGAAATTCCAGGCAATTTACTTGTACTTCTTTCAATTTAGTATACTGTACTCGTTGCTCATGATGCGGTCTCCTCTACATTGGGGAGACCGAACGCAGATTGGGTGACCACTTTGCGGAACCCCTCCATTCAGTCCACAAGCGTGACCCCCAGCTTCCGGTCGCCAGTCACTTTAATTCTCCGCTCCACTCCCACTCTGATCTCGGCCTCTACACTGTTCCAGTAAAGCTCAACGCAAGCTCGAGGAACAGCACCTCATAGAATCATAGAAATTTATTGCACAGAAGGAGGCCATTTGACCCATCATGTCAGCACCGGCTGAAAAAGAGCTTTATGCTTTGAGGATTTCTGCCTCTAGCACCTTTTCAGGCAGTGCTTTCCAGACCCCCACCACCCTCTGGGTGAAAATAGTTCTCCACAACTCCCCTCTAATTCTTCTACCATTTACTTTAAATCTATGCCCCCTGGTTATTGAACTCTCTGCTAATGGAAATAGGTTCTTCCTATCCATTCTATCTAGGCCCCATAATTTCATACACCTCAATCAAATCTCCCCTTAGCCTCCTCTGTTCCAAAGAGAACAACCCCAACCTATCCAATCTTTCCTCATAGCTAAAATACGATTTGGCACTTTACAACCTTTCGAACTCAACATTGAGTTCAACAAATTCAGATCATAACCTCTGGCCACATTTTATCAGATGGCAGCTGTTGATGATTCTGCTATTCCCATTTACACCCCTTCTAGATGAATTTTTTGTTTCTTTACTTATCCCATTACCATCTCCTTTTGCCCCGCACCATCATCCCTTTTGTCATTTCATCATTCCTGCCTTCCACCCTATCACAGACCTTCCTTTTTGTTCTTTCCTCCCCTCCTCTCTTTCCCTGCCCCTACACTTGCTTAAAACCCATTACATCTTTAACTTTTTCCAGTTCTGCCGAAAGGTCATCGACCTAAAACGTTAACTCTGTTTCTCTCTCCACAGATGCTGCCTGACCTGCTGAGTATTTCCAGCATGTTCTGTTTTTATTTCAGATTTCCAACGTCTTCAGTATTTTGCATTTGTGTTGAAGTTGCATTCTGAATCATATCCCAGCCTGGCTCAATGTAGTGTTGCAAGGATAGCCAGTCAGTTTGGTCTCTGCACAGATATTTTGAGGGAGAAATCAACCTACACAATTCAAACCAAATACACTGGGATTTGTTTAATTATGTACATGACTGGCAGCTCCATTTGAACTTAGCTGATAGTTATTGAAATGCATACGCCCTGGTAACTGGTGAATATTTATGACCCTGAGCGGTTTAATGTTCTGAGTTGGTCTGGAACTTTGAACAATTTAGGTCAGGTCTGTGGGCTCCCACAGTTGGTAAGAATATAAGAAAAGAATTGTGAGGGAATAAGCCATATTTTAAGAGATACACCATAATATGAATAGAATCTTGAGATTTATTAATACACGATATACTGGGTTTAAAAATCTAAAGCCTCAGAGACACAGGCTGCAAACAGAAAACAGGCTTCTGAGATGGGAATTAGTTAAATATACTAAAACAATGACCCTATTGAAATGGCAGTTTGGCGATTCCAGAGGGTCTGGAGTTTGGGAATAACACAATGGAAGACCCAGTTTAAGGTGTTATAAGCTAACACATTGAACAGAAACACAAACATTAAAAGAGGCATGTGCCTTTGAAAAGATGACATCAAGTAAAAGAAACATCTGCTGGTCAAATAGTTTTTATGTTAAACTTGGAAGACAGGAAACATAAGATTAAATATGCAACCAATTGAGATAGCTAGAAAACAAGTAAACACTCAGTCAAAGTGTCTTTATATGTTATATATTGTAAATATGATACCTGCAGAACACTTTGAAGATATAACTTCAATAGATGCACCAAGCAATTACATTGTGTTTGTATTGAACTTGGAGCAGTTAGGAGACTCAATGTTTGCTAAAAACCAATAAAGCCAATATTAAGAATTGAATGAAAAATCTTCGATAAGAATGGCATCAAACAGAAACCATTGCTGTCATATTGTTTTTATGATGGTTTTTGGAACACCTAAAGGTAGAGACATAATTATGCATGCAATAGTTGAATTGACAGTAAGATAGAAAGCATTCAACAGAGGTATCAATAAGACAATTAGCTTACATCAGCAGAGAACTTCTGTGGTTGGTAAAATGTTGGAGTCCATCATTACAATTACAATTCAATTTTATTTGTCATATATGCAGCAGACATGTGTACTGCACAATGAAATGTTGATTTTTATGAGTCCTCCCAACATTGGAATAAATATGGCATAACAATGATAAAATACTAATAGAAATACAGTAATAATAAATAAAACAACAGTAATAAATAATAATAAATTATATGTTCATGAGTCTTATGGCCTGGGGGTAGAAGCTGTTTCGAAACCTGCTGGTACGAGACCGTATGCTTCAGTATCTCTTACCGGATGGGAGCAGGGTGAAGAGGTTGTGGCTGGGGTGGCTCGCATCTTTAATGATTCTCAGGGCCTTCCCCTGGCATCTCTTGGGGTAGATATCCTGGACAGCAGGTAGTTTAATCCCTATAGTATGTTGTGCAGCCTTCACCACCATCTGTAGAGCCTTGCGGTCTGTGGCGGTGCAGTTGCCATACCAGGTAGTGATGCAGCCGGACAGGATACTCTCGATGGTGCACCGGTAGAAGTTGGTGAGAATCTGGGGGGCCATTCCAAATTTCTTCAGTCTCCTGAGGAAGAGCAGGCGTTGGAATGCCTTCTTCGTTACGACGTCGATGTGATGTGTCCACGTTAAGTCCTCCGTAATGAATACACCCAGGAATTTGAAGCTGCTGACCCTCTCCACCTCAGTCCCTTCGATGTAGATTGGGGTGTGTCCCTCCCCCTGCCACTTCCTGTAATCCACGATCATCTCCTTTGTTTTGCTGATGTTGAGGGAGAGGTTGTTGTACTTGCACCATTCTGCTAGAGCTCTTACCTCCTCCCTGTAGCCTGTCTCGTCGCCATCTGTGATCAGGCCTACAACGGTAGTGTCATCAGCAAACTTGATGATGGAGTTGGAGTTGTGCGTGGCCACGCAATCGTGAGTAAACAGGGAGTACAGAAGGAGGCTGAGCACACAACCCTGGGGAGCTCCTGTGTTCAGGATCGGTGTTGAGGAGGTGTTACTGCCTATTTTCACCACCTGGGGTCTGCCCATCAGGAAGTCCAGGATCCAGTTGCATAGGGAGGTGTTAAGTCCTAGGAAGCAGTAACAGGGCATTTGGATAAGCATAATTTAACTGGACAGAATCAACATGGTTTTATGAAGGGGAAGTCATGTTTGACAAATTTGCTCGAATTCTTTGAGGACGTAACAAACAGGGTGGATAAAGGGGAACCAGGGGATGTGGTGTATTTGGACTTCCAAAAGGCATTTGACAAGGTGCCACACAAAAGATTACTGCACAAGATAAAAAATCACGGGATTGGGGGTAATATACTGGCATGGGTGGAAGATTGGCTATCTAACAGAAAACAGAGAGTTGGGATAAATGGTTCATTCTCGGGTTGGCAATCAGTGACGAGTGGTGTTCCGCAGGGGTCAGTGCTGGGACCCCAACTCTTTACAATCTATATTAACGATTTGGAGGAAGGGACCGAGTGCAATGTATCCAAGTTTGCCGACGATACAAAGATGGGAGGGAAAGCAGTAAGTGAGGAGGACTTAACAAACCTGCAAAAGGACATAGATAACTAAGTGAGTGGGCAGAAATTTGGCAGATGGAATATAATGTTGGAAAGTGTGAGGTTATGCACTTTGGCAGAAAAAATCAAAGTTATTATCTAAATGGAAAGAAACTGCAAAGTGCTACAGTACAAAGGGATCCTGGTGCATGAAACACAGAAGGTTAGTATGCAGGTACAGCAGGTGATCAGGAAGGCCAATGGAATCTTGGCTTTTATTGCAAGGGGGCTGGAGTATAAAAGCAGGGAAGTCTTGCTGCAGTTATACAGGGTACTGGTGAGGCCACACCTGGAATATTGCGTACAGTTTTGGTTTCCATATTTAAGAAAAGATATACTTGGTCTCGAGGCAGTTCAGAGAAGGTTCACTCGGTTGATTCCGGAGATGAGGGGGTTGACTTATGAGGAAAGGTTGAGTAGGTTGGGCCTCTACTCATTGGAATTCAGAAGAATGAGAGGCGATCTTATCGAAACATATAAGATTGTGAGGGGGTTTGATCGGGTGGATGCGGTGAGGATGTTTCCACTGATGGATGAGACTAGAAATAGGGGGCATAGTCTTAGAATAAGGGGCTGCCCTTTCAAAACTGAGATGCGGAGAAACTTCTTCACTCAGAGGGTAGTAAATCTATGGAATTTGCTACCTCAGAGAGCTGTGGAAGCTGCGACACTAAATAAATTTAAAATGGAGATAGACAGTTTCCTAGCTGATAAGGGAATTAGGGGTTACGGGGAGCGGGCAGGGAAGTGGACGTGAGTCTAGGTTTGGAGCATATATTAATTATAAAATACGTAGCTTAATATAGAGGAGAACCATTTATTATTTTTCTTGTTTCAAGGAGTTAGCATATTCGAACATCTACATAATATTAACATTACCTTCATGTGTTCATCTATTTTTCAATAAATTTGTTTGGTGGTTAAAGCCTAAAATGAGCTCTGACATTGTGATATTCTGCTGTGCCTTGGAAGATGTGGGGAGAATCCTGTGGAGACACAAGATAGATCCTGTACTTAAACAAATCCAAAGAATGGTTTCCAATTCATTATCCTCGGCACACTATTAAAACGGAGTTCTCAGCCAGTGGAGATACTCTTGAGGCCATAGAGAGCTAAGATCCACCTATAAAAATAATCTAAATACATAAGCTGAAACATCAAGAGTAAGAGGACAGAAAAACCCCTAAAATGTAACTGGAAAAATTGCTAATCAAATAACTGGGAGATGAAGTGTGTGCATATTTCAACATACAACTTACACAATGACGCACTGCCAAGCTCCCACCTGTGCAGTGCACGGCCCTCTCTTTCTATTATCCTCCCTTGCATACTCAGCTGCACAATCCTCCCTCTTCTCCCTCTGCCACATACATCTTGAAGTGAGGGTAAAGTGCTGGTGAATGAATGAGACAAGACGTGGCCGATAAATCTCTTCCTTTTTAGAAAGGCAAACCATGATGCCTTTCAAAACATTGGTACTTTTATAACTGATTGGCTATTTTAGTTTAAAGTTATGATACATTAATTGCGAGCAAAAAAGCAAAAATAAAATAAAATTAAAGGGCAAATCAGCTTTAGAGAAGAAATAATCTTCAATGTAATAAATGAACAGTAAAACCAGGTAGCAGTTGCAAGGGAAGATGAGATGTTCTTAAAGCTGATGCGATATTTGTATGTATGACCTTGCAAGTAAGACTTTGTCACTAATATATATTACTGAGGCTGACAATATATATATATATATATATATATATCACCTAATTAGGTGAGAATGAATGAGAAGGTTGTGGCTTTATGACACCAGTATACATTTCAGTACAAAGCAGAAGCCAAGAGCTACAGTGTACACTGACATGCTATTACATTATGAGGTTATGTGTTTATCAATTTTTGTTTTGCTTGCTGTGTATGTGATTATTCCACCTTCCTAATAACAGTGCTGATGAGGCTATGGGCAGATGAATACGTGATTGACTCTGGATTGTACCAGAGGGCAGGGAGCAAAGAATACATTTCCCCCAAAATAGCTGCAATGTTAATGGACTAACTGTGACTTGCAACGCTAACTTGCATCATTGATTACAGATGCTATTAGTGTGAAATCGCAAAGGTTGTGACCCTTGAGGATTTGGAGGCAGATACGTATTTAACCCCTCTCCTTATTTATCAAATTACTGTCCCAACTGTTTGCTGCACGTGAACAAGTCTCATATTTGAACATATTATCCACATGAGTTGTCATAGCTATTGCCCAGCAGGATTCTTTGGTTTTCTAGTGGTATGTTTGGGACGAGTATTGATACTCGTCCCAAACATATAAATGTGTCATTTTCAGGTTGGCAAACTATAACTAGTGGGGTGCCGCAGGGATCAGTGCTGGGGCCTCAACTATTTACAATCTATATTAATGACTTGGATGAAGGGACTGAGTGTAATGTAGCCAAATTTGCTGATGATACAAAGATAGGTGGGAAAGCAAATTGTGTGGAGGATGCAAAGAATCTCCAAAGGGATATAGATAGGCTAAGTGAGTGGGTAAAAATCTGGCAGATGGAGTTTAATGTGGGAAAATGCGAGGTTATCCATTTTGGTAGGAAAAATAAAAAAGCAAATTATTATTTAAATGGGGAGAGATTACAAAATGCTGAGGTACAGAGGGATCTTGGGGTCCTTGTACATGAATCACAAAAAGTTAGCATGCAGGTACAGCAAGTAATTAGGAAGGCAAATGGAATGTTGGCCTTTTGCAAAGGGAATGGAGTATAAAAGAAGGGAAGTCCTGTTACAACTGTACAGGGCTTTGGTGAGACCACACCTGGAGTACTGCGTACAGTTTTGGTCTCCTTATTTAAGGAAGGATATACTTGTATTTGGAGGCAGTTCAGAGAAGGTTCACGATGTTGATTCCGGAGACGAAGGGGTTGTCTTATGAGGAAAGGTTGAGCAGGTTGGGCCTATACTCATTGGAGTTTAGAAGAATGAGAGGGGATCTTATTGAAACATATAAGATTCTGAGGGGGCTTGACAGGGTAGATGCAGAGAGGATGTTCCCCCTCGTGGGGGAATCTAGAACTAGGGGGCATAATTTCAGAATAAATCGGAAATGAGGAAGAATTTCTTCTCTCAGAGGGTTGTGAATCTTTGGAATTCTCTACCCCAGAGAGCTGTGGAGGCTGGGTCATTGAATATATTTACGGTGGAGATAGACAGATTTTTGAATGATAAGGGAGTCAAGGGTTATGGGGAGCGGGCAGGAAAGTGGAGTTGAGGCCAAGATCAGATCAGCCATGATCTTATTGAATGGCGGAGCAGGCTCGAGGGGCTAAATGACCTACTCCTGCTCCTACGTCTTCTGTTCTTATGTTCTGATATTCCCTGCCGCTGAGATGGCCCCTATCCAGAATATTGCCCTGTGAAAA
Source organism: Somniosus microcephalus (assembly GCF_052327205.1). NCBI lineage: Eukaryota > Metazoa > Chordata > Chondrichthyes > Squaliformes > Somniosidae > Somniosus > Somniosus microcephalus. The sequence goes on along the minus strand of NC_140989.1, from coordinate 298,891,522 downwards.
AACCCTTGAATTATGTAGAATTGCTTTTCCTCCAACATGCCAATTGTTCAGTCCTATTACAAATATAAATCTGAACTCCTCAGCACGTTGCCTGCTCACTTCCCTGGGTTAATTATTAGTTTCTGGGATATTTGGTCACATGTAGTGCAGTTTTATCTTGTGGTCCCACTATCCATAATATATTCCAGTGATTTGTGACAGTTGCAGAGATACTCTATTCTTCACATAAGTGTTGAATTTGCATCTATTTTTAATGTGCCTGTTCAGAATAATGTTCTAATATAATGTGATGTGAAGAGGAATGTAGCACCGAATTATATTGACTTAAGTCTCTTGGTGGGAATGAAGTCTGGTCTGAGTATGCCTTCTAATGCTGGTGGAATTCACAAATTCCGAATGTGCAACATAACTTAACTCTATTAGATTCTTTCTCACTCTGCAATAATCAGCTTAGCTGATATTTTTCATCCACTGGTGTATAATATTTACTGCCGTGTTCAACCAATTCTGTTCAGAACCAGTTGTTGTACTGATCTTCCGAGTCTTCATGTCTGTACTGCTGCAAAGTCATCATCCGAAAACACAGTGTCAGTTTCCACATGTACGCTGACAACACCCAGCTCTACCTGACTTTCACTTCTCTCGACCCCTCCACGGTCTCTAAATTGTCAGACTGCTTGTCCGACATCCAGTTCTAGATGAGCAGAAATTTTCTCCAATTAAATATTGGGAAGACCAAAGCCATTGTTTTCGGTCTCCGCCACAAAGTCCGTTCCCTAGCCACTGACTCCATCCCTCTCCCTAACATCTGTCTGAGGCTGAACCGCACTGTTCACAACCTTGGTGTCATAGTTGACCCTTGAGATAAAGAATAGATTTGCCTTCCAAAGCTAGGCTTTATTAACTTTAAAATCAGCAGCATATCTTTCCACATCCAGTCCCAACTAAGCCAGAAAAGGACTGAATTTAAGGTAGCCACAACACATCATGTGATCATCAACTACCAATGAGATTACAACACATATCCCAAGGCAGTTAACAAACAACGAATCACGATACTTTTACTAATCAAGGAATAATCACCACATTCACCCCTCCTTTTAAAATATACTCCAACCTAATAACTTTTACAATTTACAATTAATTATTTACAACTAAACTATGCACGAGAATAAAACTATTTACATAACACAATACTAAATGAACAACAACAAATAATAGCATCACGCATAAGTATTAAGTATCTCTCAACTAAAACAATATACTATAATATTTCAACAATTTTTAAAACATTACTATCAATTTAAAAGTCCATTTTCAATCGGTCGACCGGATAGCTTGTTCGTGTCGACCTTCTTAACCTTGGTGAAATTCCTTGCCCTCCCACGCCAGAAGGCACAGAAGTATCTTCAACAGGAAGGCTATCCATATCCCGATTCTCAACGGTTTCCGGATTAGAAATCCCATCAGAAGATGAACTAGGACGGTCATAAACATCTATTAAAGGCTGACTAATAGAAGTATGATTATCTGCAATCGGATTGGAAATATTCGTAGTATCTGTAACAGCATCCACATTATCCGAATCATGACCATTATTAATATTCTCAGAAGAGGGCTGGCCCCCACAAGGAGCCAAGTCTTTAATTGAAACAATACTTTCTTTCCCATCTTGGAATCGAATATGAGCATATTGGGAATTTGCCTCCAACAGCTCCACCTCCTCCACCAAGGGGTCATATTTTGACAATCTAACATGACGTCGAAGCAACACAGGTCCCTGCATAGTAAGCCATGAAGGTACCGAATATCCCGTAGTAGATCTCCGCGGATAGTTAAAGAGCCTTTCATGGGGGGTCACATTAGTAGCCGTTGAAAGCAATGATCTAATGGAATGCAGGGCATCAGGCAGCACCATTTCCCATTGTGTATTCTTAAAGTTCCGGGATGTCAACGCCAACATAACTGCCTTCCAGATCACCCCATTGTATCGTTCACACTGTCCATTACCCTGGGGATTATACGGGGTAGTTCTACTAGTAGAAATTCCCCGACTCTGAAGGTATTCCTTCAACTGGGAAGACATAAAAGAACTTCCCTGATCCGAATGGATATACGCAGGCATCCCAAAGATGACAAAAAGTTGAGTCAAACATTTAATAACTGTAGCAGCTGATGCATCTGCACAAGGAAAAGCAAAAGGGAACCTTGAAAACTCGTCCACAACAGTAAATATATATCGGTTTTGAGTAGTTGAAGGAAGAGGTCCCTTAAAATCAACACTCAAACATTCAAAAGGAGAAGTAGCCTTTATAAGATGAGCTCGTTGAGGCTTAAAGAAATTCAGTTTACACCGAGCACAGATAGAACATGATGAAGTCATCCGCTTGACGTCTTCAACTGAAAAAGGCAAGTTCTTACTGCATACAAAGTGTATCATCCTCGTAACCCCAGGATGACATAAAGCATTGTGAAGATTAATAAGCGTATCTCCGTGAATCACAGAACAATAAGCCCTCGACAGTGCATCAGCAGCATCATTATCCTTCCCCGGACGATAAACTATGTCAAAATGGTAACATGCCAACTCAATCCTCCATCTCATTATTTTATAATTTTTAATCTTTCCAAAATGTTTAACATCAAACATAAAGGACACAGATTTTTGATCAGTTACCAACGTGAAATGTCGCCCCGATAAATAATGTCTCCATTTACGCAATGCTTCTACTATTGCGTATGCCTCTTTTTCTATTGAGGAATGCCTTTTTTCACTATTATTCAAAGTACGTGAGAAAAAGGCCACAGGTCTTCCATTTTGGTTCAAAGTAGCCCCAATTGCAAAATCCGAAGCATCCGTCTCAATCACAAAGGGAACCTGCTCATCAATGGAATGCACAACTGCTCCTAAAATATCCTTTTTAAAATTCTCAAAACATGTCCTGGCCTCCCATGATAGAGGATATGTCGTAACCCGAATAAGAGGCCAGATCTTCTGTGAAAAATTTGCAATCCAATTAGAATAATAAGAAAACAGTCCAACAACTCATTGCAAAGCCTTAGAATTAGTAGGACAAGGTAAATCGATCAATGGTCGCAGACGTTCTGGATCTGGTTTAATCTTATTTCCCGAAATAATATACCCCAATAGATTTACCTCAGTAGTCGAAAAGATACATTTCTCTTTGTTAAAAGTTAAACCAACTTTTTCCGCAGCTTGAAGGAATCTTTTTAAATTAGAATCATGCTCCACCCTTGATTTGCCACACACTGTGATGTCATCTAAGTATGAAAAGGTGTCAGAGAGAGTGTTATCACTTATAAAAGCATCCATTGCCCGTTGAAAACAAGCAACACCATTAGTAACACCAAATGGTATTCGGCAAAACTGATACAGCTTTCCACCAGCCTCAAAGGCCGTATATGGTTGATCCTTCTTAACAATAGGAATCTGATGATAAGCACTCTTTAAATCAATAGTGCTAAAAACTTTATACTGAGATACTTTATTGATAAGCTCTTAGGGTACGCGTCTAATTGAGTATACCTATTAATAGTTTGGGAATAGTCTATCACCATTCGTTTCTTGTGTCTCTCATTAGTCATGACAACTACCTGTGCTCGCCAAGGCGAACAACTAGGTTCAATGATTCCTTCCAATAAGAGACGTTGAACTTCAGAATTAATAAATTCTCTATCCTGACTACTATATCTTCTTGACTTGGTAGCAATTGGCTTACAATCCGACATCAAATTGGAAAAAAGTGATAATGGAGGAATAGATAAAGAGGTTAATCCACAAATAGATAAAGGTGGCTTAGTCCCTCCAAATGAAAGACTAAGAGACTCGTGTAACTGAAGCACATCATGTTCAATCAAAATATCCGCACAGAGATTAGGCAAAACAGATAGGCGTATATCAGTATACGTATTACCCAGAAGAACCATTTTCACAAAGCAACAACCAGCTATTTGTGAAGTAAGGGTCGTCTGAGCCATACACACCTGATATGTAACAGGCGAAATTTTCAAATGCTTCTCCTTCGCAAACTGAAGACTTATAAAACTCTCAGTACTGCCCGTATCTATAAGGGCCTTCACTTCCAACCCATTAACTTGAGCCGTAACTATAGCTTTGTTTAGGCCATGAGCAAATGCAGCAGAAATTGATGCAATAAACGCCCTATCTAAAGGCTGAATAGTCACAGAAGAGGTAGTGGAGGAAGACCCTCCCACACCAGGAGAAGGGAAGGTAATTGAACCTGATGATTTGCACACACGTGCATAATGACCTCTCTTGCCGCATTTACTACACACAGCCTCCCGAGCAGGACACTTCAGACGAGGGTGCCGGATATTCCCACAAAAATAACACTTCTGAATCCTAGAGGCAACGGCCGCCGAAGTAGAAACTGTTTCAAAATCTAGTAAACCACTCCCATTAAGTCCACATAATTCCTTTTCATCCGAAACTGCCGAAACCATAGTCGCAGGCCGATTAAAAAGAGCATAAGAATCCGAACTTCTCTGAGCCACATCCAATGTAGAAGCTTGCTCAAAAGCACTTTTAAGATCCAGAGTCTTATTTTCTAACAACCGCTGACGAATTGATCTAGACAGTAATCCATTAATAAAAGCATCCCGTACCGATTCGTCCTTATGTTCTTCAGCCGTCACAGCCTTATAATTACAGTCAACACTAAGGCACCGAAGTGCTTGTAAATAAGTATCCAAAGATTCTCCCACCTGCTGCCTATGGGCAGATAGAAGATGACGTGCAAATACCTCATTCTTTGGTTTAACAAAAATCTTTTCCAATGTAGAAATAGCCTCTTCATAAGTTTTACAGTGCAAAATATATTTATATACATCCGGGTCAATGTAGTTGATCAGCATATTCAGCTTATTTAGAGCCTCTTGATCCAACACGCCCAAAAAGTTTTTAAATGTACAATACCAATGTTTCCATTTATCATCCACTCCAGCAGAATTGGGGTCAGCCTTGAATCGTTCTGGTTGAAGATATCGCTCCATTCTAACAAAAAGTTAATAAATTGAGATAAAGAATAGATTTGCCTTCCAAAGCTAGGCTTTATTAACTTTAAAATCAGCAGCATATCTTTCCACATCCAGTCCCACCTAAGCTAGAAAAGGTCTGAATTTAAGGTAGCCACAACACATCATGTGATCATCAACTACCAATGAGATTACAACACATATCCCAAGGCAGTTAACAAACAACGAATCACGATACTTTTACTAATCAAGGAATAATCACCACAACCCTGAAATGAGCATCCGACCACATAGCTGCAGCATAACTAAGACCGCCTATTTCCACCTCCGTAACATCGCCGGTCTTCGCCCTTGCCTCAGGTCATCTCCTGCTGAAACCCTCATCCATGCCTTTGTTACCTCTAGACTTGACTATTCCAATGCACTCCTGGCTGGTCTCCCACATTCTATCTTATGTAAACTTGAGGTGATCCAAAACTTGGCTGCCCGTGTCCTAACTCGCACCAAGTCCCGTTCACCCATCTCCCCTGACCTACATTAGCTCCCGGTTAAGCAACACCTCGGTTTCTAAATTCTCATCCTTGGCCTCGCCCCTCCCTATCTCTGTAATCTCCTTTAGCCCCACAAGCCCCTGAGATATCTGCGCTCATCTAATTCTGCCCTCCTGTGCATCCCTGATTATAATTGCTCAACCATTGGGCGCCATGCCTTCTGTTGCCCAGGCCCTAAGCTCTGGAATTTCCTGCCTAAACCTCTTTGTCTTGCTACTTCTCTTTCCTCCTTTAAGACGCTCCTTAAAACCTACGTCTTTGACCAGTCACCTGCCCTAATTTCTCCTTGTGTGGCTCGGTGTCAAATTTTTTATCTTTTAATACTCCTGTGAAGTGCCTTGGGACATTTTACTACATTAAAGACACTATATAAATACAAGTTGTTGTTGTCATTGTTATAAAAAGTTATCATTAGTCCCCACAGTTACTGGCAAAACTTAAACTAAAAAAATTCAAAGCAGAAGCCTTCCTTTCAGCAAGTAAATACAAACACAAACTGAATCAAGTGAGTCATCATCATTTGCTTCAAACACTTGTTCTATTGACAAATATATTGTTCACTTTGTGGCAAGTGTGGATGTGGTTCATGATTAGTTCTTTTACTCCAGCAAAATTAAAAAGTTAGTTTGCGTAAATGGCTTTTTGGTTGGTCGCAGAGTTCTGCTGAGGGTCACCTGTTGAATTTGTCTGCATTTAAGTTTTATTTAGAATCAATTTTTGAAAATGTTATTTTTTAAAACCAATTTCCATCAGTTCTGAATGATTTTTGGGTTCCCTGGCGAATAGGGTGGACAGACAATTGGTTTCTAGGGATCTTTCAGTGCCACTCCTGTGGCAGTTTCTGAGAACAGTTTTAACATATTCTGATACTGGTATAACATGGCAGTAGATTTTGGTACCTTATCAAATGCTTTTTGAAAGCTCACATATAACACATGCACTGCATTTCCTATCATCAAGGAATAACCCAACCCCTTTGCATCCCATTCGCCATGACCAGGTGAAGGAAAGGAGTCAACCTATCTACCGCTGTGGTTACTGCATAACTGGCTCATACCTTATGAGCTCATGCGGTCGCCCGGCTTGTATCGCAACTTTCTAAGAGACCAGCAAAGGTTGGCCTTGTGACTTACCTTGCCACCTTTATAACACCTGATTTCATTTGCTTCAGGCCTTGTCAGTGAGGATTCATGCAAAGAGGCTTCTCACCGACTCTCACAAGGCCAGTAAATGATGTTTACCCAGCTGCTTGAGAATTTTACATTTCTGATCCAGTAACCAAATTCTTAAATCATCTGAAAATATTTCCAAAAATCTGCCTCTTAATAGTGAATGACAAAGACCTTTGCAGTCTGTTACATTTTTGCTTTCTAACCAAAGCTTTCATACTTCCAATTCAATAACCATTTCTTAATATATTGAATGGATTCATCCTTCATTTTTTAAACTTTTGCCTATATGCTTCAGATGTTGTCATAAGCACCAAGAGTAGCACATTTTACAACACCATGCTTCATACTGTCCACGGGGTCGACACGAGACAATGTGATGATTGCTTTACGACTTATTTGCTGGACAACTGGCCCTTACATATATACAAGCTAACTTGAATGTCTGAATACAACTATCAATATTCTCATATCATATTTGGAATCAGATTCAATTTATTAACATTATAGGTAAGGTGTTCCACAGTCTCACTTGCCACTCACTGTCAATGAGTGTTTCTCTCCTAGTTCAAGAGCATGATGACACTCTCTATTTGTCCTCAGTCCTACGCTGGCATTCTTTCTCCTTGTCCTTGAATTTGCATTGTTCACTCTCTTCTTCCTGGTTATGTTATTCTTCTTAATGTCTACATTATTCTCATTTTTCTTCCCATTCTTGTTACACTAACTCTAGTTGACACTTGTGCCATTTTAACTGAAACTATTTTTTGTTTTTTCTTCAACAATAATTAAGTTAACTCAAGTTCTATGGGCAAGAAATTCATATACTTAGCGCCACCTATTAGCGCCAATGATTCTCGAAAAAATGGCGGCCTCCATATTCGTGGGACTCTTTGCGCTGCCAGTAACGCCCTGTAAAAAAAATGACGGTGTGGTGACGTCAGTCAGCAGGTAACGCCGACTTAATGTCACCTTCGCGAACTTCTACCCTAGCGCTCAATTCAGCACTGGGTCCTAAGCACGCCAGGTTAACCTGGTGTGCAAGCAGGCTGACAGACGCTGACAGGGGCAATATTTGCAGCTGTTAAAGTGACACACACATCAATCAGGTAAGTTTGAATGGAAGAATTTGGCCTTGGTTTTTTGGATTTTATTGAAATGGTGGCTTGCTGCAATATATGTGAAAAGCTTTTTAAGTGTTTTGGGAGTGCTGCTGGATGTTTGCAAGGACTCGGATGGTAAGTGAATGCCTTTGAGAAAACAGAACATGCTGCGAGTACTCAGCAGGTCACACTACATCCGTGGAGTTCACGTCTCAGGTCGACATGCTGCCTGACCAACTGAGTATTTGCAGCATCTTATGCTGTCATTTCACATTTACAGCATCCGCTTGTGGAGGGACGAGGATGATGCAGAAGAGGAAGATGCAGAAGAGGAAGGCACAGAAGAGGAGGAAGCTGAAGAGGAGGAATCAGGCAGAAGGATGCATCCCAGACAGCCCCTTTGTGGACGGGATATCAGGGATGGAATCATCTGCCTGCAGTCCCACTGGCTGGGCAGGCTGCATTTTGTGGGTGTGTGAAATGAGGAAGGCACAAGGGTGGAGTTGTGCTGACGGGAGGGCGGGAAACCTAGAGGTGCATGCCAGAAGGGGGATAATGTACGAGGATACCCGCATCTTGTATCCTTTCAGCCTCGCCACTGGCCAAGGGCTCAACCATGCACCTGCCAAGAATGGCCTGCACTGTCTCCTCCAAGGGGGTGAGGCGATGCTAGGAATGGTAGAGGTGCCTTGTCATTGGTGCAGATTATTGGTAGGTGAGTGACTGGGGGTCCTGCATTGAGCAGTATGTGAGGCTAGTGGTGCAGTTGGTAGGTGACGGCTTTTGAAGATGCATTCACTGACCTTGAAGTGGTCTGAGGTCAATAAACTTCTTTGGGCACTGGAGCGAGGTCGTGGGGCTGACTCTGCTGGCAGTGACGGCCTTGGTAATGTACTCCCACATTGTTCTTTCTGGAGGGCCTCCTGGCCCCTGTGGGTGGAGGGCCAGTCTTGCAGTGTTGACCCCCTGCACAAAGCTGGAGTGCTGCGTGTGAGACCCTGGGTGCCCCTTCCCTGGCTTGCTGAGCCAGTTGTGTTAGTGCTGAGGCAGTTTTCCCATTTGTTCAGTTTAGGAAGGTAATTCAGCTTTAAGAGCTGTATAATTACATTTGGAACTTCTTTTAAATATTGAATATTTGTAAAACAAAGGGACAGAAAGGGCTGAATCGGTGTATTTTGTTTTGTCTTGCTTCAATGTGCATGGCCCCTTTAAATTTCAGAGCTCCTCACTGCGCCCAATATATTGCGAGCTTCACAGCCTCGCACACAGACGCTCGGGGAAGCAGCAATGCCGCACCAGGACAACAAACTGGTCCCAGATCCCTCGTGTAACGCCACCAGGACGGCGTTGATCCTAAGATTAGCGCTGCACCACCTACCTCCATGCCCCCCACAGCAATTTAGGACGGTTAGCGCTGCGGCCATTTCGGGCGGTCGTTAACGGCAGTTGGCGGTGACACCAAGGGCTAGAAATTCAGTTGGTTGCGCCAGCCGTTAGCGCCTTAGGAGGAGTAGATGTCAAGCGCTGGGCGCTTAGCGCCCGGGCGCAGCGCGATCTGCGCCTCTCCCCAACTTCAGTAGACATTTAGCACCGGCGCAAAGTCTTTGCGCGCGCTCAGCTGCGCGCGCAGATCATGACGTCATTTCCGCGTGCAACGCCCTTTGTGCGCCCCAAACCGGATCTTCAGTCGCGCCGGGCCATTGTGCGCCGGGCGGCCCTAACGACTGTTGAGTGAAACGTTGCTCAGCCGATGCGGGCCACGGGGAGCGCAAATTAAAGGGCACTTCCCCTGCACTAGACACGGTAGCCGTGTTGCAACACTCCTTTTTGTGAGAGACAGATCTTCTGGTTTGGCTCAACACAGGAGGAGGAGGAGGAGGAGAAGGAGGAGGACTAATGTCGGCCTTGCAAAAACACAAATGCACCCTCCCCCTTTAAGAGCTCACCGGCGCCAGAGGGTCTGCCGTCAATCAGCAGCTCGCCGCACCTGCCCTGCGCCCGACTTCCGGTGTTTCGCCCCGGGCCGCCGGCTTAGCGCCTAATGATAGTCGTGCATCGCCTGTTTTAGCGCAGCAGCAACCTCTTAGGGCGATGCGACTGAATATCGGCGAAGGGGGCTCGACTTTGCGCCGGGCGCAAACTTTAGCGGCCGCCCGACTTTACCGCCCCAAAAGTGGCTATACTGAATTTCTAGGCCCAACTGCCTTGCTGGTGATTACCAATTTTTCCCCCTATCTCTTTTGGCCAGGACAACAATTTTAAATATCATTGTTTCTGTTCAGTTCACGTTTAAATTTTAGATGTTAAACCACCTTAATGTCACCAGTGCAAATTAATATCCCAGGTAACTGCCACCAATTGTTCCAAATGTTGGGTTTCCACCAGATGTTCAATCGAGTTCAGCATCAACAGTGTCTGCTGTAAATGTACCCTGCCGCCCTTAATAATCAGAAGTTTACCTTTACTGCCACTATCTAGTCATACGATAGTATAACCCGGGGGGTTGTAACGTGAAGTGGATACTAGAATACCACATATACACCCACGAGCCTTTCTCATCTTCTAGAAGGTGGATTGATACACATTCCAGTGAGACGATGCCAATTATAAACCAACAGGCTGATTTATTTTAGGTAAAATATGTGAATGAGCAGATGTTTTTACATAAAAACATAAGAATAGAAGAAATGAGAGTAGGAATAGGCCATATGGCCAATCGAGCATGCTCCGCCATTCAATAAGATCATGGCTGAACTTCTACATCAACTCCACTTTCCTGCCCAATCCCCAAATCCCTTGATTCTCTTAGTGCCCAAAAATTAATCAATCTCAGTCTTGAATATACTCATCGACTGAGCATCCACAGGCCTCTGGGGTAGAGAATTCCAAGGATTAACAACCCTTTGAATGAAGAAATTCCTCCTCATCTCAGTCCAATATGCCCAACCCCTTATTCTGAGACTATGACCCCTGGATCTATTCTCTCCAGGGAGGGTAAGCAGCCTCTCAGCATCTACCCTGTCAAGCCCTCTAAGAATTTTATACATTTCAATGAGATCACCTCTCATTCTTCTAAACTCCAGGGAATATAGGCCCATTCTACTCAATCTCTCCTCATACACTGCATTTTAACCTATTTTGTAAAGCTCCTTGTAACATAGAAAATATTATCCCAGTTAGCAAGCTAAGTTCTTGGAATTTACTCAGATTCAGAAGGGAGTTCTCGTTCTTGGTGCTTGACTTCTGAGCCAGATTGTTGTAGACTTTCCTTGTGCTTTCTTTTTTAGTGGGCAGGAAGCCAAAGGCTTGAAATGTGACCATCCCCAGCTATCTGTGCCTAGGATATGGCCAATCAGACAGCTAATTTTGTCAGCTACCACCCTTGTAGGAGTGGGTTCCTTGCAACTAACCACTGATGAGCTCACACGAATGAAGCCATTCCAGGACATTATGTGTGACTATTCACTGGGATGACTTTAATGACATTCTGTTGTCTCAAACTGATGTATGTGGGAAATATAATTTGCCAGCTGGTCTTTCTGGATCTCATCCCTTGTGTTCTAAATTCTAATCCACACGCCTAAAAGTTGTGGGCTGGAAACTCAGGTTGATTATTCGGCACTATGGGTGCCGATTTGTGTCCAAAATGGCGTCCGCATTGCACACGCACACTTCTGGTGCGGGTTGTGCCGGACGTTATCTTAGTCAAGCCCAAACAAGAGGCGTCCTTTACCCACACCTGAAGCAGGTGTTAGGCCTTTTACATATGCAAATAAGGGGCCTAACGCTGGCTTCTGGTCCCTGCTGCAACTTTGGTTTGTCCTGAGGCAGCCAGTGCCAATGCTGATTGCCTCTGGGAAAATCAATGCTAAATAACATGTAAATAAATAAAGGTAAGTACTTACCATAATCACCGCCGCTCCCGGTCCCGAGATCTCCAACACCACTCCCAACTCCAACCTCCAGGCCCCCTGATCTCCCCCCGGCACTGGCCCTGACCTCCCAGACTCCCGGACAGCACTCCCAGCCCCCCAACAATACACCCAAGGCTTGCGACCTTCCTACCCGACCCCCCAACAGCATTCTGATCACAGACTTCGAGGTCCAACCGTTCCTCCTCCAGGTCCCCGTGATCCAACCCATTCACTCTGTTTTCAGACTGGGTGCTGCAAAAACTGACTCTGTGGAATGTCTCCTCGGAAACTCTCAACATTCCTAAAAAATTGACCTTGAGCAGGCGCTCCAATTGTGAACAGCAGGACGCGGCCAACTGCAAGAACTTCAGTGTTTGAAACTTGGGAAGAGACCGGTCTCAAAGAAATATGGGTTCAGATGGATTCAAAGCACAATAAGGAATGGTAGAGAACATCGCGACAGCACGGGCAACGGAGATACTGGAAATAAACCCATTGCTAGACAAATCCAAGCAGCTAGAAGCCACCAAGAGGAACAAAACTCATTTAAAAAAGTACACAGAAATAAAGGGAAAAACAATTCTGTCCATCTTACTCACCCCAAGGAGACAGACTTTTAATTCTCGGATTGCCATAATCAATTTATAAGGCTGTTTTACCAAGCTCATGTATTAAAGTGCGCTGTTTATGCACTTATCCCTAGAAATTGGATCACTAACCTGTGCGGGCTCCTACCACAGCCCCATCTACATTGTAATGAAATCCAATACCCAAAATTCGGGGCTCCTCAGACCTCCCCACTTGCTGTTAGCACCCTGCGGGTAAGGCGCCCAAAAATGGGCGTTTCCGAATTTCTGGGGCTATATGTTGGAAGGGTTTATTTGAAGGGGTTGATGCAACCTAGTGGCCAGTCATTGAGCAAAATTGGCAGAGACTAAGGAGGAGGTTTTCAGCGTAGAAGCATCAAGTGAGAAGAATTCAAGCAGTGACAGCAGCGGGAGCGGCAGACCTGCGAGGGAGCAGCGGCTGTGGGTGAAAATAAAGGTCGGTGATTTTCAGGTCCAGTCGAGCAGCGGCAGCAGCGGGAGTGGCGGACCTGCGAGGGAGCAGCGGCTGTGGGTGAAAATAAAGGTCGGTGATTTTCAGGCCCAGTCGAGCAGCGGCAGCAGCAGGAGCAGCGGACCTGTGAGGGAGCAGCGGGAGCGGCGGCAGAATTCGAGAGTGACGTCACAGTACAGAAAGTGATGCCGGCGCAGGGGAAGCAGCTGATTGGGTGAGTACGGCCAGGTGAGTATTTATATTACTCTATAGTTTGACAGTTAAGGTTAATAGTTTATAAAGTTTAAAAGGTCTTAATTTTGTGGCTATAGTTTCTAAGGTCTCTGGTGTGTAGCAGGGAGTGCTAGGAAACAAGGGCCCTCGAGTATATAATTTAATTATAGTGTAATTAGTGGTATTGATTTGATTTAATTTAATTTGAATTAATTAAAGGGTAACTCATGGCAGGACAGCTCGGCCTCATGGCATGCTCCTCCTGCACTATGTGGGAAATCAGGGACACTTCCTGTGTCCCTGACGACCATGTGTGCGGGAAGTGTATCCAGCTGCAGCTACTGGCAGACCGCATTGCGGCATTGGAGCTGCAAATGGATACATACTGGAGTATTCGCGATGCTGAGGACGTCATGGATATCACGTTTAATCAGTTGGTCACACCGCAGGTAAAGGCTGCAGAGGCAGGAAGGGAATGGGTGACCACCAGGCAGAGTAGTAGGCGCAGGCAGGTAGTGCAGGGGTCCCCTGTGGCCATCCCCCTCTCAAACAGATATACCAATTTGGATATTGTTGAGGGAGATGGCTTATCGGGGGAAGGCAGCAGCAAGCCAACTTCCTGGCACCGTGGGTGGTTCTGCTGCACAGGATGGGAAGAAAAAGAGTGGGAGAGCTATAGTAATAGGGGATTCTATTGTAAGGGGAATAGATAGGCGTTTCTGCGGCTGCAAACAAGACTCCAGGATGGAATGTTGCCTCCCTGGTGCAAGGGTCAAGGATGTCTCTGTGAGGAGGATGTCGTGAAACTCCAGTACGATTTGGACAGGTTGGGTGATTGGGCAGAAACATGGCAAATGCACTATAATTGGATAAATGTGAGGTTATCCACTTTGGTGGCAAAAACAGGAAGGCAGATTATTATTTGAATGGCAATTGATTGGGAGAAGGGGAAGAGCAAAGAGACCTGGGTGTTCTTGTGCACCAGTCGCTGAAGGTAAGCATGCAGGTGCAGCAGGAGGCTAAGAAGGCAAATGGTATGTTGGCCTTCGTAGCAAGAGGGTTCGAGTACAGGAACAAGGATGTCTTGCTGCAGTTGTACAGGGCCTTAGTGAGACTGCACCTTGAGTATTGTGTGCAGTTTTGGTCGCCTTATCTGAGGAAGGATGTTCTTGCCGTGGAAGGAGTGCAGCGAAGATTCACCAGGCTGATACCTGTGATGGCAGGAATGACGTATGAGGAGAGATTGTGTCGATTGGTGTAGGGTTTGAAAATCCACAACCACGTTTTATTGGAGCCCTCTAAGGGCAAGGTGACCAAAATTGGATTGCCCTGCAGTGGTCCCGAAAAGCAGGCTGGGATATCTGATTACAGGGGTCTGTGGCTCAGAAGCGAGCCATAGATGTCGGCCAATCGAAACAAAATGCATTCTCAAAGGCCAATCAGGGAACTGAGTCGGGCCTGAAGCAAGGAAATCCCCGGCCAATGGGGACTACCCAGCCCAGGTTTGAATATGTGACTCACCCCTAATCAAGCTATGAGTACAGGCCATCATCACCTTAATCAACTCGGACTAGGGACAATAGTTTTGGGATCACTACAGTTAAGAGGTGGCCCAAAATAAACAAGTCCCAGGACTGACACAATGGGACAGCAGACTTCGAGGAGCCGCTGTGCACTCAAAACGATACCCCTGCCCTCGAACTTGTAAACACCAATTTAATTGGGCGCAAAGAGGCCGAAATGGAATTGGGTATAAAATACAGAACCAAGAGATTATTAAAAAAAAGACCAGAAGAAAGAGCAGGAGAGCGAGTTAAGAAGCTGAGGGAGAGAAGAGCTGGGGCGAACTACCATCTAAAGAACTCCAACCACACTGATGAGAAGATCCACCATCAGGCCCCAGACTCAATCGGCATACTGAAAGTTTAAACCGCACCATATACCGACTCCCGTCCCGGGGACATCAACAAGAAGACACCAACGACCGAAGTGGCTGTGGAAGACGGCATTCACTCCCGCTATTTCAGGAGCCTTTTCCATCAAGCACAAACCAATCACCAACAGCAACAACCCAACAACCACACTCAAAGTAGGCTGTGAGTATAATCCAAGGGCCTGCAACTGTCAGTCTAGTCTAGGTAGGAAAGTGGGTTGGTGGGATTGGACTTGGTAAAGTTAAAACAGTGTAAAACATTCTTGTTATGTCCGTTCTCTCCCATATTGTATTTATAGTTATAGAGTGTGTGTGTTTATTACGTTCGTGGTAGAACCAAATAAAATTGGTTGTCACCTGTTTTTTTCAAAGACTACTTGTCTCCGAGTGTCTATTTAAAGTGCATCATTCTCCATCCAAATTCTGGAGTTAGAACCAGATAGGGGCATTAGGGCGCTTCGAACCCGCCAAACAAGGGAACAGCAGGCTAGGGAAAAAGAGAGAGGACTACAGGAGCCCTTGGGCTCGGGAGTACCCCGCAGATTAGGTATAAACTGTGCGGGTCGTCACCGTATTCTAGTCCTCCTCTATAAGCTGTTGTTCTCTATCTCCTTAGAGGGTGTTTAGTGACACCCGACCTGCAGGCTAACATAAGCTGCAAGGGTATAAAGGAGACAGAGGCCCAATACATTAACAGGCACTAAAGACCCCTGTAATTGGGCAGAGCAAAACCCCCTACATTGGGCTTATACTCACTGGAGTTTAGAAGATTGAGAGGGGATCTCATCGAAACCTATAAAATTCTGTCAGGCCTGGACAGATTAGATGCAGGAAGTATGTTCCCGATGGCTGGGGAGTCCAGAACCAGGGGTCATAGTCTAAGGATAAGGGGTAAGCCATTTAGGACTGAGATGAGGAGGAATTTCTTCACCCAGAGAGTGGTGAACCTGTGGAATTCTCTGCCACAGAGGGAGGTGGAGGCCAGTTCATTAAATATATTCAAGAAGGAGTTGGATATATTTCTTAAGGCTAAAGGGATCAAGGGATATGGGGAGAAGGCAGGGACAGGGTACTGAATTTGGATGATCAGCCATGATCTCATTGAATGGCACAGCAGGCTCGAGGGGCCGAATGGCCTACTGCTGCTCCTATCTTCTATGTTTCTATGTTTTTATGTCTCGGAATGGCTGCAGGGCATTCTGGGGGGGGGGGGGGAGGGTGAAAAGCCAGTTGTCATGGTGCATATAGGTACCAACAATATAGGTAAAAACCGGGATGAGGTCATAAAAGCTGAATATAGGGAGTTAGGAGCTAAATTAAAAAATAGGACCTCAAAGGTAGTAATCTCAGGATTGCTACCAGTGCCATATGCTAGTCAGTGTTTAAATAGAAGGATATTTCAGTTAAATATGTCGATAGAGGAATGGTGCAAGGGGGAGTGATTCAAACTCCTGGGACATTGCAACCGGTTCGGGGGGAGGTGGGACCAGTACAAACTGAATGGTTTGCACCTGGGCAGGACTGGGATCGATGTCCTTGGGGGAGTGTTTGCTAGTGCTCTGGGGGAGGGTTTAAACTAAAATGGCAGGGGGTTGGGAACCTGTGCAGGGAGACAGACGAAAGGGAAACAAGGATAGTAGCAAAAGACAGGAAGGAGAAAAGCAAAAGTGGCAGTCAGAGCAATCAAGGGTTTAAATCAAACATGGCCACAGTAAATAATAATTCTAAAAGGTCTAAGAGTGTTAAAAAAACAAGCCTGAAGGCTTTGTGTCTTAATGCGAGGAGCATTCGTAATAAGGTGGATGAATTAGCTGCGCAAATAGATGTAAATGGATATGATATGATTGGGATTACGGAAAAATGGCTCCAGGGTGACCAAGGCTGGGAACTCAACATCCAGGGGTATTCAATATTCAGGAAAGACAGGCAAAAAGGAAAAGGAGGAGGGGTAGCATTGCTGGTTAAAGAGGAGATTGACACAATAGTAGGGAAGGATATTAGCTCTGATGATGTATGGGTAGAGTTGAGAAACACCAAGGGGCAGAAAACATTAGTGGGAGTTGTATACAGACCTCCAAACAGTAATGCTGAGGTTGGGGATGGCATTAAACGGGAAATTAGAGACGCGTGCAATAAGGGCACAGCAGTTATCATGGGTGACTTTAATGTACATATAGATTGGGCTAACCAAATTAGTAACAATACTGTGGAGGAGGAATTCCTGGAGTGTATACGGGATGATTTCCTGGACCAATATGTCGAGGAATGAACTAGAGATCAGGCCATCTTAGACTGGGTATTATGTAATGAGAAAGGATTAATTAGCAATCTTGTTGTGCGATGCCCCTGGGGGCGGAGCAATCATAATATGATAGAATTCTTCATTATGTTGGAGAGTGAAGTATTTGACTCAGAGCCTAGGGTCCTGAATTTAAATAAAGGAAACTACGATGGTATGAGGCGTGAGTTGGGTCGGATAGATTGGGGAATGTTACTTAAAGGTTGACGGTGGATAGGCAATGGCAAACATTTAAAGATTGCATGGATGAACTACAGAATTTGTTCATCCCTGCTTGGCATAAAAATAAAACAAAAAAGGTGACTCAACCATGGCTAACAAGGGAAATTAGGGATAGCATAAGATCCAAGGAGAGGATATATAAATTGGCCAGAAAAAGCAGCAAGCCTGAGGATTGGGAGCAGTTTAGGATTCAGCAAAGGAGGACAAAGGGATTAATTCAGAGGGGGAAAATAGAGTATGAGAGTAAGCGTGCAGGGAACATAAAAACTGACTGTAAAAGCTTCTATAGATATGTGAAGAGAAAAAGATTGGTGAAGTCAAGCGTAGGTCCCTTGCAGTCAGAATTAGGGGAATTTATAATGGGGAACAAAGAAATTGCAGACCAACTAAATACATACTTTGGTTCTGTCTTCACAAAGGAGGACACAAATTACCTCCCAGAGATGTCGGGGAATATAGGGCTAAAAATTGAGTAGCGCCCCAATTGAGGTGCTAACTTCACCGGAAATTGAGTGGTTGCGCCCCAAGAGGGAAGCAGGGCGCTACTGGAAGTGGGGCGCCTCCCTCTTGGGGTGCTGCGAGTGAATATCGTGGCGCTATGTGCCGCAGTGCCACACGCTGTGGCACGTCGCACTGCGGTATTGCAGGCCTTCCTCCCCTTCTTAAAGGGGAGGGGCCTTGTGCAGCGAGACCTGGGGCCCAGCTGGGCCCCCGGGGATCGGGAGTACAGGTAAAAGAGCCTGGCTCCCAAGAGAAGTGCCGGGCTCTTGGAGCGCAGCCGGCACTCCGCGGGGAGGGGGGAGGGGTTCAGGAGGACGGGGGCGGGAGCGCAGGCAGCTGCTGGCAGGCGGCCAGCAACAGAAATGGCCGCCCCGCACCTTGTCTTTAAATTGCGCCTCCCTGGCCACAGGTACACCCCACTGACCCTGTCGGACATAGCGTCTGGCGGTAAATCAGGGGGCACTCCCGAAGATCGTGGCCGGGGTGTGAGCGGGGCGCCCGCTCACACCACGGCCACGATCTTCGGGCAGTGCCCCCTGATTTACCGCCAGCCGCTATCGTCCGACAGGGTCAGTGGGGTCGTACCTGTGGCCAGGGCAGGCGCTAGTTG
Organism: Somniosus microcephalus; assembly: GCF_052327205.1. Taxonomy (NCBI): domain Eukaryota; kingdom Metazoa; phylum Chordata; class Chondrichthyes; order Squaliformes; family Somniosidae; genus Somniosus; species Somniosus microcephalus. Next base: position 298,872,932 of record NC_140989.1, on the reverse strand, counting down.
GTTTGCGCCCCACTTAGCGCCCTCTTAGGGCACTAACGGGTGGCGCTACCAACTGAATTTTCCCCCCATAGGGTCTAATGAGAGGGAGGAACTGAATGAAATCAGTTTCTGTAGGGAAATGGTGTTAGGGAAATTGACGGGATTGAAGGCCGATAAATCCCCAGGGCCTGATAATCTACATCCTAGGGTACTTAAGGAAGTGGCCCTAGAAATAGTAGATGCATTGCTGGTCATCTTCCAAAATTCTATAGACTCTGGAACAGTTCCCATGGATTGGAGGGTAGCTAATGTTACCCCACTATTCAAAAAAGGTGGTAGAGAGAAAACGGTGAATTACAGACCGGTAAGCCTGACATCAGTAGTGGGGAAAATGCTAGAGTCCATTATAAAAGATGTAATAGCAGAGCATTTGGAAAGCAGTGACAGGATCGGGCAAAGTCAACATGGATTTACAAAAGGTAAATTTTGCTTGACTAATCTACTGGAATTTTTTGTGGATGTAACTGGTAGAATAGATAAGGGAGAACCAGGGATGTGGTGTATTTGGACTTTCAAAAGGCTTTTGATAAGGTCCTGCATAAGAGGTTAGCGTGTAAAGTTAAAGCACAAGGGATTGGGGGCAACGTACTGACTTGGATAGAGAACTGGTTGGCAGACAGGAAGCAAAGAGTTGGAATAAATGGGTCTTTTTCCGAGTGGCAGGCAGTGACTAGTGGGATACCGCAGGGAACGGTCCTTGGACCCCAGCTATTCACAATATATATTAATGATCTAGACGAGGGAACTAGATGTAATATCTCCAAGTTTGCAGACAACACAAAGCTGGGTGGGCGTGTGTGCTGTGAGGAGGATGCCGAGAAACCAGTATGATTTGGACAGGTTGGGTGATTGGGCAGATGCATGGCAGATGCAGTATAATGTGGATAAATGCGAGGTTATCCACTTTGGTGGCAAAAACAGGAAGGCAGATTATTATCTGAACGGTAATAGGTTGGGAGAAGGGGAAGTGCAACGAGACCTGGGTGTCCTTGTACACCAGTCGCTGAAGGTAAACATGCAGGTGCAGCAGGCGGTTAAGAAGGCAAATGGTATGTTGGCCTTCGTAGCGAGAGGATTCGAGTACAGGAACAAGGATGTCTTGCTGCAGGTCTACAGGGCCTTGGTGAGACCACACCTTGAGTATTGTGTGCAGTTTTGGTCGCCTTATCTGAGGAAGGATGTTCTTGCCATGGTGGGAGTGCAGCGAAGATTCACCAGACTGATACCTGGGATGGCAGGAATGACGTATGAAGAGAGATTGGGTCGATTAGGCTTATACTCGCTGGAGTTTAGAAGAATGAGAGGGGATCTTATTGAAACTTATAAAATTCTAACAGGACTAGACAGACTAGATGCAGGAAGGATGTTCCCGATGGCGGGGGAGTCCAGAACCAGGGGCCATAGTCTAAAGATAAGGGGTAAGCCATTTAGGACAGAGATGAGGAGGAATTTCTTCACCCAGAGAGTGGTGAACCTGTGGAATTCTCTACCACAGAAGGCAGTTGAGGCCAATTCATTAAATATATTCAAGAAGGAGTTGGATATATTTCTTAAGGCTAAAGGGATCAAGGGATATGGGGAGAAGGCAGGGACCGGGTACTGAATTTGGATGATCAGCCATGATCTCATTGATGGCGGAGCAGGCTCGAGGGGCCGAATGGCCTACTCCTGCTCCTATCTTCTATGTTTCTATGTAATTGGCCAACGAGGCTGGTCCTTCTGATAAACCGTGTGCAATTTGTACCGACATGGAGTCTTCACAATTTATTTTGTTTCATGGAAGAGACTAACAATCGGAGGTAAACCTCTTCAGAAAATTCTGTCAAATCTTTCTCTAACGGATGTGTACCTAATATAATTTGACAATTTCTATTTCCAGGATGAAAATATCATAATCGCAAAAGAACTGCAGCCCTAGTGATCCACGGTGTTTGTTATCTATATGCTTCTATCCTTATAACCTTTAGCCCCAGTTAGCTCTCTGGCTTCTTTTAAAGGATTAATTCACATACTTTGAGTTTGTGGGAGTTGATTCCACGTTTTAACTACTCTGAGGAGAAATAAATCAGGAATGTAAGATAACGATCCACGTCATATGCAGAATAAGTTTTATGTTCTGGTTTCTTACAAAATAACATGTTAGATTATATGGAAAACTTAAAGTACTGAATAAATCATTCAAATGATGGAATGTGCAATCTTTATGTTTGACAAAAAATGATTGAATAGATCACTTAATACTCAATCCATAAAATGTTTCATGAAAGTGAATGCATGGAGTTTGCTTAGTAGATACAATGTCTGAACATTGGATTCAATGCCCCAATACATAAATTTGAATCCATTCAAGGCCAGCATTTATTGCCCATCACTAATTGTCTTTGGGAAGGTGATGGTGAGCCACCTTCTAGAACTGCTGCAGGCGATATGGTGAAGGGATTCTCACAGTGCTGTTAGGGAGGGAGTTCCAGGATTTTGACCCAGTGACGATGAAGGAACGGCGATATATTTCTAAGTCAGGATGGTGTGTGACTTGGAGGGGAACTTGGAGGTGGTGGTGTTCCCATGCGCCTGCTGCCCTTGTCCTTCTAGGTGGTAGAGGTTGTGGATTTGGGAGGTACTGTCGAAGCCCTGGTGAGTTGCTGCAGTGCATCTTATAGATGGTACACACTGCAGCCATGTTGCGCTCGTGGTGGAGGGAGTGAATGTTTCAGGTAGTAGATGGAGTGACGATCAAGTGGGCTGCTTTGTCCTGGATGCTGTCGAGCTTCTTGAGTGTTGTTGGAGTTGCACTCACCCAGGCAAGTGGAGAGTATTCCATCACACTCCTGACTTGTGCCTTGTAGATGGTGGAAAGGCTTTGGGGAGTCAGGAGGTGAGACACTCGCCGCAGAATACCTAGCTTCTGACCTGCTCTTGTTGCCACAGTATTTATATGGCTGGTCCAGTTAAGTTTCTGGTCGATGCTGAGCCCCCCTCATCCCCCCACCTCCAGGATGTTGATGGTGAGGGATCTGATGATGGTATTGCCATTGATTGTCAAGGGCAGGTGGTTGGACATTTTTTTATTCGTTCATGAGATGTGGGTGTCGCTGGCAAGGCCAGAATTTATGCCCATCCCTAATTGCCCTTGAAAAGGTGGTGGTGAGCCATCTTCTTGAACTGCTGCAGTCCATGTGGTGCAGGTACTCGCACAGTGCTGTTCGGGAGGGAGTTCCAGGATTTTGACCCAGTGACTATGAAGGAACGGTGATATATTTCCAAGTCAGGATGGTGTGTGACTTGGAGGGGAACTTGAAGGTGGTGGTGTTCCCATGCACCTGCTGCCTTTGTCCTTCTAGCTGGCAGAGGTTGTGGGTTTGGGAGATACTGTCGAAGAAGCCTTGGCGAGTTGCTGTAGTGCATCTTGTAGATGGTACACACTGCAGCTACGGTGCGCTGGTGGTGGAGGGAGTGCTTCTTCCAAGTGGTGTTCAACATGGAGGAGTACTCTTGTTGGAGATGGTCATTGCCTGGCACTTGTGTGGCGTGAATGTTATTTGCCACTTATCAGCCCAAGCCTGAATGTCACCCAGGTCTTGCTGCATGCGGGCATGGACTACTTCGTTATCTGAGGAGTTGCGAATGGAACTGAACACTGTGCAATCATCAGTGAACATCCCCACTTTGACCCTATGATGGAGGGAAGCTCATTGATGAAGCAGCTGAAACTGGTTGGGCCTAGGACTCTGCCCTGAGGAACTCCTGCAGCGATGTCCTGGGGCTGAGCTGATTGGCCTCCAACAATCACAACCGTTCCTTTGTGCTAGGTATGACTCCAGCCAGTGGAGAGCTTTCCCCTTGATTCCCATTGATTTCAATTTTACGAGGGCTCCTTGATGCCACAGTCGGTCAAATGCTGCCTTGATGTCAAGGGCAGTCGCTCTCACCTCAACCCTGGAATTCAGCTCTTTTGTCCATGTTTGGACCAAGGCTGTAATGAGATCTGGAGCTGAGTAGTCCTGGCGGAACTCAAACTGTGCATCAGTGAGCAGGTTATTGATGAGTAAGTGCGCTTGATAGCACTGTCGATGACACCTTCCATCACTTTGCTGATGACTGAGAGTAGACAGATGGGGCAGTGTGTCTGGATTGTATTTGTCCTGCATTTTGTGGACAGGGCATACCTGTGTAATTTTGCACATTGTCGGGTAGATGCCAGTGAAGTAGCTGTACTGGAACAGCTTGGCTAGCGGTACGGCTGGTTCTGGAGCACAAGTCTTCAGCACGACAGCCAAGATGTTGTCCTCGACCATAGCCTTTCCTGTATCCAGTGCACTCAGCTGTTTCTTGAGATCACATGGAGTGAATTGAATTGACTGAAGACTGGCTTCTGTGATGGTGGGGACCTCAGGAGGAGGCCGAGATGGATCGTCCACTCGGCATTTCTGGCTGAAGATGGTTGCAAATGCTTCAGCTTTGTCTTTTGCACTCACGTGCTGGGCTCTGCCATCATTGAGGATGGGGGTGTTCATGGAGCCTCCTCCTCCCATTAGTTGTTTAATTGTTCACCACCATTCATGACTGGATGTGGCAGGACAGCAGAGCTTTGAGCTGATCTGTTGATTGTGGGAGTGCTTAGCTCTGTTTATAGCATGCTGTTTCCACTGTTTAGCATTGTATGTCGTCCTGTGTTGTAGCTTCACCGGTTGGCACTTCATGTTTTGGTACACCTGGTAATGCTCCTGGCATTCTCTTCTACACTCCTCATTGAGCCAGTGTTGGTCCCCTGGCTTGATGGTAATGGTAGAGTGAGGGATATGCCAGGCCATGAGGTTACAGATTGTGGTAGAATACAATTCTGCTGCTGCTAATGGCCCACACAGCGCCTCATGGATTCCCAGTTTTGAGCTGCTAGATCTGTTCTGAATCTATCCCATTTAGCACAGTGGTAGTGCCACACAACACAATGGAGGGTGTCCTCAGTGTGAAGATGGGACTTCGTCTACATAAGGACTGTGCGGTGTTCACTCCCACCAATACTGTCATGGACAGATGCATCTGCGACAGGTAGGATGGTGAGGACGAGGTCAAGTAGGTTTTTCCCTTGTGTTGGTTCTCACACCACCTGCCGCAAGCCCAGTCAAGCAGCTATATCCTTCAGGACTCAGCCAGCTCGGTCAGTAGTGGTTCTACCGACCCACTCTTGGTGATGGAATTTGAAGTCCCCCACCCAGAGTACGTTTTGTGCCCTTGCTACCCTCAGTGCTTCTTCCAAGTGGTGTTCAACATGGAGGATTATTCTTGTTGGAGATAGTCATTGTCTTCCACTTGTGTGTGGTGCGAATGTTACTTGCCACTTATCAGCCCAAGCCTGAATGTTGTCCAGGTCTTGCTACTTGCAGGCATTGACTGTTTCATTATATGAGGAATTGCAAATGGAACTGAACACTGTGCAGTCATCAGCGAACATCCTAATTTCTGAGCTTGTGATGAAGGGAAGGTCATTGATGAAGCAGCTAAAGATGGTTGGGCCGAGGACACTGCCCTGAGCAACTCCTGCAGTAATGTCCTGGGGCTGAGATGATTGGCCTTCAACAACCATAACCATGTTCCTTTGTGCTAGGTATGACTCCAGCTGTGGAGAGTTTCACCCTGACCACATTGACTTCAATTTTACTAGGGCTCCTCGGTGCCCTTGATCAAATGCTGTCAAGGGCAGTAACTCTCACCTCACCTCTGGAATTCAGCTCTTTTGTCCATGTTTGGACTAAAGCTGTAATGAGGTCTGGAGCGGAGTGGTCCTGGCGGAACTCAAATTGAGCATCAGTGAGCAGGTTATTGGTGAGTAAGTGCCACTTGATAGCACTGTCGACGACACCTTCCATCACTTTGCTGATGATTGAGATTAGGCTGATGGGGTGGTTATTGTCTGGATTGGATTTGTCCTGCTTTTTGTGGACAGGACACACCTGGTCAACTTTCCACTTTGTTGGGTAAATGCCAGTGATGTAGTTGTACTGGAACAGCTTGGCTAGAGGCGCGGCTAATTCTGGAGCACAAGTCTTCAGCACTAAAGAGACCTGGAAGCCTAAGGTAGGAATGGCGGTGGTTGGGACAGAAGAAACCATTGGCCTCTCTTGGACCATGACAAACTTTAAATAACAGTTCATCTAGAGGCAGGCTCGCAGCTGAGAAGAATATGCCAAGTATGCATCTACAAGATGCATGTAGCAACTTTAGTACTGAAGACTTGTGCTCCACAACCTCTACCAGCTAGAAGGACAAGGGCAGCAGGCGCATGGGAACACCATCACCTCCAAGTTCCCCTCCAAGTCACACACCATCCTGATTTGGAAATATATCGCCGTTCCTTCATCGTCACTGGGTCAAAATCATGGAACTCCTTCCCTAACAGCACTGTGGGAGTGCCTTCACTACACGGACTGCAGCGGTTCAAGAAGATGACTCATCAGCACCTTCTCAAGTGCAATTACGGATGGGCGATAAATACTGGCCTTGACAGCGATGCCCATGACGTAATAAAGACTCACTGCGCACTTGGTTGTACATAAAGCAAGGCTTTAATCGACTTGTAACAAAACATGGAGGTCTAGTTAGTAGTCACTAGCTTCCTGTTTCCAGACTGTCTCTGGCCAAGCTGGGCCCACGCCCGAGTATTTATACTCCTCGGACGGCGCCCTCAGCTGGCCATTCAGTAGTACTTCCTGAATTACTTCTTGTAAAAGTTGTGATTTATGACAGCCCACATCCCAGGAATGAATAAAAAAATAGTGGCATGGGAGAGCTGGAGTAAGAGATGTGGTGGGTTCAGCCTGTTAATGTAAAGGAAGGGGTTTTAGGGTTGTGCATGCAAGTAATTGCTGTTAGGGGAGATGGGTAGCCATAATGCAAGATCCTGTGTTAGTGTCCCCCAGAACCAGCAAGCACTGTGAAGAGTTAGTTTTAAAGCTGTTACTTTTAGAGAGTGCAGAGTGCGCTGGTGCCAGGGTGCCAAAATTAGAAACGAGAGCCTGGCCAGTGTCTTAACTTGCCTGCCCTGGTCAGGTCACTGAATTTCTTGCAGCACTAGTCTGTATTCCTGGAGGTGAGTAAATTGGCACTCAGTGTCAGTGCCTTCTCCCTCCAGGTGGCATGAGGGATGTTTCTGGCAGGTTTTCTGCCACAGATGCCCAGCAACATGTATCTCCTTATCTTGATTTCCTTGCAGGGCTTGCAGGTCAGAGTCTGTGAAATTCTGGCATCTTTTTCTCTGCCTGTGTGCCAAGACCTGCTGCCTTGTTTGGCTGCGTGTGCCAGCTGCTCCTATAGTAGACATTTTTGAAAAGTGGCAGGAAAAGATTCCTGAGACATGCAAACAAGCTGACAGTCAAGTGACTGAGCCAAGCATTGCTCCTTGCTTACCTGTTGCTCCCGCAGGCTGCTGTAGTCTTCATCCATAACTGGCTTTTTAAAGGCTGCAAACTCATTTCCATACGCTGATTACACACATTTTACTGAGATTTACGCCAATCGCTATTCCATAGTACATGGAAATGAGCTGACCCAGGAAACACGTGTACAAAAACCTCTTCAGACCTTCACTAGACATAACATTTTTTCCATTGATGTAAAAATGGTGCAATTCGCTGTGTCGAAATCCCCCCCCCCCCCCTCCACCAGAATGCAGTAGAATTTCCATGGAAATCGCTCGATGCCCCACCATTACTTCACTGCTTCGTTTCTCCAGGGTTTCTGCTGATCTTCCATTGAAGTTACAGTGGGAGATTGGGAGAACTCCCATGCAAATCCTCGGCCAATATCTCAATTATAGGTTTCAAATATCATTCAATAAATAAATATAATTGAAGCATGAGGACGTAGTGTTGCTTTTCATTGGTCCTGGTTTGATATTTGGAAGATGTTAATTTGTAAGCTAGCATAGAAGGGAATAGAAATTCGCAACCTCCCCCTCAGATCAGCCATGATCTAAATGAAGACTCGATGGACTGAATGGCCTCCTCCTGTTCCTGTGTTCCTCTCCCCTTCCAATCGCTTTTGGAAACAATCGCAATTTATGCCATTTATAACTTTTAGTTATGTAGTCGTTGCTATTAATTAAATATTTCATTTTGGCATTTTCTACAATGATGAAATCTGACAGAATGATTGGAGACTTTGTCATGTAACTACTGTAACAACTGAGCCTGGCCCAAGTTCAATGTGCAATTCCTTTGAGAGCTGACACTTCTTTTCTTTATAAAGATTCCACAGATAAGGTTCAGTTTTCATTTTCATCAGTTCCACTGGCTGATTTTATGAACATTAAAAATGTATTATTTTTCACGGCTGTGTTTATTAAAAAACACTGCAGTAATGTACAATAAATAACTAATGGATTCATTTTAATGTTGGCTTTTAGCAGAATGGCTCCTGACATCAAGTAGTCTTAAAAATGATTGGGTTAAGAGATAATGAATAAGACAGACTGATGAAACTTTCAGCAGTTACCTGGAAGCTACTGTGTACATATTTTCTTTCTATTAACATCATTAATACGTTTAACTTGCTCTGAAATTGGTGCAGCCATTGAAAATTATTGCCAGCAAAATGTCTTGAAAATGTTTTGGAATTACAATAACAAGGTCGGCGCTAGTGTGGATAGTACCTTGAACTTGTACCACTATCTCCCCCATTCTCAGTATAGGTTAGATAAAATACCGTATTGGAGCAGCTAATGCAACTTTATTGAAAAGGGATATTAAAGGCTGTCTTCTTGGACCTCTTTCTGATCCCTTGCCAAACTATGGCCTAGAAATTCGGTTCCTTAGCGCCAGATTTTTCGGCACTGCGGGTGCAGTTTTGTGTCCATCTGTGGTGGATCGCGCCGGACGCCATTTTGGTGAGGTCATTTGCATTGGCGCAAGGAGTGTGTGCCGGAAGTATGCAGAGTACGCAGATTGTGACGTCAATCAGCATGTAATGGGCCAGTGCTGCCATTTTCGACCTCAGCATTGGAGCTAACGCCCTTTTTTAACCTCCCACAGCTGAACATGTGTTCAGCAGCAGGAAGGACCCCCCACCAGCGCTATTTAAAGGGATAATCACCTGCTTTCAGGTTAGTTGCTGACTGATTTGTATTGGCTCTTGGTGAGTTTGTAGAGGTCTTTCTTGGTTTGGTGTCTTATTTGAAGTTACTGAAGTCTCCAGGGAGTGGCGTGGCAGGTTACTTCAAGGCTTCTGCTCAAACCAGTTACCCCCAGACATGGGTGCTGTAGTTTGTACCCCCTTGGCCTGCAGCATGACAGGGAGGATGAGCAGAGGCGACACAGAGCAGGACAAGCTGCTAGAAGAGACAGGAGGAGGGAGGGGAGAAGGGCTCTCAGCAGGAAGCCATATCCACCCAGGGCCTTCAGGAAGCAATTCTCCTACCTCAATCTCAGCGAGGAACAGTGTGTGCGACGTCTCTGCTTCACTACAGAGATGTTCACTGAAATCTGCCACCTGCTGCAGGCAGAACTACAGCCTTAGAGCAGGGCGAGGGCGGCATTACCAGTGACTGTGAAGGTGAGCATGGCCATGAATTTTTATGCATTGTGTAAAGTCTGTGTGTTATATTGCGAATTACTACACAGACCACAAGAGTAAACTTTAACAGGACTTTACTATTCGAAGGTCAGGGCGGAACTGCCCAATAACTCATTACACAGCACTTATATACCGGTGTGGTCACCACCGGTATTACAGTATACAGCAGCCAAGATAAAGTAGTGCAACACCTAAAATAGTTCTCTTAAAGGTAGAACGGTTACATACACTACAATCCTCCCTTTTTAGCTTACAATATACCTATTCCCCATTAAACATAACATCATAACATATATCCAACTTCATGTAAAAACAGTTCACAGATGTAGTCGCTGCGGGAAACAGTTCACAGATTCAGTCTCTGCGGAAAACAGTTCACAGATTCAGTCTCTGCGGAGGCGCCTCCTGCGCTTCCTGACTCGGTCCGGACAACGCCTCGGTGGTGTAGCAGTTCCCGGTGGTGTAGTCGGTTCACGTTGCTGGGGTGACTCATCCAATAGTCCTTCACTGGACTTAACAGCTTGAACTTTCGTAACTTCTGAACCAGCATTGCTGACTTCTAAAAGCTTGAGTACCTTGGGAAGTTTTTCTACTTCCAAACTGATTTGACTCAGTTCGGAGGGACCACGTGCGTGACCTGGTAGAGGTGATAATGGTTCAGATGGGTCATCTTCTTCTGCTTCGTCTTTTCCTTTCCTGCTTCTTGGAGACTCTCTGGGCTCCACTGCCAGCCGCATGCACAGTTCCTCCTCCTCTTCCTCCTGTTGCCGTAGTAGCGCCACCATCTCCCAGTGTTTCTTAGACTTTTCGTGATTCTTCATGGTTTTTGCACTTTGGAAGATTTCCCCACAAGCTGGGCAGAACAGGTCATCGTTATATTCGGTGTCGTCCAACAGGTCATGGTAATAATCGGTGTCGTCCTGAGCTAGGCCAGCGAGAGGGTCTTCTATTTCCTCCATGCCCAGCTGGACGTTAGCCAGCTTTTGTTCCAAATCCAGACATCTCTCCTGAAGAGACTTCTTCATGTGTTCAGCTTCATCCAGCTTTTTCTGGGCTTCCTGCAAGTCTTTTACTAATGACCTCATTCGTGATTTCAATACTTCAACTTCATTCGGAGATTGATTGATCGTACTATTCAATCCCCCTACTGGAGCAGCTGTTTCAGCATTCTGTTGTTCTACATTGACGTGAGTCAGCGTACTTTTGGCATCCAAGAGCTGCTCTGCTGCAATCTTCTCAGTCTGTGTTGCAACCTCAGCTATTTCAATAACTTTTGAGAGCTCCGAACCCCTTTCCTTTGAAGATTGAAGCTTGTGTTCAAGTTTTTCCCATTTCAGAGTCTTGTCCCTCAGCATATGAAGGAGTTGGCTGACCGTTAACTCTTCTGACATCAGATGTTTCCCAGTATCGTCGTCGTGTGTTTTTGACGTATAAGCTGCAGGGCTGTTTGTAACCTTGCACTGGGGCTCCTTTGCTGCTTTTAATTCGCCATCATCCGCAGCCTCCACCATTCGAATTTCAACAAATGAATCGTCCGGTGATGCTGCACCCAACTTCAGTAGGAGCTCGGAATTCATGGCAACCAAATCAGCCTTTTCTGCCTGTAACCTGCTAACAAGCGCCTTCAGTTGCTGAACATCTTGCTCCACCAGATTAGAGCACGCACCTTCAGAAACCGAATCAGCTTTGATTCGTTTGGCCTCCTCGCGCAGACGGTTTGTGTGCTCCTGCTCCATTTTCTCCATCAGCTGCTTCTGTTGTCTTTCCAGATTCTCCCACTCTGTGTCAAAGAACTTTTTCGTTGCATTCATCTCTTGCTCAAGACGGCGAATCATTTGTTCTAATTGCTGTTGTAGTTTGAAATGGAGTTGAGTTCGAGCCCGGTGTTCCTCAGAAATGTGCATGTCTGTAGACTGGACAGACTCAGAATTCTCTGTCAAACTATGTTGTTGTTGTTCAGTGGAATTCTGTTCTGAAACTTTGTTCTCCTCTGAAGCATAAGCATTTATGCACTCCTTCGTTTTTCCAACATTAGTCTGCAAGTCCATTTTAGACTTGTCTTTTGCACATGGGCTGGTCTTACCATCATCAGTTCCAGAGTCTGAGCTGATTGTCTTCACCGAGTTCTCACTCTTTATGGCTTTTAGGAAGTGCCAGTCTATATTTATTTTCCTGATCCACTCCCGTCCCAGAAGTGGTGGACCTCCCTCAGGTAGTACATATAAGTCCATTCCTTGGTGTTCTTTGCCCTTGTGTCTCACCTTGACTTTTATCTTTCCGATGGGGTATACTCTTCGCCCCGTGTATGTCTGCAATACAATCTTGGTATCTCTCAAGGGAATATGTGAGAATAGCCGCTTGTAGTCCCTTCAGTTTATGACTGTTAGGGCTGATCCTGTGTCCAATTCCATTTTCACTTGGACTCCAGCTATTTTGAGCGTGACCCAGATAGTTTGTAGGTCAGCTTCCTTACTCACATTGTAAATTCTCAGACTACCCAGTTCCTGGCTGTTGGAGTCTGAATCCGAATTCTGTTCATCCGAACTCTTCTCAGCCACCTTGTGTACCTTGCTGCACTTTTCCTGCGGTGACTTTTTTTTGTTGCTGGTCTTCTTTCCTGACCGGCATACTTTAGCTATGTGACCAAGCTTGCCACATTTTCTACATTCCTGGTTTTTAAACCAGCATTGGTTCTGATCGTGTGTTGTCTTCCCACAACGATAACATTTCGTTGTACCTGAAGCCATTTGATCCACGCTGAGTACCGCTGCCTTCAGCTGCATTTCCGCAGTGCCTCTCGCTGCGGCTTCGTGCGATGCTGCAATAAGGACAGCCTTATCAAGTGTAAGATCGTTCTCTTCGAGTAGTCGCTTTTGTGTTCCTTCCTTCGACAACCCGCACACGAACTTGTCTCTCAGTGCCTCTGTCAGATTTTCCCCAAACTGACAGTATTTCGCTAGTCTACGCAGTTCAACAAAGTACTTCGCGTTGCTTTCCTCTTTCAGTTGCGTTCTCGCATAAAATTTAAACCGTTCTGCTAACATCAGCGGTGTGGGGTTCAAATGATCCTTCAGGACAGCAACAATATTAGCGAAAGTCTGATCCGCCGGTTTAGCTGGTGATAGAAGATGCTTCAATAGCCCGTATGTCTTCGCACCCATTGAGTTTAGTAAGGTTAGAGCTTTATCATCATTTGCTATTTTATTGGCCTTACAATATATCTCGATGCGTTCTACATACGTGGCCCAATCTTCCACATCGGAATCGAAATCGTTGATGTTACCACGCTTAGGCATCTTCACAATCTTTCTGAGAAACAACAACGAAATTTTTCTTTAACTTTTTTTTTTCAAAAATGGCGGTTTCCCGCGCTTATCTTCTTCCCCGCCTCCGAGAATGGCGGTTTCCCGCGCTTGTCTTCTTCCCCGCCTAACTGGCGGCTTCCCGCGTTTCTTCCTCTGGCGGGAGGGGTAAGCTTTGCCCTCGGGCGACGACCGCTGGCTTTCGGGGTTCGCAGCCTGCGCGCCGGCTTCAGTTTATTCTGAAGCGCGAGAACAGCTGATTGCGTTCCTTGTTCCCTTTCTCGACAGGGGCAACTGGGCGCTGGGGACAACCAGTTGGCGGCGGACAGTTCCAGCTCTTGGTCCTTTACGGAAAGCTGCTGTAAGCCGCTGGGCGGAAATCTCGCACGGTCTCCCTCGCTCGGTCCCATTCCCCCCTCGCTCGGGCTCTGTCTCTCCCGCTCGCTCGGTCTCCCTCGCTCTCCCGCTCGCTCGGGCTCCTTCCAGGCTGTAGCAGGCAACATTTGCAACATCTCACAGTTTGCCATTCACCGTTGCATAAGTGAGCTCACTGAGGCTCTGTATGTAAAGAGTGGTGAATACATTTCATTCTCTCTTGCCAGAGAGAAGCTGGCGGAGTGAGTATGCGGCTTCACCAGGATAGCAGGCTTCCCATGATGCAGGGTTCCATTGGCTGCACACAAGTTGCTTTGCAGGCACGCATGTGAACTCGGAGACGTACCACAACTGGAAGGGATTCCACGCCCTCAATGTCCAGCTGGTGTGTGACCGTACTCAGCGCATAATGCTCAGTATCCAGCATCAGCCACGATGCCTTCAGACTGCAGCAGGCTGCTGTACCATCTGCATTTGAGCCACCACGATAAACAAAATGGTGACTACTGGGCGACAAGGGCTATCCACTGACCACCTGGCTCATGACTCCAGTGTGCAACCCAAGCACACGTGGGTAGCCTGCATATAATGAAAGCCATGCTGCTACACAGAATGTGATCGGTCAGATCGGGTTCCTCAAACAACGCTTCCACTGCCTGGACAGCACTGAAGGAGCCTTACAGTACTCAACAGAGCACGTCTCAAGATGCATCATAGCCTGCTGCATGCTGCACAACCTCACCATCATGAGGGCATGCCCTTGCCACCAGGCATACGGTGAAGAGCTGAGGAGGAGGAAGAGGAGGAGAAGGAAGAGAGGAAGGGAGGAGGCAACCAACACAGTCCCTTTCTTGCCGGGCTGTTCATGATCAACTGATCTGACTGCGGTACCAGTAAATGCAACCCCAATTCCTCATCCACCCACAGTCCTACACCTTACCATCCCTCTGTTACAGGTCATCACGTGTCCTCTTGGCCACAATGCTACAATAAAAGCCACCTCAAAACAAACATTCCAATCCAACTTTATACATCAATCCATCCAATATTACACACCAAAGTCAACTAGTCACTCTTGTGTATTCCCTCAGTGCCAGTCTTCCATGTGCCTTTGCCTGTCCTAATGCTCCTACGCAGTGCTACCCTAATGGCTGCTCCTCAGAATCAGTCTCATTCCTGGACACACGAATCTCCATCAAAGACGGACACCTCAGCACTTCACTCTACCGCAAGCCCACGGACAACCTCACGATGCTTCACTTTTCCAGCTTCCACCCTAACCACGTTAAAGAAGCCATCCCCTATGGACAAGCCCTGCGAATACACAGGATCTGCTCAGACGAGGAGGAACGCGATGGACACCTACAGACACTGAAAGATGCCCTTGTAAGAACGGGATATGACGCTCGACTCGTCGATCGACAGTTCCGACGGGCCACAGCGAAAAATCGCATAGACCTCCTCAGAAGACAAACACGGGACACAACCAACAGAGTACCCTTCGTCGTCCAGTACTTCCCCGGAGCGGAGAAACTACGCCATGTTCTTCGCAGCCTTCAACATGTCATCGATGACGACGAACACCTCGCTAAGGCCATCCCCACGCCTCCACTACTCGCTTTCAAACAGCCGCCTAACCTCAAACAGACCATCGTTCGCAGCAAATTACCCAGCTTCCAGGAGAACAGCGACCACAACAGCACACAACCCTGCCACAGCAACCTCTGCAAGACATGCCAGATCATCAACACAGATACCATCATCACTCGTGAGGACACCACCCACCAGGTACATGGTACATACTCATGTGACTCGGCCAACGTTGTCTACCTCATACGTTGCAGGAAAGGATGCCCCGGAGCATGGTACATCGGCGAGACCATGCAGACACTGCGACAACGGATGAACGGACACCGCGCAACAATCACCAGGCAGGAGTGTTCCCTCCCAGTCGGGGAACACTTCAGCAGTCAAGGACATTCAGCCTCCGATCTTCGGGTAAGCATTCTCCAAGGTGGCCTTCGAGACACACGACAACGCAAAATCGTCGAGCAGAAACTGATAGCCAAGTTCCGCACCCATGAGGACGGCCTTAACCGAGATCTTGGGTTCATGTCACGCTACATGTAACCCCACCTGATGCAGGGTCATCCAGACTCGAGTCGACATTGGCTTGTTCTCTCTACACAGATGCGGCTGGACCTGCTGTGATTTCCAGCCAATAAAAATGTTTTTTGTCTGTTTTTTTGTTTTTCATACAGACCCCAGCATCTGCAATATTTGACCCCTTGTGACCCCACCTCATTGTTCTTTGATGTAATGTTTCCCTGACTGACCTGTTTGGACACCATTCACACCTTTGACTGCTGTGATTATCTCTCTGCCGAGGTGTGATAAATGGCAGTTGGAAAGGTTACCTGTAAACATCTGACATGATTCTCTGACTATATAAGCTGTGTCTTTATGCATTTCTCCACTTCACCTGAAGAAGGAGCAGCGCTCCGAAAGCTTGTGATTTCAAATAAAGCTGTTGGACTATAACCTGGTGTTGTGTGATTTCTTACATTTGTCCACCCCAGTCCAACTCCGGCATCTCCACACTAATGGCTGCAGCATGGCTGGTGGAAGGCTGCTAATTTTCAGTTGGGGAGACTGCAGGTGGCCTTGCAGGACAACCTTTAGCAGCTCTGGGCAAAGAAGGCTCGGCTCCGGACTGTGTAACCTCGGCATGGGCGGCAGCAGTCTGAGTTGGCTGGCTGACAGGCAACAGCAAGGGCACTGATGGAGTGGCAGTGGTGGGAGGATGAATGATGTCATCCTGAGAGAGGACAGCAGGTTCGTGCTCCACGGAGCCACTGCCCCAGGGCGGCGCCTCAGCAATCCTAGTGATCTGTTGGAGGACAGAATGCTGGACTACTGTGACACCCTGCAAGCCTCTTTCAACACTGGTAAACCCAGCCATGATGGCAGCAGTCTGTGCTTGTGTGGCAACAAGCTGAGCTTGCATGACTTCAGTCTGAGCTTCCACTGCAGCACTCAGACATTGGGTGGCTTCTGCTTGTGCTGCACTGGAAGCTGAGACATCGGCCATCAGACGCTGCATCGTGGTTGGGTCCACAAGTGTGCTAATGAATCTTCCCACCCCTTCTATGCTGGATAGGATGGGCTCCAAGCTCTGGGCAAAGCCCTGTGCAAGGTTGGTGCCGGACTCCTCCATGCTCCTTGACATTGCATTCAGGCTTTCTGGCAGGCCTGCCAATGCACCAAGCATTTCATTGTGCATACCCATCAGCGTTCTTCTGTAGACAGCCCCACCAAAGACCTCATCTGAGTCCTGTGCAGCAGAACTTGTGTGTGGCCTTGACCTCTAGGGAGCTGGCACCTGTACTACACTTTCCTCCTGCCCTAGCTGTAGCCCATTTGTGCCGGGTGACTCATTACGTGCAGATCCTGCCTCTATGCTACCCTTTAAAGTATGCACATTGCCAGTGTCTGAGCTGGTGGCTGAGAGTGTGAGATTGAGTGACCATGTTTCTTCTTCATCAGTGTCATCTTCCTCTACCACCACTGACCAGTTTGGAGTTGCTGTGTGTCTAAAAGGAGAAAGGCACAAGGGTAGGGTTGTGGTGAGGGGAGGGGGGAAAGCAAGAGGTGCATGCTTACACCATGTGCAGCTTGTAATTCGGAAGAGATTGTGGGATGAGGAGGAAGTGGAATATGAGAAGGAGGATTAGGTATGAGCATCTTCAATGGTTTCTGCCTCCGCCACTGGGTCCGGCCTCAGTCACAGCCGCTTCAATAATGCCAAGCACTGTCTCCTCCACTGGGGTTAGGATATGCAGGCATGCTTACCCCCCTCCAGTTTGCTCCTGCTGCCTGCGGTTGTGCTCCACCTTCTCCTGCAAGAGACAGGGAAGTGCGTCACTGAGTGTGGTGCAATGTGTTTGGTTGATGAGGCTGTCATCAACCAAACACATTTGAATAGCTTACAGTGTGTGCAAGCTGTGAGATGTGGGTGTGAGTGTTGCAGCAGTGCTAAGTGTGTGAGGGTGAGGTGGAGCATATGAATGTGAGGTATAAGTCGTGATCGATAGAATTGTTGGTAGGTGAGCGATGGAGTTGTGGTGCATGGAACCGTGTGTGAAGCTAGTGGTGCAGTTGGTGGGATATGGTATTTGAAGATTCATTCACTGACATTGACCACTTGTGTGAGGTCATTGAACTTCTTTCAGCACTGCATCGAGGTCCTCGGGGCAACAATGCTGGCATTTACCTCCATGGCTATCTGCTCCCACTGCCTTCACAGTGTCTGCCTGGAGGTCGTCTTTGGCCCTGCAGATAAAGGACCTCTCTCCTCCTGTCCACCTCCTCTACCTAGGGCTCTAGTGTTGCGTTGGAGAACCTTGCAGCCCACTCTCTGGCATGTTGTGCCATTCTGTTTCTGTCCCAGGTCAAACTCACTTCTGGAATGACTTCCAGCACCTGCTCCCATCAACCTGCACCTCCCCTTTAAGAGGTGCAGGCTGGCTTTAAGAAGTGCAGGCTAGCTTTAATTGGTGCTGGCTTCACACGAACTTGGGCCCCCTGCTGAGCATGCAGCCACTCAGCAGCATGTTCAGCACTGGGCTGAACACCACAATAATGTAAATTACCAGGCAGCACAAAGTTTGCGTGCTGCCTGCATCGGAAGGAACGGGTGCAGGTTCATAGAATCATAGAATCATAGAAATTTATGGCACAAAAGGAGGCCATTCGGCCCATTGAGTCTGTGCTGGCTGAAAAAGAGCCATCCAGCCTAATCCCACTTTCCAGCTCTTGGTCTGTAGCCCTGTAGGTTACGGCACTTCAGGTGCATATCCAAGTACTTTTTAAATGTGATGAGGGTTTCTGCCTCCACCACCCTTTCAGGCAGTGAGTTCCAGACCCCCACCACCCTCTGGGTGAAAAAAGTTCTCCTCAACTCCCCTCTAATCCTTCTACCAATTACTTTAAATCCATGTCCTGGTTATTCACCTCTCTGCTAAGGGAAATAGGTCCTTCTTATTCACTCTATCTAGGCCCCTCAATTAAATCTCCCCTTAGCCTCCTCTGTTCCAAAGAAAACAACCCCAACCTATCCAATCTTTCCTCATAGCAAAAATTCTCCAATCCTGGCAACATCCTCATAAATCTCCTCTGTACCCTCTCTAGTGCAATCACATCTTTTGTGTAATGTGGTGACCAGAACTGTATGCAGTACTCTAACTATGGCCTAACTAGTATTTTATACAGTTTAAAAATAACCTCCCAGTTCTTATATTCTATGCCTCGGCTATTAAAGAAAAGTTTCTGGTATGCCTTCTTAACCACCTTATCTACCTGTCCTGCTACCTTCAGAGATCTGTGGACATCTACTCCAAGGTCCCTCTGTTCCTCTACACTTCTCAGTATCCTACCATTTATTGTGTATTCCTTTGCCTTGTTAGCTCTCCCCAAATGCATTACCTCGCACTTCTCCAGATTGAATTCCATTTGCCTGACCAGTCCAGAATTGACCACGCATCGCGTTCCCTGCGCCTGTTTTCAGGCCTTATCTAATTTCTAGGCCTATGTCTTGTAACTGTTGTGAATCCTTTCTCTCCGTACAGTATAGTTGCTAGTTCTCCTGAAGAGAAAGCTGAGAATTTTGGCTTCTCCTCCAGATCTCCTAATCTAATGTTCTTGTTAAAGAACATGCCTCGATTTCTCTATTCGATTCAGCCACGATAACTAAGATTGAGTTTAATCCTGACTGACTGTGCTGCAGTTCTATGGAGCGTGCTCCTCTGAATTGTCTATTCTTATTCCTCTGAAAGCCCAAATATACTAACAAATATAGGCTGCAAATTTCCTCAGGGTTTTTTCTGCTCTTCTACTGTAACTTTGCCGAAAGTGCGGCATAAATCCTGTTTACATGTGTAAATGGGGTTTCCACCACATTTCCAGTGAAGTTATGGCAGGAGAACAGGAGAAGCTCTGAGGAAATTCTTCCCCCACAGGTTCTTCTTCCATCCAAGTTTCAAATACACTATCCTATATGTTCTTCTTTCTCCCCACAATCCAAAGATCCAAAGAAGTTTACAGCACAGAAGGAGGCCATTCGGTCCATCATGTCTTTGTTAGAGCTTTCTCCTCATTGGCCCAGTAATTCGGGTCCCAACGCGTGAGTAAGCACCATGTACTCACGCGTGGGACCGATGGAATTGCCGGTTTTCTGCATGCACAGCGCATGCGCGGGAAACCGGCATTTCCGATCCTCTGAACCAAGGGGTTCAGAGGTCGAACATGTGCGCGCAGGAGTCTGCGCGTGCACGCTGAAATTCCTTTTTTTTAAGGGTTGCCCGTGCGATAAGGCCTCCAGTTTTTACGCGAGAAAAAAGCAGACGTAAGTACTTAGTTTTAAAAGGTAAGTGGTCTATTAATTAAAGTTAGAACATTTTTTCCACAGGTTTATTATTTTTAAAGACTTTACAGTAAGGTAAGTGTATTTTTAGACCCGATTTGTTAAAAAATTATTTTTTTCAAAAATTTGAATAATTGTTTAAATTCGTTTTTTTACAGTTATTAATAGTTCATTTAATTAGTGGGATTTTTAAAAACTTTTATTTGAAGTTTAAGTACTGTTTTTGGCGCCCGGAGTTTTCATGAGTTTGACAGTTCTTACTATCAAACTCATGAATGAACTTTTGCAACCTCCGATTGGTTGCCCAGTGCTCACGTGATCTCAGCCGACTCATTGAACTAACTACGCCGCTGGATCACGCAAGCACAGCGCGCCGGGAGCTGAACCGGGCCACTGACAGGAAATCCACGCAGGGCCAGGCTTCAACTGTCGGTGCGCTATGTAAGTGTAGGTCGGGGGCTTGCACCCGCGGGAAGCCCCCGACACCAATTTCTGGGCCATTATGTTGTATCTTCTGCTTCTAATATTTATTCAATTTCCCTTAAAAGTTATAATGATCTCTGCCTCAACCATTCCCTGTGGTAAAGCATTCCATGCTTTGACAACTCTGTGCATAAAGACATTTCTCCTAACTTCTCTCTTCACTGTCCTGGTAATCATTTTAAATCAATGACCTCTTCTCACTGACTCCCCAGCCAGAAGAAATAGAGGGAGAGCAATTCAATGCACGACCACCTGCTTTTCCAGTGTAAAATCGGCGTTAGACCTCCCAATTTCACATTGTGATCTGCCGCACGTGAGTTGTGCCGAAAGTAGACTAGATGCCATATTAGTTTGGGCAACTTTTAGTTGTCAAGGGTGTCTGCTTGAAACAGGCATTTAGCTCCTTAAAAGTGCAAATCAGGGTCTTAAACTGGTTGTAGGACCCTGAATGCTAATTGGGGGAATGTTTGTTATGACCAAAGTTAAGTCCAAAGATGTGCAGGTTAGGTTGATTTGGCTATGATAAATTGACCCTTAGTATTAGGGGATTAAATACGTGGGGTTACGGGGATAGGGTGGGATATGTGTCGGTGCAGGCTTGATGGGCCGAAATGGCCTCTATCTGCACTGTAGATTCTGTGATTCTGTGATTCTGTGACACTCCACCTAGTTATGCCAGGAATTGAGCGGTCTAACTAGCGATCTTTAAAGGGACTGCTGGAGGTCGCTCAACAAAAAGCCTGGGAAGTTTTCAGTTTTTATTTTTGGGGACTCAGGAGAAACTGGGATTCAGAACTGTCTACTGCTGGTTGTCCACCTGTTCCAATTTTTGGGCAGGCCTCAGAAACGTGCAGAGGCCTATTAAATAGATGCAAATTGTGATCAAAAGACGTTGGCTGGCATTTTGTTTACCTGTGTGGGTCAGGTGCGGGTGGTCGCTGGGGCGGGTCGCAACCCCGTTGTTGATTCCATCCCGCTCCTGAGATCGACTTTGAGTTAATGGGGGCCTATTAAGCATTACCCGGCCCTGTTAAATGGTGTGGGCCTGATGATGTCATCGATGATGCGTTTTCAGCCAGGATATTTAAAGGAGCCATGGCCACATTGCATTTGAAGTTCATCTAGTGGCAATCTGCAGGCAGCACACTGCACCATTGGAGTGTTGCAACCATTTCCAGAGATGACTGCACAGAGACAGAGGGCTGCACCCAGGTTCTGCTCCATATGACTTCTCCATATGCTTGTGGAGGGAGTCAGGGCATGCAGGGAGGTCCTCTTCCCGTCTAGTGGGTGGAAGATACCTCCCCAGGAGACCAAAAGAGCCTTTCTCCGAATAGCTGAGGAGGTGAACAACAGGGATGTTGTCAGGAGGATCTGGGTGCAGTGCTGCACATGTTTCAATGATCTCATTAAATCAGGAAAGGTGAGTGCAAAGCCACATTCAACTTCATCCTGCTGTGCCTCTCATCACATCCCCATCACTCTGCCTTCCCAACCCTACCCCTGCACATCATTACTCACACCAACATACCTTGCATGTCCACCCACCCCTCCCTCTCTATCTACGTTATCACATCCCCATCTCACGAGCCACCCTTCACACTCACCTTCATCCTAATGAAATCATACCAACTAACAATACACAAGGAGGCCACTCGGCTTTGGCACCCCACTCCATCATAGTCTTCCTATAAAGATGTAACCCATCCATTCCTTACACTCATTCCATCACTCTCACTCAACCTTCTCTTCTTTCCCTCCTTGAAGGAAAAGAGAGCCACAATAAGAGGGAGAGGGAGAGAACCGGAGGTGGAACGTCATCATTGGCGACCTTAACAACAGCAGAGGAGGCTGCCTTAGAAGTTTCAGGAGTCACCGAGCAGCTGGAGGTGGGAGATGGAGAGAGGGGGACATCTCAGCAACCTGCTGATAGACTTATATATAATACAGCTACATGGCATCAGTCACTCATATGGGGACTGATGTCATCAGTCACTGAATTGTCATCGTGTGCATAATGGCATCTGTACTCATTCTTCATATGACATATCTAACTCATCTCTTTACTCTCCCACAGGTCCATCAAGAGCCCTGCCCCTGCCCCACTGAAGAAGAGGAAGATGACTCCTCAGAGGAGCCTCCAGCCTTTAAGGGCGTAGCGTCACCAGACATAAGTGCGCCCAGCACCAGCGCAGATATGCACACCTTGGTGGGTCCCATGTGAGATAGACATAGAAGATAGGAGCAGGAGTAGGCCATTCGGCCCTTCGAGCCTGCTCTGCCATTCAATGAGATTATGGCTGGTCATCCAATTTCAGTACCCTGTCCCTGCCTTCTCCCCGTATCCCTTGATCTCTTTAGCCTGAAGAAATATATCCAACTCTTTCTTGAATATATTTAATGAACTGGCCTCCACCGCCCTCTGTGGCAGAGAATTCCACAGGTTCACCACTCTCTGGGTGAAGAAATTCCTCCTCATTTCTGTCCTAAATGGCTTACCCCTTATCCTTAGACTATGACCCCTGGTTCTGGACTCCCCGGCCATCAGAAACATCCTTCCTGCATCTAGTCTGTCCAGACCTGACAGAATTTTATAGGTTTCGATGAGATCCCCTCTCAATCTTCTAAACTCCAGCGAGTATAAGCCGAATCGACACAATCTCTCCTCATACGTCATTCCTGCCATCCCAGGTATCAGCCTGGTGAATCTTCGCTGCACTCCCTCCGTGGCAAGAACGTCCTTCCTCAGGTAAGGTGACCAAAACTGCACACAATACTCAAGGTGCGGTCTCACCAAGGCCCTGTACAACTGTAGCAAGACATCCTTGTTCCTGTACTCGAACCCTCTTGCTACGAAGGCCAACATACCATTTGCCTTCTTAACCGTCTGCTGCACCTGCATGCTTACCTTCAGCGACTGGTGCACAAGAACACCCAGGTCTCTTTGCACTTCCCCTTCTCACAATCTATTGCCATTCAAATAATAATCTGCCTTCCTGTTTTTGCCACCAAAGTGGATAACCTCACATTTATCCACATTATAGTGCATTTGCCATGTTTCTGCCCAATCACTCAACCTGTCCAAATCGTACTGGAGTTTCACGCCATCCTCCTCACAGCTTACCCTCCCACCCAGCTTTGTGTTGTCTGCAAATTTAGAGACATTACATCCAATTCCCTTGTCCAGATCATTAATATATATTGTGAACAGCTGGGGTCCTAGCACCGATCCTTGCGGTACCCCACTAGTCACTGCCTGCCACTCGGAAAACGACCCGTTTATTCCAACTCTTTGCTTTCTGTCCGCCAACCAGTTCTCTATCCAAGTCAATACCTTGCCCCCAATCCCATGTGCCTTAATTTTGCACGCTAATCTCTTATGTGAGACCTTATCGAAAGCCTTCTGAAAGTCCAAATACACCACATCCACTGGTTCTCCCTTATCTATTTTACCAGTTACATCCTCAGAAAATTCCAGTAGATTAGTCAAGCATGATTTACCTTTTGTAAATCCATGTTGACTTTGTCCGATCCTGTCACTGCTTTCCAAATGCTCTGCTATTACATCTTTTATAATAGACTCTAGCATTTTCTCCACTACCGATGTCAGGCTTACCAGTCTATAATTCCCCGCTTTTTCTCTACCACCTTTTTTGAATAGTGGGGTAACATTAGCTACCCTCCAATCCATGGGTACCGTTCCAGAGTCTATCGAGTCCTGGAAGATGACCAGCAATGCATCTACTATCTCTAGGGCCACTTCCTTAAGTACCCTGGGATGTAGACCATCAGGCCCTGGGGATTTATTGGCCTTCAGTCCCATCAATTTTCCTAACACCATTTCCCTACAAATACTGATTTCTTTCAGTTCCACCCTTTCATCAGGCCCTATGTTCCCCGGCATTTCTGGGAGGTTATTTGTGTCCTCCTTTGTGAAGACAGAACCAAAGTATGTATTTAGTTGGTCTGCCATTTCCTTGCTTCCCATTATAAATTCCCCTGATTCTGACTGTAAGGGACCTACGCTTGACTTCACCAATCTTTTTCTCTTCACATATCTATAAAAAGCTTTTACAGTCAGTTTTTATGTTCCCTACTAGCTTACTCTCATATTCTATTTTCCCTTTCTTAATTAATCCCTTTGTCCTCCTTTGTTGACTCCTAAACTGCTCCCAATCCTCAGGATTATTGCTTTTTCTAGCCAATTTATATGTCCTCTCCTTGGATCTTATGCTATCCCTAATTTCCCTTGTTAGCCACGGTTGAGTCACCTTTTTTGTTTTATTTTTATGCCAAACTGGGATGAACAAATTCTGTAGCTCATCCATTCGGTCTTTGAATGTTTGCCATTGCCTATCCACCGTCAACCCTTTGAGTGCCATTCCCCAATCAATCCTACCCAACTCGCTCCTCAGACCATCGTAGTTTCCTTTATTTAAATTGAGGACCCTTGTCTCTGAGTCAACTACTTCATTCTCCATCTTAATGAAGAATTCAATCATATTATGATCGCTCCGACCCAAGGGGCCTCGTACAACAAGATTGCTAATTAATCCTTTCTCGTTACATAATACCCAGTCTAAGATGGCCTGATCTCTGGTTGGTTCCTCGACATATTGGTTCAGGAAATCATCCCGTATACACTCCAGGAATTCCTCCTCCACAGTATTGTTACTAATTTGGTTGGCCCAATCTATATGTAGATTAAAGTCACCCATGATGACTGCTGTGCCCTTATTACACGCTTCTTTCATTTCCCTTTTAATGCCATTCCCAACCTCCGCCTTACTGTTTGGAGGTCTATATACCACTCCCACTAATGTTTTTTTCCCCTTAGTATTTCTCAGTTCTACTCATACAGATTCCACGTCATCAGAGCTAATATCCTTCATTACAATTGTATTAATCCCTTCTTTAACCAGTAATGCTACCCCACCTCCCTTTCCTTTTTGCCTATTTTTCCTGAATATCGAATACCCCTGGATGCTGAGTTCCCAGTCTTGGCCATCCTTGAGCCACGTTTCCGTAATCCCAACCAAATCATATTCGTTTACCTCTATTTGCGCAGTCAATTCATCCACCTTATTACAAATGCTCCTCGCATTAAGACACAAAGCCTTCAGGCTTGTTTTTTTAACGCTCTTAGACCTATTAGAATTATTATTTACTATGGCCACATTTGATTTAAACCGTTGATTTCTCTGACTGCCACTTTTGTTTTTCTGCTTCCTATCTTTTGCTTTTATCCTTGTTTTCCTTTCCTCTGTCTCCTTGCTCAGGTTCCCAACCCCCTGCCATTTTAGTTTAAACCCCCCCGAACAGTGCTAGCAAACCTCCCCGCAAGGATATTTGTCCCGCTCTGGTTGTCACCTGTTGTCTCACAACTCACAAATGAGCAAGAGCAAATGGTGGAGACAGGGACAGCAGTGGAGACTCCTTGCCAGAGGGTGCAGGACAATCCCAGCTCTGTTCAGCTGCATGCAGACGCTTAGCCTCAGGGGCCATTGAGAAAGAGGGCAATCCTGGAGGTGCAGGAGGCTCTGACAGGTTTTGCGACCGCGATGTCTGCAAACGCCCAGAGAATGGAGGAGTCCATCTCCAACATGAACATCACCGTGTTGCAGGCGATGGCGACTGTAGGCTCTTCCATGGAAAGGATGGCCACCTGCATGGAACAGCTAATGCGCCACACACAGGAGCATATGGTCTCAATGGAGAATAGATGGCTATCTATGGAGGATAGATGGCTATCTATGAGGAATAGATGACAGAGGCTCATAGACCTCCTCTCTAGGAGGGATGTCAATGTGGACATGGGTCCTCATGACCCCACTGCTATGCAGCAGGGAGCTCTCCAGCTCCTCGCTAGCAGGGAAGTGCGGGTGGGCCATGAGAGGGATGACAGTGAGAGGGCACATGGAAGTGGGGGCTCCTCTCAAAGTGCTCACACTTCTCCCCCGTTGCCACCCCCTCAGTCGGAGCCCCAGATGCCTCCTCGGACAGTGATGGCCGAGTCTGCCCCTGCACAGTTGCAGGAGGAGCAGACTTTGGCAGCGACTCCAAAACCCAGAGGATGTCTACCAAGAGTGTCTAAGCAGTCGCAGCAGGTAAGTGAGCAGGCTTCCTCTACCTCTGCTGAATCCACAGGGGTAGCACCTTGTAGAAGCACATGGAAAGAAAGATGACACACAAGTAGATTCACATGGGTGTTTTATTCAATGTTTCTGTAAAGTTTCCGTTAGTGTGATGTCACACATTAAAATCTTTATTTTCACCACTTTCCAGTCTTGGAGAAATTTGTGTGCACTTTTGGAAGTGGCTTAGTGAGTTGGAGTGAATGGTGAGACATAACGTTACCTCCAGCAATGGTGGTCAGTGTGAAAGGAATGGCTTGGTCATTGTAGGGATGCTTTATGGTGTTGTTGTGGGGTGGTGCCAACCTGGCACAACATGTGGCAGCCATATGGGTGTAATGCGTAAATTTAAGTAAATCTGACCATGATGAGGCCATCCCTGGCCTCGTGGGCTGCAATATACTTGAGTGCTGGTTGGATCTGGGTTGCAGGTTACTCCTGCTCCTCCTTCTCATCTTCCAGCTGATGCTCCTCCTTCTCCTCCTCTGAAGATGCTGTGCGCTCAGTGCCTTGTTCCTCATGCAGCGCTAATCCTCACTGCTGTGCTATGTTGTGCAGGGTGCAGCAGACCATGACGAATCTGGAGACCCTGGCTGAAGCGTACTGAAGGGCTCCTCCAGATCTGTCAAGGCATCTGAAGCGCATCTTCAGCATGCCTATTGTCTGCTCTATAACACATCTGGTGGAAATGGGGTTTTCATTATATCTCTCCTGGGCCTCAGCACTTGGCCTCCTCGAGGGTGTCATAAGCCATGTCTTCAATGAATGACCCCTGTCTCCAAGCAGCCAATAGAAAAGTCTGTTTGGAGGAGCGAAGAACTGAGGGATGGTGGACTGGTGCAGGACGAAAGAGTCACAACAGCTGCCAGGGAATTTGGCACACACATGCATGATGATCTTCCTGTGGTTGCAGATGAGCTGCACATTGAGGGAGTGGAAGCCCTTGCGGTTCACAAAGACTCCTGGGTGATGACCTGGTGCCCTGATGGCCACATTTGTGTAGTCGATGACGCCCGTGGGAAGCCAGCCAGAGCAGCAAAGCTGAGTGCTCGCTCAGTAACATTGGCTTCATCAGTGGCAAAGTTGATATATTTGGCTGACTTGTCAAACAGGGCATTGATGATCTGTGTGATGCATCTGTGGGTGGCCGACTGCAAGATTCTGCAAATGTCTGCAGCAGATCCCTGGAAGGAGCCTGAGGTGAAGAAGTTGAGGGCACTGGTGACTTTGACAGCCACTGGTAAGGCGTGTCCACTGTGATGAAATATGCCATTCATCAGGCACTCTGTATTCTCTGTGTTTGATTGTGCCTGTGACTGTGACAAGCAGGGGAGTTTAGTTTCAGTTTCATTTCCTTACCTGTATTGTATTGTGTGTAGGGCTCCACCCATACCTGGCCCCTACTTAAGCAGGCCCCAGCGTGTCTCACAGGCAGTACAGCAGATCTCTGGATGAGAGACACTTCTCCACTGTGTATTACTTTCTGAGTTAATAAAAGCCTTGCTTTGCTCCGTTAACGTTGAGTCTCGGATTCATTGAGGCACATCAATTTTATTAACTCAATTTTCAACGCAATGGATCAACTCTTGAAACCCGAACGTTTGGATTTGGACCCGCATGCTTTGGACGCATCGGCACGATTCGGACACTGGTTTAAGTGTATGGAATTCTTCCTGGACAATTCCGCAGCCATCACAGACGCTACGGACACTGAAAGTATGAAACTCGGAATCCTGCGGAATTGGGTAAGCCATCGGGTTTACCCCCTCATCCAAGACGCCGACACGTACCCGGCCGCCTGCGACATCCTAAAGGTGCATTACCAGCAGCCTACGAACGAGGTGTACGCTAGGCATCTGCTCGCTACTCGCACACAGCGACCTGGGGAATCGCTGGATGAGTTTCTAGTCACCCTGAAAACGCTTGGCAAAGACTGCAAGTGCCAAGATGTAAAAGCCGCAGTGTACACTGACGAGCTTGTTCGTGATGCCTTTATCACAGGCCTCAGCTCCACTTACATCCAGCAGAGACTACTGGAAAAAACGGGATTGGACCTGAAACAGGCTGTGGACACAGCGCGATCCCTGGATGTGGCCAAGAGAAACTCGGACGCCTACTCTTCAGCCCGCGCCGCCCATGCCGCCACGTGTGCACCAAGGGTGCCGCCATCTTGGAAGGCATCTTCCCCGCCCGGCAGCCCGACACCGTCGGGGCCCCGCTCTCCCCCCAGAAGCCCTACGACAGCCGTGACGCGTCGGGGCCCTAACTGCTACTTCTGCGGGCAGCCGAAGCACACCAGAAACCTGTGCCCGGCGAAAGGCACCACCTGCTTTAAGTGTGGTAAGAAGGGGCACTTCGGGAAGGTGTGCAGAGGGAACCCCGCTGGAAAACCCACCACCGCCGCGTGTGCGCCGTGGGAGCGGCCATCTTGGACGCCATCTTGCCCGACCTCGTGGGGTCCGCCATCTTGTGAGCAGACAGCGTGGACACCATCTTGTCTCGATCAGGGCCCTACAGTGGCATCGGTCACAGTGGACCAGACCAGACCGCACCCGCTATCCAAATCAATGGTGGACATCGAGGTAAACGGGTGCGGGGTTAAATGTTTAATTGACAGTGGAAGCACGGAGAGATTTATCCACCCCGAACTAGCACAACAACTCTCTCTAACGGTGGTCCCTGCTCGGGGCACCATCTCTATGGCTGATAAAACCCAGACATCGACCATTATGGGTTACTGCGCGGTACAATTGTCCGTTAACGGAACTGTATACGATAATTTTAAATTACTAATCATGAAGAGTCTATGTGCGAGCGTGATCTTGGGCCTGGATTTCCAGTGCCACCACCAAAGCATCACGCTCAATTACGGTGGGTCCCAGCCGCCCCTCACAGTGTGCGGTCTGGCTACCCTGAAGGTAAAGCCGCCTTCGCTATTCGCGAACAACACCACGCGCCTCTGCATACTAGGCAGCGTGGTGGAGAATGGGGAAATCGGACCAGACCCTGACCGATTGCGCCCCCTACGGGAGCTGCCCCTGCCCAACACTCCCAAAGCCCTGAAAAGGTGCCTGGGGTTATTTTCTTATTATGCCCAATGGGTCCCCAACTATTCCAACAAAGCCCGCCCCCTCTTGAAAGCATCCTCTTTTCCGCTCTCTGCTGAGGCCCATGCCGCCTTCAAAAGCATTAAGCGGGATATTGAACGGGCCACGCTACAGGCAGTGGACGAGAACACTCCCTTTCAAGTGGAAAGTGATGCGTCTGACTTTGCCTTGGCGGCCACCCTCAACCAGGCGGGGCGGCCCGTAGCTTTCTTCTCGAGGACCCTCCAAGGGCCCGAGATCAGACACTCCTCCGTGGAAAAGGAGGCCCAAGCCATCGTGGTGGCAGTGCGCCACTGGCGCCACTACCTAGCCGGCAAACGCTTCACTCTACTTACCGACCAGCGGTCGGTAGCGTTTATGTTTAATAATAAACAGAAGGGGAAGATTAAAAATGATAAGATTCTCAGGTGGCGGATCGAGCTCTCCACCTTCGAGTATGACATCATTTACCGGCCAGGGGCCCTTAACGAATCCCCCGACGCCCTCTCACGAGGGATGTGTGCCAGCGCCACCGGGAATCGGCTACAGACCCTCCACAACGACCTCTGCCACCCAGGGGTCACACGGCTGTTCCACTTCATAAAGTCCCGCAACTTACCCTACTCGATTGAGGAAGTTCGGTCTCTGACCAGGAACTGCCGCACCTGCGCTGAGTGCAAGCCTCGGTTCTACCGCCCAGATAGAGCCCACTTAATCAAAGCTACACGGCCCTTTGAGCGGCTCAGCTTAGATTTCAAGGGCCCCCTCCCGTCAGTCGACCGCAATGTTTACTTCCTGAACATTGTGGACGAATACTCCCGTTTCCCATTCGCCTTCCCCTGCCCAGACATGACCAGCGCCACGGTCACTAAATGCCTCAACAGCCTGTTCTGCCTGTTCGGTATGCCGAGCTACATCCATACGGATAGGGGGGCGTCCTTCATGAGTGAAGAGCTACGCCAGTACATGCTGTCCAGGGGGATCGCCACGAGCCGTACCACCAGCTACAACCCCCAGGGTAACGGCCAGGTGGAGCGAGAGAACGGGACAGTATGGAAAGCAGTCACTCTAGCTCTAAGGACCAAGGGCCTCCCTATCTCCCGCTGGCAGGAAGTCCTCCCAGATGTGCTCCATTCGATACGGTCGCTATTGTGTACTGCCACTAATGCCACGCCTCATGAACGAATGTTTGTCTTTCCCCGGAAATCCACCTCAGGCGTATCCATGCCGTCATGGCTCTCCACCCCAGGTCCGGTATTTGTACGAAGGCATGTGAGGGGCCACAAGACGGACCCTCTCGTGGAGTCAGTGCACCTACTCCACGCCAACCCCCAATACGCGTATGTCCGGCACACCGACAGAAGGGAGGACACCGTGTCCATAAAAGACGTCGCCCCAGCCGGTAACGACAACAACCACGACAACAACAGCAACAACGATCACAGCAACTCTTGCCCACCCAGTATCCTTTCATCACCCCCGGGAGAACATCGACCAATGGTGCCCCCACCAACTACCCCTTCAACAACCCTGGCGGCGCCCCTGGCAGAGACCCAGGAGGCCACCGGGGACACCCAGCCGACACCCGCGGCACCACAACAGCTACATCGGTCACAGAGGACTATCAAACCCCCGAACAGACTAAATCTGTAGAAGGGGTGAATGTGATGAAATATGCCATTCATCAGGCACTCTGTATTCTCTGTGTTTGATTGTGCCTGTGACTGTGACAAGCAGGGGAGTTTAGTTTCAGTTTCATTTCCTTACCTGTATTGTATTGTGTGTAGGGCTCCGCCCATACCTGGCCCCTACTTAAGCAGGCCCCAGCGTGTCTCACAGGCAGTACAGCAGATCTCTGGATGAGAGACACTTCTCCACTGTGTATTACTTTCTGAGTTAATAAAAGCCTTGCTTTGCTCCGTTAACGTTGAGTCTCGGATTCATTGAGGCACATCATCCACCCGCTCCTCTGGGCTGCAGGTCTTGCTCCAGCAACGTGCAAATGTCTGTAACGACCTGGTGTGATAGCCTGAGCCTCCTTTGGCACTGCTGCTCAGTCATGTTGAGGAAGCTCATCCTCTGCCTGTATACCCTGTGTTGGGGGTACCGTTTCTGGCGTGGTGTAGCCCTGCGCTGATGCCCTCTGTCCTGTGCAGCATCAGGAGGTTGAGGAGAAGGTCGGTGGTGTTGTTGTGCCTGGTGCTGCTGGTGTTGGGGCTCATCGTGGTCTGATTCTGAAGACCAAGGTGAGACAGTATAGATGGCACCCATGCTGATGGAATAGATGGCAGGTCAAGTAGAGATGAGAGAAGCAATCTGTCAATGATGTGATAGGTTCTACCAATGAGGTGATACTGGATGGCAACTTTGCTGGAAACACTTGCAGCCTGTAGAAAGCTCAATCTGTGCTGGCAATGCAGTCAGCAATAGCTTCTGCCTGAGGAAAGTGATCTGAGGAAAGGAAGCTGTGAGGTGGGAGTTTTTATTGTACTTTCCATGCTGAGCACTAATCAGCTGGATCAATGGCCACTCAACTTCTGCCTCAGGTTGATAGACGTGGAAATTTGAAAGGTAGGTTTAAAAAGACTCTTAAGGGTCTGACAACTACCTGATGATGATTTAAATGAGCTCGCCCGCCTCTGCCGTTCGGGTCACTGTCACGCCGACAAATGCGCCCGAGGGAAAGGCGCGTGGGGGCAGGATATTGCAAATTTCCCACCCAACCCGCCTTCAATCGCGCCCGCACGGACCCCAGAAAATCCGGATATTGTCCAGACGCCTGATGGCATTTTTGTTTTTGCCTGCATTGCTATCGCCAGTTCCTAAACCCACCCATAGCCATGGATGCTGCAAGTTGAAAGGTAGCCATTTCCAGCAATATTGAAAGGTATCCTTAGCTGCTTTCAGAAAAAATGCTGGAAAGTTTTGGGAGACAGTTTGCTTGTGTTACATTTGGCTTTTTGTTACTCAAACCATTTCAAAGTGCTTGTAGTGGCTGTGGAACATTCTGAACTCTGAAGGGGCTTCTGGCAATGCACATTTTTTCTTCATGGGGATCCTTTTGGCAATCCCACTCTGGCAAGAGGAGAAAGACCCCCTTCCTTCTGCTGACTTGCTCTATAAGAACCTCCAGTACTGCATCAGAGAATCTGGACCCTGGCTGAAGTCGTGCTGCCTGCTGCTCCAGAATATGGGTGTCCACTATCCATCATTAAACAGCGCACCTCCCCTTTAAAGTGCTGCGGGTTGCCTTTAAGTAGAGGTCCCCCTGGTGGTTTTCCTGCCCTCCTAATCGGTGAGCTGTGTGTAGGGATTGTAATTAGTGCTGGCAGCTCACCAATTGCATTTAAATTAGGCCCGGCCACAGAAATTGCACAGGGTTCTTTCCAACTGCATCAGGCGGGTGGAGCAGATGGCTCGCCCATCACTTGCCCAAGTTGCACTACACGTAAAGATTGCCCCCATACTGTCTTAAATTGGATGACAGCCCAATTGCCACAGGAAACAAACTGTTAATCAGAGGACAGCTAATTATACCTCTTTTGTAACCAGTTAATGACCTATTATTGCCTCAAACCAGCTTTTGGTTAAGGCACCAAATAAGCAACTTTAAACAGCTCCTCGTATTCAACAGCTGAAATGAAGTAAATTAAAATAAATTTAAACTCAAAATACAGTAAAATATATCAATAAAAATGTTAATACTTCTGACCCAATCACTCCTGTTGAAGCTAATCTCACACACACTCTCTAGCTTTTCATATTCCAATGGCCACTTGAAGCTTGAAATTCTGTATTGAAACAAAAACCCATTGTACAGCCTTCAAATCCTAGGACCTCGGGTCTTTGAAATCTTTCCTTCTTCTTCCAATCTTCAGTCTTTCAAATCCAACTTTGGCATTACAATCACCAGCTCCTGATTTACCTTGTTTACTCTTTTACAATTTCTTCAACACATGTACGAGACTAGACAGTTAGTGTAAGCAGATTTACATACAAACTAACCAGCAGCAAATCACGCAAGCATTCAGGCCCTGTTTTTAACCCAGAACAAGAATCAGATTGTGGGGGGGTGAGGATGGGGGACGGGATGGGGTGGAGCACCAAACCACCCGACCTCGCCAGTGAGGGACCTGGGTGATTTTAACTTGCAGGCCTCAGCTGCATGCTGCCGGTCAACTGCCCGCCTGGCTTGGGCAGGAAGTGGCAGCTGGCCAGCAGCGGGAGTGAAATTTTGGGCGGCAAAAGGCCGCGAGCCGATACCACAAGAATGGTCACTGGCAACAAGGTAGGGAGGGGGAGCAGTGGGGCAGAGTAAGTCGCGGGGAGGGGGAGCAGTGGGGCAGAGTAAGTCGCGGGGAGGGGGAGCAGTGGGGCAGAGTAAGTCGCGGGGAGGGGGAGCAGTGGGGCAGAGTAAGTCGCGGGGAGGGGGAGCAGTGGGGCAGAGCAAGTCGCGGGGAGGGGGAGCAGTGGGGCAGAGTAAGTCGCGGGGAGGGGGAGCAGTGGGGCAGAGTAAGTCACGGGGAGGGGGAGCAGTGGGGCAGAGTAAGTCGCGGGGAGGGGGAGCAGTGGGGCAGAGTAAGTCGCGGGGAGGGGGAGGGGGAGGGGAGCAGAGTAAGTCGCAGGGAGGGGGCAGTAGGGCAGAGTAAGTCGCGGGGAGGGGGAGGGGGAGGGGGCAGTAGGGCAGAGTAAGTCACGGGGAGGGGCAGTAGGGCAGAGTAAGTCGCGGGGAGGGGCAGTAGGGCAGAGTAAGTCGCGGGGAGGGGCAGTAGGGCAGAGTAAGTCGCGGGGAGGGGCAGTGGGGCAGAGTAAGTCACGGGGAGGGGCAGTGGGGCAGAGTAAGTCACGGGGAGGGGCAGTGGGGCAGAGTAAGTCACGGGGAGGGGCAGTAGGGCAGAGTAAGTCGCGGGGAGGGGCAGTAGGGCAGAGTAAGTCACGGGGAGGGGCAGTAGGGCAGAGTAAGTCGCGGGGAGGGGCAGTGGGGCAGAGTAAGTCACGGGGAGGGGCAGTGGGGCAGAGTAAGTCACGGGGAGTGGCAGTGGGGCAGAGTAAGTCACGGGGAGGGGCAGTAGGGCAGAGTAAGTCGCGGGGAGGGGCAGTAGGGCAGAGTAAGTCACGGGGAGGGGCAGTAGGGCAGAGTAAGTCGCGGGGAGGGGCAGTGGGGCAGAGTAAGTCACGGGGAGGGGCAGTAGGGCAGAGTAAGTCACGGGGAGGGGCAGTGGGGCAGAGTAAGTCACGGGGAGGGGCAGTAGGGCAGAGTAAGTCGCGGGGAGGGGCAGTAGGGCAGAGTAAGTCGCGGGGAGGGGCAGTGGGGCAGAGTAAGTCGCGGGGAGGGGCAGTAGGGCAGAGTAAGTCGCGGGGAGGGGCAGTGGGGCAGAGTAAGTCACGGGGAGGGGCAGTGGGGCAGAGTAAGTCACGGGGAGGGGCAGTGGGGCAGAGTAAGTCACGGGGAGGGGCAGTAGGGCAGAGTAAGTCACGGGGAGGGGCAGTGGGGCAGAGTAAGTCGCGGGGAGGGGCAGTGGGGCAGAGTAAGTCGCGGGGAGGGGCAGTAGGGCAGAGTAAGTCGCGGGGAGGGGCAGTGGGGCAGAGTAAGTCACGGGGAGGGGCAGTGGGGCAGAGTAAGTCACGGGGAGGGGCAGTGGGGCAGAGTAAGTCACGGGGAGGGGCAGTGGGGCAGAGTAAGTCACGGGGAGGGGCAGTGGGGCAGAGTAAGTCACGGGGAGGGGCAGTAGGGCAGAGTAAGTCACGGGGAGGGGCAGTAGGGCAGAGTAAGTCACGGGGAGGGGCAGTAGGGCAGAGTAAGTCGCGGGGAGGGGGAGGGGAGCAGAGTAAGTCGTGCGGAGGGGGAGGGGGAGGGGGCAGTAGGGCAGAGTAAGTCGCGGGGAGGGGGAGGGGAGCAGTGGGGCAGAGTAAGTCGCGGGGAGGGGGAGGGGAGCAGTGGGGCAGAGTAAGTCGCGGGGAGGGGGAGGGGAGCAGTGGGGCAGAGTAAGTCGCGGGGAGGGGGAGGGGAGCAGAGTAAATCGTGGGGAGGGGGAGGGGAGCAGTGGGGCAGAGTAAGTCGCGGGGAGGGGGAGGGGGAGCAGTGGGGCAGAGTAAGTCGCAGGGAGGGGAGGGGGAGCAGTGGGGCAGAGTAAGTCGTGGGGAGGGGGAGGGGAGCACTGGGGCAGAGTAAGTCGCAGGGAGGGGAGGGGGAGCAGTGGGGCAGAGTAAGTCGCGGGGAGGGGGAGGGGAGCAGTGGGGCAGAGTAAGTCGCGGGGAGGGGGAGGGGAGCAGTGGGGCAGAGTAAGTCGTGGGGAGGGGGAGGGGAGGGGGAGCAGTGGGGCAGAGTAAGTCGCGGGGAGGGGGAGGGGAGCAGTGGGGCAGAGTAAGTCGCGGGGAGGGGGAGGGGGAGCAGTGGGGCAGAGTAAGTCGCGGGGAGGGGGAGGGGGAGCACTGGGGCAGAGTAAGTCGCGGGGAGGGGGAGGGGGAGCAGTGGGGCAGAGTAAGTCGTGGGGAGGGGGAGGGGGAGCACTGGGGCAGAGTAAGTCGCGGGGAGGGGGAGGGGGAGCAGTGGGGCAGAGTAAGTCGCGGGGAGGGGGAGGGGAGCAGTGGGGCAGAGTAAGTCGCGGGGAGGGGGAGGGGAGCAGTGGGGCAGAGTAAGTCGCAGGGAGGGGAGGGGGAGCACTGGGGCAGAGTAAGTTGCAGGGAGGGGAGGGGGAGCAGTGGGGCAGAGTAAGTCGCAGGGAGGGGGGAGGGGAGCAGTGGGGCAGAGTAAGTCGCGGGGAGGGGGAGCAGTGGGGCAGAGTAAGTCGCGGGGAGGGGGAGCAGTGGGGCAGAGTAAGTCGCAGGGAGGGGGAGCAGTGGGGCAGAGTAAGTCGCGGGGAGGGGGAGCAGTGGGGCAGAGTAAGTCGCGGGGAGGGGGAGGGGGAGCAGTGGGGCAGAGTAAGTCGCGGGGAGGGGGAGGGGAGCAGAGTAAGTCGCAGGGAGGGGCAGTAGGGCAGAGTAAGTCACGGGGAGGGGCAGTAGGGCAGAGTAAGTCGCGGGGAGGGGCAGTGGGGCAGAGTAAGTCACTGGGAGGGGCAGTGGGGCAGAGTAAGTCGCGGGGAGGGGGAGGGGGAGCAGTGGGGCAGAGTAAGTCGCGGGGAGGGGGAGGGGAGCAGAGTAAGTCGCGGGGAGGGGGAGGGGAGCAGTGGGGCAGAGTAAGTCGTGGGGAGGGGGAGGGGAGCACTGGGGCAGAGTAAGTCGCGGGGAGGGGGAGGGGAGCAGAGTAAATCGTGGGGAGGGGGAGGGGAGCAGTGGGGCAGAGTAAGTCGCGGGGAGGGGGAGGGGGAGCAGTGGGGCAGAGTAAGTCGCAGGGAGGGGAGGGGGAGCAGTGGGGCAGAGTAAGTCGTGGGGAGGGGGAGGGGAGCACTGGGGCAGAGTAAGTCGCAGGGAGGGGAGGGGGAGCAGTGGGGCAGAGTAAGTCGTGGGGAGGGGGAGGGGGAGCAGTGGGGCAGAGTAAGTCGTGGGGAGGGGGAGGGGAGCACTGGGGCAGAGTAAGTCGCAGGGAGTGGGAGGGGGAGCACTGGGGCAGAGTAAGTCGCAGGGAGGGGAGGGGGAGCAGTGGAGCAGAGTAAGTCGCAGGGAGGGGGAGGGGGAGCAGTGGGGCAGAGTAAGTCGCAGGGAGGGGGAGGGGGAGCAGTGGGGCAGAGTAAGTCGCAGGGAGGGGAGGGGGAGCAGTGGGGCAGAGTAAGTCGCAGGGAGGGGCGGGGGAGCAGTGGAGCAGAGTAAGTCGCGGGGAGGGGGAGGGGGAGCAGTGGGGCAGAGTAAGTCGCAGGGAGGGGAGGGGGAGCAGTGGGGCAGAGTAAGTCGTGGGGAGGGGGAGGGGAGCACTGGGGCAGAGTAAGTCGCAGGGAGGGGAGGGGGAGCAGTGGGGCAGAGTAAGTCGTGGGGAGGGGGAGGGGGAGCAGTGGGGCAGAGTAAGTCGTGGGGAGGGGGAGGGGAGCACTGGGGCAGAGTAAGTCGCAGGGAGGGGGAGGGGGAGCACTGGGGCAGAGTAAGTCGCAGGGAGGGGAGGGGGAGCAGTGGAGCAGAGTAAGTCGCAGGGAGGGGGAGGGGGAGCAGTGGGGCAGAGTAAGTCGCGGGGAGGGGGAGGGGGAGCAGTGGGGCAGAGTAAGTCGCAGGGAGGGGAGGGGGAGCAGTGGGGCAGAGTAAGTCGCAGGGAGGGGGAGGGGGAGCATTGGGGCAGAGTAAGTTGCGGGGAGGGGAGGGGAGGGGGAGGGGGGCATTGGGGCAGAGTAAGTCACGGGGAGGGGAGGGGGAGCATTGGTGCAGAGTAAGTTGCGGGGAGGGGAGGGGGAGCATTGGGGCAGAGTAAGTTGCGGGGAGGGGAGGGGAGGGGGAGGGGGGCATTGGGGCAGAGTAAGTCGCAGGGAGGGGAGGGGGAGCAGTGGAGCAGAGTAAGTCGCAGGGAGGGGGAGGGGGAGCATTGGGGCAGAGTAAGTTGCGGGGAGGGGAGGGGAGGGGGAGGGGGGCATTGGGGCAGAGTAAGTCGCAGGGAGGGGAGGGGGAGCAGTGGAGCAGAGTAAGTCGCAGAGAGGGGGAGGGGGAGCAGTGGAGCAGAGTAAGTCGCAGGGAGGGGGAGGGAGAGCATTGGGGCAGAGTAAGTTGCGGGGAGGGGAGGGGGAGGGGGGCATTGGGGCAGAGTAAGTCGCGGGGAGGGGGAGGGGGAGCATTGGGGCAGAGTAAGTTGCGGGGAGGGGAGGGGAGGGGAGGGGCAGTGGGGCAGAGTAAGTCGCAGAGAGGGGGAGGGGGAGCATTGGGGCAGAGTAAGTCGCGGGGAGGGTGTGGGGAGGGGAGGGGGAGGAAGCAGTGGGGCAGAGTAAGTCGCGGAGAGGGGGGCATTGGGGCAGAGTAAGTCGCAGGGACAGGAGCAGTTGGGCAGAGTAAGTCGCAGGGAGGGGGCGTCAGTGGGGCAGGCTAAGTCGCGGGGAGGGGGGTCAGTGGGGCAGAGTAAGTCGCAGGGAGGGGGGGTCAGTGGGGCAGGATAGCCCTTAGCTTTCCCTTTTGGGCCGGAAGGAACACTCTTGATGCTCTTGTCCTCACAAGGAAAGGAAAAATACTTACCTGTTCTGGTCTTGGATACTCGTCCCGCAGTCTACACCTGGTGGGAAAGCCACACCAGCTTCCCCTGCTCAGGCCACAATTAAAATTGCAGTTGGGGCTGAATGATGTCAACAAATATCAATCTGCATATTAAAGGAGGTAGCCACCAGCATTAGGCAGATGTCCTTACCCCCTGCTCAGAAGAACAGATTAAAACTGAAGATGATGGGATCTGTGTGGTCCAGTTGAGTATCTGGTCAATGGTGACGCCCCCCCAGGATTTTGATGGTGGTGGATTCGGCAAAGGTAATGTCATTGAATGTCATGGGGAAGTGGTTAGACTTGTTGCAGATGGTCATTGCCTAGCTCTTGTGTGGCGTGAATGTTACTTGCCATTTATCAGCCCAATCCTGAATGTCATCCAGGTCTTGTGGCTTGCGGCCATGGACTGCTTCATTATCTGAGGAATTGTGAATGGAACTGAACACTATGCGATCATCAGTGAACATCCCCACTTCTGACCTTATGGAGGGAAGGTCATTGGTGAAGCAGCTGAAGATAGTTGAGCCTAGGATGCTGCCCTGAGGAACTGATGCATCTGTGGAGACAGAAACAGAATTACCGTTTCTGGTGGATGATGAAAGGTTACTGACCTGAAACGTTAACTCTGTTTCTCTCTCTACAGATGCTGCCTGACCTGCTGAGCATTTCCAGCATTTTCTGTTTTTATACCACCTTCCTATTGCTAGGTATGACTCCAGCCACTGGAGAGTTTTCCCTCTGATCCCCATTTACTTCAGTTGTACTAGGACTCATTGGTGCCACACTCGGTCAAATGCTGTCTTGATATCGAGGGCAGTCACTCTCACCTCATCTCTAGAATTTAGCTCTTTCGTCCATGTTTGGACCAAAGCTTTAATGAGGCCTGGAGCCGAGTGGTTCCATTGGAGCCCAAACTGAGCATTGATGAGCAGGTTATTGGTGAGTAAGTGGTGCTTGATAGTACTGTCAACAACACCTTCCATCACTGATGATTGAGAGTAGACTGATGGGGCAGTAATTGTCTGGATTGGATTTGTTCTGCTTTTTGTGGACATGACATACCTGGGCAGCTTTCCACATTGTCGGGTAGATGCTAGCTTGGCTAGAGGCGCAGCTAGTTCTGGAGCGCAGGCCTTTAGCACTACAGCCAGGATGTGGTTCAGGACCTGTAGCCTTTGCTGTGTCCCGTGTGCTCAGATGTTTCTTGATGTTATGTGGAGTGAATCGAATTGGCTGAAGACTGGCATCTGTGACGGTTGGGACCTCAGGAGGAGGCCAAGAAGGATGATCCACTCGGCACTTCTGGCTGAAGATGGTTGCAAACGCTTCAGCCTTGCCTTTTGCACTCACGTGCTGGGCTCCACCATCATCAAGGGTGGGGATGTTCATGGAGCCTCCTCCTCCTGTTAGTCGTTTAATTGTCCACCACCATTCACGACTGGTTGTGGCAGGACTGCAGAGCGGGAGGGGAAACCACGACTGAGTCTGATCTAGTCTGCATTCCACATCCACATCCACACATGCATTTTCTAGATTGGACAGTGATCAGGGGCAGGAACCCTGGTTGATTGTTCCTCTCTAGCCAAGAGGGGCTTAGTCTGTTTTAATGCTGTTGAGACTCATAACAGATGAGAGAATCAGGATTCTGGGACCTCCGTATCACAGCAGGAAGTGTACTTACACACTAAGCCAGCTTGAGAGTGACTGATTGTATTGTTTTTTTATATATAAACACCATATGGTCTTTTTGAAGAAGTCAGAGATGATTGACAGGTTTGCTTTTTGTTAATTAAATTAAATAAAGTCTGTGTAGGCTAATTAAGATAAATACTGCAAATATTTGAATTAACCTTCTGAGTACTGAAAGACACTTTCAGCTTTCAGAACACGTGCTTATCCATCCTTTCATATAATATATGTGCCAACGATTTTCTGTAAATACCATAAAGTACAACTAGAATAAAAGAACAGAGTCTAAAAATATTCCATAATTCATAAAGGAATGAAACATGTTTTTTTACAATTTTCAATATTTTTATTCTTAGTGCAAAATATAACTTGCAAGAGTTAATAATTTTTGGGCAGGAGGTGTATTTTATTTTACAGATCATTGGATAATTGATTGAATATCATGTTATAAATAGCCTAAGATGAATCTAAAGGAGAAATATGGTACACTGTCTCCTGGGTTTATAGTGTTTATAGAAACGCCTGAAGCTTCTGGGCATTTTATTAGGAGGAGTGTGGTAGTGATGTATAAGGTATGGAAGATGTGGCCTGCTGACTGCTGTGTTCCATAGGTATTCAGACTCAGCTGCTGAGATTTTTTCCAGGGGAAAAAAAAATATTTTTTGTCACTGCTGAAGGACCTACAGGCTTCCAAAATCACCCAGCAACTCCCCAAGAGAAGGGTGTTCATTGGAAAGTGAAGAATGTGTGCAGGTTTGATGGGAGAGCAGCACACGCTCAAGGTAGGGTGCCTTTTCATTGCTGCGAGGGAGGAACTGTGATTGTTGGGTGAAGGAAGAGAGCGAGAGGGAGGCTTTCTGTGTCGTCTGTCATTCAGGTCATGCTAAAATGTCAGGTCATCTGGAATCCGTTTAGGGGATGTGAATGCATTTCATAAAGATTCTGGGTTTCCTTTATTCGGGAGAATTGTGCTGTCACTGACATGTATTATAGATTTCCTAGGGCAAGTTTAATGCTGGGTTATGCTGAAACAGGCTGTGTGTAAATCACTGGCTGAGTGTGAATATATTACTGCTGCTTATTAGAAATTGCAAAACAAAGGAGTCAATCGGGAAACAAAATTATAAAAATTAAATGACAGTTATGAGGGGTGAATTTATGCTGTGTATTCTTAATTATTATCCTGTTACTGTAATATGATTATGAAATTTAATGAATCTGCTTTGTAATTGGTCTATTTTAAGACATGATCTCGATTCGCAGCTTTCAGAATCTGTGGCTTAGTTGCTAACAGGTTACTATTTTGTTTTCCATATGCTGTATTTAATGTAGGTGCTGAGGGCCTTAGTCGCGCCGATTGTAATGAAAGCTGCTCTTACAGATTGGCCAGTAGGTGTGTCTCAGCTGCTGTGCGATTAAGAAAATGACATGATGCAGCACATTGCATTACAAATCAATACTGTGATGACAGCTTTTGCCAGTCCTTACAGGGCAGCCAAAAGGGCCTGTCCTGAAATAAAAAAAGGTTTAATAAGGAGGAACTGTGCAACGAGCCAAAGAAATTGATGCTGCTTTATTCAGTTAGCATGTTCTACAATGAGAGCATGATTTATACACTTTTATCTCAAATGGTCTGGGCATTAACTTTCTCCCATATCTAAATTGAGCACCCCTAATTGCAAAAATTGCAAATTTATATATTCATTTTTCTTCTTTGATGCATTCTTTCTTTATTCATTTTGATCATTCTTGAGAATCAATCCCATTTACTGTACACCCAGCGACAGCACTAAACACTTTATCCATTGGTGAGGAGTAGGTCAATAGCCAGCAAATCGCAACAAAAAAAAGAAAATCATATTGGATTTTCCATTGGGTCCCAATAGTAGAAGATAAAATTATTTTTTGCATACAAGGCAGATACCATATAATGCATTTGTAATGATGTTCGAATTCTCTTTGTCTTCTATCTTGTGCAAAATTCCCTGAAGTACAGTTGAAAAATTATTAAGGATTTACAATGTTCCACTTTCTTTCACAGTAGATTGCACTTGTTGTGGCATAGAGTCGTTCAGCCAAGGCTATGAGGCAGTTAGGGTTAAGGAATGCTCTACAATTGTCGTAATTGTTAATCCACAATTGCCAAACAGGATAAGTATTCCATCTCTTACACTTCGATGGAATATCCCATCACAGTATGATAATCTACCCAACATGTCAACCGAGAACTAATAAAACTCACTTCCAACTGGCTAGATGATGGACAGCCCTGGAATATCTGAATACCTAACCATTTAATTGGGAGTCGGATGTATCAGGTCTCCTGGGTTCTTAATTGGGTTTTGTGTAAAGTATTTTACTCATGTGCAGGTTACGCCCTACCCAGTCCAGCATCAACACCAGAACCATAGCAACCGAAATCACAGCCCAACTCAGATTTCTTAAAGTGAAATTACATTCTATTCTTGGGTGAACCTATCAGAGTATAACTTAAATACAGGAAGGGTTTGGTATTGGACTTGATTTAAGATAATTATTTTAGTCACTGACCATTAGTGAGTTCAGTTCAGAGAGGGGAAATAATGGATTCTTCTCGTAGAATGGACACAAAAGCACAGAATAAAGGAGTATCAAGTTTGACATCTGATTCAAGTGGTTAGACAGTCAGAAAATGATCTAAGCAGGTGCTAAGCCAAAGAGAGTTAGGTTTGTGAAAGCTGCCGACAGAGATGAATGTGGTGGGGTAAATCTAAATCCAAAGTCAGAATTCTGTGTGGTCTTTTTGGCTTTGGATGCCTTTCACTA
Organism: Somniosus microcephalus; assembly: GCF_052327205.1. NCBI lineage: Eukaryota > Metazoa > Chordata > Chondrichthyes > Squaliformes > Somniosidae > Somniosus > Somniosus microcephalus. Next base: position 298,829,926 of record NC_140989.1, on the reverse strand, counting down.
ACTTCCTGTGGATGAGCTTGAGGTTCTTTTAATCCACAACACTTGTGCTTAAAATCCTAAAGTTGCACTTACCTGAAGCAGGCAGTGGATGGCGTCCAAAACCTAAAGGGGTCCATTGATATACACTGATATAACTAAATAGATCCAATGACCCAATTCTGATCTATATCCATTTTTAAGTGACACAAGCACTTATTCTTAGTTGCAGAAGAGATCCAGCAGCAGTAGAGTTAATGTGAACCAAGAGAATCCAGCATGATTCTTCTCTCCCTTTGTAAGTAGCTAGCATAGGACAAGCTGTTTTGAAGCATTTTGTGGTTTTTCATTTTGGACCAAAGTAGAGTAAGCCTTTTGAATCTAACTCAAAAGCCGGACCATAGAGGTACATGATGATCACTATGTATGAAGAAGCTACTAATTTATACTCAAAATGAATGGTGAGGGCTGAAAGTCTATTACAATGTTCTAAATAATAGTATTTTTGGTTCAATTAGTTGTTTTTAGGTGGAAATTTCTACTGGACTGTTGAAAGAATTGTTAAGAAAGGACTTGGTGGCAATTTTAACCTAACTTGGCCAGCAGGAAACTGACGGGTTTGGATAGACAGTCCGTTTTACACCCACCCGATTTTTACTTCCCATCCAGCGGCGGGTTAGGTTATAATGATATCCCTTGTATTATACAGCCCCTTGTTTTGGCACCTTATTCTGTCCTCAGCCCTTCATATATAAAGTGGCTGTTATTGTTATCTTGGCTAGCGCGGCAGCCAATTTGCGCACCGCATAATCCCCCAAAAAGCAAATGAGTTCAAGGACCAGTGAATCTGTTTTTTACAGAGAAATGCTGGCCAAGACAACTTCCTGCTTTTCTTCAAATAATACCAAGGGATATTTTATGCCCACCTGAACAGGCAGACAGGTTTAATGTCTCATCTGAAAGATGGCACCTCTGATAATGTAGCATTGAAGCGTCAGCCTAGATTATGTTCTCAAATCTTTTAGTGAGAGTTGAACCCATGACCTTCTGACTCACGAGTGCTACTAACTGAGCCAAACTGAGTGAAGGCACCCCTTGTCACTGCAAATTAATGGTGGAATTACATTATGTGTGGTGCCAAGGTCAACAATCAAGAATAATTTATATTTATTTTTTTTAAATTACATTCAAGCAAGTAGTAACACATCTACAACTTACCTCTCCAGAGCCTCCAGCTTCAATGTGGGAGGACTGAGAAGACTGCAGTAGCACATGCCCATCCACCTGCTGCCAGACCTCATTTTAGAGACAGCCCTTGACACAATGATAGATGAAATTGGGTCACTATTGTGTTTGCCACCGTAGCTGGTTCTGGAGGAAGGAGAGAGAGAAGGCTTTGTGGAACTCCTAAAAAAATTCACATAAGCCTCCAATGTAAAAAGTATATATTTTAAAATAAATATGATATACCACCTCTCAACTGTACTATTGAAAAGATTACAGCAGGACCGTTGTCTATCACCAGCTTATGCTATTACTAACAATCCCCTTTCCACAGTGACAGTAAGGTCACAGTCACCACCTTATTCTCCCCATTTAAGGGGGCACTGTCTTCATAAAAAAGTACTTGACATTTGGCAAATGTGTTTATGACGGGCTGTGCGCCATTTTCACAATGATGAAATGATGCAGTTCAATGTGAATTATATTGCATTGTGTGTTTGTAAACAAAAAAATATATAGTTTTGCCAAATGCTTTTATGAGGATGGAACTTCTTTAAATCTATATCAATAATATAAATCCAAAATATAGTAGCACTAGCCCGATTATGAATTGTAAGTACTGATATTCCAAATGGGGACCTGGTTCATAGAACTTATTCTGTGTACCAGTGAGTGAGGAAACTGAATCACATGCACACAGTTAAAACAATACCATTGCTGAAGCACCCTGGCTTAGTGACTGTATCTACTTACATTAATTTAGTTTCTTAATGCTGTTAACTTTAATCATGTCTCCAAACAATATCCTCTGCTAAAGCACTGTTTAAACAAAAATATTTAAAAAATCAATAGGAAAAAATGGTAAAGGTAATCATATTTTCACTGTTTAATTTTTAAAGGGGTGCTGAGACTGCCCTGCTAAAAGAGTATCATCAATGGGTTGAGGACGGAAAGATTCTGGGAGTGTTATTTTTTCATAATGATATAAGCAATATTATAATACTTACTTGAAACTATAACTGTTACAAATGATATTTTCATGATGTGATTATCATTTGTTTCATGTGTTTACAAAAACTGTTGGAAAGGTATGCCAATGATTACTCAATAGCAGTCTGCTTTTAACAACCATTTCATTTATGACTCATGGTCCCACTTCATTTCATTAATCTGTGAGACTTGGGTAAAGGGTTAAGGACAATAATGTAGGGTACCATCAGGACTACAAGGAATAGCAGAAGAAACAAGGGCCAAAGACAAAAAAACTTTCAACTTTGGCAGGGAAAGGAAAATTGGGGGAGGTTTATGACAGTCAGTTGATCAGATATCACCTGTTTTATGCAGCCACTCAAGTTGAAAGTTCTGCCAAAGTGTAAATCAAGTAGTAGTCATTAGGTAACACCATGCTTGAGTTTTAACAGCCTATAGATTGTGGGACAAAGGGAAACCCGAGGGACATAAAACATTATGGCCTAGAAATTCAGTGGGCTGTGCCACCAGTTAGCGCCTAAAGAGGGCACTCAGTGGCTTTAGCGCCACTGGCTGCGCCTCCCGCGATATTTAGCTGGGGTGCTAATGGCAGCGTTAACCTGTTGCGCTGCGCCACCTCCGATGACGTCATCGGTGTGTGCAGCACCCCGCTACCGCCCCGATCTCGATATTTGGCAGCGACCGCCTCTGTAGCGCTGTTCGCAAATGGCGCCCGGTTCACGGGACCTTCCTGTGGTGGCAGTGGCGCAAATTAAGGTGGAGGTGCGGGGCGGCCGTTTTTTTCGGCGGCCGCCTGCCAGCACCTCCGTCCCCGGCCTCCTGATCGCCCCCCCCCCCCCGCGGCATTGCCAGCTGTTTTCCGAGAGCCCGGCACTTCTCCTCGGTGCCGGGCTCTTTTGCCGGCACTCGCGATCTCTGATCGCGCTGGTGCAGGCCCCTCCCCCTTAAGAATGGGAGGAAGGCCTGCAGTACCGCAGCGCGCCGTGCCGCAGCGTGTGGCGCTGCGGCACGTTGCGCTGCGATATTCAGTTTCAGCGCCCTAAGAGGGACGCGGAGCGCCTCGAGCCTCGCCCCGTGTCCCTCTTGGGGCGCTCAAGCTGAATTTCCGGCGGTCGCTACTGCTCCAGACGCTGCGCTAAATCCGGCGCCCAGGCGAGCTTGGCGCCCCGTTTGCGGCTCCACCGAATTTCTCCCCCTATGTTTTGAGCTCCTGGTAAAGATGAGTGTAGAAAAAATGCAATGTGTTTTTATAGGATAGCAGAAGTACAAAGCAGGAGTAGAAGATGCGTATCACCCAACAATTTGGACAAGGTGAGAATCTCGCAAAAGTTAAGGTTTTCCCAACAAGATGTAATCAAATTTTATTTACTTTTGTTTGGTTCTTTATCAACAAAAGCATTCTTGTTTAGACAGCTAAAGGAAGAGTTGTTATTTATTTGTCAGAGGGAGGATATGGAATTGAGACGGGAGAAAAGGTTAAATGAACTGAAGAGATTTATGGAAAGGAAAATTGGGCAGCTAATCTGATATCACCCATTGTACACCATCTCCAAAAGTTAAAATTCAGATTGGCATTCTTGGAGCTTGGAAATAACAAGCGATGGAAGTTCAGAGGACCATTGACTGTAGTAGTGTTGATAGACTAGAGAAAGGTTGTGATGGAGTCGGAGATTACCTGCTAGTAGTGACAGTGAGATGACTTACCAGACTACTATTTTCTTGCATCCTACTCAGGAGTGTGAAAGAGGTTCTGGAAAAGTCTTCCAAGATACTGGAGCAATATTTAAGTCTGGGACAGATGTGGGATTTGGAGAGAATTAAAAGTTATTCGGGCGAAAATAAGTGTTTGGCATAAAAGGAACAGCTTCTTGGAAGCAGATTTAGCAATGGAGGAGGTATAGGAATTGCATTTCAAGTCAGAGGAGCGAGTGAAGCCAAGAATGTTGCTATAGGAACAAGGAATAATTGCTTCAGGACACTCACAAGGAATAAAACTAGTAACAAAGTCTTTTTATTTGTAAGTTGAAGTGATGTGTGGCTTATAATAGATGCTACCAGTGGGATTCTGGAAAAAAATTGCAAACTTAGATGCAGAATCTGAAGTACACGTACCACAAAATCAATAGGTATCAGCAACACTGATGGAGAAATGGGTCAGAATAGTCAGGGTGAAAAGCTTAGGAATTAATATTCTTATTAAAATGATTTACAAGTGAAGAACAAGGCTGTTCTGTTGGAGGTTGAAATGGCTGCTGACATTGATTGTTGGGATCTTAATGCTAAGCTGAAGCTTCTGACACTTGTGTACAAGGAGCAAGCCTCATATTGTATTGGAAATTGACAGAAGGTACTTGTACTGATCACCAGGTTGTGAGCAATGGCATCATACAGCATCTATGGATTAGTTTAAGGAGACTTGTGATTATTAAGTGGGGTGTATTATCGGGTATCCAAAGTGAAGATCGTGTCATACATGAATTGTAAAGGGTCCTTTGTTAAAAGCATGAAAGGTAGAGAACATTGGATAGACTTGATATATATGTCAACTTTAAACATTGGAAAATATTAAAAATTGTTCAGAAATTTAGAGAAAAAAAATCCACCTAGAAACACCACTAGATTAAACGGGCATCTACAACACTATTTGATGACTACTTGAAGAAAATAGTAAGAAGATAAGTACTTAAAGGACTTCATTACAGACTTTAAGATATGGGATTATATAAAAGGCTCAGGAAGACACAAAAGTTGCTGAAGAGGCAACCTAGTTAAGTATACTGCAATTGATGAAGCATCTCCATATGGCCAATACAATCTACATTTAGAAAACAATTAGCGGAAGGTGCATTCTGTCTGCACCAGAATATTCCAATAGGAAGATGAAAAGATCACTACACTGAAGGCAAGTGTAATGGATATTATGGGCAAGCAACAGTGTCCTGTTAATAGAACCAAGATCTATTTTGGCAGATGGCGAAAGCATAATTGTGGAACACAAGAAATCCAACTTATTTCAAGATGTAGAAGTGGAAGCAGATAGGCTTGAGACACTAAAACCTCTTTAAAATATTATTCAAAGGCAATAGCTGAAGGAATGAGATTGGTTAGAATAGGTCCAGAAATACTCCAAAAGAACTTTAAGGTAATTTCCTTTCTCCAGCAGTGGGAAGGTTGCAAAGCTATAAGATGTGCAGCAGGGACAAGATATTGCAGTAAATCTGGGACCAATATTTCTGGCCAAACTAGTATAAGACCGTAAAACAGCGGTGTAAATAGTATATCATACGAGGAAGCAAGAGATCTCCAACTAAGACAGGAGATCTTATGTCTACTAGCAACTTTAAGAATTCTGGAATGAATAGTTATTGGTATACAGGTGGCACTTCCTTTAGCACCATTGGTAACATGCATAAAAATAATAGCATAAAATATAATTTTTTGAACAGTCACAAAGAGTGGAAGGACACAAATAGGTCTAAATGGTTCTATGTATGGCTTTGACTGGATTATGTAAGAGAGCAGACGATAAATTCTCTTGATGGCTCAGTTTGTTGATGCACTGCCCAGTGTGGAAGTGTGCTTTTAATCCTACCCACCTGGTGGACAGTTAAAATTGCTTAAGCTATTTACTCACCATGAAGCTGCCAGGAACCAACTGATTGCAATTTTAACCTGCTCAACTGAGCAGGCAGCAAGGACTGCCAGCCAAAGCTGGCGGGGTCCTTTTTTACATATGCATGTTGGGTCCCAATGAGGTTGTTGGAACCTTATTGCAATTTTTATTGGATGGCCTGAGCAGGAAGTGGAAGTGAGTTTTCCGCCAGGTCAACCTAACAAGTAGACGAATCAGGGTCAGAAGGTGCCTGAAAAGATACATTTTTACATTCGTTTAACTCATGGGGCCAGCTGATCCAGCCACTTACCTGCTGTCGGTGGGCAGCCTCTGGGCCTGCGATTTTCTGCCTCTTCCTGGCAACTTCCCAGCCTGGAACGGGTGGAAAGTTGGCCGGCGGGATTTAAAAGAGGCCTAGCCGTTAAAACTGGCCGGGTCTCATTCTGCCGTGGGTGGGTGAGAAATTAACTCAATAGCGCATTTTCCGCCCCATGCCCTCCAGAAACCTGCTGAAGATAAAATCCACGAATGTCCCATGTTTGATGTTGTGTTATCTGATCTCAGCCGGAGCAGTGTTAGAAAACTGGCCTCAGTACCCTTTTGTGGATATCAGATGAGACCAGGATTGGGCTAAGCTGTGATGTTCCCAATTAATGAACAGTATGCCAGTGCAGGCTATCTATGTGTAGAGTGGTTGTTTGGTACTGGAAGGTGTACGGTCCTCTGAAACTGTACCTCAGCAGAACCTTTAGGAGAAGAACAGATAAAACTGAGAAAAAACAACTTGGGTATTCTGATTAAAGGCAGCTTATTGACTATTTCTTCAGGAGACCAGATCTGCAAAGGCAGCACATGAATCAAATACCAGTAATATTATTATGAATTTACAACAACATGGTGAAGCTGTAGTACTGTTAAATTCTATTTGTGCTACACATAGTTTTGGGTCCATTAATCTTTTTCATTTTTATAAGTGACCTAGACCCGGGTGTAGGGAGCAGCATTATAAAGTTTACAGAGGATATGAAATTTGGCAACGTAGTAGATAGTGATGAGGATAGTGGTGAGGGTAGTTGTAGACTTCAGGATGACATAGACAGAATGATGAAATGGGTAGAAGCACGGCAGATAGAGTTCAATGCAAAGAAATGTGAAGTGATACACTTTGGGAGGACTAATATGGAAAGACAGTGTACTATAAATGGCACGATTTTGAAAAGTGTAGATGAGCAGAGAGACCTTGGTGTCCATATACACAAATCCTTAAAGGTGGCAGGGCAAGGTGATAAGGTGGTTAAGAAAGCATATGGGTTACATGGGTTTATAAACAGAGGCATAGAATATAAAAGCAAAGAGATCATGCTGGAACTTTATAAATCACTGGTTAGGCCTCAGCTGGAGTGTTGTGTGGGCACCACACTTCAGGAAAGATGTAAAGGCATTGGAAAGGGTACGGAGGAGGTTTACCAGGATGTTACCAGGGATGAGGGACTTCAGTTATGAGGAGAGGGTGGAAAAGTTAGGACTGTTCTCCTTGGAACAGAGAAGGTTAAGAGGCGACTTTTTGAGGTTTTCAAGATGATGAGGGGTTTTGATAAAGTAGATAAAGGCTGTTCCCTTTGGCGTGTGGTCAATAACCAGAGGTCATAGATTTAAAATCATTGATAAAAGATCTAGAGGGGAGATGGGGAGAAATTTTTTGAGCAACTTACAGGGTTACGGACTAACCACGACTGCTTTTTCAAAGAGCCAGCACAGGCACGATGGGCCAAATGGCCTCCTTCTGTGCTGTAAATTTCTATGATATATATAGGCCATCAGGAATCTACAGGGTGGCACTGGTTGTTCACAACAGATGCAAAATGATTTAAGTGACATCAAAATGACAGCACAAAGTGAATGAACTAGCATAAAGGTTACATTCTGTAGATTAATACAATAAATGTCTGGAATCTGAACTCTGTAATTACCTTAAAGTGAGATTAAATTTAAAACATTATTGTGAGTGACATCTTCCATTTGCATCTAATTTGCACTGAAATAATTAACTAGAATCGCTAGGCTGCGGTTGCTACTTTAGCATGGTCACTTCTGGCCTACATACTGTTATTCCAACAAAATTCTACAAAAGTTTGATGTTTGTCTCTATATTTAACATTACAGATTTAGTCATACCAATTTAAAGAGACCATTCTTTCTAGGTTTCTTGAGCTTTCCAGAAATAATTACTCCACCTCATCCAACACTAAAGCAATTATACCATTAGAGAGCTCTTTGTCAAGCACCAAGCCATAGAAGTGTAATTGACATTGTACACCCAGTGGTGTTAGAGATGCAGTTTTCTTCTTTACCTATCATTAGTTCACTTGACCCTGTTGTACTTGAAGAACCAAGCTGGCTTGGTACAGTCGCCCGGTGTGTTTATTCTACAATATGAGGCATAAGAATGTTATGTTTTGGGCATATATGCATATAGTAAGTGTATATCTGTCAAATCTTTAAGAATGCATAGGGTCTCCGGTTGGGTAGGGAGAGGTGCTTGGGGGTTGTGGGCGAGGGACAAAAGTATGTAGGCGGGTTTTTTAATTTGTTGATAAAATGTTATATATATTTTTCTTTAAGCATCCCACACTGGGGATGGTGATGCTTCTGAGTGAGTTGCCTACAAAACAACAGTGACTATTCTTCAAAAATAATTCATTGGTTGTGAAGCATTTTGGGACATCCTGAAGATGTGAAAAAAATGCAAAATAAATGTAAATTCTTTCTTTTCCCACTGGTGTAAGCAGCCTCTACACTTTTTGGATTCAGGGGAGGCATGGATCCAAAGCCTCAATTAACAAAACATAAAAGAATGCTGGAAATTGAATGGCTCTCCGAGTTTATTTTATTTGTAAGCTCAATATAAAACTTCATTTTAGTTGTTTTCACCAACTAGGCTTTGATGCTTTATTTGTAATGTATAAAGTGCATTGAACTCTGACTGAGAGGTCGGGCAGGCAGCTGAACACATCATTATCCTGACATCTTCATGGCCTCTGCTGATCGTGGATCCTGAAGTCTGATCTGAAATGAAACACTTGTTGATTTGCTGTTCACTCCTTCCTGTTACTAGGCACCTCTGTTCTATTCCATACTAGAACACGTCAAAATAAGCAACTTATACAAGGGAAGCCCATGTGAAATATTAATCTTCTTTCCCAACCGTTTGATGAATATTTGCACAGCACATGTAAAGAAAGAAAAAAAAATTGCTTGTAAACACACGTATAACAATGGGTTAAGATGCAAAAATAAATCATGAATGCTAGAAACCTAAAAGGGAATGAAAAGTCCTAGAAATACACAGCAGGTTGATTAACATCTGACACTGAAAGATGTGACCTTTCATCAGTTAAGGAAAGCCTGTGTGGGTGAACAATGTAGACATCATGTTGCTGACTGATACAGGTGGCCTGGGAGCTCAGCTTTCTGGTGTAAGAACAAAATAGTGACCCTGGCAGCAGGTACCACTGGTATTGTCATGTTTACTGCCAGTGTAGCTGTGTCCCAGAGGCAGGGAACAAAACCCTTGATCTGTGCCTCGAGAAGCAAGTGTGCCTCCAGAGACAGCACTTTAATGTAAATGGAATGTTAGATGAGTAAACCAGCAGCCGTTCACTTATTGGTAAGCTTGTACCCTTCTGAAACTAGCAATAAGAATGCAAAAAATTTGGATAGTTTAGATTTGGGATAGTTTAAATCTTAAAAAAGAGAGGCTCTCCAAAGCCATGTTAATTTTTTACAGTCATCTCAGGTAATTAAAAAAATCCTGTCACCTTGTCAGTTCAGATCAGGGTTACTTTAAAGAAGAAATGTGTTTTGAGTTATTCATACCAGAAATATAATATTTTTTTAAAACAATGTAACACTATACATCCTTAGGTGTAATGCATAGCCTTGATCTTAATCTAATACACAGCAAAGTTTTTGGCTGATACTACAGCTTTGCGTATTGCTTTACTCCAAGAATTTAATATGTTTCCTTATAGACCTTAGCTGCCGATTAATGCTTCAGGAGAAAATAATCACACCCAGTTCCTTGAAGCTAACAAAGAAAATAATTTTAGTGACATAAATCCGTTTGAAACTGGCAAAGTCTGTGGTGTGCTGCACTACTCGGCACGATATCGAGGAGCTTAGTATTTGATTGATCTGCACCTTGTACCTTCCCCCCCCCCTTTCTACATATTAATTGAAATTGCTATGTGTATGAGTGGAGGGGGGTAGAGCTTTTTATTTGCCTGAAGAAAAGTTAAAAACCAAATGACAAAGTATATCTGTGTATCTATTTGAACCGTTTTGTGAGTTTGAACTTGAAGAGGCATTCTTGTGACAGATTGCCTTGTGTTATAGTTAGCAACTGTCACGCCCAAATGGGGAAAAAAGAAACCACCAAACTTGTTTCCCTTTTTTATATTGGATTTATTAAACCTTTACTGTGCATGACTTAAAAGAAAAATCTGCTTCGGCAGGCAAGACAAATTGTTAGCTGTTGAATCACTTCCCGGCACAGTGCAGTGTTGGCAGTTGATTAGCGTAAGTGTGTGCAGATTGAGCCACAGTTTGAAATCAAAGATGGCTGCCACACTGTTGTGTTTGCCAAACTGCAGAGAGCCTGGGTGATTAATAGGCCTGACCTTCAGTTTTTATCCCTGAGTCATTTAGCACTATCTTCAATTTCACAAGGCAGTACGCAATCACATCTTTTACAGCATTTAATTCAATCACACCTGACTGGATACAAGACGAAAAGTTGATTGACTTGGAGTATCAAGAAATTTGGAGTGAAAATGGCTGAAGTCACATAATGCCATGATATCATAATATAATCAAAACAGACATTTGATAGTATAAAAACTTCAGTATTAGGCAAATTATATATTTTTTTTAACTGTTATGGAAGGATTGAGTAACAACAAAGTTGTGTGCACTGTTTTCATGCTAAATTGAGAACCGGGTTGGCAATTCAATTATTTGACTTGGATCCTTTTTAAATGACTTATATTTGCAATGTCTGCTATTGCAAAACAGTGATTTTACAATAGATGCATTTACTGTTCTTTGGCATTGAGACTTTCATCAATATGACTTATGCACTAGTTATACTATACAGCTTGTTTTGATGCAGAGCTTTTCAATTTTGCATCAATGCTAACCATTGTAACAAAAACAGAAAACACTGGCAACATTCAGTAGGCCAGTCAGCGTCTGTTGAGAAAACACAAGTTGACATTTTGGATACTTCTTCAGAACTGGAAGATATTAGTTGTGAACAGCATTTAAATTGGAACAGAGCAAGGGAAAGAAGGATGAGGGACACACAACGAGCACACACACACAGGAATAGAAATAGAATGACCTTAGGTGGCAAACAGGAGAGGTTAAATGGCAGGAGTAATATGCACATAAGACAAAAGGAGACATAATAAGAGAAATCAAAGAAATAAAAGACACATACAGGACACAGAAGAGGCAAATTTAACCCTACCTACCCAGCAGAAACCAGGTGGATGGTTAGTTAAAATCGGCCAATGACTTACCCGCCAACATCCTGTGAATTACCTTGTTACCTGTGATTGTTCCTTTGGTGCCAGTCAGCAGCCTCTTACCATCTGAAATTCCGCTCCTGTCTGCTGGACAGGTGACACTTCATGCCCATTTCAGGTGGGGCAGATGAGTGGCGGCATCCAGATGAGGTTATAATTGCCTGGGCCGCACGCTGCTGAGGTCGGGGTGTGGATGGGGGGAGTTGGTTTCTCGCCTCGCTCTCGCGCGCCCAATTCCTGGTCCTGATTAAAATTGGGGCTAGAGTGTGTAAGAATAGCTAAAGGGGAGATAGGACCATGGATCGTCATTTGGATATGAAGTCACTGGAATTGCATTTAAGCAAGAGGTATGGAGACCAAATCCAGGAGGTCGTCTAAAATCACTTAGCTGCTGTACATTTGCAATGTGATTACTGCCAGTGTGAATTGAAGTTTAAGCAGATCCCTAGGAGTCTAATGGACAGCCCAGAAACTTTTAAAATTTCATTGTAATCTTTTAATGTGACAGAGCGATAACATTTGCTGTTTAACAACTCATCTGAATTTTGGATATACTTTTCAATTGGCAGATTACAATGCAGATCCAGTAGCATAACTCAGATCTATTGGCACCACACCATTCTCACCAGGTACTGGTGTCAAACTGGTACCTTGTAGTACAGTGACACCCTTGCATATGAATTGTACACAGCAAATGTGACACCCATATTTTCTAATAAGAGGCCTTTAATTGTAGACAAAATAATCATTTTGAACCAGCAGCAACATTTCAGACAAAATACAAAAAGCTGACAATGATTCCTAACCTAGTTCCTAGCCATCATCACTCATTCAAGTAGCATGTTCAGGGGCTAATAGGTAAAAATAAATTCAGAATGTCATTTTGCCTTTAAGGTACAAGCTCTTTTATGTGGTTTTGTCCTCACAGTGTCTGAAAATCAGACTGTTTCTCGTTTGTAGAAAGATCATCATAAAGATAAAGGGACAAGTTACCATATCAAAGGATTTCCACTTTTGATGCACAAACCAATTCCCAACAGTTTGCCCACTTTTGCCTGTCTTACACAGCAGGGGATTGAAAGTGCTGACTGGTGGTCTCATGATGCTGAAGTCTCATTATTATTACAGTGCTGCCTACAGTGGCTGGGCTGTGATATAAATTAGGAGCAAATAAAAACTGACAAAACTACATATGCTGGAAAGCTGAAACAAAAACAGAAAATGCTGGAAACACTCAGTAGGTCAGACAGCAGCTACGAGAGAACAGACAAAGGCCAGGAAATTGGACCAATTTGCGCCGGCTGTTAAGGCTAGTTTGGAAGAATAAATGGCGGCTGCCTCGCTTCCGCTCGTGGCGGTCGCCATTTTGGGCAGGTCGGCAGTGCTGCTGTTTCCTGCACTCGCTGCAGAAATGGAAATGAGGCAGATTGAGATGTCAATGAGTGTGCAACACTGATCTGATGCACAATCTGCAATTTTGGACTTCACCGCTCCATTTAACACCCTCTCCTAATCACAACCAGCTGACCATGCGTTCAGCAGCAGGAAGGCTCCCCCAGCAGCGCTATTTAAAGGGATCATCAACAACTTGCAGCTGACTTGCTTTTTCAGTTCTACTGGCTCTGTTTGTGCAACTGTTTGGAGCTTTCTAGAGTTGTTTATAGTTGGTGAGGTGACAGGGAGTGTTGCTGCAAGTGGAGAATGCCTTGCTTCTCATTTAAAGGGTTCTGTTCACACCACTTTTTCCCAGTCATGTGAGCTCTACTTGCAGTCCCCCTCGCAATCAAGTATGACAGGGAGATGGAGTGGAGGCAGCGAAGAAGAGGACAAGATGCTCGCTGAGGGAGGAGGAAGAGGGACAGGAGGCCTTACCCACCTAGGGTCTTCAGGGAGCACTTCTCCTACCTGCACCAAAGCCAGGAGCAGTGTATTCGGAGGCTCCGCTTCACCAAGGAGGTGATCTCAGAACTCTGCCATCTCTTGGAACCAGACCTGCAGCCTCAGAGCAGGGCGATGACGGCACTGCCAGTGGCTCTCAAGCTGACCATGGCCCACCACTGGATCCTTCCAGTCTGGAGCAGGAGAAATAGCTAACATCTCCCAGTTCGCCATCCATCGCTGCATCCAGGTCACGGAGGCACTGTACTTCAGGAGAAGGGACTTCATTGCCTTCTCTCTGAACAGAGAGAAGCAGGAAGAGTGCGCATGTGGCTTTGCCAGGATATCAGGCTTCCCCATGGTGGAGGATGCCATCCACTGCACACACGAGGCTTTGTGGTCGCCGCATATCAATTCTGAGATGTTCCGTAACTGCAAAGGCGACCACTCACTTAATGAGCAGTTGGTGTGTGACCACGCCAAGCACATCATGATGGTGAATGCCCGGTATCCTGACAGCAATCTTGATGCCTTCATCGTGCGCCAGTCCGGTGTGCCAGCAATCTTCAGCCACTACGTCAAACCTGAGAGTGGCTGCTCGGAGACAAGGTCTACCCGCTCTGCACCTGGCTGATGACTCACCTCCACAACCTTCTGCAGCAAAGCCCCTCCCCTTTAAGAAGTGTAGAGAGCCTACGACATATTTTATTGGCCAGTAGACTGCACCTGATATTGGCCCGCCTGTTCAGTGTTAAGCCAATCAGCAGCGTGTTTAGCGCTGAGATCAGCGCTACAATCATTATAATGAGCAGGCAGCACAAATTTTACATGCTGTCTGCACCACTTTGAACAGATGCGGGCACATAGCGCTTTGTGCTGTCCATGCCCGTTTTCGGGCCTTATCCAATTTCTTGACCAAAGTTAATTTTTTCGACTCTGCCCCTCTTCCTAATGTAAATTAGGTAGTGAACACCTGTCTGAAGGCAGGGAACACCACCTGAAAAGTTGGTTTTGATCCGTGCCTCCGGAGCAAAGCACCACAGTTGGCAAGCATAAATGGCTGATGCCCTTGACATTTGATTTTGGGCCACCATTTTGTTCTGACCACTGGTGGATTGAACTTTCACTCACCTGTATGGGTCAGTGATGCCACTTTAACATTGCTGACCTGTACCTAAAATTCTGAATGCTATTTTTGAACAACTGTGTAAATTCTGTGGATGTGAAGTTGTTCTGGTGTTACTACTGATCTTCAAATCTGCCCCCAGTATGAGCAGGTCAAATTCAGAACACAGGCTACTGCACAATATTGTGAAATGGCTGCAGTTTGGTAAGGGGTCTGTCACCCTGCACTGTGGGTGCTCCATAAGATGTTCCTTAGAACCTTCCTCTTTGACCAAGCTTTTGGTCATCTGCCCTAATATCTCCTTATGTGGCTCGGTGTCAAATTTTGTTTTATAACTCTCTTGAGAAGTGGCTTGAGATGTTTTACTACGTTAAAGGCGCTATATAAATGCAAGTTGGTGTTGTGGGTTGTAGAAAGTGACTGATTCCTCATATACTGAGTTCTTGAACCCAGCTGGGTCCTCTAGTAGTGTGAAGAACTTCCCGATTAAAAATCAGAATAATAAGACTCACTCCATACATCTCTCTTCTGTTTAAAAATGTGCACTTTGTAACATAGCCATTGAGATACTGACTAAACATAGACTTCTCCAAATACTTATAGGGCCTAAACACTGTAATTTTGATGTAAAGTGGGCCTAAAGTTCCCTTCAAGCTTTCTGAAGGATAGCTCTGACATTTTGTTATGACCTTCAACATTTATTGATTTGAAAACGAGTAAGAAAACATTATTTTGTAGAACTAGATTGCCATGCTATGAAATTATTTTCAAAGCAGTAGTCTCAGAAATAAGCTAATGTGTTAAATTTACAGTGTAGCACAATGAAATGTGTGCACTGGTAGCAGCAATAATAAGGAGGTGGTGTAATCATAAGCAGGGTGGGCAGTCCTTTTAACTGTCAGGCCCCAATTTTCTTTCAAAAAATATAAAAGATCATCAATTCAGCCTTGGCGCTGAGAGCTAACATTAATTCACATCAATGCCTCCAAAATTGGACATTTTCTTCTGTAAGTGAGACATTTGCATCTGGTAGCTATTTAACTAAATAAACCTATGTAGTTTGAAGCCTTGCTTCTTGAACCCAAACGCAAAGAAATATAAATCAAATGAATTCTTCAAATGAACTCTGCACCCAATTCCTTCTAGAACCAATTGCTATACAGCCCACACTAGTGAATTCCAGTCACATCCCAGTCAGAACAAATAAATCTGGGGAAGATTTAGAGTGAGATCAGTGTAATAGTGGTGTTGCACCATGTGATCATGCAGAAAAGAGTAATAAAAGGGAACAGTTGTGGAAACTAACTATTGTGAAGCCACCATATACAATATGGTTGTGTAGTTGATGCCCATTTAAAACAGAGGTGTGTAAAGATTACACCCACACCTTGTACGAGCAGAACAGTCAGGCTCCTGGCAAAGGTCATAGAGTCATAGAGTCATAGAGTTTTACAGCACAGAAAGAGGCCCTTCGGCCCATCGTGTCTGCGCCACCCATCCATCCCTGTCCAGTCTAATCCCATTTTCCAGCATTTGGTCCATAGCCTTGTATGCAATGGCATTTCAAGTGCTCATCCAAATGCTTCTTGAATGTTGTGAGGGTTCCTGCCTCTACCACCCTTTTAGGCATTGAGTTCCACATTCCAACCACCCTCTGGGTGAAAAAGTTCCTCCTCATCTCCCCTCTAAATCTCCTGCCCCTTACCCTGAATCTATGCCCCCTTGTTATTGACCCCCCTACTAAGGGGAAAAGTTCCTCTTTGTCTACCCTATCTATGCCCCTCATCATTTTGTACACCTCAATCAGGTCCCCCCTCAGCCTTCTTTGCTCCAAGGAAAACAACCCCAGCCTGTTTAGTCTTTCTTCATAGCTGAGGCGCTCCATCCCAGGTAACATCCTGGTGAATCTTCTCTGCACCCTCTCCAAAGCAATCACATCCTTCCTATAGTGAGGTGACCAGAACTGCACACAGTACTCCAGCTGTGGCCTCACCAGCGTTTTGTACAGCTCCATCATAACCTCCCTGCTCTTATATTCTATGCCTCGGCTAATGAAGGCAAGTATCCCATATGCCTTTTTAACCACCTTATCTACCTGTTCCGCTGCCTTCAGGGATCTATGTACATGTACACCAAGGTCCCTCTGACCCTCTGTACTTCCTAGGGTCCTACCACTCATTGTGTATTCCCTTGCCTTATTTGTCCGTCCAAAATGCATCACCTCGCACTTTTCAGGGTTAAATTCCATTTGCCACTTTTCCGCCCATCTGACCAACCCGTTTATATCGTCCTGTAGCCTGAGGCTTTCCTCCTCGCAATTTACCACCCCACCAATTTTCGTGTCACCTGCGAACTTACTGATCATACCTTTTACATTCTCATCCAAATCATTTATGTAGATCACAAACAACAAGGGACCCAGCACCGATCCCTGAGGTACCCCACTGGACACAGGCTTCCAGTCACAAAAGCAACCTTCGACCATCACCCTCTGCCTCCTGCCACTCAGCCAGTTTAGGATCCAACGCGCCAAGGCACCCTGGATCCCATGGGCTCTTACCTTCTTGACCAGTCTCCTATGCGGGACTTTGTCAAAAGCTTTACTGAAGTCCATGTAAACCACATCCACAGCATTTCCCTCATCCACCCCCCTAGCCACCCCCTCGAAAAATTCAATCAGATTTGTCAGACATGATTTACCCTTGACAAAGCCATGCTGACTATCCCCGATTAATCCTTGCCTCTCCAAGTGGAGACTAATTTTGTCCCTCAGAATTTTTTCCAATAATTTCCCTACCACTGATGCTAGGCTCACTGGCCTGTAATTCCCTGGTTTATCCCTGCTACGCTTCTTGTATAATGGTACTACATTAGCTGTTCTCCAGTCCTCTGGTACATCCCCTGTGGCCAGAGAGGTTCTGAAAATTTGTGTCAGAGCCCCTGCAATCTCCTCCTTTGCCTCCCACAGCAGCCTGGGACACATCTCGTCCAGGCCTGGGGATTTATCCACTTTTTGGCCTGCTAAAACCGCTAGCTCCTCCTCCCTCTCGATGCTAATATGTTCAAGTATGTCACAGTCCCCTTGCCCGATTTCTATGTCTGCATCGTCTTTCTCCATAGTGAACACAGATGCAAAAAATTCATTTAAAACCCCGCCTACATCATCTGGCTCTACACACAGATTGCCACTTTGGTCCCTAATGGGCCCGACCCTTTCCCTGGTTATCCTCTTGCCCTTAATATACTTATAAAACACCTTAGGATTTTCCTTTATTTTGCTCGCCAGTGTTATTTCATGGCCCCTCCTCGCCCTCCTAATTTCTTTTTTAAGTATGCCCCTGCACTTTTTATACTCCTCTAGGGCTTCTTCCGTCTTTAGTCTTTTGTAACTGCCAAAAGCCCCCATTTTATTTCTAATGCATTTTTGTATATCCCTTGTCATCCAAGGTTCCCTTTGCTTGTTGGTCCCACCCTTGACCTTTACAGGAACATGTTGGTGTTGTACTCTCTCTATTTCCCTTCTGAAAGTCTCCCACTGTTTTGATGTGGATTTTCCTATAAGTAGCTGCTCCCAGTCCACTTTGGCCAGGTCCTGCCTTATCATATTAAAATCGGCCTTCCCCCAATTTAGAACCCTTATTTCCGGGCCGTCTTTGTCTTTTTCCATGACCACCTTAAATCTCACCGAATTATGGTCACTGTCGCCAAAATGCTCTCCTACTGATACTTCCACCACTTGCCCGGCTACATTCCCCAGAATTAGGTCCAGTACCGCCCCCTCTCTTGTAGGACTTTCTACATGTTGGCTCAAAAAGCTCTCCTGGATGCACTTTAAGAATTCTGCACCCTCTAAGCCTTTCACACTCTGACTATCCCAATTTATATTGGGGAAGTTGAAATCCCCCACTATTATTACCCTATTATTTTCACACTTCTCTGAGATTTGCCTACATATCTGTTCCTCTATCTCCCCCTGACTGTTTGGGGGCCTATAGTACACTCCCAGCAAAGTGCTTGCCCCCTTTTTGTTTTTAAGTTCTACCCATATGGCCTCATTAGAGGAACCCGCTAATATATCATCCCTCCTTACAGCAGTAATTGACTCCTTAATTAATATTGCAACACCCCCTCCCCTTTTACACCCCCCTCTGTCTCGCCTGAAGATTCTATACCCCGGAATATTGAGCTGCCAGTC
Source organism: Somniosus microcephalus (assembly GCF_052327205.1). Taxonomy (NCBI): domain Eukaryota; kingdom Metazoa; phylum Chordata; class Chondrichthyes; order Squaliformes; family Somniosidae; genus Somniosus; species Somniosus microcephalus. The sequence continues at coordinate 298,811,336 of NC_140989.1, read as the reverse complement.
CTGACCCTCCCTCAACCATGTCTCCGTGATAGCAGGTTAGATACCTTATCAGGTTAGATACCTTATCAAAGATTGCTTTTTGTTGCACTTTTGCTGTATTCTTTTTAACTGGTGCTCATTAAAGGCGATATTAACTTTATTGTTAATAACATTCCTTCGTAAAAGGGCTACCAGAGTGACAATTACAAGCTTAATTCAGCCGTGGCAATCTTATTGTGTCAACTGCTACATCAAAACAAGATTATTGGGATTTTGGGGGGAAAAGATTCATGATCTATGTATTATGATATTTTTGTGATGCTAACACTTTGCTCTGTGCGTTGAATTGCTATGGTGCCACTTATCTCAAGGAGAAAAGATTCTCTTAGAGACATTCATAAATAAATAATGTTTTTATAGAGTCAAGAAAATGCCATTAGGCTCAAGAAATTTCTTGAAAGATCGACTCCACCAATTCACCAGATCCACCAATCCATTTTCTCTCCAGAAATGCACTCTTGGACCCATTTATGCTGTCTGTTTCAGTGGCCTTTTGTGGTAACTTACTCCAAAGCTATCGTTCAGCTGAAAATTATGTTATGTCTTGCTTCTTCCCAACTTCCTAATTTTAATTTGTAGCTTTTGCCACCTTAAACAAAGGGCTGAAAATGTAAAAGGGCAACAATATCCTTTTAAACAGGGGTCCCGCTTTCAGTGCTGTTTTCCTGGGCCCTGAATTTGCGGGTGGACGCTTCCAAGCGGCAAAAAATCTACAAACTTACCCGATGGTCCCGGAGGTTTGGACACTCGCGCTCCTGGGCCTCGATGCATAGCCCGCGTAGAGGCCCATGTAGCCCAGCGGCACAGGCCATTCGCAAGCGCCCCAGGGATCACGTGGGCCGACCCAACCAATGAAAGAAAGGGAACCCCCATTCGTGCTTACGGGGATTCCGTATGTATGGAATCCTCATACGTATGAATGGGAATACCGCCAAAAATACACATACACTTCAATTTTTTTTAAAAATCACATATTTAAAATTAATCAAAATGGCATTTAATTAAATAGTTAAAACAAAAATTTAATTTTTTGAAAATATAAATTTACATATTTTAAAGGGGCTAAAAATAAACTTACCTTATTTCACAGGTTTTTAATTGTATAAATTATTGAATTTTTTTATTTTTCTGATCTTTAAAAATCTTACATAAGAATTTCACAGGCATTCGCTGGGCAGACATTGGGCAAATAGTCCAACTCTCCGCCTGCAGAGGCCCTTTTCCCGGGGATGCATGCAATCTGTCTAGAAGATTCTTGACAGATTGCTAGTTCTGGATTTTAGCACATGCACTTCGCATGCCTAAACTCTGAACTTGCGCGGCCCCTACTGCCCCTTTAGTTTCCGTCGAAGTTAAGGCAGATATTGGGACAACCTCCCCCCAAACCACACCCGTGGAATTTCTACCCCATAATCTTCAGAAAACAGATTTCATTTGAAATATGTTTAATGAACCAGATCACTTAACCACTAGTTCACAAAACCTTGGCATTGCTGGAGGCCAGAGAACATGTCATCTGCCCCCCTCAGAGTTGCAGCTGTGCATGACCTGAGGATACCATGGTAACTGAAGGGAAAATCTAGGTACTTCAAACTGTCACAAAAATATGTATGATCTCACATTATGTAATTTACACAGAGGTATGTTAGTAAGAAAGCTATTCTAGTTTGCAGTGAGAATTCAACAGTCAGACTTGAAATTGTTTTGTGTCTGTGTGTTTGGCATCTTCTCAGTTGCTGCTGCGGTGAGTAGAATCTAATTAGCACAAGTGGTTTTCTTTATTTCCAAGCAAATTTACCAGGGATACGTTACCTTTTTAAAATTTGTATTTTTATCTCCGTAAAACTAAATTACAAATCTCACTAAGAGTGCCAATGCCCTTCTTTACTGTCTCCACAGGGTCTGTTTCAAAATGAAAGCTTTCAACTTTTGCTCCGGAATTTCCAGAGAAGTCAAGGTCCTTTTCTAAAAGGAGCAGACTGGCAATGCCTTAAGGCTGCCTTGCAGAAATTGCTGAGAATAATCATACTCCCTCATACACACAGGTTATAAATGGTTTATATTTTAGAATCTAAATCCCAACTCTTCCATATTTAGTTTTACATCCTGTAGTCACTTGTTTTCTTATTTCCCCAGTGTTTCAATTCTCCCCTCCACAGAGGTCTCTCAGCTCATTAAAATGTCCTTATAGCTTGGAGGGCGCATTGTGATCTTCTGCATAAACACTGCGTGAGCAAGGGTTCCTTTTAATTGCGAAACCTAGGTGAAGGGCCCAAGGTTCCTATTGCAGGATACCAGCAAGTTGGAAGAGTTTGGGGAAACAAATAGTGGTAAATCAAAAAGTAGTGATTATATGAGAACAAACTTGGGCTTCAAAAACCTGGAGATTGTTGAAGGAAGGGGAGACCGAAGGAAGTCAGAAGTTCCACAGTTTTGATATGCTGTGAACGAATCAATTTAAGCATAAAAATAGTTGAATTATATCCTTAACAAAGCTGTTGGACCTCGTTGAGATGTGGGCTTTTCAAGTTGAAGGTAGCAGCCCTGAAGTTCCACTGGACCATTTGCACTGATGTGGTGCCCCTGAACTGGGACTTGCTCCCTCCGATGATGTCTAACACTGACCCCACCTTCCCTGTAAATTGTGGGTGGGGTCAGCTCATTTAAATATCCATTGGTGTTTCAGTATTCCAGCCCTGTGCAACATGGGAGTAGTGCACTGGGGTAGGGGATGTGAGGGAGTGTGGGGGTGGGGGGGGGAGGTGCATAGGTTAAACATTAGGAGAGCAGCCGTTAACAGAAACATAGTAAAATAGGAGCAAGAGTAGGCCATTCAGCCCTTCGAGCCTGCTCCGCCATTCAATATGATCATGGCTGATCCTCCATCTCAATACCATATTCCCGCACTCTCCCCCTGAGGATTGCAGCAGAAGACTCGGGGAGCAGCATATATATAGTAAAGTGTTTGGAACAGGGAGTTAACTGGCAGGTAGCTGTAACGGAAGGATCATGTGTGATTTTGTCTCACTTTTAAAGTATGTCTTCAAGTGGAGGATCTGACAGAGGCTCCCAAAGAAGGAAGCAGGACATTGGAAGGAGGTAGAAAGGAAGAGCATACAATATCAATGAGATCGATTTTTACACACTCCTGGATGAAATTGAGCAAAGGAGAAAAAGATTTGTGAAAGCCCATGGGAGGAAACCGCAGAAAACTGTCTCACGTGCCATGTAGAGGGAGGTGGTAGTGGTACTGAGTGCCATCACCCTTCCTACATTACAACAGTGACAACACTTCAAAAGTATTTCAGAGGCTAGATTTTCCAATCAGTGTTATTATAATGCCAGTTTGTAAATGTTTTACTGTTGGCATTATAAATAAGACTGATTGGAAAATCTGAGCTATAATCTGTTAATAATCCTCTCAATGCAATTGAAATTTACACTTCAGTAGGTATCCACTGTGAATAGTTGGCTGACATTCCAGATTTAAATATAATTTAAAATCAAATTTTGTGAAGGAACTGAAGGGGGAGTGTATCCCAGCAGTTGGCAGTGAGGCTACATACTGAGGACCGGAAAATTGATTCAATCACTTATAATATTTAGGCTGCCACAAAGTCACTGCTGTGGAACATTCTACTAACTCTATGGCAAATTATTATATTATATATGGCATGGTGGTCAGTGCATTGTGGCAGTATTATGCATTGACAGGAGATGGTTCAATGATCCCTCCATTGATTTTCTAATCCCAGCCTCGCTGTTGTGAGATGTGCTGAACCAAATGCCACTCCCTAGGGAGGTTAAATTGGATATGATTGTTCAACGGTTCACATTTTCACAACAAGCTGTGTTGATGGTGCCTGGGAGATGGCTGCCTGCCCTGCTCTCTTGGACTCAGGAAGTGCCTAGTGAGGAGAAAACAACGAGACAAAAGCACCAGAGAAACAGTCGGAGGATGGCATTCTTCAGCTATGTGGCAGTGACTGTAACAAAACGATTTATAGCAGTTTAACTTGGAGGAAAAAAATCTAATCTTTTAGAATAGATTTTGGAAAACAGCCATTTTCAATGCTTTGCTCAGGAAGTTACCTCTGACAATGCCAACCTACAGTACCACACGGGATGGAAGCCTAGATAAGCTGGTCCGGTCCTCAAATGGGGGTTGAACACATAACCTTCTGACTCAGATTCAAACCAAGCTGACACTTGTGGGGGAAAGAGAAAGATTATAGTTGTTTCTATTTGATTTGCTTTTATTCCAGTATTTTTGCTTCCATAAGTTAAAATTCCCCTTTCTGCAATGACACTGACATTTATTTGATTGTGACAAATATGTCCTTGGAGCACAATTTTTGCAGAATATCTGGTCCAGTACAAGATTTTGAATATTTCTACAAAATTGAGTTTTTGCAGAATTCTGCAAAATATTCTGTACTGCACAAAAAATGCAGGGATTACAGTTTGAAAATAGGGCCCTAACACTTTTATTGAACTGGAAAAGCAGGCAGAGGCAGAGATGAACCTTCTCCTTGGTGGTCCCACAGTGCCCTTACAAACAATACACTCACTCCCCAAGTCATGATGTGCTGTGTAAACAAACTGCTATCACTGTGCTTATTGAGAGTTAACAAAATGCATGCCATTGACATTTATAAAGTAATCCAGGCTTTCAAAACCAATTTAAAACAATCCTCAAGAATAATGAGCATTAATAATATATATATTTTTTTAATTACAAATAAACTGTAAAAAATAAATAAAAGAAAAATAACCATTCCTGACAAATATTTTTTTTAATTCTCACCACGAGAGATGCCAGTGCTGGGAATGGAGAATTTTCTCATTCCAAGCACTCAGTAGCAAGCATTCCCAGGTCAGGTACAGCAAAGCGAGTTGTAGATACTCCGGCCAGCTTCAGAATAGTGTGTCAATTCAATTCCCACACAAGCTGTCTTTGTGTGCTGTCAGAATGATATTGTCAATTACTAGGGCAACTCAGTTGCTATTGCTCAAATCTGCTCAGAAACTGGAATTTTCACTGCTACTGGGACTTTAATACAAAACTCTGGTATTCAAGTAGCAAACTAGAGAGCCAGCTCATGCCTTAGCTCTGTTGAATTGGTCAAAAATACAGACTTCAGGGGCCCAACATTTGAAAGAAAGATGATTTCTGCACACTACCACTACCAATTGCTGAATGCATTGGACTGCCTGTCAGGGAGATTCCTAAACATGTTGGATAGTACGGTGAAGTTTTCGGTTCTCATGCTGTCACTCTGCAGTCATCAATAGCTGTTGCTGCTGAGTCCCCTTCCCGCAGGAGTCTGCGACACCAGTAACAGCATCTCTCAGAGATTCTTATATTAGGGCCATGCAGGCCGTGGGCTCAATCACCTCGCATTGGACAGACTGGGAGAGCAAATGGATAGCGGCATCAGGGGATTTCCTAGAAACTGCTCCCTTGTAGACCAATGGGAGTGCTGAGCCGCTGCCCAGGAGCTGGGACAGTTGTGCAATGGAAATGGAACACAATGACATCTCTCATGATGATGTCGGTTCTGTACGCTCATGACCTCCTGAACCAATGCCTACCCTGGTGCCAGAAAGCAAGCTGGCCCAGACTTTCTGGCAGAAGCCGAGTTGTTACTCAGGCCTACGCTGCTAGAGGTCGCTGACCACAAGCATCTCATAAGCTTTGAATGAGCCACAGCAGCTTCCCATCTCTCATGTTGCAGCCACTGGGGAGCACCTCGTAGAAACACAAGAAGATAAATGAACGCTTCAGACAGGCACTCAGGACTCACATTGGGTGAGAAATAGTTTGTAGGCTATTATGTCCATGTATAATTGAGACACGGACTGCAGGAGTTGATTATAACAAGTCTTTACTGAATGGAGACAACCTGGAAACTGAAACTACAGAAGCCTGCTAGGGCCTTTTATACAGGGGTGGTCACTGCCGGTACTGCAGTCTGAGACCAGTTATTCCCTTAAAGGTACATACACAACAATTCCTCCCCTTTTAGATAAACAGTACATAACATTCATTTAACAACTAAATAATAACTAATTACAATTACGGTTGCTAGATACATTGGTTGAAGTTAAGCAATTATAAGTTCAGTCTTTGAGGAGGCTTCCTGATTCTGTGTGGATAACGCCTCTTTGGGATATCAGGTTCTTCTGGCAAGGTTGCGTCGGGATCAATGTCGTTGTTTGGTTCGTCTGCTTCCAATATCACCGATTCTGCGGTAGATGCAATTGGTACTTCGGTTTCATCGCCAGGTGTATCAGATCGTGGTGTGGAGTTGACATTTTCCAGTGACTCTAGAATCTGGTCAGCATGGCGTCTTACAATGCTCTCTCCGACGTCCACAGTATACATTAGAGGTCCTTGCCGTGTACAGATCATTCCTGGCTGCCATTTCTCTGTGCGGTAGTCCCAGGACAAAACTGGTTGACCTATCTTAAAACTCCTGGTCGGCCTTTCATTCATATTCTGAAACTGCCTGTTCTCCACATCTCTTCTGACGTTTGGCTTAACCAAATCCAAGCGGCATCGTAGTCTTCGATTGAAGAACATCATGGCTGGAGTTTGGTTGGTAACCGCATGTGTCGCATTCCGGTAGGCAAACAAGAAGTTATCCACCTTGTGTTGTAGGGGTATATCTTAATTACACATTGCCTTGATAGCCTTCTTGAATGTTTGAACAAACTTCTCGGCCAATCCATTAGTGGCTGGATGATATGGGGCGGATGTGTAATGCTTAACACCATTGTTCTTTAAGAACCTCCGGAACTCTTCAGACACAAACTGTGGTCCATTGTCAGAGGAAATCTGTTCAGGCAGCCCATTCCTGGCGAATATGGTTCGTAAGACTGTGATAGTTTTTTCTGTGGTGGTTGAGGACATTTTTATTACCTCTGGCCACTTTGAATGTGCATCGACCGCAATTAAAAACATCGAGTCCATAAAGGGACCAGCAAAATCAATGTGCACCCTTTGCCATGGAGATGAGGGCCACTCCCATGGATGTAGAGGGGCTTGTGGTGGGGCATTTTGGACCTTCTGGCATCCTGTACAGCTTTTGGTCATCTCTTCGATTTCTCTATCGATTCCCGGCCACCACACAAACGCTCTGGCTAAGTTCTTCATTTTTACCCCTCCCAGATGACCCTCATGAAGCTCATTGAGCACTCTATCCTTCAATTTGGGTGGAATTACTACTCTGGATCCACACATCAAGGTTCCTCTGCACACTGACAGCTGTTCTCTTCTTGGCGAGAATGCTGGCAGCAGTGGTTCGCCATGTGCTGGCCATCTCTTCACCGTTAAATCATAGACCCAGGAGAGTGTCGGGTCATTTCGTGTTTCCTTTTCTATGTTTGCATTCGTCACAGGGAGACATTCGACTATAGTCGAGTGGAATAACTCCACTGGATCCACTGCCAGTTCTTCTTCCACCGTCGGCAACGGTAGGCGCGACAATCCATCAGCATTCCCATGCTGTTTAGTTCCTTTGTACTCGATGTCATATTGGTGTGCCCCTAGGAAAAGGGACCACCTCTGTAGCCGTTGTGCCGTCATTATCGGTACGCCCTTCTGAGGGTTGAAAATGGAGACGAGAGGTTGATGATCAGTTAGTAGAGTAAATTTCTGACCGTGCAGGTAGTGATTGAACTTCTTCACCCCCCACACCAGGCTGAGGGCCTCTCTGTCAATCTGGGCGTAGTTATGCTCGGCTGAAGTTAACGAGCGTGACGCAAAAGCTATCGGCCTCTCTGAAGCATCAAGGAATTTATGTGACAGTGCCGCTCCAATGCCGTAGGGAGACACATCACACGCCAGTCTTATCGGTAGTGATGGGTTGTAGTGAGCCAATACTTCTCTTGAAGTGATTAGGTCCTTACTCTTCTGAAAGGCCCGCTTACATTCATCGCTCCATTTCCATGCTACTCCCGTTCGTAGTAGGGCGTTCAGTGGATGCAGAATTGTGGACAAATTCGGCAAAAACTTATGGTAGTAATTCACCAATCCGAGGAATGACCTCAGTTGCGACACATTTTCAGGCGCTGGAGCCTTAACTACCGCTTCAATTTTGTCAGGGGACTTATGCAACCCCTCTTCATCAATCACGTGGCCACAATACGATATCTGTTTCTTAAAAAACTCGCACTTGGGGCGATTGGCTCGTAGCCCATGTTCACGTAGTCTAGTGAGCACCTGCTCTAGGTTGGCAAGGTGTTCACTGTCATCTTCACCTGTCACTAGGATGTCGTCTAAGTAACACTGAGTCCCCGGAATCCCTTGCAGGACTTGTTCCATCGCTCCTTGCCATATCGCTGGAGCTGATGCTACTCCGAATACCAGTCGATTATACTGGTAAAGACCTTTGTGAGTGTTTATCGTGAGATACTTCCTAGAGGATTCTTCAACCTCCATCTGCAAATATGCTTGTGCTAGGTCAATTTTTGTAAAACGCTTCCCTCCAGATAGTGAGGCAAAGATATCTTCTATCCTTGGAAGAGGATATTGTACTGTGTGAAGGACTGGGTTCACCGTCACCTTGAAGTCCCCACAGATGCGAACCTTCCTTGGCTCCTCAGACTTATTGATTAACGTTTTCTTCATGACAGGAATGATGGGTGTCGCCCACTCGCTCCAGTCTACCTTAGATAACACGCCTGCATTCTCCAGATTCTCCAGCTCTGCCTCGTCGGCTGGGCGAATTGCATATGGTACCGGTCTTGCTTTGAAAAACTTGGGAATTGCATTCTCCTCTATTTTTATCGAGGCGGTTACGCCTTTAAGAGTGCCCAGTTCTTGTTGAAATACCTCTTTGGCGTCAGCTAAGATTGTTGACAATCGTCCAGGAGTGACGTCGTCATCCTTTTTACCAGTCACCGTCAGTGCCTGAATGGAGTGCCAGTCTAAACTTATCTTTCTGATCCATTCATGTCCCAATAACGGTGGTCCACCATCTTGCAGAATGTAGAGATACAATTTCCGTATTTTCTTGCCGTTGTATTCGACAGGCACCCTTATTTTTCCTCTGGGGTATACCTTTTGCCCCGTATACGTCCTCAAGACAATGGATGTCTCTCTCAAGGGTATGTGTGAGAATAGCCGCTCATAGTCTCGTCAATTCATGACGGTTAGAGCTGATCCTGTTTCCAATTCCATTTTGACTTGGGACCCTGCTATCGTGAGGGTGACCCAAATGGTTCGGAGATCCTCTTTTGCGATTACGTTGTGAAGTTTGAGACAGCTTAGTCTCTTGTTCCCGGATTCACTATCGCTCATCTGGTCTTCGGAACTACTGTCCGTCATCTTTTGTACTTTCCTGTACGGTTCCTTAGTAGCCTTTTTGTTGTCGTTGGTCTTCTTCCCAGACCTGCAAACTCGTGCAATGTGTCCCATCTTTCCGCATTGCCTGCATATTTTGTCCTTGGACCAGCAGTCCTTCTGGTCATGGTTTGTTCTGCCGCAGCGATAACATTTTGCAAATCCCTGTGTCATTTCGTGGGTGCCGTATTCCTGTGGCTTTTGTTGTATTTCCACAGCTCCCCTTGCTGCTGCTTCGTACGATACTGCCACGCTGAAAGCCTTATCTAGCGTCAGCTCTTTCTCTGAGAGTAACCTCTTCTGGGTTCCTTCACTCAGGAGTCCACAGACAAATTTGTCCCGTAAGTTATCTGCCAGTCCTGCTCCGAACTGGCAGTGCTTTGATAGCTTGCGTAGTTCCGTAAGGTAATCAGCATTGCTCTCATTTTTATGCTGATTTCTCCTGTGGAATTTTAATCTTTCTGCTATCAGCAGCGGTGTAGGATTTAGGTGTTCCTGTAGGATAGCAACAATTTCGTTAAAACTCTTCGCCTTCGGTTTGGCTGGAGTAATCAGGTCCCGCAATAGGCCGTACGTTCTTGCGCCCATTAAATTTAGCAATACCGATGCCTTTAGCAATACCGATGCCTCGCAATATACCTCGACTCTTTCCACATACGTGGTCCATTCTTCTATTGCATTATCGAAGGCAGTGATATCGCCAGTCTTTGGCATCTTGAAAATCTAAGATGGCGCCTCCCGTGCTTTGCCTTCGTCCCCGATGGATCAAAATGGCGCCTCCCGCACTTTTCCTTCTTCCCCGCCGAGTTAAGATGGCGCCTCCCGCGCTTTCCCGCCGCTGCCGCTGCTGCCAACGCTGTTGCTGGCGATTATATTTATTTTACTATCCTGTAATGGCGACGCCCTATGGTCTTCGCGCCTCCCCGATTGCTGCTGCCAACGCCGCTCTCCACGGTATTTTTATTTTTCTATCGTGCTTCAATATTTGCTCTGTTAATTGAAGAACCGTTCCCGTCGTGGAGCGGACCCTCTGGGACACTTCCCTCCCTCTTCTTAGGTCCGAACGCTGCCCGGCTTTGAAGCACTGGCCGCGCCCTGTGTGCTCCACCCTCTCTCTCTCTCTTTGCTTCCCGACTCGCTGCCCAGCCCCGTTGCAGAGCCACTCGATCGAGCTCTAGCCCACCGCAGCCCAGGAAGGATCAGTGCACTACCTGCCACCAGCCCGATTAGCTGGGAAACCACAGACTGGAGAACCAAGCCTGGGTCTCGACAGTCTCTCCTGCACTTTTCAATTCGATGATTTGGAGGGTGGTTGCCCACGGTCGACGCCCGTTTCTCGAGTTTCTTTGGATTATTATTTTTTTTTTTCTTCTGGCTTCGACCTTCAATAACGTCGTCTGAGGTGCTGCCGAGTTGCAGGTAAGTTTGTTTCTTACTCGTCGCCAGTATTATGTCCGTGTATAATTGAGACACGGACTGCAGGAGTTGATTATAACAAGTCTTTACTGAATGGAGACAACCTGGAAACTGAAACTACAGAAGCCTGCTAGGGCCTTTTATACAGGGGTGGTCACTGCTGGTACTGCAGTCTGAGACCAGTTATTCCCTTAAAGGTACATACACAACATAGGCCTTCCTGTAAGCCAGTAAAACCACAATGTTGTTTGAAATCTTTGTGTGCAGAATAGCTGGTGATTCTAACGTTAGTTGACATGAATATAAATTTTGGTATATGGACAGATGCTGTTGATTGTAGTGTGGAATGACTGGAACATATTTTGGACATAACTGTTAATGCAAAGGAACAAGGCCTGTTCACCTGACGTTCTCTTCAATGAGCTGCTGCTGAATGGCTTTGTCTGCAGGCAACTGTTGCGCTCCTCCTGCTTCCTCACCCTCCTCAATGCCATCAATGTCCTCCCCCTCATCATGCTCAAGGTCCTTCTCCAATGGTGGCTCCGTGTGTTGTCCCTGATGTACAGAAAAGTTATGCAGCATACAGCAAAGCACAATTATATGGGACACCCTTTCTGGGCTGTATTGCAGGAAGCCACCAGATATGTTTAAGCATCTGAACTGTTCTTTGTTAGGGCTCTAGTTGATCCATGAATCTGATTGTAGCAGAGTACCGCAACTGAGTGTGGGATTCCTAAGAAGAATTGTGTGCTGTGTGCAAGGGATAGCCTTTGTCTCCAAGCTTCTAGCCTTTAACTTGATGTGCAGGGGCAAAGAATAGAAACATAGAAACATAGAAGATAGGAGCAGGAGTAGGCCATTCGGCCCCTCGAGCCTGCTCCGCCATTCAATGAGATCATGGCTGATCATCCAAACTCAGTACCCTGTCCCTGCCTTCTCCCCATATCCCTTGATCCCTTTAGCCTTAAGAAATATATCTAACTCCTTCTTGAATATATTTAATGAATTGGCCTCAACTGCCTTCTGTGGTAGAGAATTCCACAGGTTCACCACTCTCTGGATGAAAAAATTCCTCCTTATCTCTGCCCTAAATGGCTTACCTCTTATCCTTAGACTGTGACCCCTGGTTCTGGACTCCCCTGCCATTGGGAACATCCTTCCTGCATCTAGTCTGTCCAGTCCTGTTAGAATTTTATAAGTTTCAATGAGATCCCCTCTCATTCTTCTAAACTCCAGCGAGTATAAGCCCAATCGACCCAATCTCTCCTCATACGTCATTCCTGCCATCCCAGGTATCAGTCTGGTGAATCTTCGCTGCACTCCCTCCATGGCAAGAACATCCTTCCTCAGATAAGTGTGGCATCGGCAGCGGGTGGAGGCGGAGCAGAGCGGCAGAGCGACTACAAGAGGCCCCAGAGGCTCAGGTAGGCCTCAGTGCGGCATCGGCAGCGGGTGGAGGCGGAGCATAGCGGCAGAGCGACTACAAGAGGCCCCAGAGGCTCAGGTAGGCCTCAGTGCGGCATCGGCAGCGGGTGGAGGCGGAGCAGAGCGGCAGAGTGACTACAAGAGGCCCCAGAGGCTCAGGTAGGCGTACCAATCTCCAATCTCAGGCAAGGAGAGAGATAAAAAGTATTCGAGGTGTGACGTCACCACATACAGGTAGGTGATTGGTTGGAGTATTTCTCTTGTTTTAAAACTTTAAGTCTGTGGTTTATAGTTTTTAAGGTTGCTGTGGTGTAGCGGGGACAGTTTGTCAACCAGGGCCCTTAAATATATCATTTAACTGTAGTGAAACATAGAAGATAGGAGCAGGAGTAGGCCATTCGGCCCTTCGAGCCTGCTCCGCCATTCAACGAGATCATGGCTGATCATCCAAACTCTAGCACCCGGTCCCTACACCGACAGCCATCCCACCCAAGCCCTATCCCCGTAACCCCATGTATTTAATCCCCCCTAACACTAAGGGTCAATTTTTATCATGGCCAATCAACCTAACCTGCACATTTTTGGACTGTGGGAGAAAACCAGAGCACCCGGAGAAAACCCACGCAAACACAGGGAGAATGTGCAAACTCCACACAGACAGTCACCCGAGGCCAGATTTGAACCCGGGTCCCTGGCGCTGTGAGGCAACAGTGCTAACCACTATGCCACCGTGCTGGTGGGATTCATTTAATTTTAATTAATTAGTTAAAGGGTAAGTCATGGCAGGACAGCCCAGCCCCGTAGTGTGCTCCTCCTGCTCTATGTGGGAAATCAGGGATGCTTCCTGCGTCCCTGACGACCATGTGTGCGGGAAGTGTGTCCAGCTGCAGCTACTGACAGACCGCATTGCGGCACTAGAGCTGCGGATGGATTCATTTTGGAGCATTTGCGATGCTGAGGACATCGTGAATATCACATACAGCGAGTTGGTCACACCGCAGGTAAAGGGTGTACAGGCAGGAAGGGAATGGGTGACCAGCAGGCAGAGTAAGAGGCGCAGGCAGGTAGTGCAGGAATCCCCTGCGGCCACCCCCCTCTCCAACAGATATACCACTTTGAATACTGTTGGGGGGGATGACTCATCAGGGGAAGGCAGCAGCAGCCAACTTCCTGGCACCATGGGTGGCTCTGCTGCACAGGCTGGGAGGAAAAAGAGTGGAAGAGTGGAAGAGTAGGGATAGGGGACTCAATTGTAAGGGGAATAGATAGGCGTTTTTGCGGCCGCAATCGAGACTCCAGGATGGTGTGTTGCCTCCCTGGTGCAAGGGCCAAGGACGTCTCGGAGCGGCTGCAGAACATTTTGGAGGGGGAGGTTGAACAGCCAGTTGTCGTGGTGCACATAGGCACCAACGATATAGGTAAAAAACGGGATGAGGTCCTAAAAGCAGAATATAGGGAGCTAGGAGGTAAATTAAACGATAGGACCTCAAAGGTAGTAATCTCAGGATTGCTACCAGTGCCACGTGCTAGTCAGAGTAGAAATAGGAGGATATTTCAAATGAATACATGGCTAAAGGAATGGTGCAAGGAGGAGGGATTCAAATTCCTTGGACATTGGAACCGGTTCTGGGAGAGGTGGGACCAGTACAAACGGGACGGCTTGCACCTGGGCAGGGCCGGGACCGATGACCTAGGGGGAGTGTTTGCTAGTGCTGTTCGGGGGGGTTTAAACTAAAATGGCAGGGGGTTGGGAACCTGAGCATGGAGACAGAGGAAAGGAAAACAGGGATAAAAGCAAAAGATAGGAAGGAGAAAAACAAAAGTGGCAGTCAGAGAAATCAACGGTTTAAATCAAACGTGGCCACAGTAAATAATAATTCTAATAGGTCTAAGAGCGTTAAAAAAACAAGCCTGAAGGCTTTGTGTCTTAATGCGAGGAGCATTTGTAATAAGGTGGATGAATTGGCTGCGCAAATAGAGGTAAACGGATATGATTTGGTTGGGATTACGGAAACATGGCTCAAGGATGGCCAAGACTGGGAACTCAACATCCAGGGGTATTCGATATTCAGGAAAGATAGGCAAAAAGGAAAGGGAGGTGGGGTAGCATTACTGGTTAAAGAAGGGATTAATACAATTGTAATGAAGGATATTAGCTCTGATGACGTGGAATCTGTATGGGTAGAATTGAGAAATACAAAGGGGCAAAAAACATTATTGGGAGTGGTATATAGACCTCCAAACAGTAAGGCGGAGGTTGGGGATGGCATTAAAAGGGAAATTAAAGAAGCGTGCAATAAGGGCACAGCAGTCATCGTGGGTGACTTTAATCTACATATAGATTGGGCCAACCAAATTAGTAACAATACTGTGGAGGAGGAATTCCTGGAGTGTTTACGGGATGGTTTCCTGGACCAATATGTCGAGGAACCAACCAGAGATCAGGCCATCTTAGACTGGGTATTATGTAACGAGAAAGGATTAATTAGCAATCTTGTTGTACGAGGCCCCTTGGGTCGGAGTGATCATAATATGATCGAATTCTTCATTAAGATGGAGAATGAAGTAGTTGACTCAGAGACAAGGGTCCTCAATTTAAATAAAGGAAACTACGATGGTCTGAGGAGCGAGTTGGGTAGGATTGATTGGGGAATGGCACTCAAAGGGTTGACGGTGGATAGGCAATGGCAAACATTCAAAGACCGAATGGATGAGCTACAGAATTTGTTCATCCCAGTTTGGCATAAAAATAAAACAAAAAAGGTGACTCAACCGTGGCTAACAAGGGAAATTAGGGATAGCATAAGATCCAAGGAGAGGACATATAAATTGGCTAGAAAAAGCAATAATCCTGAGGATTGGGAGCAGTTTAGGAGTCAACAAAGGAGGACAAAGGGACTAATTAAGAAAGGGAAAATAGAATATGAGAGTAAGCTTGTAGGGAACATAGAAACTGACTGCAAAAGCTTTTATAGATATGTGAAGAGAAAAAGATTGGTGAAGCCAAGCGTAAGTCCCTTACAGTCAGAATCAGGGGAATTTATAATGGGAAGCAAGGAAATGGCAGACCAACTAAATACATACTTTGGTTCTGTCTTCACAAAGGAGGACACAAATAACCTCCCAGAGATGTCGTGGAACATAGGGTCTGATGAAAGGGAGGAACTGGAGGAAATCAGTATTTGTAGGGAAATGGTGTTAGGAAAATTGATGGGACTGAAGGCCGATAAATCCCCAGGGCCTGATGGTCTACATCCCAGGGTACTTAAGGAAGTGGCCCTAGAGATAGTAGATGCATTGCTGGTCATCTTCCAGAACTCGATAGACTCTGGAATGGTACCCATGGATTAGAGGGTAGCTAATGTTACCACACTATTCAAAATAGGTGGTAGAGAAAAAGCGGGGAATTATAGACCGGTAAGCCTGACATCGGTAGTGGGGAAAATGCTGGAGTCTATTATAAAAGATGTAATAGCAGAGCACTTGGAAAGCAGTGACAGGATCGGACAAAGTCAACATGGATTTACAAAAGGTAAATCATGCTTGACTAATCTACTGGAATTTTTTGTGGATGTAACTGGTAAAATAGATAAGGGAGAACCAGTGGATGTGGTGTATTTGGACTTACAGAAGGCTTTCGATAAGGTCCCACATAAGAGATTAGCGTGCAAAATTAAGGCACATGGGATTGGGGGCAAGGTATTGACTTGGATAGACAACTGGTTGGCGGACAGAAAGCAAAGAGTTGGAATAAACGGGTTGTTTTCCGAGTGGCAGGCAGTGACTAGTGGGGTACCGCAAGGATCGGTCCTAGGACCCCAGCTGTTCACAATATATATTAATGATCTGGACGAGGGAATTGGATGTAATATCTCCTAATTTGCAGACAACACAAAGTTGGGTGGGAGGGTAAGCTGTGAGGAGGATGTCGTGAAACTCCAGTATGATTTGGACAGGTTGGGTGATTGGGCATAAACATGGCAAATGCACGATAATGTGGATAAATGTGAGGTTATCCACTTTGGTGGCAAAAACAGGAAGGCAGATTATTATTTGAATGGCAATAAATTGGGAGAAGGGGAAGTGCAAAGAGACCTGGGTGTTATTGTGCACCAGTCGCTGAAGGTAAGTATGCAGGTGCAGCAGACGGTTAAGAAGGCAAATGGTATGTTGGCCTTCGTAGCAAGAGGGTTCGAGTACAGGAACAAGGATGTCTTGCTACAGTTGTACAGGGCCTTGGTGAGACCGCACCTTGAGTATTGTGTGCAGTTTTGGTCATCTTACCTGAGGAAGGACGTTCTTGCCATGGAGGGAGTGCAGCGAAGATTCACCAGGCTGATACCTGGGATGGCAGGAATGACGTATGAGGAGAGATTGTGTCGATTGGGCTTATACTCACTGGAGTTTAGAAGATTGAGAGGGGATCTCATCGAAACCTATAAAATTCTGTCAGGTCTGGACAGACTAGATGCAGGAAGGATGTTTCGGATGGCCGGGGAGTCCAGAACCAGTGGTCATAGTCTAAGGATAAGGGGTAAGCCATTTAGGACTGAAATGAGGAGGAACTTCTTCACCCAGAGAGTGGTGAACCTGTGGAATTCTCTGCCACAGAGGGTGGTGGAGGCCAGTTCATTAACTATATTCAAGAAAGAGTTGGATATATTTCTTGAGGCTAAAGGGATCAAGGGATATGGGGAGAAGGCAGGGACAGGGTACTGAATTTGGATGATCAGCCATGATCTCATTGAATGGCGGAGCAGGCTCGAATGGCCGAATGGTATACTCCTGCTCCTATCTTCTATGTTTCCATGTTTCTAAGGTGACCAAAACTGCACACAATACTCAAGGTGTGGTCTCACCAAGGCCCTGTACAACTGCAGCAAGACATCCTTGTTCCTGTACTCGAATCCACTCGCTACGAAGGCCAATATACCATTTGCCTTCTTAACCGCCTGCTGCACCTGCATGCTTACCTTCAGCGACTGGTACACAAGGACACCCAGGTCTCGGTGCACTTCCCCTTCTCCCAATCTATTGCCATTCAGATAATAATCTGCCTTCCTGTTTTTGCCACCAAAGTGGATAACCTCGCATTTATCCACATTATACGGTACTGCATCTGCCATACATCTGCCCAATCACCCAACCTGTCCAAATCATACTGGAGTATCTCAGCATCCTCCTCACAGCACACATGCCCACCCAGCTTTGTGTCATCTGCAAACTTGGAGATATTACATCCCTCATCTTGATCATTAATATATATTGTGAATAGCTGGGGTCCTAGCACCGATCCCTGCGGTACCCCACTAGTCACTGCCTGCCACTCGGAAAAAGAGCCATTTATTCCAACTCTATGCCTCCTGTCTGCCAGCCAGTTCTCTATCCAAGTCAGTACCTTGCCCCGAATCCCATGTGCTTTAACTTTACACGCTAATCTCTTATGCGGGACCTTATCGAAAGCCTTCTGAAAGTCCAAATACACCACATCCACTGGTTCTCCCTTATCTATTCTACTGGTTACATCCTCAAAAAATTCCAGTAGATTAGTCAAGCACGATTTACCTTTTGTAAATCCATGTTGACTTTGTCCGATCCTGTCACTGTTTTCCAAGTGCTCTGCTATTACATCTTTTATAATGAACTCTAGCATTTTCCCCACTACCGATGTCAGGTTTACCGGCCTATAATTCCCCGTTTTCTCTCTACCACCTTTTTTGAATAGTGGGGTAACATTAGCTACCCTCCAATCGATGGGAACTGTTCCAGAATCTATAGAATTTTAGATGATGACCAGCAATGCATCTACTATTTCTAGGGCCACTTCCTTAAGTACCCTAGGATGTAGATTATCAGGCCCTGGGGGTTTATCGGCCTTCAATCCCGTCAATTTCCTTAACACCATTTCCCTACAAATACTGATTTCATTCAGTTCCTCCCTCTCATTAGACCCTATGTTCCCCGACATCTCTGGGAGGTTATTTGTGTCCTCCTTTGTGAAGACAGAACCAAAGTATGTATTTAATTGGTCAGCCATTTCTTTGTTCCCCATTATAAATTCCCCTGATTCTGACTGCAAGGGAACTACACTTGACTTCACCAATCTTTTTCTCTTCACATATCTATAGAAGCTTTTACAGTCAGTTTTTATGTTCCCTGAAAGCTTACTCTCATACTCTATTTTCCCTCTCTTAATTAATCCCTTTGTCCTCCTTTGCTGAATCCTAAACTGCTCCCAATCCTCAGGTTTGCTGCTTTTTCTGGCCAATTTATATGTCCTCTCCTTGGATCTTATGCTATGCCTAATTTCCCTTGTTAGCCACGGTTGAGTCACCTTTTTTGTTTTATTTTTATGCCAAACAGTGATGAACAAATTCTGTAGTTCATCCATGCAATCTTTAAATGTTTGCCATTGCCTATCCACCGTCAACGCTTTAAGTAACATTCCCCAATCCATCCTACCCAACTCGCGCCTCATACCATCGTAGTTTCCTTTATTTAAATTCAGGACCCTAGTCTCTGAGTCAACTACTTCATTCTCCATCTTAATGAAGAATTCTATCATATTATGATCACTCTACCCCAAGGGGCCTTGCACAACAAGATTGCCAATTAATCCTTTCTCATGAAAGTAAGCATTCAGGTGCAGCAGGCGGTTAAGAAGGCAAATGGTATGTTGGCCTTTGTAGCGAAATGGTTCGAGTACAGGAACAAGGATGTCTTGCTGCAGTTGTACAGGGCCTTGGTGAGGCCAGATCTTGAGTATTGTGTGCAGTTTTGGTCACCTTATCTGAGGAAGGATGTTCTTGCCATGGAAGGAGTGCAGCGAAGATTCACCAGGCTGATACCTGGGATGGCAGGAATGACGTATGAGGAGAGATTGGGTCGATTGGGCTTGTACTCGCTGGAGTTTAGAAGAATGAGAGGGGATCTCATTGAAACTTATAAAATTCTAACAGGGCTAGACAGACTAGATGCAGGAAGGATGTTCCCGATGGTCGGGGAGTCCAGAACCAGGGGTCATAGTCTAAGGATAAGGGGTAAGCCATTTAGGACAGAGATGAGGAGGAATTTCTTCACCCAGAGAGTGGTGAACCTGTGGAATTCTCTGCCAAAGAAGGCAGTAGAGGCCAATTCATTAAATATATTCAAGAAGGAGTTGGATATATTTCTTAAGGCTAAAGGGATCAAGGGATATGGAGAGAAGGCAGGAACAGGGTACTGAATTTGGATGATCAGCCATGATCTCATTGAATGGCGGATCAGGCTCGAGGGGCCGAATGGCCTACTCCTGCTCCTATCTTCTATGTTTCTATGATACCCAGTCTAAGATGGCCTGATCTCTAGTTGGTTCCTCGACATATTGGTCCAGGAAACCATCCCGTATACACTCCAGGAATTCCTCCTCCACAGTATTGTTACTAATTTGGTTAGCCCAATCTATATGTAGAATGGAGGTTGGATGATTGACGCAATATAAAAGGATTGTGGAAGTTGCCAGAAAAGCAGGCACAGACCTGCATCAAACACCAGATGCACATTAATAGAGTGGAAGCCTTGTGATTCACGAAGCTAGTCGTATTGAGTGAAGGAGCGACATGAGTCAAGTCAATGACACCATAGACTTGGGGGAATCCTGCAATATGTCCAAATCCCAGAGTCCTATCCTGCTACTTCAGGATGTCCATGGAGAAATTGCTGAATGTGTTTGCTCTCTCAAGCAAGGCATCAGTCATTTGTTGACTACAAGCTTGAAGCACAGACAAACTGATGTTGCTGCTATTCCCTGTGGCAACCTTGAAGGAGCCAGAGGCAAAGAAGTTCAGGGCTGCAGTGACCTAAATTATAATAGGCAATACTGTGCTAGTTGGTTGCAAATCGTTTTGTAGATGTGACAACTCTGTCACTGCTTCCATAAAGAATTGAAGTGTTTTTATGCACTGCTCCTCCGGGAACTGCAGGTATGTTGCTTGGTGCCTATAAACTCTGTTGGAAGAATAAGAATTCCCTCTGAGCATGCATCCTATTTGCTCTCCATCCAACTCTGCTCTGCTTCTTCCTACAGATTACGTTGTTGCTGAACTAATGACGTTGCCAAGTTTCCTGCATCAAGTAACAAAAAAAACTGTTTTAAATGTTATAAAGGGGGATAACTGTACACTTACTGATGTACACTTACTGATGTCACTCTCACTTCCCCCTCCCCACTGTTCCTGGGTACGTGAGCAGAGTGGTTCTGTTACTGGACCAGTAATCCAGAGCATGGAGTAATAATCCAGGTTTTCTCCGGGTGCTCCGGTTTCCTCCCACAGTCCAAAGATGTGCGGGTTAGGTTGATTGGCTATGATAAATTGACCCTTAGTGTTAGGGGGATTAAATATGTGGGGTTACGGGGATAGGGTGGGATATGTGTTGGTGTAGGGGTTACGGGGATCGGGTGGGATATGTGTCGGTGCAGGCTCGATGGGCCGAAATGGCCTCTATCTGCACTGTGGGGTTTCTGTGATTCTGTGAAAATGTGAGTTGAAATCCCACCATGGCAGCTTGAGAATTTGAATTCAGTTTCAAGAATTTGGAAATGAAAAGCTGGTATCAGTAAAAGTGACCTTAAAGCTGGTGGATTGTCATAAAACTCAACTGATTCACTAATGTCCTTTAGGGAATGAAACAGACCTATATTTGACTCCAGTCCCACACCAGTGTGGTTGACTCTTAACTGCCTCTGAATTGGCCGAGCAATCCACTCAGTTGTATCAAACCTCTAAATGCAGCGGATCAAGAAGAAGGCCCACCACCTTCTCAGTGCATCTTGGTATGGACAATAAACGACGGTCTTGCCAGCAAAGCCCACATCTTGAGAATGAATTAAGATTTCATTCACTCGTATTCAGTTACATTTTAATGTTAACAAAGAACCAACTGGGTAGTTATTTTTCTGCTAGGTTTACGTAGGAGAAATTTATTTTTTAACTTCAAAGTTCACTTCACATGAGTTGCAGTTATGCTGCTTCTGGTGACGCCAAGTAGTGTTGGATTAGCTCCTCAAAGTGGTATCACAGTGGTCTTACAAATATTCAATTTGGCAATTTTGCAGCAGTTACAATATACATTTTTATCAATTCTATCCCGAAGCTACTTTGTATTGATGTAAAATGTATAGTATATTTAAAAGATTACTGGTTAAGCAATGAAATTCTGTATAAAAAAAAATTGAAAACACTGATCAAGATTTCAGATGGAAGCCCATTAATCCAGATCTGCTTTACCATTCTAGAACCTCTTCATTGAACACTGTAATTACCTGACTGTTGTACAGTTCTGCATGTTATCATTAATTAAATATTTTACTGGTATTGCTCATGACACTTTCTACTGTATGGTTGACAGTGTGACAGCAGATGCTGCCTGTGACTGGTGCAGAATTCCAATAGAGTCCTAGTTTCAACCCTAATGTGCTAGACAGCTGTCATATTCTTAGACAGGTATGACAAATCAAATCTTCATGCTTCTAACGATAAAAGCATATTTGATTAATAACTTTTCTGTTCCTTGAGGGAGATCTAATAGGTATATCTACCTATGAAATTACATGCTAAATAATCCCTGCCTTCCACTTTTCAAGGTCATAGTTAGAACCACTGAGAATACGGCTGGAAGGTCCCCTCCACTGGCAGTCCCTGAGCAGCACAGCTGAATTGAATTTGAGCTCCAGTGGCATTGTGATTCAGCTAGCAGCTTGAAACAGAAGCTCCACCACCAGACACTGACTGCTGCTGTAAACAGTCTCCACGGTACCTGGAAAACAGCCAGAAAAGTGAGACATGGATTGTTTTCTAGCATACAAGAGTTTGGGCAAGCAGGCAAATTTACAACAGAAAGTGTACAGGATGAAACCCAGCATTTTACCATTTGTGGTCCGAAAATCAACCTGACAACATGGAAATCATTGAATGAAGTGAATCATGAGGGCTGTTCTGTATGTTCACATCACAGTGAAACAAAGCAGTTTAACAATTCATAGCTAGCTTCATCGCACCAAGAGTTTGCTCTTTTTTGTCTTCAGATACATCAAAGAAGCATATGTGCAAAAGACATGAATATCCAGCTCAGATCACAAGGGGAGACTATCGTTACATTTCTGGGTCACACTATCATACAAGTAGATATAGTGCAGTGTGAGCCAACTCCCACAAAAGTAAGATGCTCAAACCAGTTATGGAGTGACTGACTCACTATACCCGAGAATATCTACAGAAGACTCAAGTTCGTAACACTTACCTTCGCAGTTCCCTTCAAATCTGATAACTTTCTCCTTATTTGAGTCCAGATACTGTAGATTGCATTAACTCTTGATCTCTCAGGCTATGAGCACAGATTTCCTCTGGGAGTGAACACTGTAGGTCCAAACAGGCACCCTGCTTTGTATGTGTGACATGGAGCAGGAACATTACTGCTGCATCACAAAATCTGGCTGTTCTTCTACTGTGATGCTCCATTTCACTTGTAAAAACTCTTGAGTGACTTCAATTTGCCAGCTCCTATTCCCAGGTCAGCTTCATCTTAAGGGGGTGCTGAGGCTTTTAAATATCTGCAGTAGTACTCTCAAACTCTGTCTATACGTGGAAACTCCCAGAGCACATAATGGAAGAAAGAAAGACTTGCATTTATACAGCACCTTTGACAACCTCAGGATGTCCCAAAGCACAATTACAGCCAATAAAGTACTTTTTGAAGTGTAGTCACTGTTGTAATGTAGGAAACATGGCAGCCAATTTGTGCACAGCAAGCTCCCACAAACAGCAATGCGATAATGACCAGATAATCAGTTTTTAGCGATGTTGATTGAGGGATGAATATTGGCCAGGACACCGGGGATAACTCTTCTTCAAAATAGTGCCAAGGGATTTTTTGCTTCCACCTGAGAGAGCAGATGGGGCATCAGTTTAACGTCTCATCTGAAAGACGGGACCTCTGATAGTGCAGCACTCCCTCAGTACTGGACTGGAGTGTCAGCCTAGATTTTTGTGCGTGGGACTTGAACCCACAACCTTTAATTGAATATTTAATTTTTGTCAATTAGAAAAGGTGTAGTGCCAGGGGACTGGCGGATAGCTAACGTAATGCCGATATTTAAGAAGGGGGATAGAAAATGTCCAGGGAACTATAGACCAGTCAGCTTAACATCGGTGGTAGGAAAAAATAATGGAATCCCTACTAAAGGAGAAAATTGAAGAACATCTAGAAACCAAAAATATAATAATAAATAGTCAGCATGGATTCAAAGGGGAAAGTCTTGCTTGACCAACCTCATTGAATTTTTTGAAGAGGTAACCGAGAGAGTAGACAAGGGTAATGCAGCAGATGTAATTTATCTGGATTTTCAAAAGGTCTTCGATAAGGTACCACATAATAGAATAATGAATAAGGTCAGGGAATGTGGAGTCAGGGGACAAGTAGCAGAATGGATAGCTAGCTGGCTTCAAGACAGAAAGCAGAGTATAGGGGTAAAGGGTAGCTAATCATAGTGGCAGAAGGTGGGAATTGGTGTTCCACAAGGATCAGTGCTGGGACCACTGTTGTTTATAATTTATATTAACAATTTAGATGTCGGAATCAAATACGCAATTTCTAAATTGTGGATGACACCAAATTGGGAGTGGATAGTCAATACTGAGGAGGACTGCAACAAATTACAATAAGACATTAATAAACTTGCAGAATGGGCATATAATTGGCAAATGAAATTCAACACAGATAATTGTGAGGTATTACATTTTGGTAAGAAAAATAGGGAGGTTACATATTACTTGGATAATAAGAATCTAAATGGGGTAGAGGAGCAAAGGGATCTCGGGGTACAAATACACAAATCACTAAAAGTATTGACACAGGTTAACAAGGCCATAAAAAAAGCAAACCAAGCACTAGGGTTTATTTCTAGAAGGATAGAATTGAAAAGTAGTGAAGTTATGCTAAACCTGTATCGAACCTTGGTTAGACCACACTTGGAGTACTGCGTACAATTCTAGTCGCCATATTATAAAAAGGATAGAGAGGTACTGGAGAGGGTGCAGAGAAGATTTACAAAGATAATACCAGAAATGCATGGGTATACCTATCAGGAAAGGATGAACAGGCTGGGTCTCTTTTCTCTTGAAAAGAGAAGGCTGAGTGGTGACCTAATAGAGGTCTTTAAAATCATGAAAGATTTTGATAGAGTAGATACAGAGAGAGAGTTTCCACTTGTGGGGAAGAGCAAAACTATAGGCCATCAATCTAAGATAGTCACCAGGAAATCAAATAGGGAATTCAGAAGAAAATTCTTTACCCAGAGAGTGGAGAGAATGTGGAACTCGCTACCACAAGGAGTGATTGATACATTTAAGGGGCGGTTAGATAAGCACATGAGGAAGAAGGGAATGAGGATTATGCTGATAGAGTTACATGAGGAAAAACGAGAGGAGGCTCGAGTGGAGCATAAATGCCGGCATGGACAGTTTGGGCTGAATGGACTGTTTCTGTGTTGTATATCCTATGTAATCCTATGAAACTGAAAGATTAGGTGGAAATGGATGTGAGTTAATAATCCTGTTTTTGCTTCACCAATGCCACCATCAAAATTTGTATCCTTTGTGTGCAATTGTAGCCTTCCTACTGCTGCCCTGGCTGAGATCAGTGAACATAGCACAGACCTGGGATTGAAGCTGGGCCCTTCTCATCATTATTGCTCAGTGCCACCAGAGATGTTGACAATACCCACTAAAACTCTGAAACCTTAAAGCATTTAATAAATTTCTCGGTTCTTAATCTTTACCTTCTATGTTCAGTTTTCATTTCAGCCAATAATCACCTATATGGGAATGACAACTCCATTTATTTCAACAAACATAGAAACATAGAAGATAGGAGCAGGAGTAGGCCATTCGGCCCCTCGAGCCTGCTCCGCCATTCAATGCGATCATGGCTGCTCATCCAAATTCAGTACCCGATCCCTGCCTTCTCCCCAAATCCCTTGATCCCTTTAGCCTTAAGAAATATATCCAACTCTTTCTTGAATATATTTAATGAACTGGCCTCCACCGCCCTCTGTGGCAGAGAATTCCACAGGTTCACCACTCTGGGTGAAGAAATTCCTCCTCATTTCTGTCCTAAATGGCTTACCCCTTATCCTTAGACTGTGACCCCTGGTTCTGGACTCCCCGGCCATCGGGAACATCCTTCCTGCATCTAGTCTGTCCAGTCCTGTTAGAATTTTATAAGTTTCAATGAGATCCCCTCTCATTCTTATAAACTCCAGCGAGTATAAGCCCAATCGACCCAATCTCTCCTCATACGTCATTCCTGCCATCCCAGGTATCAGTCTGGTGAATCTTCGCTGAACTCCTTCCATGGCAAGAACATCCTTCCTCAGATAAGGCGACAAAAACTGCACACAATACTCAAGATGTGGTCTCACCAAGGCCCTGTACAACTGCAGCAAGACATCCTTGTTCCTGTACTCAAACCCTCTCGCTACGAAGGCCAACATACCATTTGCCTTCTTAACCATCTGCTGCACCTGCATGCTTACCTTCAGCGACTGGTGCACAAGGACACCCAGGTCTCGTTGCACTTCCCCTTCTCCCAATCTATTGCCATTCAGATAATAATCTGCCTTCCTGTTTTTGCTACCAAAGTGGATAACCTCACATTTATCAACGTTATATTGCATCTGCCAAATCACCCAACCTGTCCAAATCATCCTGGAGTTTCTCGGCATCCTCCTCACAGCACACGTCCACCCAGCTTTGTGTCGTCTGCAAACTTGGAGATATTACACCTAGTTCCCTTGTCTAGATCATTAATATATATTGTGAATAGCTGGGGTCCAAGGACCGATCCCTGCGGTACCCCACTAGTCACTCCCTGCCACTCAGAAAAAGACCCGTTTATTCCAACTCTTTGCTATCTGTCTGCCAACCAGTTCTCTATCCAAGTCAATGCCTTGCCCCCAATCCCATGTGCCTTAACTTTACACGCTAATCTCTTATGCGGGACCTTATTGAAAGCCTTCTGAAAGTCCAAATACACCACATCCACTGGTTCTCCCTTATCTATTCTACCAGTTACACCCTCAAAAAATTCCAGTAGATTAGTCAAGCACGATTTACCTTTTGGAAATCCATGTTGACTTTGTCTGATCCTGTCACTGTTTTCCAAGTGCTCTGCTATTACATCTTTTATCATGGACTCTAGCATTTTCCCCACTACCGATGTCAGGCTTACCGGGCTATAATTCCCCGTTTTCTCTCTACCACCTTTTTTGAATAGTGGGGTAACATTAGCTACCCTCCAATCCATGGGTACTGTTCCAGATTCCATCGAATGTTGGAAGATGATCAGCAAAGCATCTACTATTTCTAGGGCCACTTCCTTAAGTACCCTAGGATGTAGATTATCAGGCCCTGGGGATTTATCAGCCTTCAATCCCATCAATTTCCCTAACATCATTTCCCTACAAATACTGATTTCTTTCAGTTCCTCCCTTTCATCAGACCCTATGTTCCCCGACATCTCTGGGAGGTTATTTGTGTCCTCCTTTGTGAAGACAGAACCAAAATATGTATTTAAATGGTCTGCCATTTCTTTGTTCCCCATTATAAATTACCCTAATTCTGACTGCAAGGGACCTACGCTTGACTTCACCAATCTTTTCCTCTTCACATATCTATAAAAGCTTTTACAGTCAGTTTTTATGTCCCCGGCAAGCTTACTCTCATATTCTATTTTCCCCTTCTTAATTAATCCCTTTGTCCTCCTTTGTTGAATCCTAAACTGCTCCCAATCCTCAGGTTTACCGCTTTTTCTGGCCAATTTATATGTCCTCTCCTTGGATCTTATGCTATCCCTAATTTCCCTTGTTAGCCACGGTTGAGTCACCTTTTTTGTTTTATTTTTATGCCAAACTGGGATGAACAAATTCTATAGTTCATCCATACGGTCTTTGAATGATTGCCATTGCCTATCCACCGTCAACCCTTTGAGTGACATTCCCCAATCAATCCTACCCAACTCGCGCCTCAGACCATTGTAGTTTCCTTTATTTAAATTCAGGACCCTGGTCTCTGAGTCAACTACTTCAGCCTCCATCTTAGTGAAGAATTCGATCATATTATGATCGCTCCGACCCAAGGGGCCTCGTACAACAAGATTGCTAATTAATCCTTTCTCATTACATAATACCCAGTCTAAGATGGCCTGATCTCTGGTTGGTTCCTCGACAGATTGGTCCAGGAAACCATCCCGTAAACACTCCAGGAATTCCTCCTCCACAGTATTGTTACTAATTTGGTTAGCCCAATCTATATGTAGATTAAAGTCACCCATGATGACTGCTGTGCCCTTATTGCACGCTTCTCTAATTTCCCTTTTAATGTCATCCCCAACCTCCGCATTACTGTTTGGAGGTCTATATACCACTCCCACTAACATTTTCTGCCCCTTGGTATTTCTCCGTTCTACCCATACAGATTCCATATCATCAGAGCTAATATCCTTCCTTACAATTGTGTTAACCCCTTCTTTAACCAGCAATGCTACCACACCTCCCTTTCCTTTTTGCCTATCTTTCCTGAATATTGAATACCCCTGGATGTTGAGTTCCCAGCCTTGGCCACCCTGGAGCCATGATTCTGTAATCCCAATCAAATCATATTCGTTTACCTCTATTTGCGCAGCGAATTCATCCACCTTATTATGAATGCTCCTTGCATTAAGACACAAAGCCTTCAGGCTTGTTTTTTTAACGCTCTTAGACCTATTAGAATTATTATTTTCTGTGGCCATGTTTGATTTAAACCGTTGATTTCTCTGACTGCCACTTTTGTTTTTCTCCTTCTTATCATTTGCTTTTATCCTTGGTTCCCTTTTCTCTGTCTCCCCTGCTCAGGTTCCCAAACCCCTGCCATTTTAGTTTAAACCCTCCCCCAGAGCACTAGCAAACA
This sequence comes from Somniosus microcephalus, assembly GCF_052327205.1. Taxonomy (NCBI): domain Eukaryota; kingdom Metazoa; phylum Chordata; class Chondrichthyes; order Squaliformes; family Somniosidae; genus Somniosus; species Somniosus microcephalus. Next base: position 298,783,124 of record NC_140989.1, on the reverse strand, counting down.
CTACCCCTAGGACATCAGTCCCGGCCCTGTCCAGGTGCAAACCGTCTGGTTTGTACTGGTCCCACCTCCCCCAGAACCGGTTCCAGTGTCCCAGGAACTTGAATCCCTCCCCCTGGCACCATTCCTCTAGCCACGTATTCATCTGAAATATACTTCTATTTCTACTCTGACTAGCACATGGCACTGGTAGCAATCCTGAGATTACTGCCTTTGAGGTCCTATTTTTTAATTTACCTCCCAGCTCCCTATATTCAGCTTTTAGGACCTCATCCTGTTTTTTACCTATATCGTTGGTACCTATATGCACCACGACAACTGTCTGTTCACCCTCCCCTTCCAAAATGTTCTGCAGCCGCTCTGAGACATCCTTGACCCTTGCACCAGGGAGGCAACACACCATCCTGGAGTCTCATTTGCAGCCGCAGAAACGCCCATCTATTCCCCTTTCAATAAAATCCCCTATTACTATAGCTCTACCCCTCTTTTTCCTCCCGTCCTGTGCAGCAGAGCCACCCCTGGTGCCAGGAAGTTGGCTGCTACTGCCTTCCTCTGATAAGCCATCCCCCTCAACAGTATTCAAAGTGGTATATCTGTTTGAGAGGGGGATGTCCACAGGGGACCCCTGCACTACCTGCCTGCGCCTACTATTCTGTCTGTTGGTCATCCCTTCCCTTTTTGCCTGTCCAATCTTTGCCTGCGGTGTGACCAACTGCTTGAACGTGATATCCACGATGTCCTCAGCACGCGAATGGTCCAGTATGTATCCAATTGCAGCTCCAGCGCCACAATGTCGTCTGCCAGTAGCTGCAGCTGGACACAGTTCCTGCACACATGGTTGTCAGGGACACAGGAAGTGTCCCTGAGTTCCCACATAGTGCAGGAGGAGCATACCACGGGGCCATCATGACTTACCCTTTAATTAATTCAAATTAAATTAAATCAAATCAATCCCACCAATTACACTACAGTTAAATGATATACTTAAGGGCCCTGGTTTACCCACAGTCCCCGCTACTCCAGAGAGCTTAGAAACTATAAACCACAGAGTTTAAGTTTAAAAAGAGAGAAATACTCACCAACCAATCACTTACCTGCTTTCTGGTGACATCACACTTCGATTACTTTTTACTTCTCTCCCTCTCTAGAGATTAGTAAGCCTACCTGGTCCTCGCCACTGCTTTTAAACCTCGCCGCCGCTCAGCCGCCTCGTCTCCCGCAGGTCCGCTGCTGCCGCCGCTCTGAGGCCTACCTGGTCCTCCCCGCTGCTTTTAAACCTCGCCGCCACTCAGCCGCCTCGTCGCCCGCAGGTCCGCTGCTGCCGCTGCTCTGAGGCCTACCTGGTCCTCACCGCTGCTTTTAAACCACACCATGAGAGGGTTACTTTGTGATGCATCGGGATACTTGTGTCAATTCAACTTTGTACACTCATTTATGAATGCTACAGTGCTCCAGGTTGATGTGTACTATTGATGTTGTTGTATCTGCTGCCAACTTCAGTTTTCACCCACTGTGCTGAATCCCAGTGAAATTCCTATTTGGGAAGTATACTGTCCTACCAGAAGTCAATACTCACCATTTTCAACAGCGCCATAGGATGGGTTATTAAATCATCAATGGCCTGTTTCTGTGTGGTACTTTCTATGTAATTCTATGTAAAAACATACAAGAAGCAGTAAGATAGCCTTTTACATTCACTGCTAGTTCATAAGGGAAGGCTGACAAACCAGATTTCTTATCCCCAGAGTAATCCTTTCATCACAGTTTACACAGTCCAATCCTAATCACGTACCTCATCTCAACAATTGATTACTCATGTTAATGAACATTGTTGTTATTCTGAGTGTTATCATATCCCCTGCCAAAACTATGTGTAAAATCCCTGGCTTAATGTACCAGTTCATAAATGTTGCTGGCACTGTCTGCCACTGGTCATTGTGATTAGCATTTATACCTCTAAATTGGCATTACAATTGATGGCTATCTCATTAAAGAAGTACTGTGTTTATAAAACTCTGTTCTCTAGCCACTAACTCCATCTCTCTCCCTGGCAACTGTCTGAGGCTGAACCAGACAGTTTGTAACCTTGGTGTCATATCTGACCCGAGATAAGCTTCCGACCACATATCCATGCCATCACTAAGACCGCCTATTTCCACCTCCGTAATATTATCCAACTCTGCCCCTGCCACAGCTCATCTGCTGCTGAAACCCTCATCCATGCATTTGTTACCTCTAGACTTAACTATTCCAATGCACTATTGGCTGGCCTCCCACATTCTACCCTTTGTAAACTTGAGGTCATCCAAAACTCTGCTGCCCGTGTCTTAACTTGCACCAAGTCCCGTTCATTCATCACCCCTGTGCTCGCCGACCTACATTGGCTCCCGGTTAATCAACGCCTCGATTTTAAAATTCTCATCCTTGTTTTCAAATCCCTCCAGGGCCTCACCCCTCCCTATCTCTGTAATCTCCTCCAACCCTACAACCCTCAGAGATATCTGCGTTGGTGGCCTTGCCTTCAGCTGCCTAGGCCCTAAGCTCCAGAATTCCCTCCTTAAATCTCTCCGCCTCTCTACCTCTCTTTCCTCCTTTAAGACGCTCTTTAAAACCTACCTCTTTGACCAAGCTTTTGGACATCTGCCCTAACATGTGGCTTGGTATCAAATTTTATTTGACAACACTCCTGTGAAGCACCTTGGGACGTTAAAGGTGCTCTATCAATACAAGTTGTTGTTGTATAAAAAAGAGCTGGGCAAACCTATTTTGCTTGTTCATTTCACTTGTGCCGGATATCACACTGACTCCCACCAAAAACAAAGGGTTTGCAAAAGAGTTTGAGTCAGCAACCATTAAAAAGAGGGAAAGGAAGAATGGGTGACGGAATGGGTCTGCACAGTCGACTTAAACTTTTGGGACCTTGGGTCAAATCCAGCCCAGACTGATGGGTACATATTGGCTATATGAGTTCTATCTGAAATAGATTTGGGCAGTCTCAACCCAGTTCATAGTGGCCATAGATGTATAGCATAAAACTACTCCCTAAGTTATCAGTCTTACTCAGTGAGGTTGCAGGATGGCTAGCATGGGATCATGGAAAATGTCACATTGGTACAGGGTATGGTAGCCTAATAGTTATAACACTAGAGTAGCAAGCCAGAGGTCATGAGTTCAAATCCCACCAGTTGAGAATTATATTCAATTAATCTGGTAATTTGTGGGCTGACACCAGAATAAAATGATGATGAAAACTTGTAAAAGCCCAATTGGTTCACTAATATCACCCAAACCCATGTGGTTGACTTTTAATATTCTCAGGACAACAATGAATGGATAATAAATGCTGCTTTGCCAGTGTTACTCACATTCCAAGAACACATTTTAAAAAAGGAATGGGTCTTCTGGGTTAGGCACAAGACACATTGGGATAGATCTTCAACTTGCTGCCTGGGTGTAAATCTGGTGTTGTGGAAATTAAAATTGGGTAGTTTCTGTAATGGGCAGCTGATTTGCAATGTCAGTTTTACACCCATGTGGCATGTTGAAAATCTTCCCCATTGTGCAGGAAGAGTCAATAAAGCTTTACTTTGCATCTAACCATTTTATATTTCGCTTACATTGCCAAGCACCAACCAAAAACAATAGTTACCCAATACATTGCACTAAGCCTAAGCATATATGTACCAAATGTTCAGTCACATAGGATCTAGCTAAACTAATATCAGTCTCCACCATGTTGTCGTCGTACGTGTCTTCACACTGTTCCCTTTGGGGAACTGTATGAAGTGGTGGAAGGATTTCTGGCTGCGATTAATGCTCCTTCTGTGACCGTAACCATCTTCGTACCAGCCATAAGGGTGGTTAGTCCTATGGCGGGAGGGTTTTACGGGCTCCCACAACCCATATGAGAGTGGGGGGGGCACCCACACCCACAGACGCAAGTATCCCGCTGGATGTCAACCCAGAGTTTAGAGCCGGAGCTCCAACTCCACTTGCCGGGACTGTCTGAAGCGGGGTTCGAAACCCTACGCCTTTCTGGCCCAGCGGCGGGGATGCTACCGCTACGCCAAAGGCCCACTCCTCTCCACCATGTAAACATGTTGGAAACTTGTGGGAAATTTTCTAAGGAAAAGGTTACACAGTACAGCTCAAAACTCTTAAAGGAACATTTGGTTGATGGGGATGGGAGAAGCAGCTCTTAGTAAGCCTGACTTGGTTTGGGGAAAAACCATCAGTCACAATTGTCTTTTGACATAATTTACATCATCACATTGTGTGTTTGACAAACCTTTTATCATTTATTTACACTTTTTGATGAAAGTGGGGATCCTTTACTGGAAACGCTTTCCTCAACGCAATGTTCCCTTTATCCATCTGGCTTTTTAAGTAAATGTTGCAAGGTATTTAAGATGCTAACTGCCTCTTACTGGATGCACCCAATAACAGGCCATCTGTTGATTAAGGTATGATGTTGAAATCAATTAGCTTTCAGGAAAAACATGAGTACAATTTGAGGAGAGAAATACAGAAGTTGTTAGAGTATGTTGGAATACTGCATACATTGCCTGGCCAATTCAAAAAGATTTTAAAAAGGTTCTTCGGTGTGTAGATTATTGAGAAGTTCAAGTAAGATAGTGTTATCTTGTTAAACTATTTGTCCAGTAACTGTTTTTAAAAGAATCAAAAACAGAAATTATATGGTTGTGTCCCACATGATTATTTCATCTTTGATCATGTGACAAGCTACGACACCTGTGTAAAGTCACTTGTCAGACAGTGCAATTCATTGTATCCATATTCCTTAGGTGTTATCTCTACCTAATTCTGGAGAAGAAGAAATCCAACCCTTCTTCCAAATTGTTTCTTAATTGGAGCATATGGACAAAAATATGAGACAACTAATACAATCCAGCTTTAAGAAGAAAAACAAATTGGATTAGTTGCTAAATAGAGTAAGAGGTTACACCTGATTAAATTGGAGCAGGTCCTCAGGAATTAATGAAGCTCCCTAGTCCATTTCTAAGAAGAAATTCTGGGATTCTGATAATTACTGAACATAGCTGTGATTTGCAATGAATCAAAAGAATAATATTAAACCAGGCTGGCATAATTGCAACGTGAAATGCAAAAGTGCTGATTTCTGCTAAGATCTGATGAAATAAAAATATCCCATGTGAGCAGACTATTTGAAAAGAAAGATTGATTTGCAGTTGAAGTTTGAACCCTGGAGATTATGCTCTCTCAGTACTTGAGAAGAAAATACAAGTTCTGAAAGTTAATCTCCTGAGCAAAGTAAGATTTTCACTTTTGTGAATTTCCGAGGTTAGTCTGGGTAAGGGGGTCAAGTACATTTATCTAAAAATGTAGACAATTCAATGACATTCTAAAGGACTGCTTCAGTTTAAATTATAATTTAGATAAAGTGGATAGTGCCTCAACTATCATGGATAGTTTTGTCAAAATCTACATATATATTTTGTATGATTTTTATACCAGGATGATGTTGTTTATTCTTTTTATCCAGATTCGTGCTTATGATTCAATTACTGAACTTTTTGTAGAAAATTATATTGGAAATATTTTTCTTCCTACAAACTCAATTTTTTTTATACAATTGCACTAGGAATGAATCCTTTGTACCATATAGTAATTTATCGCCTAATTTGGTACCATCCTAGAAAAATTATCAGCACTTAATGACTTGTTGAAGCGCTCGCACACACTAACTCAAAATCCTGGAACTCCCTACCTAACAGCATTGTGGGAGTAGCTTCACAACACAGATTGCAGGATATCAAGAAACAAGGCATAGGCAATAAATGCTGGTCTTGCCAGTGATGCCCACATTCCAAGAATGAATAAAACACATAAAACTACATTCAACTTGCAACTCTCAGATTTTCAAGGAGCTTAAATGTGGATAATTGGCATTCCTCTAAATCGTATTGGCACTGCTCTAGCGTGCCCTTTTCTAGCACTTCAAAACTCTTTGCGTCCCTCAGTAGTTCCCCTCCTGTTTCAGCCTATGGACATTTAAAACCCGTGAGTGACCCAACACTTTTTGATTTATATTGTCTTGTCTTGACCTGTTTGATTGTTCTCCTGAGTCGACCTCAGTTATTAGTTGGGAATACATCAATTCCTACATTGGTGACCCCATTTTTCGTGAACGTTTTTCACGAAAGCAGCGCAGCCGGTCCCCAATTTTTGTGAATGTTTTTCACAAAAGAAGCACGCCATGGAAGCAAACGCCGTTTTGTGAAAGCTACCGCAATTCAGGGAGCAGCAAGCGCCCTCGTGCTTTATTCTGGTAGAAGCCCCATTCGCCTTGCGCAACATCGATGCGGCGCAGACCAAGCACCGGTACGTGGTCTCTGCACTCGACAGCTCTACCGCCTCTCGGATCGTCCGCCTCCTCGACATCCCCCAACGGAACAGCAAGTATGAATCCCTCGAAGCGCGGGTACTGCAGGTTTTCGGGCCCACAAGATCGGAGCACGCCCCCGCGGAGATGCCATGAGGATTCACCCCTCGCAAGCCATGAGGACTCATCCCTCGCGAACCACGATGACTCATCCCCTGCAGACGCCGCCCCAGCTCCTCAGCCTGCTGGGTTGTGTAATCTACCGTGCGCAGTTCAGCGCGAAAGCGAAGCATTGCTGCCCTCCCGGCAGTTTTCCCCAAGAACGAAACAACAACCGACACTGCGATCAACGAGGTACGGGTCTAACGGGCCTCCCGCGGCCGCGATGGCGATCGGCCACGCGGGAAAATTGCTGTCATCACTGATCATGGCCTCACCCTTGAACTGGCGGCTGATCAACGCAGCAACTGTTAATTCTTCTGTGTTACCGCAGTAACACTACGGCACGCACCGTTTGTGCGTTCCCGACTCCTGAAGAGTTCGCTCGCCTGCTCGGCGAGTTCCCCGACCTGACAAGACCCACGTTCATTTCCTCCTGGATCGCCTGTTTTGGCGTTGCCGCAGATATTTCGTTCGACAGGGGACTTTCTAACAGCATCGACAGAGCCATGGTCCGCATCTACCCAGCCTGCCAGCACCGGTGCCCGTTTCGAACCACGGGCTTCAGAGGTCTCATGTTTCTACGGTCCTTCACAAGGCTGAATACGTTTTATTCGCCATGACGCACGTAAGGATCTGCTCAAGACCACCACATTTCGGTCGACCGCTTGGGACCAGCACCTTTGGACCTCGCCCGCCACGTCGAGACAGCACAACCGCCGCGATGAGGTCGGACACCCATCGTCGTTATGGCAGACCAAGTGTGACTGCCCGCCAGACCACCAGCCGCCCAGTAGCCTCCGCCCCGAGACTACAGGAGTCATTCGGACAGGCTCGTCAGACCACCTCACCGTTTGACTTTGTCCATTAAAGCGAATTCTGGGGGGGCGCATGTGGCGGTACCACTGAGTTAATCTAGCTAATTGTATATAATTCCCTTTAACGATGTTCTAACACCAGCCTAAACCTGTACTATTGTGTTGGGCATTACTGGGTTTTGTATATAGTGTTTTGCATGTACGGGGCGTTGCCCCTTTAAGAGCGCGGGCAAACGCGATGACGTCACGTCGCACATCACGTGACCGCCCAAACGCGGGCAAACACGATGACGTCACGTCGCACATCACGTGGCCGCCCCAAGCGCGGGAAAACGTGATGATGTCACGACACAATCCACGGGGCTGCCGAGTCAGTCCTCGTGGCGTCCCCGTTGGGTGAAGACCTGCTCCATGGCTCTCCTGCATCGATCTTTGTTGTTTTCTGGAATTCATCAAATCCAACATTAAAGCCCTGTTTGATTGTTCTCCTGAGTCGACCTCAGTTATTAGTTAGGAATACATCAATTCCTACAGTTGCCCATTTACTGCCACCTCCAAAGACCAATTTCCCCCCCATTGCTCTTGTCTGTTCACCCAGGTTTCTCAATTGAACAAAAAAATGTGAAAAGCAGGAAAGTTCACCCAATCATTCTTGTTGGATGGTGTGATGCAATATTATGGACTGTGATCTGAACAGGCAAAACTTACTTATACTTTTCTACCAGTACACTTCAGTACCACTACTTCACTGATGTGGAATTGCCAGACATCATACTAACCAGCTAAGCCATTTTCTCTTTTTCTTAAATTGTGACCTTTTATGAAATCTAAATAATGCAGCAGCACTCTACCATCACTGACAGGAATCCTTGTGTGTAAATGTTCCTTTCTTGGGTGGAGTGGGGACCTTGTAAATAAGTGTAATGCTACCATTCAGGTAGTGTTATTAGTATAACAACAGAAAATGCTGGAAAAACTCAGCAGGTCAGGCAACATCCGTGGAGAGAAATTTGAGTTGACGTTTCAGGTCGAACCCTTCTTCAAAACTGGAAAGAAAAGAAACTAGATCGAAGGCAGGGCTGCGATCGGACAAAAAAAAAAAGTGTTATTAGTATGATTGAGTTGCAACTTAAACAATATTGAGAATCAAATGGAGTTGAATTTTTAGTGCTTGATAGCTTGTGAAATAATAGGGTTTCCTTGCCCCTTTCTCCAGTGACAGAACACTAATATTGAGATCATTGCTGATTGGGGAGAGAGAGAGAATCCATCCATTTTTGTGCCTAATATCACAACACTACACATCTTTGAGCATTTGTGGAAAAAAAGAATGAAATCATGTTCTAACTTTTCCATTACAGGCTTTCTCTCTGGAACTTTAATTCAATTTGTTTTATATCAATGCAGACAAATCAAGCTGTACAAAGAAGACCAGTAACATCATGGTACATGCAGTCAGCCAAATCTTAAAATGTATTGCAGTGGATCCTAATGGTTTATAGATGCTTTCAATGGCTGTACCTTGACAGGAGCAGCTTTTTGTTCAATGCCTGTGTAAATGAGGACCTGTGTTAATTGTGGATAAGAAAATGGCTTTTAATTATTCTGCCGGCAATTCACTGTTTTCAATATTAATTGCAAGAATAGTAACCCTATTAATGTTCAATTTTGACAATAGTAAATAACAGGCACATTTGCGCATTGATAAACTCCACATCTTCCGAAATGCAGAGAGCTGATTATGTCAGTAAAAATAAATGAAGTAGAACCTCCTCCAGGAGCTTCATCTGGTAATTAAATATTTCAGCTTTTCTCTTGGCACCTGTCAGATGAACCTAGTGCTTCACCAACTGTTTGGCAACTGTTCCTATGGTGACTGTTGCATACTTGCACCTTGTCAGTTGGCCGATTTTAACAACCGTTTATAATGAACAACAGTTTAGAATGCATTAAAGTCCACTGAAGCCTCTCTTAATCAGACTTGCATCAGTAATTATAGCTCCAGTTATTCAGTTTACTCAAAAAAGCTTTTGCTAATATTAGTAGTAAAGAAAACAGTTTTTCCCATGATTCACTAGATAATGTGCCTTAATTTAATTGTCCCTAAATACACAGTGGGATGACTTAACTTACAAACATAAAATAAAAGATGCTAGAAATACATAGCATGTCAATCAGCATCTGAAAGGGATGGGTTAATGGTGCTTTATTATGAAAGGTCATACCCAAGCCATTAGCCTATATTTATCTTTCAGATGCCTCCTGACCTCTTGCAGATTTTCAGCATTTTCCTTTTTAGCTCAATGTACGACTTCTAACAACAAGACACTGTTTATAAAGCCAGGATGGACGTTTTATGTTTTTAAAAAAAGTAAATCCCCTTTCTCTCCCTGAGGAATGCATCAAATGTGACCTAGAAGATAGGGAAACTAACTCTAGGCCTCTATAATCAAAGCTGCTCTGAAATAGTTGCGAAGAGGTAATTGAGACTGGCCTGGGGGCCATTTCCCCTTCCATATTGTTTCACCCTCTCTATCCCTGGGACTAAGCACCTGGTTCCCAATCTGTGTTTTTTCACAGTAACACTGATGAGCATGGTTGCAATTGTGGCAGAACATGTTGCGAGAACTCCCACTTAGTAGAATTCTACATGATCCAAAAGACCCGAGAATTCTATGATGACAGGCAGCATGTGTGATCGATACAGCTAGTGTACAATTTGTTATTTATATTGATATGTAGCTGAGTATTAAAGATGGTTTGCTTCAGATTTTTGCTGGATAATAATTTCTGAATCCTCGGGTTTACCCAGGTAAAAGCGATCTCAATCCACGCGAATAGGTATTGTTCAGTCTGCAATAACACACGCAATGATTGAATGTGACTCCTTGTTGATAGAATGCAAGAAACTACTACTCACCATGGCAACACTGAACAGTGTTCCACTGGCCTACTTATATGAACGTGCCAGTTGCTTAATTTGTTACTGCACATGGAATTACTCCTTTTATCGTATAATCTTTGGGGTGGGGGGGGGGGGTGGTTGGAAAGCCTGATAACATATATCACTCTATATATCAAGTTGTTCATTCCTTGTTACATTAATATGACTTGCTCGATGATTCCTGGAAATAAAGCAGATTTTAGATTTAGGACTCTTCTAGATTCCCAAAAATCAATGCCTTCAGTTGACTACATAACAGTAGCTCTACCGTGATTTTTATGTTGACTTGTTTATCTACCTTCCAACCTTTGTTCACAACCTTGGTGTCATATTTGACTCCAAGATGAGCTTCTGACCACATATCCGCGCCATCACTAAGACCGTCTAGCTGCACCTCCGATACGTTGCCTGACTCCGCCCCTGCCTCAGCTCATCTGCTGCTGAAATCCTCATCCATGCCTCTGTTATCTCTAGACTTGACTATTCCAACGCACTCCTGGCCGGCCTCCCACATTCTGCCCAAAACACGGCTGCCTGTGTCCTAACTCGCACCAGTTCCCGTTCACCCATCACCCCTGTGCTTGCTGACCAATATTGGCCCCTGGTTAAGCAACGCCTCGATTTAAAAATTCTCACTCTTGTTTTCAAATCCCTCCATGGCCTCGGCCCTCCCTATCTCTGTAATCTCCTCCTGCCCCACAATCCTCCGAGATATCTGCGCTCCTGTAATTCTGCCCTCTTGAGCATCCCCGATTTCAATCACTCCATCATTGGCAGACGTGCCTTCAGCTGCCAAGGCCCTGAGCTCTGGAATTCCCTGCCTAAACCTCTCTGCCTCTCTTTCCTCCTTTAAGACGTTCCTTAAAACCTACCTCTTTGATCAAGCTTTTGGTCATCTGCCCTATTATCTCCTTATGTGGCTCGGTGTCAAATTTTGTTTCATAATGTTCCTGTGAAGCATCTTGGGAGGTTTAACTACGTTAAAGGTGCTACATAAATACAAGTTGTTGTTGTCACTTTTCAGTCAGCCAATTGAAGAACTATAGTTTTCAGAGCATCAGGAAGAAAACAACCCCAAATTAGTTAATTGTTTTTTTAACATGGTAATCAATGTGCTGGAATCTCCATATAGGTAGGGCATATTAAAAATGAACTTTTTCATAAGACACCATTTAAGGTAAGTTTTTTCCTACTGTTCTTGTGGGAACAGCAGGATCAGGAGTGCTCCTCCTGGCCACACAAGAAAAATTTCGGCCTCCCCTATGCCAGGCGACCCCCCTCCCTCCTGCAGAAACTCTCCCTGCGACTTCCCTTCTTGCCAACGAACCTTTCCTTGGCGCTGGCTGGCACCAGAGTTGACCACTTAAATTATTGGATTCCTTTTCTCTGTTCTTCATTTGCAAAGTAATTGCTTTGACAAATGGAATATTCAGAGCATGCAGCTGAGTGACCATAAACTTCATGACAGCCTTAAGAAGGTTGGCCATCGCTATAGCTTGATGATGTATTTACTGTTAATTTAATGGGTTCAAATTCAGCCAGTTTGCAATATTTCTGCGATCTCATTAAACTGATTAGAGGTGAGGATGGGATTTCCGAGCAAAAGCACTGTTATGGATGGAGATCTTTAGAACAACTGTGTATTCCAGTGTAAAGCTCTTACTGTTCCACCATGTTTTGCATCCAGAATTATGGTCTTGTTCTTTTCTGTATTCCTCATTAGCATAACTGAAGCAAATCACTTTTCATGGGAGACTAACTAAGATTTTTCACCTTTTTATTTAGAGTGTGAATATTGTCATGTTCCAGTTTGCTAATGCAGAATTAAGAATTATTTTGGAACTATTCTTTCTTCATCAGTGACAGTATTCTGGTCGTCCTGATATTAGCTGTTGCCACTATTGCATTAGTTTGATTTCCTTCACCTCTTGGAGTTAGAATTGTCAGACAACATGGGGGTGAGATTTGTAAAGCAGGTCCAGCTGTGTAATTTGAGTCAGATGCGCACGACAGAATTACTGTTCAGCTTTTATAAGTGTCCCAACTTTAACCATCATGCTGCAACTGTTGTGGTGCAAGCATGTCATTCAACAGTGAGGTTTTGGCCTGGACTTTGCGCAATTTGCCCAAAACCGGCGCAAAAGATCGTGGAAACTTAAGCGCAGATTGCATTCAGCGCAAATCGAGTTTCTGCCATCTTTTGCGCTTGTTTTAAAAACATTGCACTCGAATCAGGCCCCGCCCACAAAGCTGACCCTGCCCCCAGGATGAATTAATTGCCTTTGGGAATTTCCGCTAAATGCGCTCGTTTGTAAGCGTTCGAAGAGGTTCTAAAATTACTAAGAAACTGACTACTTTACCCCGATATAACTTGAAGATAGTTTTGTATATATTTTTTAAAAGTCATTTAAAAGCGGGTTACTCACAGGTGGTGGATTGACACTGTGATTAAAAATGCTTATTTTTTTAATGAAAAACCCATTTGCAGCTGTGTTAATAAAACTTCACCAAGATTACTCTTAAATAAATAAAGGAACATTTTAAAAGCAAATTTAAAAAAAGTTTCAAAATGCTGCCCGATTGCACTGGTTCAAGACAGATTTTCAATTGGTGATCTGAAAATGAGTTTGAGCAGAAACTCGGTTGGGGAAGGGGGGGAGATGGACGAACACTTCTCAAAACTGGCACAACCTTTGGGTGCAATCTGTGCCCGGATCACTGATTGCCCCCAAAGCAGAAACTCTCCCCCTTTATCTTTCCCCACCTGCCGTAAACTCGGCATTGCAGATTAGCCGCTCCTTGTACACTCCACTGGATTGTCCTTTCCATTGACTTGGGTGGACGATCTCTCTCTTACTGTCAGTTTTCCACCTGGTAGTGAAAATTTAAATCTACCCCTATTGGCTTCAGGGGTTGGAGTCTGCCCGTTTACCTCAGGACTGTTAATTGTCTTTACTAACGCATAATTTAATCAAAAGTTCCCTCATGGAAGTGTGTAATGTATGTGCAATTTAGACAACTGTTAGACATGCTAAGGTTGTTCTCAAAACCAGGCATTAACATAAGAACATAACATAAGAATTAGGAACAGGAGTAGGCCATATGGCCCCTCGAGCCTGCTCTGCCATTCAATAAGATCATGGCTGATCTTCGACCTCAACTCCACTTTCCCGCCCGATCGTCATGTCCCTTGATTCCCTTAGTGCCCAAAAATCTATCGATCTCCATCTTAAATATACTCAATGACTGAGCATCCACAGTCCTCTGAGTGAAGAAATTTCTCCTTATCTCAGTCCTAAGTGGCCAACCCCTTTTCCTGAGACTATGACCCCTAGTTCTAGACTCTCCAGCCAGGGGAAACAGCCTCTCAGCATCTACCCTGTCAAGCCCTTTAAGAATTTTATATGTTTCATTGAGATCACCTCGCATTCTTCTGAACTCCAGAGAATATAGGCCCAATCTACTCAATCTCTCCTCATAGGACAACCCTCTCATCCCAGGAATCAATCTAGTGAACCTTTGTTGCATCCCCTCTAAGGCAAGTCTATCCTTCTTTAGGTAAGGGGACCAAAACTGTGCACAGTACTCCAGGTGTGGTCTCACCAGGGCCCTATATAATTGCAGCAAGACTTCCTACTTTTATACTCCAACTCCCTTGCAATAAAAGTTAACATATCATTTGCTTTCCTAATTGCTTGTTGAATCTGCATGTTAACTTACTGTGATTCATGTACACAGACACCCAAATCCCTCTGAATACTAACATTGACTAGTCTCTCACCTTTTAAAATATATTATGCTTTTGTATTCTTCCTACCAAAGTGGATAGTGTCATATTTCCCCACATTATATTCCATCTGCCACCTTCTTGCCCAATCACTTAACCTATTTATAGCCCTTTGCCACCTCTTTGTTTCCTCCTCACAGCTTACTTTCCCACCCAGCTTTGTATCATCCGCAAACTTGGATATATTACACTCGGTTCCCTCATCAAAGTCATTGATATAGATTGTAAATAGCTGAAGCCCAAGCACTGATCCTTGTGGCACTCCACTAGTTACACCTTGCCATCCTGCCATTCCTACTCTCTGGCCTCGATTTTAACTGACCCGTGGAGTCGGGATTGGAGGCGTGCGGGGGGTTAAAGTCCCGAATTCGGGGGTCCTGACACCATCCCGCCCCAAACCCGCCTCCATGTAAGTTTCAAAGGAGGGAGGTACCCGCCCTGCACTGGGACCCGCCTACCCGAGGCAGGAAGTGATTAGTTAACAGGCAGTTTTTAGCCTAATCCCTATTTTGAAGGTTGTCGTGTGGGATTCCCGACGGCTCCAAACCATGCCAAGTTAGAGGAGTCGGGCCGTCAGGTTGAAGGACTTGGAGGGGTCAAGATGTCGGTGTTCAGGTGAGTGATGGGTGCATGAGTGCAAACGTAAGTGTGTTTGGTGTGTCTAAAGTGTGTAAAGAAGTTTAAATTACCTGTACTTACCTTTTTAGCCTTCCTTCCTCTAGGTTTCGGGAGTCCATCATCTAACCGGCACAGAAAGCAGAACGGCTGCGAACTGTCAAAAGTGACAGCCTGCAGCTTTCTGTGCCGAAGAGATTTCTATGAGTCTGTGTAGAAGGACTCAGGTTAGAAGTAAGACTGTCAGTGTTTGACAGCTTCAAACAGCTGTGAAACACTGATATTTCATCTGTCAAAACGTCTTGACAGATGAAATTTCAGTCTGTGACGTCACCTGTTGCCGGGTGGCCCTTAATTGGCCTGCTGAGCCCGCTGGGTGGGCTCAACAAGGTCAAGCAAGTTAAAATCGCGTGGATTGGCCGCATCGCGATGGAAGCGGGACTACAAGCCCGAAAGTTGCAGTCCCGCCTCCTTCCCGATTTCTGAGTGAAAATCACCCCCTCTGTCTTTTGTCTGTTAACCAATTCACAATCCCCAATCCCATGAGCTTTGTGACTTTCAAGCCCAACTCTTTAAAAGTTGATAAAACCACCAGACAGCCAAGCAGCTGCTATTCACACCTTTCAACCTGAATCCTAAAACAGATTAGTTACCTGCCCAGTGGGAGAGAATTCATTTAGTCCTGAGTGTTATGTTCTGCCTTTGAGACTCGGGGGATGGTAAAGTGGGCCAGATTTTGCTGTAGCAGGGCATCAACGGCATCTGCTGTTAGTAAGCCTTGCCCCACACCCTTCAGCTCAAAATATTTTTGCCCACTAAGTTGCTAGAAGTGCGAGCTGATAACATCGCTGTGAGAGAACCCGGGCAACTGGGACCTGAGTGAACAGGGCAACCTACTGTGTATCTCCTTAACCAATCAGATTGAAGGATTGAGAAATAAACAGTGGAAGGACTGAAATAGAAGTGTAAATTAGAGTGGGTGAAATCAATGTCAAATCAGATACAGAAAGAGAAATAAAGGGGTCGATTTTCCTGGAGCCGTCAGGCGGGGTTTCAGGCATGTGGGGGGAGGAAATCCCGAATTCGGGGGTCCCGACACCATCCCGTCCAAAACCCCGCTCCACGCAAGTTTCAGAGGCGGCGGGTACCCGACCCGCACTGGGATCCGCCGACCCCAGGCGGGAAGGGATTAGTGCCAATTAACAGCCTGTTAACAGGTAGTTAACAGGCAGTTTTGAGCCTAATCCCTATTTTGTGGGGTGTCGTGTGGGATTCCCGACTGCTCTAAACCACGCCAGGTTAGAGCAGGTGGGCCGTCGGGTTGAAGGAGTTGGAGGGGTCGCGATGTCGGTGTTCAGGTGAGTGATGGGTGCATGAGTGCAAAGGTAAGTGTGTTTGGTGTGTCTAAAGTGTGTAAAGAGCTTTTACTTACCTGTACTTACCTTAACAGCCTTTCTTCCTGTAGGCGTCGGGAGCGCATCACTCAGCCGGCACTTAAAGCTGAATGGCTGCGATCTGTGAAAAGTGACAGCCTTCAGCTTTGAGTGCTGCTGAGAGTTCTAACTGAATCTGTGCAGAAGCACTCATGTTAGAACTCAGACTGTCAGTGTTTGGCAGCTTCAAACAGCTGTGAAACACTGATATTTCATCTGTCAAGAACTCTTGACAGATGAAATTTCCGTCTGTGACGTCACCTGTTGCCGGGTGGCCCTTAATTGGCCTGCTGAGCCCACTGGGCGGGCTCAACAAGGTCAATCAAGGGAAAATCGCGCAGCTTGGCCGGATGTCGATGTAGGCGGGTCTAAAACCCGAAAGTTGTAGTCCCGCCTTCTTCCCGACAGCTTCGGGAAAATCGACCCCAAAGAGAGGGAAATAAATATTGGATTAAGAGAGAGAGAAAAAGAGACCAAAAAAAATAAATTTGACATTTTCAAATTTCCAACAATTTATACCTGAAGGAACAAGACTCCACACTTGTAATAATTAATTTTCAGTGCCAGAGAGGTTGATCAGCATTAATTAACAATTACCAATTTGTTACACTTGACATGACAAGTCTTAACTTCCTGTGGCGAGCTTAGTTCGTATCTACTGCACAAATACAGCAACTTCATGCCATTCAATTCATTTCAATGGTGAGGCAGACAGCGAGATGTTGTGTTCACAATGCTAATGGTGGAGCAGCGCAACTCGGACACCAACTTTGGGATATTGGCATTTAACTGCACATCTGCTCCTCACCTGAAGTTGCAGCACCATTTGCGCGTAAATAATGGCGAGTACCATTAGCCTCACCATTACTTTGACAGCAAAATCAGGCCGAATACATGTGGGTTTTCCCGGTTCTATCAGTTGAGTCTAAAGTGATAACTGAGCTTTGTGTGCTGGAGTGGGGGGCAGGAATATTACTGGATTCACATACTCACTTCTGTGAGTCCGAAAATCTGGATTCTCTTGAAATCTTCCAGATTATCAGACTATGCAGGAAATATGTTCCGAAGAAGAAGTCTTTGGATCACAGCATTGAAAACTCTACACAGCAGTTCCAGTAGGCAGACCTGTGTCCCCTATGATCCAGTGGCTTGTAGGGGGTGGCATGTGCCCAGTCAGCTCTGCTCCTGACTGTCTCTGAGTGGTTCGAATCGCTCCCACACCCCTGGGTTCTAGACACCGGACTTAGGTACAGGCGGCGATACAGAAAATAGAGTAGACAAGTGGTTTGGTGCAAGAAAACCACAATTTTTTATTAAAGGCACAATAAAACACAATCTTACTGAGAATTACTGAAATAATTGCAGGCATATAAAATTACACTGATATGGGAATGGGGAACACATGGCACATCGAGGGAAACAAATACATTAAAAACCCCTTATCCTTATCACACCCCCAATACCTAACTAGATTAAGCTACGAGGGGCCAGGAATTCATGCTCACCAATAGGGATTTTTTATGGTTTGAAACCTGTCGATTAAGCCAGTCGCAGTTTTTTGGGGTTAGCTCTTGTTTTCCTTTGGGCCTGCCGTCGTCACGTGCTCACAGGGCGCGACGATGGAGTTATCTGTGCGAAGTACCCTTCCCCTTTTCTCTTCGTTAGATTAAAGCCTTTTGTGGGGTACGTCACCTTGCAGGAAATGGTGGTTCTTCTGGTGGCGGTTTGGTCGCCGATGGTTTTGTTGCGGTTGGGGCTTGGTTGGCGGTTTTTACCGTTAATATGATTTTCCTACCCAAGCTTCAAACGCCAGCTTATTCTTGATTGGCTTTTACTGTCCAAGCATCAAATGCCAGCTTATAACTAGGCCGTTTGTCTTGATTTCACTGTCCATGCATCAAACGCTAGCTTATAACTAGGCCATTTGTCCCCCAATGCTTCTCCTTACTGCCCTTTGCTGCCGATCGGTTTTACTGTTCATCTCGTCTCGTCTGCCTGTTTGCGGCCTGTGTGTCCTGTGCGGCTCGAATTCGGTTCCGTTCTTCTCCCCGTTTGGCCCCCGGTGTTGTAATGGGCATTCTCGGTGTTGGGAGCGAGCAAGAGAGCGAGAGGCAAGAGGTAAGAGAGCGAGGGCTACCGGTGGGCCTACAATTATACCCGGTTCTTCACCCCTTATCTGCGCACCAAATCAGGTAAGTTCTTTGTCTAACTTTTGGTGGGCTCGTCTAAAATGATTACAGCCATTTACTTTAACGACTTCTGGGGCAGTTGTCTCCTTGTATAATGGCTTCGATATCCTGGCTGTTTGTTATTTATGAAATTTAATTGTCTTTCCTGGCTTGGCAGCTACCTGTGAGCTGTTACCGATTATTTATGCAGAAAGTTAATGGCCTTAAGATTAAGGCCATCCTGACTTGATCTGTTCCAAGGTGAAGAATGCATATTCTGTGTTTACCTAGCTGTCGGGCTTTAGAAAGGACAAAGTCTTTCACAGATCCATGCAGTTTCATTTCAGGTTTTGAAAGTTGCCTGCCTTCTGCAGGGCCTTGCTTTTAAAATCCTGCAAGCCTTGGTCACGAGGTCTCAGAAGCCATTTTGGGTACCCTTTTTAGTAACTTGTCCATACAGGGTTCCTTTATCCATAACTTTTGAGGAATGTGGGAATTTTGAGAACCCTACACTCCTCCCGTTGATACTAAACTCGCTTTAAGTATCATCCTGACAAGGTGAGCAAAATTTCTGACCCTCCACAGTCAATCTTCCCCTGTAATTACCTATCTATGCTCCCACGACACATGCATTTCCCATTCTGTAAAAATGTAGTGTACATAAGCATACATAGAATAATTACAGTCATTCACACACATCCAAGCATGGAGGGGTCCAACACTTCTGCACCACTTGGTACACAAACATCTTTATTAAAACAACACGTCAAAAATCTTTATTGAAAACAACAAAAACACAAAAGAAACAAGAATCTTTAATCAGAAATACAAAAAACTCAAACAGGTGTATCTCCCTCCACCTTCACATAATGTTCCTTCCAGGTCCTTTGGTTTCGGAATTCTAGTATTTGACCTTTTCCCTTGCATTGAGTGCATACTAGGTACAATACTATTCCCAGCTGGCAAACCAAAAGGATGTGGGAAGCCAGTCTAATCCACGAAGGGACCTCTATGTTTTCAAAAATGTCCCACCAGGGTGGAACTACAATGTCCAGTATCTTAGCCCCTATCTCTACCGTCTTCTGCTCCAGAGTGTAGAAATGTTTCTGTGAGACTATTACTGCTTTGAGTATTTTGGTAAGATGTTCCAGGAGAGGGGGGATTTCGTAGCTGAAATGCGCTACATACTTTTGCAGGTTGGTGAAATTCTCCTTTACAGTGAGGTGAACAGTGGAGGGTTCAGGAATGGGGACAATTCATTCCTGGGCCACTTGAACTTCTGCCTCGGGTTTAAAGCAGAAACTGCTGTCACTTACGGGACACCAGCTATGCTGTCCATGCTGGTAGTGGGGCGCCCCTGTGGTGACACAATATGTCCCACCTCCTATATATGCTACCTGTGGGGGAACATGGTCTTGTGCCATTACCTCCATGTGCAATTTATAGGTTTTGCGCCAGTAGCTTTAAACCTGCACTGTGGTTTTGAATAGGCATTCAAGTGCTGGGGACACAGTATTATGTGTGCTCCCTGGCTCCAGCACCCCGAGAGGTCAGTACCTCCCACTTTATGACATAAGGTGGAATCGCTGTGAAACAGATGTGTGCACCCCTTGAATGACTCCAATATTCTCTACCCTGTATACCGGCGCGGGTCGGGCTGTCCTACCCATGACCGGCATTCTCACTACTATACCCATGATAGTATGGTTGGACCGTCCACAATCTACTGGGACTGGGTAGGCCTCAGAAGCTAGCCGGAGTTGACACGGGCTTAATGCATTCTCAAACGGATGAAGGGCTGCGAGGTGTTTGTTGCTGATCCAGGAAGGGACTAAACCCTGTTTTAAATCCTCCAGATTACTGCGGCCCTCGCCCAGCAACCATGCCCCGTACAGCACGCACACCTCGTTCTGTGCAGCCTGGTCTGAGGCATTTCTGTCCTCTCTTATAAGGGCATTTACAGTCTTTGCGTGCTTCTCCAGCTCTGCTATTATTTCTTTTAAATGGACCGTCATGGCCTGGTCCTCATGTAACTCTGAGCCTACTACCTTATTTTCATCCATTAAGATCTTCCACAACTGTGTTTTTAAACCGTTTATCTGTGTCTGCAACTCTGTCATCCAGACTGTTGATGACAGAGGACCCTGTGTTAAACGCTGTAAAAACATCATTCCAGGCTCCCCTTCTTTATCTCCCCGCATTACCAAAATACTCATGGCGTGTGGTGTACAGTTCGGTTTTGTCTACGTTGGCAAAATCGAACTCGTAGAATTTCCTAAACATGTCTTTCAACAGAGCCTGGTACAGCTGCTCTGTCTCTTTGGGGCACCACTTAGGTAAGTGTACCTCGATGAGCTTCAGGATCACGGAAGCTACCGCGTAGTGTACCCCCTGGTATAGTACCTGTTCCGTCGGTACTACTACCAGCCCATTCCCTGGTCCCTTGGTGGTGGCAGGGCACCTCTCTCTGTGTGTCCTTGCTGCCTGAGTCGTGGGCAGGGGCTTTCGGGCGCGTGCAACGAGTTCAGTGGCTTTAACTGGGGCTAGGTAATGTGGGACTATGCAAGTGTATAGGTGGGAATCCCATTCCACCCCCTTCCCCTTATCCAGCCATGATGCGGAGAAGATGATGGATATGCCCGTGGGGCAGGCCTTTTGTGACACCCACATACAGACATAAATTCCTTGTTCCGACTCCCACCACTTATCCCAGCATATGCTAATCCCTCCTTGGGTCCCGGTGACTGTCCGGTGGGTGTCGTTCCCCATTTGTTCCCAGTCAGCTGTACAGCCCCCCATGTCTGTACTCAGCTTCCTGAGCCACCACCACCTTCCCAGGGGAATCTGTCCTCTACAAGTCAGGCACACGCGCTTCCCCTCAGTGACCCCGACCCGTGAGGCCACAACCTGCATGCTGGGGCAGTGGAGGGAGGCCTCCCCGTAGGTGAACCCGGTCTGGCTGGAGTGCCGGGTGGAGTTGGATCCCAACCACCCGGGCCATCTTCCCTCATGGGAGTAGATGGCGGGCTCCTCCGCGCCTTGTTCGCTGCTCCCAGCAGTCACAGCTGGTGCTTTCTCTCCCGAGCACCCATAGATGTGGGAGTCCTCCACGTCACCTCGCTTTCCAATGCTCATCCCTATCAGGGCGAGTAGGAGTACGCCCCCTTCATTCTGAAATCCTTTCCTGCAAAGAGACACAAGAGCATATAGCCAGGTCCCGAGGAGATTCTCTGGCTTGGGTGAAGCATAGTCGAGTCTCGCGACCTCGACTCAATACAAACACTCTTAAAGAAAATACTACTACTATTTAAACTACCAATCACCTTGTTTAAACTTAAACTAAACACCCAAACTTTACAATAACACACTCAAAATTCCCGTAAAACTATGTACATCCGCCGCCCGTCTCCGGGCGGCCAGCCTAATCCCTGTTTGGGCTGCGGCACACCGCTCCCTTCGGTGTGGCCGCACTGTCCTGTACTTTCAGTCCCTCGCAGCCTGTGGCTGCTGGCTGGGGACCTCTGTCCTTGGACTCACCCCTAACTCGGGAGGCTGTCCCTTTAAAATGGGGAGCCGGTGACCACGGTTTCCTTGGCTGGGGCGTCTGTGGGGACCTTCTAAGGACTTTGGCGGGTGAGGTTTTTTTGGCTGGTGAGTCTTTAACCCGAGCCACTGCTCTCTCCTGTGCGGTCTGTGGGCTTACCACTACTGCTGGCTGGGGATCTCTATCCTCAGGCTTTACCGCTCCTGAACCTGGGCTAGGGGCAGGTAGCTCGCCACCGCCTGGTGCTGCAGGCTGGGGGTCCTCGCTTTCAGGTCCCAAATCTGGGTCCGGGGTGGGGTCTTCGCCCTCAGGTCCCTCCTCCTCTAATCCTGGGTCAGGGGCGGGGTCTTCACCCTCGGGTCCCTCCTCATCTATATCCCAGAAGAGTGGGGGAGTGTCCCAAGCGGTGGACGGGATGGCCCCTCCCCTTAAACAAGCCACAGCGCCTGCCTGTGCAGTCTGTGAACTTGCTCCCGCTGCAGGCTGAGGATTTCTATCCTCAGACCTTGCCCCAACTGGCTATTCTCTCTTCTCGGGTTTAAACAGTTTACACTGATTAATATGGAACCATTTGGTGCGCCGAGGCATCTTAATGGCGTATACCATGGGGCTTGCCTTGTCTACAATGCTGTAGGGCCCCATGTATAATGGTTCCAGACTTCCTATCCGAGCAAAATTCCTCACCATGACCTGATCCCCTATTTCCCACTCGTGGTGTTTTCGGGGTTCTAACAGCAATCGGTTGCTCCAATGCTGCTTTCCCATGTTCCCAGCCGCCTGCTCCTGGACCTGTTTAAGGTGCTCGAAGAGGTTTCGGGCGAACCTGTCCCGGTTTACCTCTCTGAGCTGACCCTCCGTGAGCACCGGGGCTAGTACATGGGTGGGGGTCTGCATAACTCGGCCAGTCATCAGCTCGTGCGGGGAGTACCCCATGCTTTTTGACTGGTTGGCCCGGATCCCCATCAGTGTTGGATCCGTGGATCAGTGGATAAATAATCACACGGATGCTGTACATTAACAAATAACAGGTCTTTACTGGAGGAGGGTAATCTCTAGACTGGTGTACAGAGGCATGCGCAAAGCTTATATACCAGTGTGGTCACTGCCGGTACTACAGTATACAGGAGCTGTAAAAAGTAGTTCTGACTTAAAGGCACATACACTACAATTCCTTCCCTTTTAGATTAATAATAACCCCCTTAATATTCAAATAACAATTACATTTTTACATGTACATTAAATAACAAAAGTCCATTTATAGATTCGGTCTTTGGGGCGGCTTCCTGACCCTTTCGGGATAGCGCCTTTCCAAAGGTTCTTGTTCTTGGTGCAGAGGCGATTCTGACCCCTTTTCATCGGGTAGTTCATCGGGTTCCACTGCTATTGGGTCTGAAGTATGTCGGGTTCATCCCCAAGTACTCGAGACATGGGGATGACGCGTTCCTGTGACGCTAAGATCTGATCGACGTGGCGTCTCACAATGTTCTCCCCAACATCCACTGTGTACATTAATGGCCCCTGCCTTGTACATATCGTTCCGGGTTACCACTTCTCTGTTCGATAGACACGGGCCAAGACTGGTTGCCCTACATTGAAGCTTCTTGTCGGCTTCTCATTGATCTGCTGGAATTGTTTGTCCTCAACATTTCTTCGCACATTTGGTCTGAGCAAGTCCAGACGAGATCTCAACCTTCGGTTAAAGAACATCATGGCCGGGGTCTGGTTGGTAACTGCATGTGTCGCGTTTCGGTAGGCTAATAAGAAATTGTCCATCTTATGCTGTAGTGGAATTTCCTCGTCGCACATGGCCTTTATCGCCTTCTTAAAGGTTTGTACGAACCTCTCAGCCAATCCATTGGTGGCTGGATGATACGGGGCGGATGTGTAATGCCTTACCCCATTCCTTTTCATGAATTTTTGGAACTCGTCAGACACAAACTGTGGTCCATTATCAGAGCAGATCTGCTCTGGCAAACCGTTTCTGGCAAATATGGTCCGTAGGACTGCAATCGTTTTCTCTGCAGTGGTTGAAGACATCTTTATCACCTCAGGCCAGTTTTAATGAGCATCCACTGCTATTAAGAACATTGAGTCCATGAATGGACCAGCGAAATCAATGTGCACCCGTTGCCATGGAGAGGAGGGCCACTCCCATGGGTGTAGAGGGGCATGTGGTGGTGCATTTTGGACCTTCTGGCATCCTAAGCAGCTCTTAGTTAGGTCTTCGATTTGTTGATCGATTCCCAGCCAGCACACATAAGCCCTAGCAAGGCTTTTCATTTTCACTCCCCCCAGATGGCCTTCATGTAGCTCATTTAGCACTCTCTCCCTTAACTTGGGTGGAATCACCACTCTGGATCCACACATCACTGTCCCCTGGCATACTGACAGCTGTTCTCTTCTGGATGAGAATGCTGGCAACAGTGGGTCGCCATGTGTTGGCCATCTCCTCACCGTCAATTCATACACCCGTGATAGCGTCGGATCATTGCGGGTCTCCTTCTCTATATCCGCGTTTGTTACTGGCAATCGTTCAATTATCGACGAATAAAATATCTCGATAGGGTCCACTGCTGCTGCTTCCTCCACAGTAGGCAGTGGCAGGCGCGATAGCCCATCAGCGTTCCCATGCTGTTTCGTGCCTTTATATTCTATTTCATATTGATTCGCCCCTAGAAACAGGGACCATCTTTGTAACCGTTGTGCAGTCATCACTGGAACGCCCTTCTTAGGATTAAAGATGGAGACAAGTGGTTGGTGGTCAGTCAGCAAGGTGAACTTCTGCCCATGCAGATAGTGGTTGAATTTTTTTACTCCCCATACTAGGCTGAGGGCCTCCCTGTCAATCTGGGCGTAGTTGCGCTCGGCTGAGGTTAGTGACCGAGACGCAAAGGCTACTGGCCTCTCCAAACCGTCCGGGAATTTGTGCGACAGCACCGCTCCAATGCCGTAGGGTGATGCATCACATGCCAAACGAATCAGTAATGCTGGGTTGAAATGGGCCAACACCTCTTTTGATGTGATCAATTCCTTACACTTCTGGAAAGCTCGTCTCCGTTCGTCATCCCACTTCCACGGTACCCCTGTTTGCAGTAGGGTGTTCAGCGGGTGTAATACCGTAGACAAATTTGGTAAGAACTTGTGGTAATAGTTTACCAGCCCGAGGAACGACCTCAGTTGTGACACATTTTCCGGTGCTGGAGCCTTGACTACTGCCTCAATCTTTTCAGGGGACTTATGTAACCCCTCTTCATCGATGACGTGGCCGCAATACGAGATCTGTTTCTGGAAAAACTCGCACTTGTGGCGATTAGCTCGTAGCCCATACTCCTTTAATCTGGTGAGCACCTTCTCCAAGTTAGCGAGGTGATCACCGTCATTTTCGCCCGTGACCAAGATGTCGTCCAAATAACACTGGGTCCCTGGAATCCCTTGCAGGACCTGATCCATCGCCCTTTGCCAGATAGCCAGAGCCGAGGCTACTCCAAACACCAGCCGGTTGTATTGATAGAGACCTTTATGAGTGTTGATCGTAAGGTAATGTTTCGAAGCTTCTTCTACCTCCATTTGCAAGTACGCCTGGGCTAGATCAATTTTGGTGAAGCGCTTACCACCAGATAGCGAGGCGAAAATATCCTCAATACGTGGAAGCGGGTATTGCACCGTGTGAAGGACTGGGTTCACTGTCACCTTAAAATCCCCACAGATGCGGACCTTCTTTGGTTCCCCAGGCGCATTACTCAACGACCTCTTCATTACAGGAACGATGGGTGTAGCCCACTCGCTCCAGTCCACTTTGGACAGTACTCCTGAACGTTCCAACCCTTCCAGCTCTGCTTCAACAGCTGGTCTGATCGCATAAGGCACTGGTCTGGCCTTCAGAAACTTTGGGCTTGCATTTCCCTCTATTTTAATTGTTGCTGTTATTCCTTTTAGTGTTCCTAATCCCTCCTGGAACACTTCTTTTGTGTCAGTTAGCATTTTTGACAGTCGTCCAGGTGTGACGTCGTTATCCTTTTTGGCCTCAACCTTCAGTGGCTGTATGGAATGCCAATCTAATTGTATCTTCCGGATCCATTCACGTCCTAGCAGTGGTGGTCCTCCATTTGGCAATACATATATATCCATTTTAGGTATTTCCTGCCCTTTATATGTCACTTTCACCATTATTTTTCCTTTGGGGTAGACTTTTTGCCCCGTATACGTCTTCAAGACAATCTCTGTAGCTTTCAAGGGTATGTGTGAAAATAGCTGCTTGTAGTCTCTTTGATTTATGACTGTTAGAGCTGACCCTGTGTCCAATTCCATTTCCACTTGGACTCCGTCTATCTTGAGTGTAACCCAGATAGTCTGGTGATCCTCCATTTCGGTTACATTATGTAGTTTCAGACAACCCAGCTCCTTGCTTCCGGAGTCTGTGTCACTTTTCTGTTCGTCTGAACCACTGTCCATCACCTGGTGTACCTTTTTGTACTTCTCCTGTGGAGATTTCTTACTGTTGGTTTTCTTCCCAGACCTGCAGACTCTTGCTATGTGTCCTGCTTTCCCACACTGTCTGCACACTTGGTCCTTGAACCAACAATCTTTCTGGTCATGTGTTGTTCTGCCGCAGCGATAGTACTTCCCTGTTGCATAGGTCATTTCGTTGGTGCCATATTCTTGCGGTCTCCGTTGTATCTCTGCAGCGCCCCTTGCGGCTGCTTCATGTGATACTGCCATACTGAAAGCTTTGCCCAGCGTAAGTTCCTTTTCTGATAGAAGCCGTTTCTGGGTTCCTTCACTTTTTAGCCCACACACAAACTTGTCCCTTAATGTGTCTGCTAGTCCCGCTCCAAACTGGCAGTATTTCGATAGCTTGCGCAGTTCCGTTAGGTACTCAGCATTGCTTTCGTCTTTGTGTTGGTTCCTTTTATGGAACTTAAATCGTTCTGCTATCAGCAGCGGTGTGGGGTTTAAGTGGATCTGTAGGATTTCTACTATGCTTTCAAAATTCTTGTTTACTGGCTTCTCTGGGGTTATTAGATTTTGCAGTAACCCATAAGTTTTTGCACCCATGGAATTTAACAGACCCAGTGCTTTATTAGCATCTGGCACTTCATTCGCCCTGCAGTACACCTCAATACGTTCCACATATGTCGCCCAATCTTCGACTTCATTGTCGAACGTAGAGATACTGCCACTCTTCGACATCCTTGGTTGTGCGTTAACTATCACCAGTGGCACCTCCCGCGCTTCCCCTTCTTCGCCGCTGGCACAAAATGGCGTCTCCCGCGCTTTCCTTCCTTCCCACGCTCGCCCGTCTTCTCCGCTGCGGCTTCGCAAAATGGCGTCTCCCGCGCTCTTCCTTCTTCTCCGTGGCTCAATGGCGCCTCCCACGCTCTCCCTGCTTCTCCGCGGCTCAATGGCATCTCCCGCGCTCTCCCTGCTTCTCCACGGCTCAATGGCGCCTCCCGCGCTCTTCCTGCTTCTCCGCGGCTCAATGGCATCACCCCTTGCTTCGCCCCGCGGACCCTGATCAGCCCGTGATCCCTGGCTGTGCTCTGCGCGTTCTTCTTTTGATATTTTTCGACGCCGCTCAGTCTAGAACCTGGCTGTTTCTTACCCTCTCTCTCTCCGGTTGCTTTATTTTTCCTCGACGCCGCTCGGTGTTCAACCCCCGGCTGCGCCCTGCGCTCTTCACCCTCTGTCTTACCCCGTCGACGCTGCTCGGCTCTCTCTCTGCCGTCGGTCGTCTCCAGCCGCCGCTGCTCGGGAAGGGTCTGCTCCGGACCTGTTGTCGGTCTCTTACTGCTCGTTGTGGCTGGGGAACCAAGCCCGGCTCTCCACAGCCCCCCCAGCGAAGTTGGATCTCTGCCTGACTGCTGGGCGGTTGCTCGTGGTCGACGCCCGTGTTCCTGGCCTCGACTATTTTTTTTATTTTTTAAATTTTATGTTGCAGGTAGATTCGAATCGACACTCGTCGCCACTGTTGGATCCGTGGTTCAGTGGATAAATAATCACACGGATGCTGTACATTAACAAATAACAGGTCCTTACTGGAGGAGGGTAATCTCTAGACTGGGGTACAGAGGCATGCGCAAAGCTTATATACCGGTGTGGTCACTGCCGGTACTACAGTATACAGGAGCTGTAAAAAGTAGTTCTGACTTAAAGGCACATACACTACAATCAGGACCAACGGTAGGACCTCGGCCCATTTTCTAGGCGAGTCCACAGTCTCTTTCCTCAGCCTTTCCTTTAAAGTCCTGTTCATCCTCTCCACAATCCCTGATGACTGTGGGTTGTGAGCCACGTGCCACTTCCCCTCGATGCTGAGCAGCATAAGGGTATTCTGCATTACCTGCCTGGTAAAGTGACTCCCTTGGTCGGACTGCACATACTGTGGTAGCCCCCATTGCGAGAACAGTTCCCGGACCAGGATCCTGGCTGTACCCAGAGCTGTGGCTGTTCTGCAGGGGAAGGCTTCTACCCATTTCGTGAACACATCTATCAGGATTAGGCAGTATATATAGCCTCCCTGGGCGGTGGGCAGGGGCCCGATGTAGTCGACCTGTATCGACTGCCATGGTCCCTCTACCCTCCTGGTGTGTCCCATAGGTACCTTCCTTTTGTGGGGGTCAGGGTTGTTTGCAGCACACACCAGACAGCTGGCACAGAACTCGCGGACATCTTCCCTGAGTCCTGGCCACCATCCCGCCTGTTCCACCCGCTGCCAGGTGGTCTCAGGCCTGGGATGCCCCGCTCCTGGACCCTCATGGGCCAGTTGAAGGAATTCCCTCCGGTGCTGCTGTGGTACAACCCATTGATCCCCCCGGAACAGCATGCCTTCTTTCACAGAGAGGGCGGCTGTGCCGTAAGGGCCCTCTACCCTTTTTCCCTCCGTCACTGCACTGAGGACTGCCTTGAGGACGGGGTCTTGGGTTTGGACCATCTTAAGGTCTGGGGCTAAAGCTACCCCTGCACTCCCTTGTGTCCCATCCCTACCCCTGACTGCTGCTATGGGTCTGGACCCATATGGGTCCCAGAAAGTGCCTGTGCGGGCACCCTCCTTAGCTAGCATGTCAGCTTGCTGGTTGCCTTGACTATGGGGTTCTGTGGAGGAATGGGCTTTCACCTTATGGATGAAAACCTCCCCTTCCTCCCCCACTGCTGCCAAGATTTTCTCCAGCAGGTGTTTTACTGTGAGGGGTCTCCCGTTGGCGGAGGCGTATCCGCGGCGGGACCAGATGGCCAGGTACTCCGTACACGAATTGCACGTGAACATGCTGTCCGAGCAAATCGTGTATGGGGTGGGGAAGATTTCGGGGTGTGTAACAACGTACACCACCGCGGACAGTTCAGCCTGCTGGGTGCTCATGGTGCTGGGGAGCTTAATTGCCAGGGCAATGTTTGCCGCTGGGTCATAAACTCCACACCCCGTGAGGCGCTCACCAGCAGATACCGTGCTGGAGCCGTCCACGTAGATTTCGCAGCCCGTGGGATGTATCCCAGCCCATAAACCTATGTCCACTTCCCAAACACCTTCTATGGAACACCAGTTGGCTGTTCCAGGATATACAAGGTTGGCTGCGAGCTTTGGACCCTTCACCTTTAGGTCCATCTGTGAGAGGAGCAAGGTCCAGCGGGCAGTGCGGGCACTGCTCACTGTCCCATCCTTGATCCTCCCATCCAGGAGCATCTGGGTGGGTGGGTGATGGGTGAGGAGGGTGATGGGAGAGGTGCCTGTGAAGATCAGCGATCTTTTCACAGCCCAATGTGTGGCTAAGAGGTGCCTCTCACAACTGGAGTACCTCTTCTCCACATCCGTGAGTATCCTGGAGGAGTAGACCACCAGCCTCAGCCTGCCATGCCGCTCTTGGAGCAGCACAGCACTCAGGCTGTCCCCGCTGGCTGCTACCTCCAGGAAAAACTCTTTTCCCCCATCTATGGCCCCTAGAGCTGGTACGGTCTGCAAGTCCTTCTTGAGCCTGACAAATGCTGCCTGGCAACCCTCATCCCAAGCTCACTCCACTCCCTTGTGTAGGAGTCGGAGCAGAGGGGCTGCTGTGTCTGCATAGTCCTCAATAAAGTCCCTGCAGTACCCGGTTAGCCCTAGAAACGACCTCACACCCGTGACTGTGTTGGGGACTGGTAACTCCTGTACCACTTCCCTCCTAGCCTTATCTATGGCCCTTTCCCCAGCGCGTACGGTCAGGCCCAGGAATTTCACCTCCTGCTGGCTGATCTGCGCTTTCTTTGGGTTTACTTTAAAACCCTTTTGCCTGAGCAGCTCCAGCAGTTCTGCCAGTAGTGGGCCATGCTCCTCTCTCGAATCAGTGAATAGGAGCAGGTCATCCACATATTGTACCAACTGCCTGGACTGGCTGAAATCCTTTAAACTGTTTGCCATGCACTGATGGAAAATGCTGGGGCTGTTGTGGAAGCCCTGAGGCAA
Source organism: Somniosus microcephalus (assembly GCF_052327205.1). NCBI lineage: Eukaryota > Metazoa > Chordata > Chondrichthyes > Squaliformes > Somniosidae > Somniosus > Somniosus microcephalus. The sequence continues at coordinate 298,752,861 of NC_140989.1, read as the reverse complement.
AAAGTTCCAGGTGTACTGTTGCCCTTTAAATGTAAAGGCAAACTTGTACTGATCCTCCCTCCTTAAAGGGATGGACCAAAACCCGTTGGAAATATCCAGCACCGTGAAAGTGGTCGCGGATGCTGGGATACTTCCTATCAGGTCGGCAACTGCTGCTACCGTGGGTGCACAGGCTGGGATGTTACTGTTGAGCACCCGATAGTCCACCGTGATCCTCCAGGAATTGTCCGGCTTTCTAACCAGCCACAGTGGAGAGTTTATGTGGGTGGCTATCGGTCTCAGGACTCCCTGCTGTACTAAGGAGGACATGGCTGCTTCCATGTCTGGCTCCGCTTCCCTGGGGAAGTTGTGCTGTTTTTGTGGTCGGGCCATGGGGTCCCCGTCTACGCTGACCTCAAACCTGTTGACTCTCCCGCAGTCGTGTTTGTGTGTGGCAAATGTGGCTAGGTGGGCTTGCACAAATGCCTGGAACTCCTTTGGGGTATTACTGACCATGAGCTCAAGGTTAGAACCCTCTTTGGGCTTCATGGTGCATAGGGTCCCTTTCCCTTCTTTCCCTGGGATGACTACTACTCCGCCTTCCTTTCCTGTACTTGCCCCCCATAGGCAATGGTTTCTTAAATCAACCAGGATCCTGTGGCCTACAATAAAGTCGGCTCCCAGGATCCCTTTTCCACCCTCCTGCTCCCACTTCATCAGGATACAGGTCCACTTAGAGCGGAGTGTACCCAAACAAATGACGAGCGGGATGGAAAACAAACTGGCCTGTTCTCTGCCTGTGAATCCTGACAGACTGTATGGGACCCCACTAGATAGAGGTGAGGTGGTGGGGTTAGCTGAATGGACCACAGTGCATGATGCCCCCGTGTCCAACAGATAGGTCCCCTTTACCTTTTCTACCTCCATCTCCACGAGGGGTCTCTTCCATACATCGTACCGAAGGGAACACAGGTAAACAGGCTGCGCTGGCTCTAGTCAGGGCTGTGGGTTGGTTGGCGCTGACGGAGTCAGAGCACTGGTAACGGCTGCTACTCTCCCCTGGCCAGTCAGTAGGGACCTCATTGTGTCCAAAAATGACTCGACCGCAGCGGGAGGGATTACTGTCTCTGCCTTTTGGACTGGGGCTGTGGGATTCTTTCCCTTGTTATTTTTCCAAGGGTTTTTGCACTCCTTCCTCCAGTGTCCATCCTTCCCACACCCGTAGCAATTGAGCTTAGTGCTAGAAGGGTTATTCCCTTCCTGATGCCACTCCTTCCTACCCTGTCCGGGTTTTAACTCATGCACTTTCCCCTTGGGTGGGTGTGCATCGGTTCCCCTACTGTTCTTATAGGCTAGGGTCAACTGTCTGATCACCGTAAGTTCGGTGGTCGGGGAATTCTTGGGGTCGAACCAGACTTCCGCCTTGGCCCGGACCTGTGGCAAGCTGTTTGCCACCAGGCAACGGAGCCAGTGGGCCAGCTGACCCCGGTTCAGGAATGCTCGATTAGGTGCCCCAGGACAGGCGCTCCTATGTACCGATCATAACTGTCCACGAAAGCCTGCGGGGTTTCCCTTGCGAGCTGCACCGTCTTCTCCACACGGGAGAAAAGACTTCCCTCATTCATCCCCATGGCCTCCAGAACTTCATCCCTAAGCTCCTCATACCTGCTCTGCCCCTTCTTACACTCGTCAGAGAGGGACTGGAGGAGCCTACTCTCCAGGGAGAATAGCAGCATTTTGGCCTGCTCAAGTGTCATCGCACTTGTTGACGCTGGCTGCCTGATCTACTTCCCTGAAGTGGATCGAGGGGTCCCCTTTTTCAGTGAGCTTTGGGATATGGCTCACCATAGCCCTAAGCTGTTGGGTGCTTAGGGTAATACGAACTGGTTTTGGAGGGGTCCCTCGTCCTCGCCATTAACAGGTGGGCCGAACCTCCGATGCCGGGCTGGGCACATCAGCCCTGGGTCCAGCCTCTCTTGCGGGGGTCGTTCCACCTTCGCTTCTACCCCTGACTTCACTCACCCTTGCTGCCAGACCTCGCTAAAACCTGGCGCTACAGGTGGTGGTCGTGGGACCTCCTGTTCCTCCACCGGGTCGTCCCTTGGCACTACCTGTGGTGTCTGAACCGTTCTCCCCTTGTTCCCTTTAAAATCCGCCTGGCCTGCCTTCAGGCTTATGAGGCACACCATGCCCTTTGCCTTCCTTAGGGCCAGGCTCAGATTCTCTATTTGTTCCGTGCAGGGGCCATGATCTGCATCTTCAAATCCCTGTTCGCTCGCTAACTTGTAAGCTGCCTTTACTTCTTTTACTTTCTCCTCCTGTTCTCTTACTTGCCTTGCCAGGCGGGCGTTCTTTTCCTGCAACCTCAACTCATTACCCTTGGCTTCGGTGACCTGGCAGTGTAGGTATTCCAACCTGGCCTTATGTTCTCCCATTAATTGTACCCTTTCCTGATTCAGGGCCTGCAATGCTACCAGCAACTTCTCCCCTGCTAGAGTCCTGTCCTGGATATCCAGGGCTGACTTCTTTATCTCGGCTGCCTGTGCTGCAACGAGCCTGTCCAAAAGCTGGACCTGCTTCTTGAAGCACATCAGCCAGACTGCCTTCTCTAGGGATTTCTTGTGCTCCTTCCCTTCTGTCCACTTGGCTGCGGCATCTACCGGACGCCCAGCATTTAACAGATTGGTGATCCACTTCTTTGCGATATTCACCTTACTGAACACATAATCAAAAATCCTTTCCTCCATTATGGTTTGCTCTTCCGAACCATTGTCTACCGTATCGCACATCTGTTGCCGGAGTCCTGCCACGGTCGCCATTTCTGTAGGAGGTGGTGTGTGCCCAGTTAGCTCTGCCCCTGACTGTCTCTGAGTGGTTCGAATTGCTCCCACACCTCTGGGTTCTAGACACCGGACTTAAGTACAGGCAGTGATACAGAAAATAGAGTAGACAAATGGTTTGGTGCAAGAAAACCGCAATTTTTATTAAAGGCACAATAAAACACAATCTTACTGAGAATTACTGAAATAATTGCAGGCATATAAAATTACACTTATATGGGAATGGGGAACACATGGCACATCAAGGGAAACAAATACATTAAAAAAAACCTTATCCTTATCCCACCCCCAATACCTAACTAGATTAAGCTACGAGGGGCCAGGAATTCATGCTCACCAATAGGGTTCTTTTACGGTTTGAAACCTGTCGGTTGAGCCAGTCACGGTTTTGGGGTTCACTCTTGTTGTCCTTTGGGCCTGCTGTTGTCACGTGGTCACAGGGCGCGGCAATGGAGTTGTCTGTGCGAAGTACCCTTCCTTTTCTTCGTTAGATTAGAGTCTTTTGTGGGGTACTTCACCTTGTGGGAATGGTTGTTCTTCTGGTGGCGGTTTGGTCGCCGACGGTTTTGTTGCAGTTGGGGCTTGGTTGGCGGTTTTTACCGTTAATATGATTTTCCTACCCAAGCTTCAAATGCCAGTTTATTCTTGATTGGCTTTTACTGTCCAAGCATCAAACGCCAGCTTATAACTAGGCCGTTTGTCTTGATTTCACTGTCCATGCATCAAATGCCAGCTTATAACTAGGCCGTTTGTCCCCCAATGCTTCTTCTTGTTGCCCTTCGCTGCCTATCGGTTTTACCGTTCGTCTCGTCTCATCTGCCCGTTTGCGGCCTGTGTGTCCTGTGCGTGCTTGAATTCGGTTCCGTTCTTCTCCCCGTTTCGCCCCCGGTGTTGTAATGGGCATCCTTGGTGTTGGGAGTGAGCAAGAGAGTGAGAGGCAAGAGGCAAGAGAGCGAAAGCTACCGGTGGGCCTACAATTATACCCGGTTCTTCACCCCTTATCTGCGCGCCAAATCAGGTCAGTTCTTTGTCTAACTTTTGGCGGGCTCGTCTAAAATGATTATAGCCATTTACTTTAACGACTTCTGGGGTGGTTGTCTCCTTGTATAATGGCTTCGATATCCTGGCTGTTTGTTATTTATGAAATTTAATCGTCTTTCCTGGCTTGGCAGCTACCTGTGAGCTGTTACCGATTATTTATGCAGAAAGTTAATGGCCTTAAGAATAGGGCCATCGTGACTTGATCTGTTCCAAGGTGAAGAATGCATATTCTGTGTTTACCTAGCTGTCTGGCTTTAGAAAGGACAAAGGCCTAGAAATTGGGTATAGCCCCGCTTGAGGCGTTAGAACTGGCGGAGCGCTAAGTTTACAGCCAGACGAAAGTTATCGCTGCCTGGCGAGATATTGGGTTGCATCGCCCCCAAAGGGGATTAAGGCGCTAATTCAGCCGTTGCACGGTGCTCCTAAGGCGCAAAAGTTCAGGCGCTACTCAATATCGACGCGGACGGGCGCAGCGCAGGTGATCTCAATTACGGGAAACCACGAGACTTCCAGGCGCCGGCCGGCTCTTAAAGGGGTGGGTCAGTCAGCCTGAGCTTCAACACCCAACGCCCTGTAGGCCTCAGAATCGGCGCTCGACCTTGTCTGGTGTTACAAACTTGTTCAGTATGGAGAAGGTTAGACAGAGAGCAGAGCGCTTCAGCACTGAGGCTCTGGACCACTTGGTGGCTGCAGTTGAGCGCCGTCGAGATGTCCTGTATCCGGATAATGGCAAGAGGCCGAATCAGAAGGCTTACCGACGATCTTGGAGGGAGGTTGCTGTGAGGGTCAACTCCAGCAGCATGGCGACCAGGACCCCTGTTCAGTGCAGGAAGAAATTCAACGACCTCACACGGATCGTTAGGGTGAGTGATGGTTTAGCAAACTTCTGATTCCCTCCATCTGCAGCTGACTTCGGGCACCCTGTTGCAATGATGCCCCAGTGGCCATCTGTCAGCATGCACCCATGGCCCTTTCTGGGCACACACATGGACAGATGTCTCAAGGCCTCATGTAAGGGCTCTTGCACCATGGGGGGCATGCGATGATGTCTCAAGGCCTCATGTAAGGGCTCTTGCACCATGGGGGGCATGCGATGATGTCTTAAGGCCTCATGTAAGGGCTCTTGCACCATGGGGGGCATGCGATGATGTCTCAAGGCCTCATGTAAGGGCTCTTGCACCATGGGAGGCATGCGATGATCTCTCAAGGCCTCATGTAAGGGCTCTTGCACCATGGGGGGCATGCGATGATGTCTCAAGGCATCATGTTACAGAACTTCCCCTTCTTTCCCCTGCAGTCCAAGCTGGCGATGATCCGAAAGGAGCAGCGTCGAACCGGTGGTGGACCTCCACAAGTGGTCACTCTCACGGATCTGGAGGAGAGAATGCACCAGATACTTGGAGGACGTCTGTCTGGTCCTGTGACCACTGCATCTGCCGACCCCATTACCGACAGCGAGGGTAAGACTCTCAGCTTTTTCACCTGTTGCCTTCCACTTGGTCCCCCCGCCAGCATGCATCCTCAGTGTGCAGCCATGTCAGAGCCTTGCCGCAATCTGGCATGCCTTTCAGCAAACCTGTCCTTTTGCTAAAGCCACTCTTCCACCTCCCATTTTCAGATGAAGCAGCACCAACTCGGGCTCAACGCACTGAAGCTGCCAGTGCCAGTGCCACCGGAGGCGAGGACCAGGAGGAATCCGGACCAGCCGTTGCAGAATCCAGGGAGCGGACACATCTACAGACTGGGGATAGTAGTCCCCTGGAGGGGAGGGGGGGTGCTCTGAGGATGAACCAGTTGCCGGACCAAGCGGCATGCAGCAACGCACGGGGGTAGGCAGGTTCGGCCACCGTCTCCCCAGAGGGCAAGGCAGGTAGCGATGACTGCTGCACAGAGTGCAGATGAGGTGCGTCACCTGGCTGAGATGAGCAAACAGGCCCGGGTCAGACACACGGAGCTGATGGCTGCAGTCGAGAAGATGCCTGAGTCAATAGATTCATTGGCTAAGAGTATGTTGGACTTCGGGGCAACAATGGAGAGGACTCTCCAGGGCTTTGGGGCAACAATGGACAGGACTCTCCAGGTCTTCAGGGCAACAATGGACAGGACTATCCAGGGCTTCGGCCCAGCAACGGAGAGGACTGTGCACGGCTTTGAGTCGGCTATGGAAAGGACTGTTCAGGGCTTCGGACAATCCCTGGAATGGTCTGTCCAGGGCTTGTCCGAGGCAGTGGAGCGGTCGGCACCTGCCTTGTCCGAAGCAATGGGAAGAACTGTCCAGGCCTTCTCCGAAGCACTGGCAGCTGGCACACAGGTCCTCACTGTTGCCACGCAGTCACTTGCTGGGCTCCTCCACACCCAGATTGACGCAACGCGATCTCTCACTGTAGCCACCCTCTCTGCATCAGTAATGATCACCCAGGGCCCTTCCAGTCCCATACAAGGCCAGGAATCAGTGGAGCATGCGATTGTGGCGGATGAGCCGAGCCGCTCCCCTCAGATAGCCAGTGTGTCGTCCGACCATGGTGCAGGTGTCCTCTCTCGGCAGGAGACCATTGCACATGCCAACGCTGGGACGCCTGCATTGCAGCTGCCACCACCTGCAGGCCACACTGCTTCCAGCCATGGTCACATCAAGCATCCTGCGTCCGCACCCTCCAAGCCCAGAGGTCGGCCAGGCCGTCCCTCAGGGGCTTCTGCGCTTCCAGACAGTCAGCAGGCGGCCCCCAACCTTGAGGCCGCCACTGGGGTCCAATTACATAGGAGCAGCAGGAAGGGAAGGGGCCGGGCGCGAAAGAGAAGTTGTTCTCCCTCAAGGGGCCAGTTGTAGAGGGAGGTGCTGAGACGTTTGTTTGTCCAAATTCAAGGACACCCTCATCTGTTGTTATATTTGCAGAAGGTTTGTTGAGTTTTGCGGCTTTGCCGAAGAGTTCACAGTTATTTTGAAAGTTATGGTTTCTGTTGACATTACGTTGTTTAGCTGTAATGAAAGACTTTTGTGCCAATAAACAGAAGTTTCAATGTGGCATGGTGCATGTGACTAGTTTCAGTGATGCTGGCATTCAGAGGCCGTCAAACATCCAAAGTGCGCATGAGTTAAGACTCTCATCATTCCGCCACAGGGGTCTCGACACGAGTCCAGATGAGCCTCTGACGTATGGCCCTTCCACTTTCAGCAGCCCTTCCATCTTCCTCCTCCTCATCCTCCTCCTCCACCTGCTCTTCCTCCTCCTCCTCCTCCTCCGCCTGCTCTGCTGGTCGTTGAGGGACAGCTGGAATTGGCTGGGTGCGTCGATTCACCAAGTTGTGGAGCATGCAGCAGACGACAACGATGTGTCCCACTTGCTGCGGCGAGTACTGCAGGGATCCCCCCAAATGTTCCAGACATTGGAAACGCTTTTTGACAACACCAATAGTGTGCTGTTTACTGTGCCTGGTCGCCTGATGGCCGCTGCTGATCAGCTCTTCTGCTGGGGTGTCGGCCACGGAGTGTTGTCATCAGCCATGGCCAGAGAGGATAGCCCTTGTCCCCAGTAAGCCCCTCAAAAAGGTTACGAACTGAGGTCAACCGCAGGATAAAGGCATCGTGGCTGCACCCTGGGAAATGCGCGGTGACTGCCATGATGATTTGGCGGTGGTCACAGACCAGCTGCATGTTGAGGGAGTGGAACCCCCTTGCGGTTGCAGAAGTCCTAAGGATGATGGCATGGCCCTCTCAAAGCCACGTGTGTGCTGTCACTCGCCCCCTGCACCATGGGGAAGTCCGCAATAGAAGCGACACCCTACGCGCGCTCCGCCTGCTTGTGCAGGGTCCGAGGGAAGGTCATGAATTGACGCCTTCGCCTATAAAGGGCATCTGTAACTTGCCGGATGCAACAGTGGACTGCAACCTGAGCGACAGTCGCAATGTCCCCAATGGCTGACTGAAAGGATCCGTTGGCATAAAAATTGAGGCCATCAGTCAGTTTAGCGATCACGGACAGAGAGGTTCTACAGCGTTCACGCGGCTGCAGATCCTGACCAAGCAGGTGGCACAGATCAGTAACAATGTCCCTCCAGAATCGGAGCCTTCCCAAACACTGCTCCTCCGACATGTCAAGGCTTGTCACCTGCTGCCTAAAGACCCTCGCAGCTTCCCATCGGATTGGCCGACCTCCATTGCCCCTCCTCCTTCTGGCCAATCCCGGCCCTCTCTCCTGCCGTCTCTCTGCCCCTTCACAGTGTTGGGCGATGAGGCCGTCGCCCTCCAAAGAAACTCCCATTCCGATGCCAGTTGGTCAAAAGGCTTTTAGGTGTAGTGCAGCAAGTGCTTCGGACAGGTTTTAAGGTCCCAAGTACTGTAAAGCTAAATTCCCAGAACTCCGCTCAACATTAGCTCGCCAACTCTCTCCAGCAACGATCGCAATGAGCAGGCCAAGTGGCTGAAGATTCTGCACTAGAACTGTTCCCTTTAAATAGCGCCCCCCTACTCCGAGAAGGGCCTGTTAGCCCTCCCTCGAACTGTCACTAATAACGCTGGGCGTTAAGGCTCCGGGCGCCACCCAATATGCGCTCAGGCGCTCCTAAAAGGCGTTGCACACTGAAATGACATCATGATCTGCTTGCGTGCACGGGCGCACGCAAACACTTAGCGCAGGCGCTAAATGTATAGTCAATATCTGAGTTGTCGCTATCTTCATAGCGAACGCCCCAACATAGGGTATCGCCCCAATTCTAGGTCTCTTTAGGTGCTCAGCGCCGGCGCTACCAACCGAATTTCTAGGCCAAAGTCTTTCACAGATCCATGCAGTTTCATTTCAGGTTTTGAAAGGGCCTGCCTTCACAGAATCACAGAAACCCCACAGTGCAGATAGAGGCCATTTCAGCCCATCGCGCCTGCACCGATACATATCCCACCCGATCCCCGTAACCCCTACACCAACACACATCCCACCCTATCCCCGTAACCCCACATATTTAATCCCTCTAACACTAAGGGTCAATTTATCATAGCCAATCAACCTAACCCGCACATATTTGTACTGTGGGAGGAAACCGGAGCACCCGGAGAAAACCCACGCAAACACGGGGAGAATGTGCAAACTCCACACAGACAGTCGCCCGAGGCCGGATTCGAACCCGGGTCCCTGGCACTGTGAGGCAACAGTGCTAACCACTATGCCACCGTGCTGCAGGGCCTTGCTTTTAAAATCCTGCAAGCCTTGGTCACGAGGTCTCAGAAGCCATTTTGGGTACCCTTTTTAATAACTTGTCCATACAGGGTTCCTTTATCTATAACTTTTGAGGAATATGGGAATTTTGAGAACACTACAGGCTGTATTTGTATCTACAATCTGACTTTTGTAGTGTTGCTTTACCCAGGTATTAAGAATTACTCCATTTGCAGTAATCTGTTTACTGGATTATATGTAGCCTCCTGCTACCCAATCAATCCGTTAAACGGATAAGGTATTTCAGGCTAAAGCAACAAATTATTTGCAGCTAAATAGAAACATGGAGCGCAAAGGTTTGTCTAAATACCAGCTATACTGTGGGGTAAAAATCCGTCATGGTGGTATCGTATCAACCGCTTGTTCCATTCCTCGCCTGATTGACTTCAATAGAACCGAGTATCGGGCGGGGCCTATAACAGGCGGCCAATCCCATCCCGTTTGTTTACTGCTACTGCCCAAGACTAATTTCTGCCCCAATATGATGACTTATTATAAACTGAGATCACATGTTCAAAATTTAAAAAGTAAAAGTGTCTTAAATTTAGGGGCAAATATTCCAAAAGCACCAGAGCTGTACTTGTGTAACATTTAACAATCTTACTGTATTGTTATTCATTGAGGCAAAACACCAGTGCTTGTTAAATCATTACTGCAGTAAATGAATTAGAGTGATTGAACAAAAATGTAATTGAGATTTCTTTTCATCCCATTGTGCAGAGTTGGTAATACAAGAAAGCTGCGTGCAGTTTCTGTACTTAATGCAAAGAAATGCATTGTTTGAGTGCTTCTGAGAAGGACACTGAGCATTTTGATCCAGTGAGACAAATAGATGCAGCTACTGTTCATCTTTTGGTTAATTTAAAAAACTTTCGAGCATGACCCTCCTTAATGGCCTGGAGATTCATCCAGCTGAATCCCACAAACTGGGAAGGTCCCAGGATTGTGTTGATTTACAAACTGTTTTGACCTGCCATAGGCTGTTTATCAGTTGTCAGCCTTTGTGAGGCATTGCCAACTTTTTGAGTTGCTCAGCTTTTACTATTTTCCAAGTTGGCCTGTTAAGGCTCTCACATGAATCGTGAATAATGTAGTTAGGCATCCGGTCAGTGCCCATGGAACTGTGCCCTGGCAAGGAGTTACTTCCAGAGGGGAAGAGAAAAAATTGATGGAGAGGAAAAAACTTTGAGGTCCATAATACAGCATACTGCCAAGATTGAAAGAGTAAGAAAGTACATTGAGAAGTAGTGGTTAGAAACATTAGCCGCGATTTTGCTGGTGCTCAGAGGGCGGGTTTGGAGGCAGGTCAAAGGTTAAAGTCGTTTTGATTGATAGCGGGTCCCGAACCCACCGCCAACCCGCCTCCACACAACCTTCCTAAGTGTCAGGTGCCCGATTTGCGAATGGACCCGACACCTAGCAGCGGGAAACGGATTAAAGGCAATTAACTGCCTATTAACAGGTACTTGTGAGCAGTTTTCAGGGTATTTTTTGATTTTCCAGCTTCTGGGTCGGGTTTTACGACATCCGGACAACACGACAGGTAAGTGTGGCATGTTGTGAATCTGGTCTGATGTTTTTGAAAAGATGACAGCTGCAGAAGTGGTGTCAAGGATGCCATGTTTCACATGGTGAGTTTCAGAGCAAAGAAAATGTTGGTTACAGCATTTTTAATACATATACAGATTTCTTTAGCTTACAAGTTTTTAAATCCAACTGTATGTCCAGTGCCACCTCATTGGGAGAACCTCTCTCACCATTGACAGATCGCTTCTGTCATCTCACCTGCAGCTGCCATCTATTCCAGCAACATCGGAGCCAATGAAACAATCAGACCTTGGTCCTCCGAATCCTTCCACAATCATCCCCAACACCAACATCACCAACCTTCGCTGCCATCACCTGATGCTGCACTGGACACAGGGCATCAGCCCCTGACAACATTGCTGGACGGGAGGCCAACGATGGCATCACCATGGCCAGACTTTCTTCACCTGATGCTGTAAACCCTGGCTGCCACATGATGCGCCAGGTTGACATCATCCCATACTAGCACCGTGAAGCATCCCTTTAATGTCCAACCCATTCCATTCACACACATCACTATAGTGGGGCGGGGGGAGGATGGGGTGGGAGTTGTGACTGAACAATCACTGGAATTCAGTAAGACACTTCTCAATGTGCACTCAGATCTGTCCAATAAGGGGCACTTTTTGAAAAAGAGATGTCACTGTATGACAACACATTACCAAAAACTTCACATGGACATTGTCTAAACCTCTCAAATGCCCACCCTTGTGTGTTGTTATTTGGTATGCTTGCAGTAGAATGAGGGTGAGTGTGAGGGGTGGCTAGTGAGATGGGGAAGTGATAAAGTAGATAGTGAGGGTTGGGTGGAGGTGCAAGGTAAGTTGGTGTCCTGGGGAGGTCTATTCCGCCCTTGGAAGGGAAGAGAACCTCCCTGCGTACTGTGACTCCCTCCATAAACATATGGAGGGAGTCATTGGGGAGTCTGGGTGCAAGTGTTTACCTTTGTAAGTGCAATCAGTGTCAGTGTTCTCAATCGTCTTAAAATAGCTAACTAATTATAGCAGACCCTGATCAAAGCTAGAAATGAACTTGTGACCGGAGTCTGAACTCTCTTTCCCCTATTCTGAGTCCTCAGTTACCCTTTTAGCAGTTATTATCTTTTAGAACATTTTCTGACAGGATTTTAGTTCTAAATTGATGTCAGTTCCTCTGTGAACTGAACTCTTCCTAGCTTTGCACCTAATGTATTAAAATATCAAAGCAAGCCTGACTTTTGAATGTACTGTGTAGCTGAGTCATGGGGAAAAAAATGCAGTAGGGCCGAATTGAATAGGAAGCTGCAAGCAGTCAACAATTAAATCTGAGAATAGTATCAGAAGTGAAACCCATGTTGATGTACTGTCCACTCCTGATAATTCAGTTGCTTAATTTGAATTACTGAACAATTTGAATGAAGGCAGCACAGTGGCATAGTGGTTAGCACTGTTGCCTCACAGCGCCAGGGACCCGGGTTCAAATCTGGCCTCGGGCGACTGTCTGTGTGGAGTTTGCACATTCTCCCCATGTTTGCGTGGGTTTCCTCCGGGTGCTCCGGTTTCCTCCCACAGTCCAAAGATGTGCGGGTTAGGTTGATTTGGCTATGATAAATTGACCCTTAGTGTTAGGGGATTAAATACGTGGGGTTACGGGGATAGGGTGGGATATGTGTCGGTGCAGGCTCGATGGGCCGAAATGGCCTCTATCTGCACTGTGAGGATTCTGTGATTCTGTGATTCTGATTCTGTGAATCTTTTAATGCAAAAAATAACTTTTGAATAAAACGTACTTCTGATAATTCAAAGATGATTGGGCCAAAATCTCTAAGTTTAATATGGGGATACACCTAAAGGGGGAACCAAACTCGACATAGCAGATTTCTCCATATCAAACAACTGAAGCTAAAATACACTTTTGAATAACAACAACAACTTGCCTTCATTAGCCGAGGCATAGAATATAAGAGCAGGGAGATTATGATGGAGCTGCACAAAACGCTAGTTAGGCCACAGCTGGAATACTGTGTGCAGTTCTGGTCGCCACACTATAGGAAGGATGTGATTGCATTGGAGCGGGTGCAGAGGAGATTCACCAGGATGTTACCTGGGCTGGAGTGTTTCAGCTATGAAGAGAGATTGGACAGGCTGGGGTTGTTTTCCTTGGAGCAGAGAAGGCTGAGGGGGGACCTAATTGAGGTGTACAAAATTGAGGGGCATAGATGGGGTAGATAGAAAGGAACTTTTCCCCTTAATAGAGGGGTCAATAACCAGGGGGCATAGTTTCAAGGTAAGGGGCAGGAGGTTTAGAGGGGATTTGAGGGAAAACTTTTGCACCTAGAGGGTGGTTGGAATCTGGAACTCACTGCCTGAAAGGGTGGTAGAGGCAGGAACCCTCACAACATTCAAGAAGCATTTAGATAAGCACTTGAAATGCCATAGCATACAAGGCTATGGACCAAGTGCTGGAAAATGGGATTAGAATAGATAGGGCTTGATGGCCGGCGCAGACACGATGTGCTGAAGGGCCTCTGTCTGTGCTGTATAACTCTATGACTTTGTGCAGTGATTGTCAGTGTTTTCAGCACCTCAATGCTGTCAAGCACTGAAAAATCAACTTTCAAAATAAAATTGTTCATTGTCCCTTTAAGGAAATCGGCAGATGACGTGTCATCAAATGACATCATCAGACCTGCTTCCTGTTAATTGGCCAGTAAGGCAGGTTTAACAAGGCCAATCAAGGGAAAATCATGTCTGCAGAGCGGAGGCAGCTGGGACTGGAACCCGGAAACCAGCTGACCCGCTCCCATCCCAACACCAATGAGAAAATCGCGGCCATTGAGTTTGGTTTGATTGTGTGAGGAAACAGGAGCTGAAAGAACTGAAGAGTTGTAGCGACTTCAGTGCAGTAAGGATGGAGGGAGGAGGAAGAACATACAGGATGGCATATTTGGAGCGCCTACAAATTAGGGACCAGAATTATCTATTTGCAGATGTAAATGGATTAGTTGGCAGTTGCATTTTTTACCATGTGTTAGGGATGTGAATTATTATGTAATAATATAGACAACAGCTGCAGTCCTATGCCTATATGCCAAGGAGGAATTCTTTGACACCGAGTCAAATACTTGCCGTTTATAAAAGATTGAATTTTACATATTCACAAACAACAGCAAGATCACAAAGAATGCTCTGCTGCCAAAGATACACACATTACAGCTCAAACCTCCAGATGTCTCCCTTCCTGATCTCCCAACCTATGGCTATGTTTTTATCTCATTTATACTGTTTCTCACTGTACTACTTTATAGGCATCTGCATTCCCTAATCCTTTAACCATTTTCGATACTAGTCTCTATCAAGTTGTTCCTAGGCCTGTATGTTCCCAAAGTTGCACAGATGTTTGGGCTAGACAGGCCTAACAAGAGAACCGAGTCTCCAGTTGGGAGTGATAAAGCAAAGCTAAATGTAAACAAGTGCCAGCTGGCCTTTAAGAATGTTGTAGTAACCTCTTGTACAGATTTTGTACTGTCAGTTGCTTTTGCAGTCTTTAGTTCTAAGATTTAACTACAGAACTAAAGATAAAATGGAACTTAATGAATTATTTTTGTAAAATAATTTCCATTATTTCTCAATCTTACTCTCTAACACCATATATAGTTACTAACAAGCTATTTTTATTATATTCTTTGTATTCTTGTATAGCAATAGCTAGTTTAACTAGCCAAGTGAGTCAGAAATTGACCAACACAAGTTATTATGTGATGATACCAATGACGTACCATTTAGAAAAGTGAAATTCTTGCGTGAAAGATTCAGGAAGCACACATTTATTGAGGTATGAGAAAAAACTGAAGTAAAAGGAGTCTTCTGTTAGAACCTATGCCACTTCTCTTCCTACTCCTCACGTCAGAGCTTGCAGAATAGCAAGGGACGAGGTTGTTGAGTGGCTGAACACAATCTTTTGCCTTTATATTAAAAAAAAACTGAAATAATGGCAACAAGCAGTTTTCAAAAAAAATGTTCTTGGGATTTCAGCGTTAGTGGGAGTGGTATATAGACCTCCAAACAGTAAGGCGGAGGTTCGGGATGGCATTAAAAGGGAAATTAAAGAAGCGTGCAAAAAGGGTACAGCAGTCATCATGGGTGACTTTAATCTACATATAGATTGGGCTAACCAAATTAGTAACAATACTGTGGAGGAGGAATTCCTGGAGTGTTTACGGGATGGTTTCCTGGACCAATCTGTCGAGGAACCAACCAGAGATCAGGCCATCTTAGACTGGGTATTATGTAACGAGAAAGGATTAATTAGCAATCTTGTTGTACGAGGCCCCTTGGGTCAGAGCGATCATAATACTGTATGATCGAATTCTTCATTAAGATGGAGAATGAAGTAGTTGACTCAGAGACTAGGGTCCTGAATTTAAAATAAAGGAAACTACGATGGTCTGAGGCGCGAGTTGGGTAGGATTGATTGGGGAATGTCACTCAAAGGGTTGACGGTGGATAGGCAATGGCAAACATTCAAAGACCGCATGGATGAACTACAGAATTTGTTCATCCCAGTTTGGTATAAAAATAAAACAAAAAAGGTGGCTCAACCGTGGCTAACAAGGGAAATTAGGAATAGCATAAGATCCAAGGAGAGGACATATAAATTGGCCAGAAAAAGCAATAATCCTGAGGATTGGGAGCAATTTAGGATTCAACAAAGGAGGATAAAGGGATTAATTAAGAAGGGGAAAATAGAATATGAGAGTAAGCTTTCAGGGAACATAAAAACTGACTGTAAAAGCTTTTATAGATATGTGAAGAGAAAAAGATTGGTGAAGTCAAGCGTAGGTCCCTTGCAGTCAGAATCAGGGGAATTTATAATGGAGAACAAAGAAATGGAAGACCAACAAAATACATATTTTTGTTCTGTCTTCACAAAGGAGGACACAAATAACCCCCCAGAGATGCCGGGGAACATAGGGTCTGATGAAAGGGAGGAACTGAAAGAAATCAGTATTTGTAGGGAAATGGTGTTAGGGAAAATGATGGGGTTGAAGGCCGATAAATCCCCAGGGCCTGATAATCTACATCCTAGGGTACTTAAGGAAGTGGCCCTAGAAATAGTAGATGCATTGCTGATCATCTTCCAACATTTGATGGAATCTGGAACAGCACCCATGGATTGGAGGGTAGCTAATATTACCCCACTATTCAAAAAAGGTGGTAGAAAGAAAACGGGGTATTACAGACTGGTAAGCCTGATATCGGTAGTGGGGAAAATGCTAGAATCCATTATGAAAGATGTAATAGCAGAACACTTGGGAAACAGTGACAGGATCGGACAAAGTCAACATGGATTTACAAAAGGTAAATCGTGCTTGACTAATCTACTGGAATTTTTTGAGGATGTAACTCGTAAAATAGATAAGGGAGAACCAGTGGATGTGGTGTATCTGGACTTTCAGAAGGCCTTCGATAAGGTCCCGCATAAGAGATTAGCGTGTAAAGTTAAGGCACATGGGATTGGGGGCAAGGTATTGACTTGGATAGAGAACTGGTTGGCAGACAGAAAGCAAAGAGTTGGAATAAACGAGTCTTTTTCCGAGTGGCAGGCAGTGACTAGTGGGGTATCACAGGGATCGGTCCTTGGACCCCAGCTATTCACAATATATATTAATGATCTAGACAAGGGAACTAGATGTAATATCTCCAAATTTGCAGACAACACAAAGCTGGGTGTGCGTGTGTGCTGTGAGGAGGATGTCGAGAAACTCCAGGATGATTTGGACATGTTGGGTGATTGGGCAGAAACATGGCAGATGCAATATAACGTGGATAAATGTGAGGTTGTCCACTTTGGTGGCAAAAACAGGAATGCAGATTATTATCTAAATGGCAATAGATTGGGAGAAGGGGAAGTGCAACGAGACCTGGGTGTCCTTGTGCACCAGTCGCTGAAGGTAAGCATGCAGGTGCAGCAGGCGGTTAAGAAGGCAAATGATATGTTGGCCTTCGTAGCGAGAGTGTTTGAGTACAGGAACAAGGATGTCTTGCTGCAGTTGTACAGGGCCTTGGTGAGACCACATCTTGAGTATTGTGTGCAGTTTTGGTCGCCTTATCTGAGGAAGGATGTTCTTGCCATGGAAGGAGTTCAGCGAAGATTCACCAGGCTGATACCTGGGATGGCAGGAATGACGTATGAGGAGAGATTGGGTCGATTGGGTTTGTACTCGCTGGAGTTTAGAAGAATGAGAAGTGATCTCATTGAAACGTATAAAATTCTGACAGGACTGGACGGACTAGATGCAGGAAGGATGTTCCCGATGGTCGGGGAGTCCAGAACCAGGGGACACAGTCTAAGGATAAAGGGTAGGCCATTTAGGACAGAAATGAGGAGTAATTTCTTCACCCAGAGAGTGGTGAACCTGTGGAACTCTCTACCACAGAAGGCAGTGGAGGAAAGTTCATTAAATATATTCAAGAAGGAGTTGGATATATTTCTTCAGGCTAAAGGGATCAAGGGGTATGGGGAGAAAGCAGGGACCGGGTACTGAATTTGGATGATCAGCCATGATCTCATTGAATGGCGGAGCAGGCTCGAGGGGCCAAATGGCCTACTCTTGCTCCTATCTTCTATGTTTCTATGCAACACAGCCAAACCTGCTAGTAGCACCTCCTGTGTTAAAAAAAATTCTTGAGATTTGAGAGCATTATCGCTTGATCATGAATGATGCTTTATTTCACTCAGAAATCACGTCTCTCGCGATAGGTTCGCGAGAGTTGGCATGTCTGTAAGAGCCTACTACCGTGCATATTAACAAAAGTCCTCATATGTTAAAAGAAGTTAGGGAAGAAATATAGAGGTACTATAATCAATTCATTAGAAAAGGGAATAGTGTCAGAGGACTGGCGAACAGGTAATGTTATTCCTATATTTACTAGGGGAGATAGAACAAGTCAAGGGAACTATAGACCAGTTAGCTGCCCCTTGGTATTTCTCATTTCTACCCATACAGATTCCACATCCTGAGAGCTAATATCCTTCCTTACAATTGTGTTAATCCCTTCTTTAGCCAGTAATGCTACCCCACCTCCCTTTCCTTTTTGCCTATCTTTCCTGAATATCGAATACCCCTGGATGTTGAGTTCCCAGCCTTGGCCATCCTTGAGCCACGTTTCCGTAATCCCAACCAAATCATATTCGTTTACTTCTATTTATGCAGCCAATTCATCCACCTTATTACGAATGCTCCTCGCATTAAGACACAAAGCCTTCAGGCTTATTTTTTTAACGCTCTTAAACCTATTAGAATTATTATTTTCTGTGGCCATCCTTGATTTAAACCGTTGATTTCTCTGACTGCCACTTTTGTTGTTCTCCTTTCTTTCTTTTGCTTTTATCCTTGTTTCCCTTTCCTCTGTCCCCCTGCTCAGGTTCCCAACCCCCTGCCATCTTACTTTAAACCCTCCCCCAGAGTACTAGCAAACACTCCTCCTAGGACATCAGTTCCAGCCCTGCCCAGGCAGGTGCAAACCATTTGGTTTGAACTGGTCCCACCTCCCCCAGAACCGGTTCCAATGTCCCAGGAACTTGAATCCCTCCCCATTGCACCATTCCTCTAGCCACATATTCATCTGAAATATCCTTCTATTTCTACTCTGACTAGCACGTGGCATTGGTAGCAATCCTGAGATTACTACCTTTGCGGTCCTATTTTTTAATTTACCTCCTAATTCCCTATATTCAGCTTTTAGGACCTCATCCCAGTTTTTACCTATATCGTTGGTACCTATATGCACCACGGCAACTGGCTGTTCACCCTCCCCTTCCAAAATGTTCTGCAGCCGCTCTGAGACATCCTTGACCCTTGCACCAGGGAGGCAACACACCATCCTGGAGTCTCATTTGCGGCCGCAGAAACGCCTATCTGTTCCCCTTACAATAGAATCCCCTGTTTCATCATATCCAGTTCCAAATCATTATAGGTACAAAATGGGTGGAGCGGTTAGTACCAAAATCACTTAAAACACCTAAATACTGTGATGAAATATATTCCATTCATCACTGCCTGTGACTGTGGTCGGTTTCAGTGTCATTTCCCTTCCCCCAGTCCTCATTGTATTATGTATTGGAATGTGCTGGAATGTGCTCTGTGTAGGGCTCCGCCCATACCTGGCCCCTTTTGTAAGCTGGCTCAGTCTGGCCTCAGCCTCCAGAAGGAAGACATCTCTCTCTTTTACGTGTTACTTTCTAATTTAATAAAAGCCTTGTTTTGTTTCGCTAACATCGAGTCTCGGAACTTATTGAGGCACATCAATTTTATTAAATTATTTTTCAACACTATGGACCAACTCCTGAAACCCGAAAGTTTGGATTTGGATCAACATGCTCCGGACGCATCAGCACGCTTCGGACACTGGTTTGAGTGTATGGAATTCTTCCTGGACAATTCCGCAGCCGTCAAAGACGCTACGGACGCTGCGAGGATGAGACTCGGAATTCTGCGGAATTGGGTAAGCCACCGGGTTTACCCCCTCATCCAAGACGCCGATACGTACCTGGCCACCTGCGACATCTTAAAGGCGCATTACCAGCAGCCTACGAATGAGGTGTATGCTAGGCATCTACTCGCTACTCGCGCACAGCGACCTGGGGAATCGGTGGAGGAGTTCCTAAGCATCCTGAAAATGCTTGGCAAAGACTGTAAGTGCCGAGATGTAAAAGCCGCAGTGTACACCGACGAGCTTGTTCGTGATGCCTTTATCACAGGCCTCAGCTCCACTTACATCCGGCAAAGACTGCTGGAAAAAACGGGGTTGGACCTGAAACAGGCTGCGGACACCGCGCGGTCCCTGGATGTGGCCCAGAGAAACTCGGACGTCTACTCTTCAGCCCGCGCCGTCCACGCCGCCACGTGCGCACCGAGGGCACCGCCACCTTGGAAGGCATCTTCCCCGCCCGGCAGCCCGACACCGGCGGGGCCCAGCTCTCCCCCCAGAAGCCCTACGACAGCCGCGACGCGTCAGGGACCCAACTGCTACTTCTGCGGGCAGCCAAAGCACACCAGAAACCTGTGCCCGGCGAAAGGCACCACCTGCTTTAAGTGCGGTAAGAAGGGGCACTTCGGGAAGGTCTGCAGAGGGAACCCCGCCGGAAAACCAACCGCCGGAAAACCCGCAACCGCCGCGTGTGCGCCGTGGGAGCGGCCATCTTGGACGCCATATTGCCCGACCTCGTGGGGTCCGCCATCTTATGAGCAGACAGCGTGGACGCCATCTTGTATCGATCGGGGCCCTACAGTGGCATCGGTCACAGTGGACCAGACCAGGCCGCACCCGCTATCCAAATCAATGGTGGACATCGAGGTAAACGGGTGCCGGGTTAAATGCTTAATTGACAGTGGAAGCACGGAGTGTTTTATCCACCCTGAACTGGCACAGCAGCTCTCCCTAAAGGTGGTCCCTACTCAGGGTACCATCTCTATGGCTGATAAAACCCAGACATCGACCATTCTGGGTTACTGCACGGTACAATTGGGCGTTAACAGAACTGTATACGATAATTTTAAAGTGTTAATCATGAAGAACCTATGTGCGAGCGTGATCTTGGGCCTGGATTTCCAGTGCAACCACCAAAGCATCACGCTCAAGTACGGTGGGTCCCAGCCGCCCCTCACAGTGTGCGGTCTGGCTACCCTGAAGGTAAAGCCACCTTCGCTATTCGCGAACCTTACCCCTAACTGCCGGCCAATAGCGACCAAAAGCAGGAGGTACAGCTGGGAGGACAGGCGGTTTATCGCGACCGAGGTAGACAGGCTCCTGAAAGAGCGCATTATTGAACGCAGCAACAGCCCGTGGCGCGCCCAAGTGGTAGTGGTAAGGGGTAGCGAGAAGAAACGGATGGTGATCGACTATAGTCAAACGATCAACAGGTATACCCAACTAGACGCCTACCCGCTACCCCGCATATCAGAAATGGTGAACCAAATCGCCCAATACTGGGTGTTCTCCACCATCGACCTCAAGTCAGCGTACCACCAGCTCCCTATCAGACCAGAGGACCGCCCGTACACCGCCTTCGAGGCGAACGGACGCCTCTACCAATTCCTCAGAGTCCCCTTTGAGGTGACGAATGGGGTCTCGGTCTTTCAGAGGGAGATGGACCGCATGGTCGATGACCACCACTTGCAGGCAACCTTCCCCTACCTCGACAACGTCACCATCTGCGGCCACAATCAGCAGGATCACGACTCGAACCTCGAGAGGTTCCTGGAAACCGCACAAAAACTCAACCTCACCTACAACGAGGACAAGTGCGTTTTCAACACCACGCGCCTCTGCATACGAGGCAGCGTGGTGGAGAATGGGGAAATCGGACCAGACCCCAACCGATTGCGCCCCCTACGGGAGCTGCCCCTGCCCAACACTCCCAAAGCCCTGAAAAGGTGCCTGGGGTTATTTTCTTATTATTCCCAATGGGTCCCCAACTACTCCGACAAAGCCCGCCCCCTCTTGAAAGCATCCTCTTTTCCGCTCTCTGCTGAGGCCCACGCCGCCTTCAAAAGCATTAAGCAGGATATTGAGTGGGCCACGCTACAGGCAGTGGACGAGAACACTCCATTTCAAGTGGAAAGTGATGCGTCTGACTTCGCCTTGGCGGCCACCCTCAACCAGGCGGGGCGGCCCGTAGCTTTCTTCTCGAGGACCCTCCAAGGCCCCGAGATCAGACACTCCTCCGTGGAAAAGGAGGCCCAAGCCATCGTGGAGGCAGTGCGCCACTGGCGCCACTACCTAGCCGGCAAACGCTTCACCCTACTTACCGACCAGCGGTCGGTAGCGTTCATGTTCAACAATAAACAGAGGGGGAAGATTAAAAATGATAAGATTCTTAGGTGGCGGATCGAGCTCTCCACCTTCGAGTACGACATCATTTACCGGCCAGGGGCCCTTAACGAATCCCCTGACGCCCTCTCACGAGGGATGTGTGCCAGCGCCACCGGGGATCGGCTACAGACCCTCCACAACGACCTCTGCCACCCAGGGGTCACGCGGCTGTTCCACTTCATAAAGTCCCGTAACTTACCCTACTCGATTGAGGAAGTTCGGTCTCTGACCAGGAACAGCCGCACTTGCGCTGAGTGCAAGCCTCGGTTCTACCGCCCAGATAGAGCCCACTTAATCAAAGCTACACGGCCCTTTGAGCGGCTCAGCTTAGATTTCAAGGGCCCCCTCCCGTCCGTCGACCGCAATGTTTACTTCCTGAACATTGTGGACGAATACTCCCGGTTCCCATTCGCCTTCCCCTGCCCAGACATGACCAGCGCCACGGTCATTAAATGCCTCAACAGCCTGTTCTGCCTGTTCAGTATGCCCAGCTACATCCATATGGATAGGGGGGCGTCCTTCATGAGTGAAGAGCTACGCCAGTACATGCTCTCCAAGGGGATCGCCACGAGCCGTACCACCAGCTACAACCCCCGGGGTAACGGCCAGGTGGAGCGAGAGAACGGGACAGTGTGGAAAGCAGTCACTCTAGCTCTAAGGACCAAGGGCCTCCCTATCTCCCGCTGGCAGGAAGTCCTCTCGGATGTGCTCCATTCGATACGGTCGCTATTGTGTACGGCCACTAATGCCACGCCTCATGAACGTATGTTTGTCTTTCCCCGGAAATCCACCTCAGGTGTATCCATGCCATCATGGCTCTCCACCCCAGGTCCGGTACTCGTGCGAAGGCATGTGAGGGGCCACAAGACGGACCCTCTCGTGGAGCCAGTACACCTACTCCACGCCAACCCCCAATACGCGTATGTCCGGCACGCCGACGGAAGGGAGGACACCGTGTCCATAAAAGACGTCGCCCCAGCCGGCATCGACAACAACCACGGCAATAGCAGCGACAACGATCACAGCAATTCTTACCCACCCACTACTCTTTTCAACGATCACAGCAACCCTTACCCACCCACTACTCTTTCATCACCCCCGGAAGAACATCGACCAACGGCACCCCCACCAACTACCCCTTCAACAACCCTGGCGGCACCCCCGGCAGAGACCCAGGAGGCTACCGGGGACACCCAGCCAACACCCGCGGCACCACGTCAGTCGCAGAGGACTATCAAACCCCCGAACAGACTAAATCTATAGAAGGGGTGAATGTGATGAAATATATTCCATTCATCACTGCCTGTGACTGTGGTCGGTTTCAGTGTCATTTCCCTTCCCCCAGTCCTCATTGTATTATGTATTGGAATGTGCTGGAATGTGCTGTGTGTAGGGCTCCGCCCATACCTGGCCCCTTTTGTAAGCTGGCTCAGTCTGGCCTCAGCCTCCAGAAGGAAGACGTCTCTCTCTTTTACGTGTTACTTTCTAATTTAATAAAAGTCTTGTTTTGTTTCGCTAACATCGAGTCTCGGAACTTATTGAGGCACATCAAATACATTCTTTAAAGACTTATTGGCAAAGAACACCTCAAAAATTACATTGTTGTTAAATTTTACTCATCAATAATGCTTTACCTTTGCTTTACTTACAATTACCATCGCTCATGTGTTTTCCGCACCCCCTCCCTCTTCTCATGGTACAGTCTCGATTCCGCCAACCGTTTGGTTTTTTTCAGCGGGAGAAATGCATCTTGATAGTTTGGGACCATGAGAGCCGGAGTGACAATGAAAGCAGGAGGGCCAAGCCCATATTGGTTGGTAATGTGTCGCTGGTTTATTTATACAGTAACCCAGAGAGCGGCGCTGTCTGCTGACAACTGGCTCCTGGGGTGGACCCCTGGGCCCATCTTATTACTGATGGGCCACGGCCTCTGTCTACCTGCCCCAGGCTATTTGTAGACACTGCTAGGATAGGTGTGCAAGTTGGATTTCCGAGAGCAGCCTTTCTGCGGATAGAAATCGCCTCAATCTTCGTATTTTTAATACATGTGTTGACTGTGTGTATGTGAATGGCCGTGTTTGTGTGAGTGAGTGAGTGTGTGTGTGAACGTCCATGTCTGTGAGTGTCTGTGTATGAGTGTGTATGTTTTTCAGAGTAATTTGCTTTAGGATAGTCCTTGGGATGGGGCGCGTTTGGCATTGATAACCCGAGGGGACCTGGACCCAGAGTGAGCAGCCCTCTCCCTGAATGGCAAATGGTGGGGGCATAGGGCGATGTCTGACAGACCGGCGCCGCAAGTTTTTTGTAAAGCATTTTCAGAGGCAGTAATATAGATGTTGTAAAGAACTCTGACCTTGTTAGCAATTAAATAAGTTACTGAGGTTTTAACAACTGTCAATATATCTATATTGGTTTATGTTTGGAAAAAAGTAGCAACTCATGATTTCTATACCAAATCTCTTGATTTTTAAAAGTTTGTCTCTTGATTTATGAGATGGTGGTGTTGGCATTACTGCTTTTAATGCCCTTAGGGCAATTAACGGTGGGCAATACATGTTGCCTTGCCAGCATCACCCACATACCAAGAATAATTTTTTTTTTTAATTGAAATACCTGTACCAATATATTGGTTATTATTCCTACACATTGCTATTGCTCGATCCCATATGACTCTGGGGGATAACGCACTCTTGTGACATAAAGGAGAAGGCAGAGCCTTTCATTTTTCAAAAATACATCCTGTGCAGTACTACGTGTAACATTAGATGGTAACAGAAAGTGATTCTTTATAGCATTCGATGCTAACATGAAATGATAATTAAAATGTCTCAAAATGAGGACCAAAGTAATTGTGATGTTTCATTATGATATACTAGTGCGTTATCTTAAATTATTTTCTATAAAACTGAAAACTTGACTATTTGACGTCAGGTTAGTATAATTTTTTGCTTTAAGCAGCGAGAAATGTTAAGAGTTGGGAGTGCATTGCTATGGTGATGCTGATATTTACTGTAATCATCCTATAGTTGACCTTGTGCTTTACACTGTCACCAGAAGCAAAATGAAAAATGCTCCATTATCCCAAACTGTTAACCCTCGCTCTGAAGAAGACCTTAAAATCATGGGTGTAATTTCTCAATTATAGAGTATTGGAAAGATTACACAATATCTGAATCGGTTTATTTTTAAATGGGCTTTCTATGTCTAGAGGTCATCATTCAGTCACTGGAGTTTGTCCTTGGCAAAGTGCAGAAGGTTTATGTGGCCATAACTTATGAAGAAATCCAACATCAATTTTGGTACAGATTTATTAATGCATGCAGAGTGCACACTCTTGCTTTAATGAGCATCTGCCATGTTGTTACTATGATGCTGAGCATCCTGCAATCCTTTTTAAAAATTAAAGATGTCTTCGGGGGCTGATGCTTTCATCCAGACTTAGTTAATTGATGTGCTGAACTGACACCGGAAACAGAAGACCAATAAACAAAACGCTACACAAATATTCAATAAACTGAGCTGGGATCAACAAAGGCAGTATTAAACCAATGAAAGTTTCTAAAATGGAGAAGCTGACTATCGTCAAATTAAAAGGCTATTATTTAGTTTACCAGAAACTGCTTTATATTTCTTTTTCTCCTTTTTTATCAATTTGATTTTTTTCTCTCTTCTGAAGGCAGTAGCTGACGCTGGCGTTAGATTCCACAGGCCCTGCCTGCCTCCAGTACCTCACCCACATGGCCATTCTTCATTATGAGAATAGACAGTGGAGTTGATTTTCATCCTCACCACCTGGGCATTAAGCATCGCCCGGGTGGAGTGCACAGAGGATAATCTGCTGGGGAGGATTCCACACCGGTAACAGAACCCGCTTGATTTTCCTTCCATTGAACTTAATGGAAAAAATAAAACTGTTGGCTTCTGTAGGGAGCCTATGATCCTCCCCATCATATTTTCCTTTCCTGCACTTCACTCAGGCAATTTACCCAAGCTGTAAAGGTGAAAATCTACCCCAATGAGTGTTGGCAAGCTATTCGATTGGAGGGGGGGCACCTTCATAAGCTTGAACTTGTTGTCATCCCTATGTTCCAGCCAACATCACGAGATAGGGATCAGGAGCAGGGAACCCTCCCCTCTTCTTCCTCAGCTAAGATGCATTGAATTGTAGCACCCTTAGTGGATGGATAAGTTAGTTGCTAGTCCCATGGATCTAGTATTCAAACAGGCTAATTTATTGCAATGGATATGGGTTTTATCACAGATAAGTCATGGCAAGAATGTGTTAATCTGTTTCTCCAAACTTGCCTTTTATATTAATGGTGTAGTCCAGAAGGTTTCTCGAGATAAGGCAGCAAGTTATAAAAGATAACAATTTAACGGGTAGGACTTCTACGTTGCGGCATTGCAGTTAAGTGTTAGAAGCTGATATACATAGCTGAGAATGGGATCTGATTCTGTTGTTATGGCAATGACGCATTCTGTGTGGTGTTAAGGGCATCATTGCCACTGACATGTCACTCTTTCCTGTTGCAGCTCCGGCCAGAAAAAGAATATTGATGCTCTTAACACTTCCATTGGCAGCCTTGACTCAGTTAAGTGACTATTTTCAGCTGAGTGTAACCTGGAGATAAACGGTTAGCTGCATTTCTAAAAAGAGTGAGAAGGGAAGAAAAATAAAATTAAGGAGCTTAGTGAAGGTTTCTATGTATGTATGTGTGTGTATATCTATATATATAAAACAGTATGTCTCTCTGTCTCTCTGTCTGTCTGTCTGTCCGGCTATACAATCAAAAGTTATGGAGCGTACCTACACATATGTTGTATCAAAAGAAAGCTCATCATTAGGGGACTCTTGTAGGCATATTTACTTTTTGGTCGGACAAAAATTGTGCCGACGGTATCCAAAAAACTTTCAAAATTCCGCTCATTATCCGCTCATTAGCATCGAGTGGGGCCGGGTTCATTGTGTGTGCGGGCGGGCCATCCTAGAGTTGAGTGACGTGATGATTGACCAATCCTACAGTTCAGTGACCTGACGGTTGACCAATCGGTGTGTGTGTGGCGGGCCTTATCATTCTGAACTGAGGTGAGTGTCAGCCATCTTGATTCGTAAGTTTATTTTTTTCCCACTTTCTGCGTGCTTCTTTTCAAATCTAGATTTCCAGCAAAAAAAAAGTTGCTTTTAAAACACAAATTGTTTTTAAAAAAAGTTAATTAATTTGTAAATCTTTTCTCTAACCTCTATAATTTTCCTACCTTTCACTGTTTTTGCAGGCCTGGAAGCCTGGGCCTCTGTTGCCCAGCCACGCCCGAGCTAGGCACTGCCCCTCCCGCTGGGCCAGCCCCGCAATCACCGCCATCTTTGTAAAGGCTGGCGGCGCGGGATTGGGCCGAGCGTAGCCATCGCCGCCATTTTGGTAAAGGCTGGCGGGGCGGGAGGGAGCTTAGCGGGAGGTCAGTTGCGGTCACCGCGGGGCTCGGGCTCAGCTGATCAGGCGCTCATCAGGGGTCGGCCCACAACACATCGACCGGAGGAGCGGCGGCTCTCTCTCTCCTTCCCCCCCGCGGCTCGGGCGGGAGGGCGGGGCTCGGGAGGCCGGTGCTCGGGAGAGCGGGAAGGGGGGAAGGGTTACCCCGGCAACCGCACCAGGCCCTCTCTCACAGCCTCAAGCCGGCTCACGCCTGTTCCCGCGGCTTCGCTCCAGCGCAGGCCTAGCCGCAATCGGCGGTCTTGAAGCCGGGGCTCGGGAGGGCATGGGGCGGGGCTCGGGGGCTCGGGCTGACCGGGGCGCTGCGCTCGGCTGGGCCATGTCAGTGCGTGGGGCGGCACGGAGCTCCGCAGAGCCATCGCCGGCAGAGGGGAGAGGGTCTGCTGGCTCCCCCCCTCCCTTTCTCCCCCCTCCCTTTCTCCCTTCCCTCCTCCCCCCTCCTTCCCCCACCCTTCAAACCCCCCCCTTTCCCCCCCACACACCCCCTCCCCCCTCCCCACACCCCCTCCCCCTCACCCCACCCCCCTCCACCTCCTCCACCCCCCCTTCCCCCTCCCCCTCCCTTCCCCCTCCACCCCCGCTTCCCTCCACCCCCTTCCCCTCCCCCTCCAGCCACCCTCCCCCTCCCCTCCCCCTCCCCCCTCCCTTCCCCCCTCTCCCACCCCGCTCGGGCGGGGCGCGGGGCTCCAGAGATCGGGCCTCCGGAGATCGGGGGGGTGGTGGCGAGCCTCGGGAGATCGGGGGGGGGGGCGAGCCTCGGGAGTTCGGGGAGCGAGACTCGGGAGATCGGGGGGTGGGGGGGCAAGCCTCGGGAGATCGGGGGGTGGGGGGGCGAGCCTCGGGAGATCGGGGGGGGCGAGCCTCGGGAGATCGGGGGGGGCGAGCCTCGGGGGGCGAGCCTCGGGCGATCGGGGGGGGGGGCGAGCCTCGGGAGATCGGGGGAGCGAGCCTCGGGAGATCGGGGGGGGAGGCAAGCCTCGGGAGACCGGGAGGGGGGGGGCGAGCCTCGGGAGATCGGGGGGGGGGCGAGCCTCGGGAGATCGGGCGGGGGGCGAGCCTCGGGAGATCAGGGGGTGGCGAGCCTCGGGAGATGGGGGGGGGCGAGCCTCGAGAGATCGGGGGGGCGAGC